>NC_137864.1:3689697-3757197 GCF_963924005.1 Protomyctophum bolini | reverse complement strand
AAAATGTTTCATTTCTTTTTTTTCCTGTTTTCTTTTTCTCCTGTAAACCAGCCTGCTCAAAGCCAGCTCCTCAATAGGATTCAGGAAAGGAGAATAAGGTGGAAGGAATAGAATAGGTAAAAAAAAAACCTCTAATGATGCCAGCAACTGTGTAGTTGGCTGAGATTGGGCCAGCCTCGCTCATGGTCAAACCATGAATGATTGAGCACATGGTCAACCACAGTTGCCCGAATCTCATTAGATATGACCTTTCTGCTTCTTCTTTCTCCTCCTCCTCCTCCTCCACCATGTCCTCCTTCTCCTTGTCTTCCTCTCCCTCCTCCTCCTCCTCCTTCTCTCTGTCCATCTACTCCTCTACCTCCTCCTCCTCTCACTCTTACCCCTCTCCTTCTCTGGTTGTCGAATCTCTTCAAGCAGGTTCTCCATTGTTCACCAAACAAAACAGAGGCTCTCAAGCCCCTTTTATGCTGCAGTGCTGATAGAAAATTGCTCACCAGACAAAAGATTATTTGTGTGTTGTATGTTGATGCGTTGAGATGTTATGTGAGAAGTGTGTGCAACAGCTGAACATTGTGTGTAGTGTTTGGACAACAAGGTGATGCGTAATTGACACCAGAGTGTAAAGAAGGAAAGTCAGAGTCTAATGCAGATAAGGGAGTGTGATGTAGTGCAAATTGTGTCGAGCGATTAGGTACACGAAGTGAAGGTTGTGCAAATTGTGCCGATTTTTGTGTGTTAACAATCGTGAAAAGCTGTAACTCATGGCCACGTAGGTCGCTAACCCTAACCTCAGTCTTAACCGTCCACTTTCCAGTCTTAACTGGAGCTTGTGGATCTACTACTACTTTCGATGCTTTTAGTAGGGCATTCATTTAGAATTTGGAGATGAGATGAGGTTGAGGACAGCAATGATATACGTACAGCTCTGTATATGTGTCCATTTGAACCGCCTGTTGGTCTATATGTTGAGAAGAGGCAATCGTTTAAAATACACTCTGTCTGTCTGTCGTTCCTTCTTCCCTGCCCCGGAAAGAGAGAGGGATGAGCTAAAAATGGAGGGACAGGAGAGATGAAGGGCAGAGAGAGGGAGAGGGAGAGGGAGAGGGAGAGGGAGAGGGAGAGGGAGAGGGAGAAGGAGAGAGAATAGAGAGAGAGAGAGAGAGAGAGAGAGAGAGAGGGAGGGAGGGAGAGTATAGGTAAAGACATGAAAGAGAAGGTTCAGATTAGAGGCAGGGGAAGGTGAGGAGAGAAGATAGCCGTAGGGAGCCATTCGCTATGCAGTGTTCTACTGTTGACCACCTGGTATGCGTGCGGATGCTTGCGTGTGTGTGTGTGTGCGTGCGTGTGCGTGCATGTGTGCGTGCGTGTGTGCTTGTATTACTATACTTGGGGGGCCTTATGTCCCACGCGAGAATTATGGTTGAGAATTTATGGTGTTGAATTTATGGAGTTTTTAGGCTTACAATTAGGAAAAGATTTGGGTTGGTGTTAGGATTAGGAATAGACATTTTAGAGGTGTAAGGATTTGGGTTTTTCCTGATTTATACTTTTTATTAGGGGAGAGAGGCTGTGTGTATACGTATGGCTAATGTCCTGTATATGCTGCATGGGTTTACCTGCTATACATTTTATTGTCTTATATTGTGAGTTGTGTGCTGGTATACGTAGATCAGATCTGCTATTTCTGGCTTTTGGGGTATAACGATTTAAAATGTGATTGAGAGGAGATGACGAATTGAACACAGGATATTGCTTGTCACTCTTCATTAATTCACAGCTTTTGTTGTTTGCTCTTTGATTCATTCTTTTAAAGCCAGCCTTTCATTCTGTGCTCCTCCAGTCTAGAGTCGTCCGCCTTCAATCTCCTGTCATTTCCCCCTTTCATGTTCTGCACTCCAGGGGGCTGCCTCTCTCTCTCTCTCTCTCTCTCTCTTTTCTCTGCAGTGCTCACACTCGTCGTTGAAAGGCTGATATTTTCATGGAAAGGCTAAATCTTTTTCTCGTATCATTTATCTTGATGTCCTCAATTTGCTTGTGCCTTCCCTTTGTAAGAAGTTGAACGAGACAAGAGTGAATGCCTATAAACTGGTGATCAGACATCGTTGTGCTCACAAAGGCTCAAAAGGCAACTGTGTTTAAATCTGACCCAAAGACCTGGCGACGTCCCTCAGCCACTGCCTTCTGTTGCGTTCTACCTTCCTTCTACTAACAATGAAGATACATCATGTTGATGCATGATACACATACACATACACATGCACACATACAGTACAGTACATTTTTTTGACATAAAACATTTCACCCATGCATGTCCAAGCTCTGTATCGTGAGGGTGACCGGGCCTTCTGCTTTAAAAGTGACTTTACAGTTTTTCACGATTGTTAACACTCAAAACTTGGCACAATTTGCACACTTAATCAATTAATGTACCTAATCATTCGACACAATTTGCACTACATCCCTTATCTGCATTAGACTCCGACTTTCATTCTTCACACTCTGATGTCAATTACACATCACCTTGTTGTCCAAACACTACACACGATGTTCAGTTGTTGCACACACTTCTCACATAACATCTCAAAGCATCAACCTACAACACACAAATAGTCAAATCTATAAACATTCAGTTCTGGTGAGCAATTTTCTATCAGGACTGCAGCATAAAAGGGACTTGAGAGCCTCTGTTTTGTTTGGTGAACATTGGAGAACCTTGAAGAGATCGACAACCAGAGAAGGAGAGGGGTAAGAGTGAGAGGAGGAGGAGGTAGTATGTACTGTAGGTAATATGTCTGTGTGTACCAAATGAAAACACGAGTTCCATTTTGGGAACAGTTAAGAGATTTGCTAGCAAAGAGTCATCATGGAAAAGGAGAGTCAGGGTTTAGCATTTTGTGTGTATTGTTTTCAGATTTGTGTGTGCCGTTTTGAGAATGCCGTTAGGTTGTGAAAAACGTGTGTTAACAATCGTGAAAAACTGTAATGAATGAACATGTAAGCTGGCCATTCTGACAAGTAAAGAAGATATACATGATATTAATGTGTCCATGCACATAGACACCTACGACTGAGTGTCCTTCGTTGAGTAACACAATGATACTACACCCATCCATGTGCGTGCGTGAGTGAGAAAACGTTTACATTGCCAAAGCAAAAGTGTAAATACAGTAGTTACTAGTTATACATCCACATAGGAAAGGTTAGCTTGGTATGAACCTTTGAAAGTTGACTGCAGTATGTCAGTGTTTTGCATTCACTTGGTATAAAACCTTTGCGACAAATGGCATCAATTTATTCAAATGTGATTACATTTGCTCTGTTCATATTCTCACTCAATCTCTCTTCTTCCCTCTTTCTAATCTTGTTAGAGAGAAGTTGTTCTTATTTACACGTTTGTCTATGTTTTCATTGACAAGCTTAAATGTACAAGTCTCTCAGAAGCGTGTATAGCCATTTCGTTTTTCTTATCTGTTCTGTATAGTGGAAATAACTTGCACCTCCAAAAGGAGTCCCCAAGTTCAAAATGTGTTTAGTTTGGTATAATCGTTGAAACATTGAAGACAAAAGTGAGGACGCAAATTGTGATTGGATGGCGTGATTGTGTGGGAGACGTGCTATTGGTTGAGAATGTACTATGATGACGTATGATGATAAGAGCGCCCCTCACTTAACACAGGATTTTTTTCCTATAAACAACTATATTGTAGATTCTTGTGTTTACTTAGTTTTTATTCCTTTTTGTAGGTTATTACCTGACAGGCATTTCAGTCAAAGACAGTTCAAATTTAATTTTAATTTAATATATTGTGAACACAAACATTAAATGCCATTGACTATTTATGGAGAATTTACGTCATATGTGCCTGAGCAAATCGGTTGTTGGTATGTCGGTGCAAACCCTTGGCCAATAAGGGACCACAATTATTGGTGGCGTATAACATTTATTGGATGATGTACGATGATAAGAGTGCCCCATAATTCACATGGTTGCGATTATTATTATTCTTTTTTTACCGGATCACACTTTACAATGAATACCAGGCTTTCCTCCATGGTGGAAAGCCATGGCGACCCGAGGTTACACACACGTATAAAAAAACTCTCTCTCCCCTTATCTCCCCCCCCCCCCCCCCCTCTGTAGGAATTAACGGGTCAGATGACCCAGCTGCGCCCCCTGCTGTCTGTGGTGGAACAGTACAGGGCGGACCTGCTGACCTTGGTCGGCCTGCGATTGGACCTGCACAACCTGTCCGTCATCCTGTCGGCCATTCAGGAGGAGATCGGCGCCTACGACTACGAGGAGCTTCAGCAGAGGGTTCTGCTGCTGGAGACCAGGCTGCACGCCTGCATGAACAAACTGGGTGTGTACGTAGGCCAGACCCAGAGCTCTGGAACCACTGCTCGCTCTACACCAATACAGTACATGGGTAGTCGTTAACAGTTAACCCATTCTGACCTGAGATCAGATTCATACGAGGTTTCCACTGGACAACACACTGGTCTGATTAACCCATTCTGACCTGAGATCAGATTCTAAAAATGTCAGTCGTTCTTCGATTCTTCAAAAATAGCAGACCTACAAGCTCGTAGCGCGCCACTCGGTGGCGCGCTATGAGCTTGTAGATCTGCTATTTTTCAATAGCTAAAGCATAACATGATGCTAACCAAAATGGGTTCCCGTTCAGAATGGGTTAATAACTAATCGTAATTGATTGAAAATGATGCAGGTCTCTATCATTGCGTGGGTTTTCTGTGAATGTAATGCTGTCTATACGTGGGCGTGTTTGGCCGAGGAACGCAAATAGAAACATGCCATTGCCTGGCCCTGAATCGTCAGTGGTCAAATACATCATTTGATTCAAGGGCCACTTCACCACTTTTCAACTTCATATGATAGGTCCTCTTCTTTTCTACTCAGTCTGTGTCTCATAGGAGGGCTGTGGGCAGTTCAGAAACCCCTCCACCAGTGACATCATCGATGGGGAATCCAAGCTAATAGAAACTGTAGGCTTTTATAGTCCTGAAAAGTTGCAATGCGAAAATGGAAGCCATCGTTCTCACCATTATAAAAATCTAAACATTAAAGAAATTAAGATTATCAGACTTTTTACAAAAACGCCGCTTATCAACTAACACTCGGTTAATCGATCGATAACCTTATCAAAACGTATTAAAACAAATCAGTATTCAGGATCGTTTTGAGCTTGTAGATCGGCTATTTTTTGCTACGACAGTAATATAAATATGCATAAATAAATAAATATAGTGGCCCTCTCCATTGTGAAAGTTGTCCATCTCTGCTTCACACCACCCAGACACCCAAAGTATACAATACCATTTTCTCCTTCCTAATATAGCGATTCCCATCAGTCACCGTCCTTTAACCGCTGTGTGTTTTGTCACTCATAAACAGGTTGTGGTCGTTTGACTGGGGTGAGCATCCCGATCACCGTGAGGGCCTCGGGATCCCGATTTGGCTCCTGGATGACTGACGCCATGATACCCAGCTCCGACAGCAGGGTAGGTGCACGTGCGTGTGCACGTATACTGTGTGTGTGTGTGTGTGTCAGCTCCGACAGCAGGGTAGGTGCACGTGCGTGTGCACGTATACTGTGTGTGTGTGTGTGTGTGTGTGTGTGTGTGTGTGTGTGTCAGCTCCGACAGCAGGGTAGGTGCACGTGCGTGTGCACGTATACTGTGTGTGTGTGTGTGTGTGTGTGTGTGTGTCTCGGGTGGAAAGCAATCAACCAATGGAATCCAAAAGTACTTTTCAGAAATTGCAAAAGAAGTTATTATGTATTCACAACCTCCTAAACACAAGTGTACCGGTTGTATACCATGGGTCAGCACTGTGCTTGTGTGATTGATTGATTGATTGATTGTGTGTGTGTGTGTGTGTGTGTGTGTGTGTGTGTGTGTGTGTGTGTGTGTGTGTGTGTGTGTGTGTGTGTGTGTGTGTGTGTGTGTGTGTGTGTGTGTGTGTGTGTGTGTGTGTGTGTGTGTGTGTGTGTGCGTGCGCGTGCGCGTGCGTGTGCGTGCGTGCATGCGAGGTATCCTGACAGGCAGGTTCCAGGTTTTTTTTGTTTCTTTTTTTTCTTTTTGCTTTTTACCCAAATTGAATTAATTCCTCCCCATACACTGTGCTGTTGGGTTAGGGTTGGCCTCTCCTCTCCTCTCCTCTCCTCTCCTCTCCTCTCCTCTCCTCTCCTCTCCTCTCCTCTCCTCTCCTCTCCTCTCCTCTCCTCTCCTCTCCTCTCCTCTCCTCTCCTCTCCTCTCCTCTCCTCTCCTCTCCTCTCCTCTCCTCTCCTCTCCTCTCCTCTCCTCCGTGGATCGCTGCTTCCTCTACCGACTACCGGTACTACCCCCCCACCCCCCCTGCACCCACCTTCTCCTCAGGGAGTATAATTGTATATTAAGGCTCATGGTTGTCAGGGCGACAGTCTCCAGTTGCCAGGTGTGATTTATATCACGACCCTGTGTGCTTGTTCTCCCCATTACACATAGGGGAGAGAGGCTGTGTGTATACGTATGGCTAATGTCCTGTATATGCTGCATGGGTTTACCTGCTATACAAGTGTGTGACTGGCGTTCCACGGACCGGGTTGTTTGTGGGTGGCAGCCCTGTGTCACTGAACTACTGGCTTGTAGACCATTTAGTCTGTCTGTCTGTCTGTCTGTCTGTCTGTCCGTCTGTCTGTCCGTGAAGGGAGGGAGGATGTTATTATTACATGAATGTGTATTTGAGGGACGCTATAGCCCCAGCTCCTACTGTATATACAGGTTTAATCTTTGTTTTTTGTTCAATGTTTGTTTTAAAAAACGCCATTGACAATGAAGGGAACATTTACGTCATCTTGTCCCTAACACAAAAACACACACACACACACACACACACACACACACACACACACACACACACGCATGTGGCTGCATGGACTCCTCAGGGGTCCTGCTAATTAATCAGGCACTCTACTGGACGCTTCACTGTAGAGCTCATCGGGCATACAGTAAAGCCCTTCAGTCTAGATGGAATACCACGCATGCACGCACGCACGCACGCACATAAGTGAATGTGTATTCGCGCGCACACACATATCTTACTTTGGTCTCCATGACTACGTTGTCAGCGTTGTATTCCTAGTTTGCCATTTATGAATTCTTCATTAGATCGTCCTCTGTCTCTGACTGGAAGTGTGTGTGTGTGTGTGTGTGTGTGTGTGTGTGTGTGTGTGCGTGTGTGTGTGTGTGTGTGTGTGTGTGTGTGTGTGTGTGTGTGTGTGTGTGTGTGTGTGTGTGTGTGTGTGTGTGTGTGTGTGTGTGTGTGTGTGTGTGTGCGTGTGTGTGTGTGTGTGTGTGTGTGTGTGTGTGTGTGTGTGTGTGCGTGTGCGTGCGTGTGCGTGTGCGTTCACCCAGTACACGTGCATGATGCCAGCATTCCTGTGGCTGTGTTTGAGAGCATCTGCTCCGATAAATGATCTGCCAATATGTACCTGCTAATGGAGAGAGAGAGAGAGAGAGGGAGAGAGAGGAATTAAGAGGAGATGTGATATGTGAGAGAGGAATTGGGTGAGGTAGAGTATCAGGCCAGGGACTGAGGGGATGTTAGTGGGATATATATAAAAAGACACAGACAACAGAACAAACGGGGACAGTTAAAATAGAGGATATACTGTAGGAAGTGCATGGCAAATTGGGGGAGGACCAATAAAGGAGAAAACCAGGAAGGAAAACGCTCAACTATAAGTGGAAGAGTGAGAGCGAGAGATTGGAGTTTTGCTTGTGTTGTTGTTTTTCCTGTACTGTCAATTTCCTACAATCTACATTCAAATGCAGCATGATTGAGCCTGTCTGTCAGCACAAGGATGAGACGCTCTTTGAGACACATACCAACGTAATACAAACTGTAATCAATGGAGCACTGTGGTAAATGGACAGTCAGGGATCATGTAATCAGCTCCTATATTGAAAGCCTTCCAGTGCAATGCACCATCTCAAGTGTGTGTGTGTGTGTGTGTGTGTGTGTGTGTGTGTGTGTGTGTGTGTGTGTGTGTGCGTGTGTGTGTGTGTGTGTGTGTGTGTGTGTGTGTGTGTGTGTGTGTGTGTGTGTGTGTGTGTGTGTGTGTGTGTGTGTGTGTGTGTGTGTGTGTGTGTGTGTGTGTGTGTGTGTGTGTGTGTGTGTGTGTGTGTGTGTGAGAGAGCTATGAGCTAGTTATAAAGGTCTGTGTTGTAACTTCACACACATCAATCGCCTGTGTCTACTATTCCTTGTCCCAGATGGCATTATTTTTTGGTCAAAGCAAGGTTTATTCCACGGCAGGGAGCCGACGCTGTGAAGCCCTCCACTGCACTCGCTTGGCTCCGTTTGCTACAGAGACTTTGCTATTAGTATTCCAAATAACAAAGGGCTTAACTAGAAACCGCATGTTCCATGATGCTTTGCGACTACTAGCGCCGGATGTCAGTAAAAAAGACCGGGATCTCTCTTGTCGTTGATATTGAGCAATAGCTATAAGAGAAAACTCACGTATATGCCAAAAGAAAAAATGTCTGCACTATTTCCATCAACCCATGGGAAACTTAACCAACTCTTTCGTCCTTCCCCTCCCTCCATCGCTCTATCCTTCCCCTCCCTCCCTCCTCCCTCCCTACCTGCGCTCTCTCCTCTTTGTAGACTTAATCCTCCCGTCCTGTAACGTCCTGTCCTGTCACATCCTGTTCTTTCCTCTTCTCCCACCCACGCCTTATTCTCTCTCTGTTCATCTGTCCCACGATCCCCCTGTATGTGGCCCTTTCTTTCTTTCTTTCTTTCTTTCTTTCTCTCCTGCAAAATGTGTTACGTTGGCCTATCTAAAAATAGCAGATAAAGCTCACAGCGTGTCACTTTCATGCCACCCTGCAAGCTTGCACATACTTGGAGCAAGAAATCTTGAATCTTAAAATGTTTTTTTTTTTACACACAAATCTTCTCTTTTGAGGATTCCTGGCACAAAACATCTTTCAGGTGGTAGTCCGTATACGTGGCCAAATACATATCAATGTGGGGATCCTTTGGCACGACAAAGTTTGAGAACTATACTCAATTGCCTTGTAGTACCTGCAGTGATTCATTCTGTCACCCTTTCTCTCATTCGTTCTCTCTCTCTCTTCTCTGTTCTAAATGTAGCATCTTCTTCTCTTAGTGTTTGTACCTCCCACTGCATCTCTTCATCATGTTGTCATGGAGATGTTTACATTGTCCTGTCAGTGGGTCTCTGTAGAGAACAATGAACTTATCAACGCTCTCTCTCTCTCTCTCTCTGTCTCTCTCTCTCTGTCTCTCTCTGTCTCTCTCTGTGTCTCATATCTGTGTTCTCCTCTCTCTGTGTTGTTCGCTGTCTCTCTCTCAATTCAATTCAATTCAAAGGATCGTTATTGGCATGAGAAAACATACGTTTACGCTGGCAAAATAGAAAAATAATAAAATAACACATCGCTTTCCCGCAAATTTCCTTCCTCCCAATTGCGACCCGTGGTGCCAGAGGTGAAAGAAAACAATTACACTGTTAACAATTAAAAGGCAATGAAGACATGTGTAAACGGAGATGTGTCACAGTGCAACTTATAGAATAACTAGCTTACAAAACCATACACATTTTCATTTGCTGTCTACTACGGGTAGCTTGTTATATGAAGCTTTTGAAGCAAATAGCATCTCTTTCTCAAATAAAAACTTCAATTCAAAGGAGCTTTATTGGCGTGAGAGAAAATATATGTTTCATTGCCAAAGCATTGCCAAAACAGTAAAAAACGAAATCATTTATGTACACTTGAAAGGGAATAGAAATGATGTGTATACGCAGAGCTGTTATACATTGCATCAGAGGGAAATCTAACACCGGCATAAGAAGTGTGCATTTGCTGAAATAGTTAGCATATCTCTCTCTCTCTCTCTCTCTCTCTCTCTCTCTCTCTCTCTCATTCTCCATCTGTCTAATCCTCGCTCTCTCTCTCTCTCTCCACCAGGTGTGGTCAATGGACGGCTACTACAAAGGCAGACGCGTGCTGGAGTACAGAACCATGGGGGACTTCACCAACGGTCAGAACTTTGTGCAGCACCTGCTGCCTCACCCCTGGGCCGGCACGGGTCATGTGGTCTACAACGGCTCCCTGTACTACAACAAGCACCAGAGCAACATCCTGGTACGTCCGCACTGTGCAAAGACGCAGCACTGCGCAGCTGTATTGATTTGTTGTCATGGGCACTTAATCCCTCCAATCTGTACCACCCCCTCCCCTCTCGCTCTCTTTCAAGCATCCTTCTCTGTTCCCTTTAAAGGAGAATTCCGAACTAGGTTTTTTTCTTACCTTAATTTGATGATGTTATATCCCAGAACGAGTGGTATAGGCCCCTATAGGTGAAAATGTACTTCATACGTACGTCATACCTATATGTAATTCATACCTATATTGCTGTAAACAGTAAATCGCTTATTTCTTTCGTTTGGAAATTCATTTGTTTCTTGTAGATATCTGTCGTTCATAATGACTCGAACCTCTCCACAGTGTTTGAGTATAGATGCGCACTTCCGGAAGTCCCGCAAGACGGGATTTCACCAGTAATTTCACACACACACACACACACACACACACACACACACACACACACACACACACACACACACACACACAGGCCATGCACCTAGTAGGCATCTGTGGACAAAGTTAATTCATTATACTATATGCTACCAAAATGTGTAATGCCTGATGGCTGATTTGAGTGCGTGGGAGGGTTTGTTGGGTTCGATCAGACTTGCAAGTTATGGAGGGTGCCATATACGTTTGGTTGCTTTGAATGCCAGCATCAGAGTTTTGTACTCCCGACCGGGAGCCAATGGAGGGAGCGGAGAAGGAGGAGATGTGAGAATTTTGGCTGGTTGAAGACCAAGCGAACTGCAGCATTTTGGATTCATTGGAGAGGCTTAAATGCGCATGCCGGTAGGCCAGTAAGGAGGGAGTTACAATAGTCAAGTTTTGACATGACTGATGTCTAGCATTTGATGATCTCTTGTATCGTATCGTATGTCTTTGTGCCTTGAATACACAGGACCACATGTATTTGTGTGTATGTGTGTGTATACGTGGCCCATGACAGGTGCAGTACCATTTCCGCTCGCGCAGCGTGCTGCTCCAGCGCAGCCTGAGCGGGGCGGGGTACAACAACACCTTCCCTTACAGCTGGGGAGGATCCTCTGATATCGACCTGATGGCTGACGAGACTGGCTTCTGGGCTGTGTACACCTCCATCCCCAACGCTGGGAACATCCTGGTACTGCACTGTCCACGCACACACACACACACACACACACACACGCACGCACGCACGCACGCACGCACGCACACACACACACACACACACACACACACACACGCATGCACGCACACACGCGCTCGCACACCTTCCCTTGCATTCAGAGTTTCTTGCACAGTTGACAGTTGAGGGGTGCTCCTAGCCTGACACTCAGCCTGAATTTTCATTTTGTTTCACTCCATTATTCAGTCTGAAAGCCCTCCCTACTACAGCCGTTTCTGGGATGGGCGTTGCCAAAGAGACAGTCTTCGGTGATTGGTTCATACCAACCAATCAGAATAGTAGGAAAGCAGACGACGTTGTTGTCAATCATGAGGCTATGGCTAACACGCTTGCTAACCAAACAAACACAGCCAACGAGCGCTACTAGCATGTAAATAAAAAGCGGTAAAATATGTCGGATGATGATGTTTATAAATCTCGTGTCTGTAAAGAAACTATTTATCATACGTCGATTTAATAGCCAGATTGAGTTACCGCAGTAATGGGGCAGCCATGTTTGTTGTTTGACGTCATCGAGTTGAAACGACGCTGATTCGTCGTACAGATTTTCAACCGAGTCTGAGACCTCCTTCGGGAGCGTCACCAGACCCTGAATCGCCTGAACATATTCTTTTAATGGGCTAGCGATTCAGGGGCTGGAGCCGGGCTGGAGCCAGGCTAGGGTGCTCCCTCAATTCCTGATAAGGTGTGTGTGTATGTGTGTGTGTGTGTGTGTGTGTGTGTGATTGCTGCTGTTCGCATGACAACTGAAGGAAAGATAAAGTCCTACAGTACATACTGTAGTAGTTCAGAAGTAAGTCTCGATGGAAAGGATTCGAGGGCTTAGAAGAGAAAGGAAGTGAAATCAAGTAAACATCTTAACCACTTTAATCCTGTCCTCCCTATTTTGGGCACGTCGTGACAGGCAGCAATGGTGAAAAACTAAAATGACCGCAGCAGATCACAGGCTCACGTGCTGGGAGTACATTGTACTCACAGCACAGCGTTGTACTCGTCATAATAATCTGCAGGATTGACATTGCTATTGAAAGGATAATGACCTCTGAAGATGAACACATTTTCAGTACATCTAAATCTTTAATTGTATTTCTAAATGTTGATACAGTATGATATGATAAATAACAATGAGTAATAAGGGGTTGTACTAAATATGCTCTAAACTTCTTCCTATGCCTTTTCCAAGCACTCTAGAGTATGACATGTATTTGTTTTCCTATTTTTATTTTATTTTATGTTTATTATGTTTATTTTATATATTCTTTGTCTTTTAAAACTAATTTACCGCCAGAGTAAATAAGGAAATAATTTAGCCCCTGCAGCCAACGATTTTTCCTTACCTTTCAAGTAGTCGCAGAATATTTATCTCCAGTACGATCGATTCCCAAAAATAGAGAGGAACAACACGACAAATAAAATACATTTCAAAAATTCAAAAATTAAAATAAATTAAAAAATTCTGTTTTAGTTTTTTGCCATCACGTGATTTCCTTCAAGAGTCAAACGGTGACTCATAGGTTAGCGAAGAGCGGCATCTAACCTAAACACTAAAAAAAACGCGTCACACACGTCAAGACAAGTCCTTGGCATGAGTGAAGGCTATTTGGATTGACACGTCAAAACACGTCCTTGGCAGTGAAGGCTAGTTTTAACACATGTCCGAAATAAACAAATTCAATCAATCAATCAATCAATGATCACAACAACAACAACAACTAAACGTCTCTCTTCTTCCTCCCGTCCTCCAAGGTGAGCCGTCTGGACCCGGTCTCCCTGGACGTGCTCCAGAGCTGGGACACGGGCTTCCCCAAGCGCAGCGCCGGCGAGGCCTTCATGATCTGCGGCACGCTGTACGTCACCAACTCGCACCTGGCCGGCGCCAAGGTGCACTTCGCCTACCACACCAACTCGTCCACGTACGAGTACACCGACATCCCCTTCCACAACCAGTACTCGCACATCTCCATGATGGACTACAACCCCCGCGAGCGGGCGCTGTACACCTGGAACAACGGCCACCAGGTGCTCTACAACGTCACGCTCTTCCACGTCATCCGCAGTGACGGGTAGAAGAAGAAGAAGAAGAAGAAGAAGAAGGAGGGGTGGTGGGGTTATGATTAGGGAGAGAGAGAGTAGTGCTGCGTTTACACTAGCAGATTAAAAAAAAAGATACAAAGCTATAGAGCACTGATGTCTTGACACATCCTACCCGGGTCGCGTCCCCTCCCCCCCCCCCCCCCCCCCATTTTGAATTCCCATAGACTTTTAGTATACTGTACCACGTCAAATTAGAACTGTGTTCCAAAATAATTATTCCGGCGGTTTGACTCATTATGTTTATGAAGAATCAACCGAGGGCTATAGAAAACGCTAACGTTATTGCAGCTGAAATAGTACATTTCTCGCCAGAAACAGACTGTATCAAGTATGAGTGACTGACTATCGTAAACGATACAGAGCCACCAGCTAGCTCCCTGACATAATCGCAGAGACAGTTCATTTATTTTTGGGCCACAATGCCAATAAAGCTATTCGATTTTAAATTGAATTGAGACGATTCTGAGATGAGCCAATGTTATTCTCCATGGAGAAAAACTCCCGCGAACCCAGGGGATGAGCGAGTGACGTCAGGACTTCGGTGCTCTATATATAGCTTTGTGTCTGAAGTTGAAAACAGCTCAACGTCTTTGTAGCTTTGTAGCTGCTGTAGCTTCTGTAGCAGCTATACAAACGTCTGATGTGTCTTTGTATCTTCAATTGAAACGAATGGTATCTTTATCTGCCGTGTGAACGTAGCGTTACAGTACAAAGCCTGGTTTATATTTAGTTGTGAACTTGTGCACCACTGTCATGATCGAGGACACATGAGGTTTCCATCCGATGATCCGACAGAGACATTATTATAGTTTAGCATTCAGCATTTTGATTAAATACTTTACTGTTTTTTAAACCGTTTTCAAAAGAAGGCACAGTGGCACAAATGTATACATGGATTATTAACAGCGGCAATATCTAACAAGGTCAGGGAAAAAGATCGCAGTCGCAGATCTGCTATTTTGTGGCTTAGAATAGGCACATAATATTAGAAGACAGATTTCATGTCCACCCAAAACCTTGTTTTTATTTGTATTAACTAACATTTTTAGTTTTAGTTCTAAAATTTTAGTTCCCCGGTCACGATGATGCAACCAACGCATGGTGATCTTGTAGCTGTTGCTTCCATTTTTGGTAACTAAATATAACTCAGGCTGTAGAAACTAGAAAGTAAAGGGGTTGTTGTTAATAAAGGGGTACGGGTGCTTAAGAAGTGGACAACTGGAAGGCAGGACTGGAAAAAAACTGCCTTTTGAGGACACTCAAACGCCATGAGAGAGAGAGAGAGAGCGCTGTAGCTTTGGAACAACCGTCGCCACACTACAGTGTCATACAGTCTGGAGTATGACGAGTAGACCCGTTGGGGGGGGGAGGTTGGTGTTGTGATTAGGTCAGTGTGGTTCTACAACTGTCAAAATGACCTCTCGGACATGCTAGTGTTAACTTCAAGGACTCCCCAGACAGTTTGGTGTGTGTTTATAAGGCCAAGGGGGCGGTAAATTGAGTTTTGAACATATACAGTATGAGGTTTCCACATGACAATGATTTGATACCAGTGTTCATTTTAACTCTTGGGTGCGTGTGTACACAAAATGGACGCTTAAGTGACCCTTTGGTTTCCATTTCTACACACGCGATACAGTCATTTAGCTGGGTGGGACCTTGCTGGAAGTCCTCCCTCAAGGACCCCTGTGGGACCCACGTTGAGTGAGAACCACTGGTGTTATTAAGCCTGATTTATACTTAACGTGTGACACCTGCATGCAACTAAGTATAATTTAGGAGTATTATCACAAGGGGTTGGGGAGTATATTGTTAATATAGGTGTTCATTTCTCCTCCAGGAGTTGAAAAACAATAAGGTATGCGCACTGGTTGATGCTCCAAAGTTTCAAATGTATTGGTTCCTTCATTGGATGTGATATGCTTCATCATCACTCCTCCAGGAGTTGACTGGCTCTCAAAATGTTTATTTTTACCTGTGAGTATAAGTGGGACCCTGAAAAAGAAGTGGACGAGTGGATCGGCACTGGGCAGGAGGACTGAAGCATTGAAATGAGTACACACGTACGTGTACAAACAACAACACAAACAGACGTCTTACTTGCCTTTTGAGGACACTTAGAAAAGGCAAATTGAGGCCAATTTAATGTCAAGTGCAATGAAAGAAGAGAGAGAGATCGGGAGAGAGACAGAGACAGAGGGGGCTGCGTCTGCACTCTAATTTGGCTCTCTCTCTAGAGCATTTTTTGGGGACTGTGTGTTCGCACACCTTGGATGTAGTGCACATGGTCATGTGACCACGGTTTCCAGGTCATCGTCAGGGCGGCGGCGGGGGACAAAGTTATTACATAACGTTCCTGTCAGGCAGAATTAAACCTCTTATCTCCATTTTTCTTTTCTTTATTTTTTCGTAAATTAACATCCTATACTTGATCATACTATACAGCGTCACACAGCATCAAATTGGTAGTGCTGTCGCCTCACAGCTAGAAGGTCCTGGGTTCGATTCCCGCTCGGGGCACTGTGGGTGCTGGCGGCGTGTTGCCTCCTCCGCGTCATCAGTGCCCATACCCGAAGGCGGGGTTGGCAAAAGGGCCTTTCTGTGTGGAGTTTGCATGTTCTCCCCGTGTCCCCTAGGGTAGGTACCCTCACAAAAACATGCAGTAATCCTGGTCTCTAAACTGCCTCCCCCTGGCCAGCCGGGGCACCTGATGGAGGGGAAAGGAACTGGTTGGAATAACGTGTTCCTTCCACGTGCTACGTCCAACCAGGGAAACTCCCCCCTGTCAGGTGTAAAGGAGCAACTTGGACACTCAGGCAGGAAGGGAGCATGAGTTAAGTCCGTTGCTCTCCCCAGGTTGGCGGAGGGTGTGTAGAGCCCAGGATCACAGTAGATGATTGGCACAGGGGTGAAAAAATGGGTTACAAAATCGTGGGATAAAAAATATATTTTGAAATACTTTTGCTGTCCTTGAATATTAATCCTAAATCCTTAAACGTTTTGGACATGACGAGGTTTCCTTTCCGCCCGACAGACGATAACCGCCTGATCTCAATCGTTTGAGATAATTATTTTTGCATAATCGTCATAATAGATCGGCCGTTAAACTGAAAGTATAAAATGTTTTCAATGTGGCCTCTTATAGTGGTCATTGTCAGTCATTTATTTGTGTATCGTTGCCGTCGGGCAGAAATGTCTTATCTCCATATTCTAACTTTTTGTGTTTTATTTTAAAAAAATATATATTTTTTGTAAATTAACACCCACAAATGCACCAAAAGTAGCAGTACAAGTTGCCACTGTATTCCGAGCTTGTCGGTCTGCTGCTGTTTTGCCGTGTTTTTTTATTTGAATCCTGAAAAGTCTGTTTTTGGACAAAATTTCTCCACCCCGACAGACGATATTTAAGTTGCACACTACCCTGTGCAACTTTGCATTTGTTTACAAAGCCTATAACACATCACAATAATTTGTATGACAATGACTTAATCATCCACTGAAATGTCACGGTCGTGACAGCCCTGAGCTCTGTGTCGATGGAGAGGGTGGCACATTTAAAAGCTCATTCCACAGTTCTGTCACCTTTCTCTTTCAATCGACTTGTGTCCTAGCTGGTGCCCCTAACTGTCCCCTCTCTGGTCGTGAACATGGACTTGGACTTGTGATGTGGTTCATGAACAGGTTCTTGGGACTTGTGATGTGTGGTTCATGAACATATTCTGGACTTGTGATGTGGTTCATGAACAGGTTCTTGGGACTTGTGATGTGTGGTTCATGAACATATTCTGGACTTGTGATGTGGTTCGTGGATTTGTTCAAGTCAGCATGGTTCTTTCATTCAATAAATCTTAAATGTTCAACATGGCCATGGCTCTTCTCTGGTGGGATTAAAGGTCTCCATACAGTAGGTAGGTATAGGTACAGTAGGTCTACGACGTACGTATTGTTGTAGCATGAAATGGTCTCAAAATCAGCAAGCAGAATGAAGCATCAGAAACAGCACAGTTCTTAGTCAGTACAGCAAATAGACAGCCTCACTGCGTCCCCGTCCTCTCTCTACACCAATGAAAACCATTCCCCTTTATTCCTAGCTCCCAACCACACTCACAACAATAGAATAAGACAATAACAGGCGGTCATACTAACATGTCCTTTCTTGGTTGTGAAAGGAGAGAGCAACTGAGCAAGGCATAGGTGGCACCTACTACCACCTATAGGCAGGAAATGGTCCTATTCTAGATGGGATAGTTACACAAATACAGTGGTCTGTTAGATTGACAGCTGCCGTTCAGACAGAATGAGCCACGGTGAAAATAGACTTGCATGATTGGGATGAGAAGCACCCTGATATGATTGTTGTTCTAATGGTTTCTACTGTGGCATTCTAAAATTCCCACCACAGTATATGTATACATACTGTACGTTATACTTACGTAGAAACAGACACCACACTTATTTCGCATGCCGTAAAATGAAAAAATAGCCCGTCTATTGGTCAGGGGCGGTCCGTCAGGGGGAGCCGGGGGTACGGCCGCTCCGAGCATATCGGGCCCATTCAAAGCAGCGGGCCCATTCAAAGCATTATCTCAGGGTGGTACAAATGTCTATCTATACGTACTATAAGTAGACTTATAATAAATAAATAAAACATCATTATACAAGCGTCTCTTATTTTGAAGAGGAAGTCTGTTTCGGTTGTAGCCAAGCTGACATGACGTTGTTGTTATGATGCCGGCAAGCGCTATATTGGCTTCTTGTTTGTGTGCTTCACTTTACTCCACACTTCCTAGCTGTTGTCACAGCCATGTCTGCTTATTATAAGCGACCTTTGGCTTCTTTTCTGTAAAGTCGTTTGCTTCCATCCTACTATGCTCCACGTCTCTGTCTGTCTGTCTGCGTGCGTGTGTGTGTGACTGTGTGTGCGGTTGTAATGCACGTAACACGAGAACCGCTTGCCCCACCGACTTCACATTGGACACACACGTTCCACGCCGCCCCACAGGGAGTGCAGTGCCAGGTGTCGAGGCATCGTTCTCAAGTAGGCCCGGTGGCCGACGGGCACGTGCAGGTCTAGTGTTTAAAAAAACATTAAAAATATTTCAATGCATTCTCAATATCTTTTGAAAATAACAGATGTATACAACCTAAAGTAAAGTGGTAAAACATTAGTGCTTGTTTTCATTGACCTGGCCGCTTGTTTCTCTTGCAAAATCTGGCAACACAAAATCTGGTCACAGAAGCAACAGCAAGAGGAAGAGGAGGTATTATGCACACACAACAAAGCACAAAGGCTCATGGGACATGACTGGAAACAGGTGGATAGTGCATTAAGCACAAGCTTTTAGCCAAAGTTGATATATTTATGATATGAAAACCATGCATCTGTGACTTAAATATTAATGTACACACTTTGGAAGTACAGTATACATGGAACCTCCACAGCAAATTGGTGAGTAGTTGTATAAGTCTTATGCTGGCTCATGCTGGTAAAATCATCATCAACAACAGCTGCCAAAAAAGACATTAACAGGTAGGCTACACGCAGTACAGTATACTGTTACTGTCACTGCATGCAAGAATGTCATAAGTTCACCTTGCCTGCTTATATCATGCTCATAAATTGTGCTTGCTTGTACTTGGAACTGTTTGGCTGCAGTGCAAATGCTTAAACATTTTAGTTAATTAGTTGAAGTGGGTCCGCCGTGTACTGTGGTGCTGGACTCTTAACTCAAATGGCTTGAATTGCAACTAGATCGTGTGGTATGAAGTGTACTTCCGTGGGATGTTTTGGCTGTTTTGGCTTTTATAGGGACCGAACTGTCAGAAAATGATGTGGAGGTTAAAATGTTCCCTTTTCAGAGGGGTCATCTATTTTGGGACCTCACATGATAGTACGCCAGACAATTAATATCCGATTTTCATAATATTATAGGGTTGTTTTGTAGGTTTTAAAATATTCTAAGTTGATTTCTTACACTTTTAAAGTAGCCAGAATAATCTTTCCTGACTTTTGGTTGGGGTCTTTCTTCACCCGGGACCCGGGATCTCAGTACTCATTACATTCCTCGCTCTGCTCCTGTTCCAGGACAATGTGAAATTAGATCATAATTGAAGCATAACAGTTTTTGTAGCTGGGCTCTGAGTTTTGGCCCTATACTCTTGGACCCATTTCTGTGATTTTCTAACTATTTTGAATAATATTAGAAATGTGTATGTTTTTATGTATCTTGGGTTTATGTATTGTACTGGTTTATTAGTATGCTCCGTATTATCTATAATATTTTGTGTTACGCGGCGTGGCATCTGATTCAAACCAACACTCAGGAGACACGTTTCACAGGGGCCAAACCAGGCAAATGTATTAAACACAGTTTCAGTCAAGTGAGAGTGAGTGTACAGTTCATTGGCAACAGTTCATTTGTATTGGTCTTCAGCGTCTTCTTGGGGAATGGGGATGAATATATTGTTTGAATGCTCATTCAAACAATTACTGCTATAGGGCTGTGAGTCTTTGGGTGTCCCACGATTCCATTAGATTCTTGGGGTCACGATTCGATTCATAATGGATTTTTGAGTGGTGCAACCACTCCCAAGGAACAGCAATGTCCGTGTTAACCTATGTGACAATGTCCGTGTTAACCTATGTGACTATGCGTACCAGCAGGGGCAAAAGTGGCGCTGTTGTGCCAGAAACAGAGAGAGAGAGAGAGAGCTGCACTGTTGCCTGCTAATGAGAGAGAGAGAGAGGGGAGGGGGGGGAGGGGAGTTGCACCACTCAGTTCACACAGGTGTGATTTTTCGATTCAACTCGATTCTCAATCCAAAAACGATTCTCTATTCAAAATGATTTATTGAAATGATTAAAGCAGAGTACATTTCTTTAATGTTTTTTTTTTTTTTTTTTGGCTTTCGCCTTTATTTTATATTTTTTTCATGGAGGGACAGACAGTTGGAGTAGGCTGCCCGGAAATGGGGAGAGAGATGGGGGGGGGGGAAGACATGCAGTAAAGGCCGTCGGGATCGGGAGTCGAACCCGCGGCACACTGCCAGACTGGATTACCAGCCAACGTGCTGGACCACTGAGCCATATGGCCCAGGCCAGCAGAGTAGGCCAAGACCGAGTGTACTCCCAAAATCTGCCACAGTCACAGTAAGGGTTTGGATAAATTGAGAAACTTCTGAACAGTCAGGTAGAACATATATTAGGATCACACTTTTTGATTGCCATGCAAATGTAGTCTTTCTTCCTGCTCCTGCAGATGAAACATGTAGTCTGCTCGACTGCTCCACACCATCACAGTGTGATGCCCAATTTACTTCCGTGAGTCATCATCTCAAGCCTGCTAGTTCCCTCTGTCTTAGTGAAGGTGCAAAGGGCTGACATCCTAATTGGAAATTGTTCAAGCTAACCTGCCGAGATGACTGAACAGGAGCAGACGTGACGTCACAGGAAGAAAGAAACACCATGCTTTATCAAGAAGTGTGATCTTCTGACTCACGGGTTTCTCAATTTAGTTTGAACAATGCATGTGACTGACAGGCTCATGAGGTGACTTCGTCTTGGACACAATTATAGAGGTGGTTTTGAACCCTTTTCATATCAAGGTCCATTATTTATTTGGCATTTGAGCCACGGACCACCATTTGATGAGATTTTGCCCCTCAGACCCAGAACTAAAGAATGGATAAGATTTTGTCCAAAGTGCCATGCTGTATTGATATGGACATAGCTGAGACGTTGGCAAACGTTGATCGAAAATAGCAATTCTCCTAATCTACATGCTCTAATTGTGTTCTTGTGTAAATTATGTAATGCAGATGTTTAACAATAATTGAACTCTTGAGAGCGTAAATTTAACTAAGTTTGGTTTCGTTATACACTCGAATTAAAGATCTTGTGCAGTGCCCGGTGTCGAGTCGGTCGGACCCACGGTTGTCCAGAACCACCACAAAAGGCCTCTGCCGGCTCTGGACAGGGCCCCTGCCCGGGCTCCATATTTGGGCAAGCCTGACACAGAACTCCATATATAGGAATAAAGAGAGAGACAGGTCTAGTGACACTAATATGGCACAAAGTATTTTTCAGATGGGGGTCCACAGTTGAATACATATTAATTTAGGGGTCCTTGAGTGAGTTGAGTTGAGCTATGCAAAACAGACATCATAATTTGGTCTGCCTTTCATTATTTTCAAGGAAAAAAGCAAACTTTTGTCAACTCTCTGCCTTTCAAGGCAAAGGCATAAAAAGGCATAAAAACACTGCAGTGTAGCCTACAGAATATTCTGTCTGTTTGTCTGTGCGTGCCGTAAACATGGTGTGCTGTTACTGTGTGGGGACTTAGGCCAGGGACTTTTTCTGTCTGTGCATCAGCGCTCTAGTGCCTCTATGCCCAAAGGAACAGTGCGTGCAGAGAGAGAGAGAGAGAGGTCCAGTCCCCGGACGGCACGAAACATGCAAGTTATGAGTATAATTAACACTATAGATTTCACTGTGTAGGCTAGTTTATGAATTGATAAAATTCCCTGCTGCGTTTACTTGCTGCGCTTGACACAGCCAGTGTGAAGGTAAACCGCAGCAAATTAAATATGCAAGAATCCCAATTTCTCTGCCCATTCGCATCAAGTCTACCGAAGTATTAGGTGAGAATGTGACCTTATTCTTTAATGACTGATCCATATACCGATCAAAGACAATGCGTCCCTCATCATAGCCAGTCATCATCAATTTGATGCGTTTAAGCTTTGTTGAAGGCATCCTGAAGATCTGCAAGCCTCAGCATTGTTGGTGTCTTCTTCATACTCTGAAGAACACCCATGGCGTCAACTTTGACAGGCTGTGGGATACCTGGAAGATCTTTCCTGCATCAGGTCAGGCTGTGGGACAACATCAAGAGGCTCTGCCTTGGCAGCTCTCCTGCGTCAGACTGGAATGTACAGGGTGCCATCAACAGCACACAGAGAATGGGGAACTATTGACAAAATTGTCTCCTCAAGTTTGGGAACTAAACTTGGTCGGCTCTCTTGAATGATTAAAAATCGTCCCGGCAATTCACGTTCCTCACGCAACTTATAGCCTATACTTTCGTTTTCTCCATCCAATTCGAAAAGGTCTTCAACTTGAGTTTCATCATTTTGTGGCTGTGCCACACTGAGAGACTTGATGTAGAGATCAATCGTTCAGAAACAAACTCCTCAAAGCGCTTCTGGCCCTTATCTTGCAAACTGAAGAATGTCATTTTTTTTCTCCCCATCTGACACAAGCGCTGAAGAAACCAGACACTTCAATGGTGTCTTCTCTTGCAATGGATTGCCTCCACAGTGCAACTCAGACCCCTACCAAAAGTCAAAGATTCTTCTGGACACTTTAAAAGTTTAAGAAATCAACTCAGAATGTTTTGAAACATATACAAAACAGATTTAAAAAGTTAACTTAAAAAGTAGTAGGTACACAGTACAAATTCAGTTTGACTGTCTGTCTGTCTGTCTGTCTGTCTGTCTGTCTGTGTGTGTGTGGGTGTAGACTTGCTGTTTGATCAGATATTGGGAGCACCTGTTTCGGAGCTTGGTTTTAGCATCGAAATATACCAAAAATGTATAGAAAATAGGGAAGCGAAGACCGTAAAAGTTGTACATGCCCAAATTTGGGCAATTTGGGCAAACTCCTTCTCTTAAAGTGAACGCGTATATATGGTGGCACTGGGAACTTCATAAAATGCTAACAGCTAGCCTGCAGAGAAAGAATTAATGAGAGGTATTCCCCTTTAATAAGCAGATCTAAATGTATGCAAGAAAAAGACGAGTTGTTTAAGGTGTGTGACATCATCTGTACCGTATGTATTAATAGGAAAAGTCTTTTATATGATCTGAAAATGGGGAAACAAAGTTCAGGGTCAGAAATGTTCTTTTCTTTTTCTTTCTTTTTCTTTTCTTTTTTTTTAACATATTTTTGAGGTCAGTAAAAGACGGAGAGATGATATATTCAAGACAAGAGAGGGGTTGTATAATAAATTCCACCCCAGGTCCTTTCACTCACAATGAGCATATCATGAGTGCGCTACTGTAACTGTGTGTGTGTGTGTGTGTGTGTGTGTGTGTGTGTGTGTGTGTGTGTGTGTGTGTGTGTGTGTGTGTGTGTGTGTGTGTGTGTGTGTGTGTGTGTGTGTGTGTGTCAGGCACCGTGTGCGTGCAATGTATACAGATGTTATCGTGTGTGCGTGCAATACACAGATGTTTAGGTGTTAGATAAGGGGGATAGTCATTAATGCATGGGTCAGATGATGGGGTAATGTACATTCACATATACAGTAATGGAGTCACAGCAGAGATGAACAGGAATGATCAGAAGTAATGCAGTGTGTACTGTAGATGTGATTAGTAGTAATGCAGTGTTGCCAGTGTACTGTATGGATGTGATCAGTAGTAATTGCCGTGTACTGTAGGCCTACTGTAGATCTGAGTCGCAAAGTGACATTCTGTTTCCATGACGACGGCAGTAATGAAGATGTGGAGTCCATCTCGGACCCTCTCCGGAGCAATTTGATGTGCATTATAGGCCACTAGACCCCCATTTGATAACCCCATTTTAATCAAATGTATTTTAATGTTTTAATATATATACTGTAAAATCCTTTGCATGTGTTTTACTCCGAGAGTGTTAAAGGGGGAAAGGAGAGTTTATGCCAGATGTAATATTCAATATATTGAATATTTTACAGGTTATACCGTATTTAAAGCTCTCTGGGACTAACAAAACTAGGATATAGGCCATAATATAATATATCATCTCTGTCGGGTGGAATACCTCATACGATGTATACGATGTATACTTTTCAGGATTAGAAAATAGCAAAAGTGGCAGATCTACAAACTCAAAACACGCTTGCTTCACGTTGTGTTTCGAGCTTGCAGATCTGCTACTTTTGATGCTGCTGTGCGACGCTGCACGATCAAGTAGGGCGTTAATTTACGAAAACACACACACACACACACACACACACACACATTTTAATTATTTTATTTGGATCTGCGTAATACAATAGACCCAAACACTGATCAGAATTAGGTTACATTATTATATGGTCCAACCAGATATAACTGCTGCACATGCTTAACACAAAAGAGAGGGAAAAGAAAATAATAAATACATATAGCACATTGATGACATACTATACTATTACTTGACACTATACTAGACAGGATGTTTGTTTGGGGTTTTTTTAAGCCACTTGGGGATAAATGAAACAACGCCTTCTCCAGATAGACAGACTGCCCATAGTAGCTGAGACAGAACAGTATATTTAGCCAGCTTTTTTGCATTTGTCTTTTGCAATCCAGTGAATCCACCCAATTGCAGACCCCTGAGCACACACACACACACACACACACACACACACACACACACACACACACACACACGCGTATATGGTGGTTTATGGTCCTTACGTAGTGGAGAAGTCTGGCACACTAATACAGTACATCACACATGAAGTCTTGGCTGTATTGCTGTTACAATGACGCCATTAAGGCTCCCCTTGAATCTGTATTCATCATCTCTCTCTCTCTCTCTCTCTCTCTCTCGCCCCCCAGTGTTGCCGGATATCCCCCCCCCCCCCCCCCTCTCTCTCTCTCTCTCTCTCTCTCTCTCTCTCTCTCTCTCTCTCTCTCCTCCCCACCTGGCCATGTGTTTTCCTGGCATGGAGCCGGTCCATTTGGCAATGGGTCCCCCCCTCCCCCCCGGTGTGAGGTTCTCCTCTCATCATCCCTCTCTCCATCGCTCCTTGGCTACAACTCTCTGTGCGTGGCGGAAGTGTGTGTGTGTGTGCGCGTGCATGTGTGTGTGTGTGTGTGTGTGTGTGTGTGTGTGTGTGTGTGTGTGTGTTGGTGGTACACCTCCAGGAGGCTCACCGGAATTCCACATCCCTGTGGAAGCCATCACGCACTCTGCACATTAACGCACATGGCGCACACACAGGCGCACACACATAGACACAGCTGGTATACAACACAGCTCGGTGTGTCTAGGTTTGCGGACATATCATTTGTGGCCCTTTTTTATTTATTCATCTCCATATCAGTCTGTCCATCTATCCATCCTTTTCCTGCCTCTCCTAGGGCGGATATCAACCTGATGAATAATTTACCAATGATAAATGAGACCACCTGAGAAGGAGAGAGGAGGAGGGGGGACTCGGGAGGGAGAGGGAGAAAGAGAGAGAAAGGACAAAGAAAAAGGATTTCTTTGACTATAGACGATTGCGGGAGAGATGAAAGTAATGGAGGAGGAGAAGGGAGAGGAAAGATGGAGAAGAGGAGAGCTAGAAGGAGAAAAGAAGGGTATACATCTGTGTCTCTCACACACACACGCACGCGCGCGCGCAAATCCCAATGTTAATTTAACTCCACAGAGAGTACAAATGAGGGGAAAAGTGTGGCCTTAAGGGAGAGTTCGGTTCCATTTGTGTACACCAACGCTGACACTGTGTGGCTTCTTATACTGATCATGTTTAATTAACGCTGCTCAGATGAGCTGGTTTAAACAAGGACATGCATCAGGGAGGTGATAGAGGACACACTGCAGGCTGTGTGTGTGTGTGTGTGTGTGTGTGTGTGTGTGTGTGTGTGTGTGTGTGTGTGTGTGTGTGTGTGTGTGTGTGTGTGTGTGTGTGTGTGTGTGTGTGTGTGTGTGTGTGTGTGTGTGTGTAAACGCGTCTGGGACTTGAGCTGAAAGGGAATAGAGAAGGATGCTTGAAAGAGAGAGAGAGATAATGAGAGTGGAGAGATGAGAGAGAGAGAGAGAGACGGAGACAGATTGGAGGAATTAAGTGCCTGACAACAAATCCATATTGTTGACCGTTAGTATGACATAGCCTACATGTGACATACATGATGTTTTTTATCTGCATGCTTTGACAACATCTTGTCCTCTCCCCCTCGTTCATGCCAACGAAGTGTATCTGACTGGAATAGAATGTATAAGTCTTTATCCCATTCTGAACGGGGAACCCATTTTGGTGTTAGCATCATGTTCTGCTTTAGCTATTGAAAAATAGCAGATCTACAAGCTCATAGCGCGCCACCGAGTGGCGCGCTACGAGCTTGTATAGGTCTGCTATTTTTGAAAAATCGAAGAACGACTGACATTTTTAGAATCTGATCTCAGGTCAGAATGGGATAATCAGACCAGTGTGTGTCCAGTGGAAACCTCGTGTGAATCTGATCTCAGGTCAGAATGGGTTATGAGCCACAGGGGAAAATGGCAGTGCAGCGTGAGAGTGTGCGGGGGAAATGTTAGGCTGAAAATATACCACGGCACTGCAGGGTTTGCACAATGTCTGCTTATTATGACAAGTGACTTTGTGAAGTGGCTTGTAAATATTGGTAGTTGTGGGGTTCTATATCTGTTTCTAAAAAAAGTAGATGCTTAAGTTTTTGTGCTTGATTCCTAAATTATTGATTAAACCAGTGGTTCTCAAACCAATTTCATGTCTAGGAGGACCCCCAAATTAATATAGACCTATGTATTATTTCTTTCCACCGCACTGAGCCTCACCCACACATCTGAAATTATCAAGCTCACAGCGTGTATAGTTGCTTGTTTTTATAGACTTTGTTGACTTATTCCTCTCGGAAAACCTGGCATCCCAGTTGACTGTACTGTTATGCATGGGGATGAGAGAGAGAGAGAGAGAGAGAGAGCTTGGAAGGGTAATAGAGAGACTATAGTGACACAGAGTGGAAGACAAAGAGTGAGAGAATCAAGAGAGAGAATCAGAGCGAGAGAAGATAGATTAACCGAGGCTTCAGTCTTCAGTCTGATTCAGCTCCTGATCTATTATTAGAACATAGCCAAAGAATGAACACACACACACGCAGAACACACACACACACACACACACACACACACACACACACACACACACACACACACACACACACACACACACACACACACAGACACACACACACACACACACACACACACACACGCACACACACACACACTCGACTGCCATAGAGATAAGGTGAGATGCTCTGTCATCTGACTCGGAGTAGAACACGCTGGCATCCTTGGCGTAGAAAGGAGCCATGTCGAGGTGGTTCACATCACGGAATAAAGCAAAACTATATCAATCTCATGACTGAAAGTTTAATGATGATGCTTTGGTATTATCATTATAAACCTTATGCCGTTTATGCTGCTACAATAATTACTGTAAACTGCCAACTATATATGTTAAGAAATAACAGATTTGAGGCTTTAACCTTTTTTTGCTTTCATGACATTTCTGAGACCATGCATGTTTTATGGAAGATGAGACGGGCTGTATTTTGCGTGTCTTAAGTACCAGGTCTTATTCCCTAACTTGAGTAAACTAAAGACCTGGAGGCGTGATCAATGCTCTTTGGCCACTCAGAATAGCCAAATGGCATTGATCACGCCTCCAGGTCTTTAGTTTACTCAAGTTAGGGAATAAGACCTGGTACTTAAGACACGCAAAATACAGCCCAATATGTTGTGAGCTTGTAGATCTGCTATTTTCGCTGTGCGCCATATATGCTTCCATATAGAAGACATGGATTGGATTGCCATGTGTTGAAGGATTGCCTTCTATATATGCGATCCAAAGGATTGGAACCAGTCGTGGCGACTGAGAACTTTTATCCATGTGTTCATATAGGCACTATAGTAAGGACGATCATGGCATGTCCAGCTGGTAGGTGTCTTGTAATATTATGTGCTGAAACATCTTTAATGTTTTTTCAGGGCATGGACCTCTTCTTATAGTTGAGAGAAAGATGAAGCAGGGAGCCCACACAATTGTATAACATTGTGTTGCAGATTAAACCGATTCATATAGATTTGATATAGCTTCATACGCTTTTTTTGACAGCACTATCATCATTGTATATTATGTTTATTCAGAGACATTTAACCAGTTTAAACCGTCAATATTTAAAGTAAAGTTGACCTTTGACTGTGTACTTCGTCTGCTCTTTTTTTTCCAGAATAGAGATGTTCAAGTGGTTAATGTTCACACAGAGATTTGGCTGCGAGGACACTTTCAGCCAGCTACCCGCGTATAGGTCAGGATGCCAATTTTATCCAATCAGTATAGAGAACTAAATGGGAAGTGCGATGACTCACTGAAATGAGCAGGCAAAATTGGAAGTGGAGCGCTATAAAAAAAAAATGTTTCAACGGAAAGAAAATCACTTACCCTAAATTAAGAAAGGGGAGGAGCCAAACCGAGTACTTGTTTCTACACTAAAAATCACACACGTGTGAACTGAGTGGTGCAATTCCCCCCCCCCCCCTCTCTCTCTCTCTCTCATTAGACACACAGCACTACACCTCTCTCTGTTTCTGGCGCCCCCTACTGGTATAAATTAGTAACATACTCGTGCTCATAGACACACACACACAGGTACCTACACAGGTACACGGACATTGCTGGTTGTAGGAGTGGTTGCACCACTCAAAAATAGGAGGTGGTGGGTGCATGCCTGGCCCCAGAGGCTAAATCAACCCTCCAATGGGTTCCCAGTTTGCCTTTTATCTCCCACTACAGTAAAGTAACTGCATCCAATTCAATTCAAAGGGCTTTATATGCAGCCCTCCAAAAGTGTGTCGGCTCCATCACCCCACCCCCACCCCCACCCCGCCTCCCCGCTGGCTCTGCTTATCTAATTATTAAGTCTTTAATTATAACCCCAAACGAGCCTGTGAGTATACCAGTCACATGACTTCACATATCCTTCCTCGCATCAATGACTGAGCATCGCACTCATCTTTGTCATGATTGTGTGTGTGCATGCATTTTGTGTGCATGCCTTTTGTGTGCGTGCGTGCCTGTGTGCGTGCGCATGCATGTTTTCCCCCGATCTTTTATTCAGTCCAGAGTTTGCCAAGCTTTACTTGATTTATATTTGCTGATATGAGCATGAGTCCTGGCTGTGTGTGTGTGTGTGTGTGTGTGTGTGTGTGTGTGTGTGTGTGTGTGTGTGTGTGTGTGTGTGTGTGTGTGTGTGCGCGTGTGTGTGTGTGTGTGTGTGTGTCTACCATAAAGACCAGCTTGTGACTCTGTGGGATACAGGAGGTAGGAGTTGATTGTTGTACACACACACACACACACACACACACACACACACACACAGGCACTGAGGTATATGTAAACATCCGGAAATCTCAGGAGATGAGTCCTTTTTAATGACTCGAGTTGCGGTCTCTATTTTGTATACTTCGGCAATCCTAAAATATCAGATCTACAAGCTCACAACGCATCACGTACACAAGCTTGTTTTTTTGTGTGATTATTAGCCTATTTATTTATTTATTTTTAAGGGGGAAAAAAACACAAAACAGACAAATCATTGAGCTGCGAGAATGGAGATTCTCCCTTAAACATTAAAAAATCACACCTGTGTGAACTGAGTGGTGCAACTCCCCCCCCCCCTCCCCCCACCTCTCTCTCTCTCTCTCTCTCATTAGCAGGCAACAGTGCAGCACTATCTCTCTCTCTGTTTCTGGCAACAGCGCCCCTACTGGTACCCCATAGTCATATAGCTTTAATTTAGTTTCCATTTAAGGAAATGTAACCCTGGAGGGTTGTGGATGTGGACACTTCAGAAAAGATTTCTCATTTTTTAACCGCTCCAATGAGTGACCGCGGTCAAAAACAAACAAAAACAGTGGTGCATGGAAACACTTTTTTCAGACACACTCGCGACTCGCGAGTGTGCCGAACTCTACAGAGCCGAACCGACTTTTATTCGGCTCTAAAATAGGAGTATGAATCGGCCCTAAGAGTGTGTAGAGTGAGGTTCCGAACCGGGCTACACAGACTCAGTTGAAAGATGACTCTTGAACACAATAACGCATGTACTTATACCGTACATCCATCCTGGACCAACCCAACACTATATAACCCTGAAGTAACCCTAAACCTTAATCTCAGACCTTAACCATAGAGAGACCCATTGTAAGAAAGGAAGGAGGAAGTTTCAATGTTTGGAACTATATATACGGCCCATAACACCACGCTTTGCGAGATCAAAGCGAGGTCATGTGTCGCAACTCTCTCTCTCTCTCTCTCTCTCTCTCTCTCTCTCTCTCTCTCTCTCTGCTTAATGCTTAACCATAGAGAGAGAGAGAGGGGGGGGGGGGGGGGTTATAGAGGGAACAGAGCTTGTAAAAGTAATGGGAGAAAAAGATTGCCTCCGATATCGATCTGGAATCCTCATTGGGCATTCTGGTGATTCTCTAATCTTCCTTCCTACATGAGATGAAGGGGAAGACGGAAAACAAGAGAGAGAAGGAGAGAGATGGGAGACGAGGAGAGAGAGAGAGAGAGAGAGAGAGAGAGAGAGAGAGAGAGAGAGAGAGAGATGGGTTCGGCCCCAGGATGATACGACTGAGGGGGGCAGAGAAACAGAAGAGAGATGGAGAGAGAGGAGGGGTGAAAAAGATGTTCTGAAGGGAACAGTGCCACCCAGTGGTGGAATTACATGAAAGAGAGTGTGTGTGTGTGTGTGTGTGTGTGTGTGTGTGTGTGTGTGTAAATCCCTGTGTGACCTTGGCACCAGTGCACAACACACACGCACGCACTCACACACACACACACGCTCTCGCGTTATTGAATTCTCTCTCTCTCTCTCTCTCTCTGGCATCCAGAGCCATTTATTAACATAGATTAGATGTCAACATAGGCCAAAACTGGCCAACAGCCAGCAGTTCTACCTGTCTATCACTTCCTTTACCCCCCACACCTCTGTCAGAGAGAGATAGAGAGAGATGTTTGCAATGTTCTGCTCTTGATGACATAATATTGAATCGAGATTCAATTGAATTTGGTTCATACACGTGCGTGCGTGCGTGCGAACGTGTCTGTGCCTGTGCTTCACCATGGCCAGTTCGTTCCGGTTCACATGGCCTTGAAGTGCATTAAACCAGACAGAAAATGTCCACCTCCTTTCCAAGATGCATGTAAAGGTTGATGTAGTTCTGGTTCCAGAGAGACAATGAAAGGGTTTCTTTTTAGACCCAAAACTATTTTAATATGATAATTGTTTTATGTACAAACTAATATTCCCTCCACTTGTGTATATAGCCCATTCACAGTTCACACACTTCCCTGCTGTTGTCAAACCAGGACAGCTGTCACTTTACTTCCTATTTGCAGAACTGTCTTTATGTATTAGTGTGATGTGCAGAATATTACCTATGTTGAATAGCAGTTGGCTGGCATTTCCATTCCATAATGCTCGTCTCTCTGTCCCAGCTAGAACTTTTTGAGTTTTGTTTTTCAACATGAGTTAAATAGAGGACTAAAGAATACTGTATTAATAGCACCAGCTAATAATAACTATAGGATGGGTAAATGCAGAGGACAAATTAATTCCAGGTATTTGCTGCTAAAACACCCCAACAACAAATAGATAACGCAGAAAGGAACTGGCTTTACTTTTTCAATATAATTCACACTTCACAGTGTCCTGATGGCACCATCGGTCCGAGACTTTCAGCTCTCACTGGACCGGTTCGCAGCCGAGTGTACGGCAGCTGGGATGAGGATCAGCGTCTCCAAATCTGAGGCCATGATTCTCAGCAGGAAACCGGTGGAGTGTGCAGTCCGGTTAGGGAATGAGGCATTACCCCAGGTGAAGGAGTTCAAGTATCCCGGCTCTTGTTCACGAGTGAGGGGAGGCCGGAGAATCGGAGCGGCAGGGGCGGTATTGCAGTCGCTGTACCGCACTGTTGTGACGAAAAGAGAGTTGAGCCAGAAGGCAAAGCTCTCTGATTACCGAGCAATCTTCGTTCCTGCTCTCACCTATGGTCATGAAGTGTTCCTACTCTCACCTATGGTCATGAAGTGTGGGTCATGACCGAAAGAATAAGGTTGCGAATACAAGCGGCCGAAATGAGTTTTCTTCGACGGGTGGCTGGAATCTCCCTTAGAGATAGGGTGAGAAGTTCAGTCACACGAGAGAGACTTGGAGTAGTTTACTCAAGTTAGGGAATAAGACCTGGTACTTAAGACACGCAAAATACAGCCCTTTAATGTCTAAGTGCTAAGAGAAACAATTCAGGGAGCACTTTCCGGCCTGAAAAAATCAGGAAACTACTACTAAGTGGAGTCGGATAGTAATTAATTCCCATTGAAATGTCTCCTACGTAAAAATTGCTATTTGTATTTGATTATGACATGTATTCATGTGTTAATAATATACGCTCTGTTGATTAATTGAACACGTACTTAGGGCCACAATGGAAGCAAGTTCCCAGGATTCTTTTTGTCAATCAATCAGACAGTCAGGTCAGTTTAAGCTTCTTTGGTTCAAGCAATAGAACTTTTCAGGTCTTCTCTAGATGGCTCTAGAGATATATATACTGGTATACTACAGCTATTAGCATCACCTAGCAATGCTCCACTCTATGATGTACACAATCGCATGTCTTGCAAACGGCAGCCCTTTTTCCTCCAACGGTTTGAACCCATTGATTCCTTCACTCAAACCAGCCCTTTTTTATTATTATTATTATTATTTTTTTTAACTCATTCCGACTTGAACGTAACTCTATTCATCACTATTCATCACTCTATTCATCACATCATCAAGACTAATAAATGAACCTGAACCTGAACGCCTGGGGCTGCATTTCCCTTCTCTCCCCTGGACGAGGCTTCAATAACATATGCTGTTAACGTCAAGTATATAGCAGTTCCTTCTATTATGCACGGTATAGAACAGCATGGGCAAAGGGACTATGACTCATCCTTCACTGTCTTATTTCATCCAATTAGCAACTTTCAAAAGAAGGCCAAAAGAAAACACATTATGTACGGCAGGATGCAAAGTGTGTGTGTGTGTGTGTGTGTGTGTGTGTGTGTGTGTGTGTGTGTGTGTGTGTGTGTGTGTGTGTGTGTTCTGTCTCATGATAACAAGTACCTGTATGGAACACAGATTGATCAGGTTCATAAAACCAGACAGAATAACTTACTCGACACAGTCAGTCATCACCTTCTTGCCGAGATGTATAAGGGTTGATGTGGGTGTGGTTGTTCTAGAGACAATAATATGAAAGGGTTTATTTTTTTGACCCGAGTGTTCTTTCATGTATTTATATATTTTCTGGGGTACCAGGGTGAACCAAACGGTTTGCGAGGAGTTGCATACATGGCGACCCTTTGGTGTGGATTACTGGGCCATTGAATTGAACCAGTTGAATCACTTCGGTCGACGTGCAACAGGAGTCACTGCAGGACCGCATGGGCGGCCTTAGAAATCTGGAGGCCCGTTTCGATACCAAAGACGAGGCCCCCATATATACTGTACCTACAGTATATATATGAGTTGATACAGGCATATTGATATAAAATAGTTTTTCGTGTTCAATGTTACTGTGTTCAATGTTACTAATTGCTGTTCAATTACTCTCGATAATTACGCAGCAACAACACCTCTCCTTATCCTGTCGTCCCTTCACAATAAAGTGACTCCCCATTACCTCCCAATGCCGCACATTTCACCCAGGTTATTAACAGAAAATAGGTGTAAACTTAACATCGTGGCAGCGGGCCAAGGGTGCCGGGGGGGGTTGACTGATGCCTGACGGTCAGTCGGAGCTCGGAGGCCCCCCTGAGGGTGGATCGGCCCGTTTCAATTGAAAAAACTAAAAAACTAAAACTATGGCAGGTTAATGTTCATGTGTATTATAGACGATATCTCTATCCGGTTAAAAATGTTATATTCTTTCTGTGTTGGAGTTTGCATGTTCTCCCCGTGTCCCCTACGGTAGGTACCCTCACAAAAAACATGCAGTAATATCCTGGTCTCTAAACTGCCTCCCCCTGGCACAGCCGGGGTGCCTGATGGAGGGGAAAGGAACGGGTTGGAATAACGTGTTCCTTTCCATGCGCTACGTCCAACCTGGGAAACTCCCCCCCTGTCAGGTGTAAAGGAGCAACTTGGACACTCGGGCATGAAGGAAGCATGAGTTCAAGTCCATTGCTCTCCCCTTGTCCCTCATATATATATATGGGGACTAGGTTGGCGGAGGGTGTTACAAAATCATGGGATAAACATTATTAAAAATAATAATAAAGGGAACAAATTCACACTGATGATTTAGTTTGTCAGCGCATTTTAAAATATGATCCGGGAAATAAATGTTCAAATGCCAAAATGAGTTTGATTCAGCGATTGCCTACATAACCATTTCCAAGAAATGCTAAAGTTGCTACATATAGGTAAACACAGGGTGTCAGTCTTGTGCTGAACAACTTTCTCATTACCTGAACAGGAGCCAGGAAGAGGCGTTTGAGTAGGGTGAGTGGGTGACGTCATCACAACCTTCTCTTTACCTGAGCAGGAGGCATTCAGGTAACGTCATCACACTTTGATTTCACATCCAGGTTTCTGCTCTATAGTCTACTTGCCAGCCCATAAAGCCACATTGACATGTGAACCCAGACATTTTGAGTACCCTAAAGTTTTATATTACAAATATAGTTGAGTATGGGTCCCCAGCATGTAGAAACTGCCGGATGCTAACTTGCATGCTGTATGTTGGGCAATTTTCTTAATTAGCATAATAAGCTGGGGTACCATTAAGCCCTCTAAGGCAAACATTTCAAATTTTCATTATGCTTTAAGTAGCATGTCAAACTAGGGCTTTCTCATGATTCTGGAATCTGAATCCATTGCAAGCATTCGTTTTGCACAAAAAACACTCCTTCGGCTAAAAACGTCCACAGCGGCTATGGCTATGGCCGAATTTAGTCCAAGGAGTGTTTTCCATGCAAAACTAAGGCTTGCAATTGATTCAGAATCATGAAAAACCCCTAGTTGACCCGTCACATGGTACTTAAAGCATAATAAATAAAAAATGATGTTGCCTTATATAGGATGTTAATGGTACCCCAGCTTATTATGCTAATTATGAAAATTGCCCAACATTGCAGTTTTTAAATGGGGACCCATACTCAACATTTCTATCATAAAACTTTAGGGTACTCAAAATGTCTGGGTTCAAATTCTAGCAAGTGGACTACTCTACAATCTGCCTGCACTAATATTGTATGCAGTAGTGCATGTCATTCCTATATGCTAAATAAAATACAAATGTCATATTTCAGGATGTACTGTATCGTCCAGATTAGCACCTAATTTCTATTGATTTTCCAGTGTACATTTTAAGTATCATATTTAAGTATCAGGGGCTCCGTTTTTGCCACCGCTAAACCCCTTATCCCTAAACTTCTTTGCCTTTTTTTTAACTATTTTGCAAAAACATTTTTGAATAGTTAAAATGGCCAGTCTACAAGCTCACAATGTGTCAATGTAGATTGGCTAGTTGAACTATTCAAAAATGTTTTTCCAAATAGTAAAAAAGGCAAAGAAGTTTAGGTATAAGGGGTTTAGCGGTGACGAAAATTAAATATTTCAATACGTTTCCTCAAAGTTTCAGTCCAATTTGACATAGGTAGGATATTGCAGACAGGCAGACAACCTATTACATTTAGCCTACATATTGGCCGAATGTTATTTTCCACACATTTCATCCTTAATGAGAAGAAAAAAGGTTACATCTTGCTACACAACTAAGCCCAATGACATACCTAAATAAACAAGATGGACTATAAGGATTTGAACCACAATACGTACCACAGAAAACAGTCTGAGGAGAACATAATGAACGAAATACATTCTAAATATGTATCTTTCTACTGCAGTTTTGTGATATTCACACATTTAGGACACCGGTAATAACACAAGTTTCCCATAACACTAACTTCCAATGCAACAAGGACGCACGCACGCACGCACACACACACACCCATGAGAGTAGAAAGGTTGGAGAGTTGGCAGTGAAAGATAGCTTATCTGAGTTGATGGGAATGTGCTAGTCTAGGTTTGCTGCTGGCAGTGTTTCAACTTCCATCCATGTATGCTGGGAAATCACTTGTGCCCTTCCTTAGAATCCTTACTTACGTAAGTTTAGCCTGTTTGTCCAAAGGCTATACCTATCTGTAGCTCATTCTGTGTGAAGACTTCTCTGCATATACTATAGCCTATCTGCATATATATAGTCTGAGTGCCACATTTGGAAATACTGTAAATCTTTTGGAAATTTGGGTATAATATTACTGTGCATGGATTTGTTTCTTCTTGTATTGACTTTGGGAATTTGGGACATTTCAAAGATATACAATTGACAGTTTTGCAGACACTTTTACAGCAAGTCAAACAAGGTCATTTACATCAAATGCATGGAAAGAGTCATCTAGGATCATAGGTAAATCTGTGCATTGAAACTATAGGCCTACACAGTACACTAGGATGCCAGTTCTACAAATTAACCTGGCATCTGTCTACATAACATGCTATCTAAATTACATTTGCACGCTCTAGCCTCTGCAAGGCTATAGGGCAAGTGCTACAGGCTGAGGTGGAGTCTGAAGAGGTCAGCCTTCAGAATTTACAGTGGAAGATTAGGAGTGAGTCTGCAGTTCTAACTGCAATGGGGGTTTAATTCATTTCACAGTTTGGGAGCCAAATACAGTAGTAATATATTACCTTATACATTCATTTAAGAGACATTTACAGTATTAAGAGCCCTCCAAGGAAGAGTGGAAGAGGTTGTGGCCTCATGGTGGCGCTATAATAGGCCAATTTCAAGAGGGATGGCAATTGGATGATTTGAGGCATTTTGTTCCAAAAAATTGTTTTGCAAAAATCCACCTGTTGGTGGTGCTATAACAGGCCAATGTGAAAAGGGTGGGATATATTCCTCAGCCTAGTAGGAAAGTCTATGAAAGATTTCACGTAAATTGCACAATGCGTTCATGATTTGAGGCGTTTTGTTGGAATATGAAATATCGGACAGATCCATCTTGAGTAGCCTACATGATTATAGAGATACTGTGTAACGATTTGCGTGATTTTTGGACAGAATCTGGAGGAGTAATATCCAAAAATGTGGTTTACAAAAGTCGGCCTCCTGGTGGCGCTATAACAAGCTGTTCTGAGAAATTTGAGGCAGAGGTTCATCGTTGGCATCCAGGGAGTGTGTGTGCAAAATTTGGTACCGACCGGGTTTTAACGGTGCCGGAGATTAGCTGTTAACAGACAGACAGACGGACGGACGGACGGACGGACGGACGGACACACACACACACACACACACACACACACACACACACACACACACACACACACTGTCAGGGATGTCGTCACGCCTACCTAGTTGTGACGTCATCCCCTCCTTATATAAGGCATCCACGCCAGCACCAGTCTCTGTCCGATCATTAATTGCCATCCTAGTCTGTATAGAGATTCTAAAACTAACCTTGCAATTTAAGCATTCTTAATTTGCTCCCAAAACTGAAGAACATCCAAGACCTAAGGTCAGCACTTTCCGCGCTTGCGACCAAGACCTCCTCCATCCTTACACACACGGACGGACGGACGGACGGACGGACGGACGGACAGACAGACACATGCGGCCGGAGTGCAAAACATACTCTCTCCCCATGCCTTTGGCCTGGTGGAGACAATAAGTAATGTAAAGTAAATATACATGATTAGAACATGATTGTCTAATATGTGCATACAATTGCTACAAATTCTTATCAAATCTGTATATCCAATCATTTTGGGGTATAAACAAGAAGTTGAAGGATACATTTAGGTCTTATAATTATGTACTGGGCGGGTACATATTCACATCATGTTTACATGCCTTGACTATTTTTTTAATTTTCAATTATTTATTTAAATTGTTGCAAAAATAGCCAATCTACAAGCTATATCATAATATAATGTTATAATGTTACATTAGAACAGGCTCTCCAAACTCTCCACCCACCTCAGGCTAGAACACCTGTACGCGTGCATGCGTGCGTGCGTGTGTGTGTGTGTGTACACAGTTGTTTGTGTCCAACTATGACCAGTTCTTTCTGGTTCACAAAAAAAGTGTATAAAACGAGCCAAAATAAGTCGGTCATCAGGCATCGACACATCTTTCCATGATGAAGGTAAGGGTTGATGTGGGACTTGTTCTACAACTCTCTTCAGGTTGTCGGTTTAAGCTGCTTTAATTATTCCGAGCATTTAAAGGTGCTTTAAAGCAGCATTATGTAACCTTTTTAATGAATGCAATATTTTTTGTCCAATCTGTATGGTAGAGAGTATGTTATAATACAATACAATTGGGGTGGTTGTATTTAGTCTCACTGCTCTTATATTTAGACATTTAGAACGTGTCAAAGGACATGATCTGACACGATTGGTCAATATTAAGGTCAAGATGAAATGTGTCCCCTGAGCAAGCAGACAGGCTCTCAAGGTCAATGGTAAGAACATTCAACACGCAAGAAACTGGGTTAAAAAAGAAATAAAGATGACCAGACAATATTGGAACTGGAACGCTTAATTCAAGCTGATGAATACGTTCTCTCTCTTGATGAAATCTGTTCATAAAAGCACTGGAGAGATGGGGGAAACTATAGCAATAATGATTACTATCGCAATATAGAGCTTTATCCTTTAATCAAACAAAACAAATTGCAATTTGAACCTGAGAAAAGTCAAAAGTCTCCAACAAGCCAACAAGCAGTAGCCAGCCTATGTAGGCAACAAACAGTCTCCCTTGGCTATACAGGTTTGTGGGAAATAAGGTTTTATGAAGAGAAAAGAGGTGTAAGAAGCCACTAGCAGAGCCTTGTTTCTATTCAGCGGTTTACATTGGCTTTAGATAAAAAATATACAGTATCACACAGTGCTTACTTTGCTAATGCAATAATGGAAAACTTGCCATGGCTTTAATGTGTGTGTGAATTCATTTCACATAGACTTTTTGTCATAGACACGCTGTCACTCTGTCGATCGTTATTTTGTCTGTCTGTCTGTCTGTCTGTCTGTCTGTCTGTCTGTCTGTCTGTCGTCCACCCCCCCCCCCCCCCCTCTCTCTCTCTCTCTGTCTTCCAGACAGCTGTTCTGCTATCTCTACTGGTTCCAGTAGTGTGTGTCCACTCCCAGTTCTACCTGCCCACTGACTGTGATGACATCCAGCAACGTGACAGCACCAGTCCCAGTGGCGTGTACACCATCTTCCCTGGTGGTCCCACCAGCCCTGTGCATGTCTACTGTGACATGGACACTGATGGAGGTGCCTGGACCGTGAGTATACGTTCATTTAAAAGGCATCACACTTCATTTACACAGAACATTTTGTCCATTATATCATTTATTGACCATATGACATCCTCAGTACAAGATGAATTATCATTTATATAAAATTTATATATATATTTTTTTTATGTGCATGCTTCCCCCTTGGACTTTATGTATAAAGCCATGTTATACAGTATAGCCTGTCATTTATGGTGAATGAAGAATTCAAACAATAGGAAAATACTTAAATTGAAGCATAACAGAGGATTAACAACAGCAAAACTATATAAAGAAAATCAGTTTATGAACTCCAAAACTCAAATGCTTGCAGTGTTTACTTTCCCAAAATATAACCACAGAAGAAGAAAATAAACATTTTAGACTAATTTGACAAAAGTCCAAATGATGCACATACCTGTGTGTTTTTAAATATATTTAAAAAGTATATTTTCTTCTATGGTTATTTAGGTAACAGGTAAACACTGCAAGCCAACAAAAGGCTTTGGATTATATACATTTATGTGTTATTTATATCATAACCGTTATTAATGTTATTTAAACCATAACCGGAGGGGGATTCAATCCACTATCTGTGTGTCTTCGTGCAGATAATCTTGCCTATGCCTACACTATTTGGGAAATGACACTGATCTGCCTTATAGGCAGGTCAGTGTAATTTCTTGTGCATGCTGACAGCAGGACCTCGAATTTACGAATTGGTCAACAATTCATTCATTTTCTTATGTATATAATCATGGACCTATCATCCCTCAAGGCTATGGGATAAGCGTCCCACCAAACTATGGACAGAATGAGTAACTTACTGTACAGACATGCACACTGGAAGGTAGACAGTAGCCTACTGTACAATGCTCCTGTCCCTTCGGCTTATGGGATGTATAGCAGCACTGGCTAATCACAGAAGTTAACTGGTGCAAACCAACCTTAGATTAACACCAACAATATATCAAGCTGGGAAGTGTGATCTCTCTATCTCAGGTTATCCAGAGGAGGGTGGATGGAACTGTGAACTTCTACAGACCCTGGGACCACTACAAGAATGGCTTTGGGGACGTAGCGGGAGAATATTGGCTCGGTGAGTTATACTGTTGATGAGTACCGTTTACAATATGAATGAATGAACTGCTATTAAATGATGGCCTAGAAACAACGGAAGGCACACACACACACACACACACACACACACACACACACACACACACACACACGCATCACATGCATGTACTATATATATCTTTGCTGTCGGGTGGAGACCATTATTTTTCAGTTCAAATGCACAAGCTCAAAACATTTTGAGCTCCATTGATGGAGCTTGAGCCTGACCTGAAGTGAAACAGACCTATCCGTGTGTCTCCTCTAAGGTCTGGATAACATCTTCTTGCTGACGATGAGAGAGAAGCGTGAGCTGAGAGTGGACATGGAGGACTGGGAGGGAGGGAAGGTCTACGCCCAATACTCCTCCTTCTCCATCGACCCTGAGACCTTTGGCTACCAGCTCCGTCTGGGCAGCTACATCGACGGAGGAGCAGGTGAGGAACATGACATGTCAGGGGGGGGCTCAGGGAGGACACGGTGTTCAATTCAGTAATGAGAAACCTCAGTATTGATATGAAGTATCAAAGTATTCCGTATTCTTTATTGACACATCTTCAATATGGGAGCTGTCCTATCAGCACATTTATCATCCTCTTCGTCCTCGCCTCCGCACACAGATCTAATAAAGGCTGGGTGTGTGATTAATATATATATATGAAAAAAAACCTTCAAAATGTCATATCTATTAAATATAAATCATGTTTTTCAAGCATGTGTTTAAATTTAGCTAATTGCAGCTGAGGTTTGTACTTTTCATACTTTGTCTTTTTAGGGAACAGTTTGGCATACCACAACAACATGAAGTTCACCACCTACGACAAAGACCAGGACATCTGGAGTCTCAACTGTGCTCAACGCAATATGGGTGGATTTTGGTTCGGTGCGTGCGAACACACAAACCCCAATGGCCTGTATACAACCAATGGTGGGAGTTATAGGCCACTTGAAACCTGTGTGAATTGGCAACACTGGAAGGGTTCAGTCTACTCTCTAAAGAGTATAGCCATGAAGATAAGACCTGTGCCTAACACAGTGGCTGTTGACGAGCAGCAGGAATAGAATGCATCTCCAACTCCCTAATCATTCATACTATGTGTATACAATCAGTTCTATGAATAAAATAATAAATGGAGTTCATCAACACAAATCTCGCTCTGTTTTTCACTGTTTCAGTTAAAGGTGATATTGCTCACTTTCTTTTATCTTTAGACAAACAACAAAAAATTAAATAATACATTCACAGGGCTTTAAAAAAAGGATGCATAATTGTCATACGTTTGTAATTTAATTTTGTCTGTAAACTGAACTGACATTATCCATGTTGCTTCAGCATTCTTTCCAATGTGTAAATCCTGCACACTAGCATTGTTCCATTTCCTACAACTATTCTGGTTGATACTGTATATAAGCCTCTCAGCAAATCTACAAACACACAGACCATTGTCTCACAGAGTAAAAGTATTTCAATAAAGGAGAGGAGAGAACGTTTGCAACAAAGTCACTTAGTTAAGTGACCTATGTGACTATGCATGATGAAGGGCTCAACAGTAACACAACTCTATTTAATTCCCATACACTTTGGTTTTCCCCCTCACCTATCTGACAATAGGTAAAAAAAACATTGTGTGCCATACAGGTTCAATTTCTGTGCACCACACTTGAAGTTGTAGTGTGATTTGAATGGAGTGGATGGTACAGTTATTAAGAATCAGCCTCAATGGCTTAAAGCTGTTAATGTCTTCTAAATCCTCAAACACTTTCATGTCAAGGACCCCCAAATTATATTTATTTGACCACAGACCCCTATCATAACACAATTTGTGCCAAAGACGTCTCCAGACGTCTTTAGAATTATCGCATGGTGTGCCTATAGCATAGCCATACATTGTTTTCTGAACACGTAACAGTTGTCATATACCCAAGCCTTTGCGAAGCCAGACGAATCTGCCTTTGCAATGCAAATTGCAAAGGGTCCACAACACGAGTCATGACATAACTCGCTAATTACTTCGTCTTCCTCCCATAGACTTACTGTAAGCCTTCCTCGTGTTGTTACTGCTGGCAAGAGTAAGTTACATGAGTGGCGTTGATGAGATAATAATGGCCTTAGGGGATCATAATGCTAATGTGAGTAAGTAAGCCTTGCCCAGCCATGAGGCTCATAGGGGCAGAAACCCTGTTTCTGTAGTGTGAGGTAGCTTGATATACAGTATATCCCCTGGACATGGCACTAGTATGTCACAGACTCACAGGGACTTACTCCCAATCCAACCCTTGATGCTGAGTGCCAAGTAGGGAGGCATTGGGTCCCATTTTTCAGAGTCTTTGGTATGGCCGGCCAGGATCGAACCCCAACCTCCCAGTCCCAGGGCAGACACTCTACTAACCACAAGGCCACTGAGCTGGTCAATGCTAATGTAATCTGCACATTTGCTGGAAATACTGTAAAGCTTTTTGGAAATTCCTTTCCCTAAATTTCAAAGGTCAACGTAATACAGTTGGAATATGGTTTTTCCCTTATCCACTAATGAAAGAGATATTTACAGTACAGAGGTAGGGAAGGAAGCACTGGAGAGAGATATTTACAGTACAGAGGTAGGGAAGGAAGCACTGGAGAAACTCGAACACATTTACTGCCTTTTTATTAAGGTGCAAAGTACAATGGACAACCTTTTGCTATGTGGATTGTATACATCTTCGCCAGGTCCTAACGCTGTGCCTGTCTCTCTCTCTCTCTCTCTCTCTCTCTCTCTCTCTCTCTCTCTCTCTCTCACACACACACACACACACACACACACACACACACACACACACACACACACACACACACACACACACACACACACACACGCACACACACACACACAGTGTTTTTCCGGTTCACATAGCCTTGATCGGGCATAAAACCAGCCAAAGATAACTCAGTCATCAACACAATCTCCAACTCCTTTCCAAGATGCAGGTAAGGGTTTTTAAGCTGCTTGGGTTCAAGCTAAAACCTTTTATGATTTTAAAGGTGATTTTGTCGGTTTGAACATCAGTTCAGAAAGTCACCATGCAGTCTCACTTGCGGACACTATTTGCCTACAGGTTTGGGGGGAATAAGATTTTACAAAGAGAGACAACAGTATATTATGCAAAAACAAACATCCAGGGTTTGGATTTGGAAGAGTACTTTTGAAATGTAATCCATTTCAAATGACTGATTACTGAGTTTATTTCTCAATGCGTGCACACTTGCACATACACTCAACTAAAAGTACTAGCCTACAACAGCAAGTGAATATGCGACTGTACCGTGCTGTACTGCTGTTGATAAGTTGACCTTTTCTTTTTGTTAATGTGATTGTAATAGATTTTCTGGTGTATTTCATTATGCCTCCACAGAGAACCGCCAGTGTAATGGCTAATGCGTTGTCTAGATCTTTCTGTCACATTTTCTCTCTCTCTCTCTCTCTCTCTCTCCAATTCAATTCAATTCAATTCAAAGGAGCTTTATTGGCATGATAAAACATACAGGTACAACATTAATTCCCGGGGACACCAGCAACCTGAATTAAATAGGCTACTTTATTAACAGTTTACAAAAAGTACAGAGGTACAGAACCAGCTCAGTGGCCTTGTGGTTAGAGTGTCTGCCCTGAGACTGGGAGGTCGGGGTTCAATCCCCGGCCGGGTCATACCAAAGACTCTAAAATGGGACCCTGCTGCTTGACACTCAGCATCAAGGGTTGGATTGGGGGTAAGTCGCTGCGACATAGCGTCATGTCCAGGGGCTGCCTCACGCTACAGAAACAGGAGATGGGCTCCTGCCCTATGGGCCTCATGGCTCGGCAAGGCTACTTACTTACAGAGGTAAAGTACATGTTGCTGAAAATGGACAACAACAAAATGCTCTAAGGGGCTTTTTCCATTGTGGTCCTGTATATTCAATTCACCAAGACATATAAAGACATACTATAGAAGACATCATCAATACTATAGGAGCGGTAAAAGTATATTTAGAGAAAAACTGGCAAGCTAAAAACGACTTTTCTAGATCCAGGTGACCTTTTATGGTGGTTTTGAAGGACGGTATAGGCCAGGGAGTCACACTTTTTGATGGCTGTTGGCATATAATGAATTCCTCCCCAGATTTGTGCTGAATCTGGGGGGGAATCAGTGGAGTTCCCTCGGGTGCTCCACTGATCTCATTCCCCCCAGATCCGTCTCCCTTGTTGGGGCTGCAGGCCGTGCAGGGTGAAGGTGGTGCAGGCGTCTTGAAGGTGAGTATAAGGAAGCCATGGACAACCACTCAAACCCAAACCCCCTTCACATAATTATGGTGGGAAGGCAGTATAGGAGAGATAGATTCACCATGCCCAAGGAGGGACAAGACTTCAAATAGTCTTTGTGCCAAAATTTAGCTTTGAAGATGTATAGGCCTATAATGATGAGGCACACAATGGTCGCTTGGCTTGTTCAATAATTGAATAGACTAATTGATTGGAAAACAATAGGCACTATTTAACATGGTTACCTTGCGTTCTCTTGTATTTATTTTGTCCTGAAATATAGCAACTGTTGAGGGTGTACAGTGTTGTTATTGTTCATTACTGACAGTATTTATTTGAGTGATGTATACATACTGTACTATACATCTTGTAGATCTGCTATTTTCAAAACAAATCTTACAGTATATATATTTTTTAATCTGGAATATTTTTGAAGCATTTTATGATGGGGGCCTGCGGAATACATATTAATTTGGGGGTCCTTGACATGAAAATGTTTTAGAGCTACTGGATTAAACAACATACTGTAGGAAGCAATTAAGCCCAAATATAACCGGAACCCACAACTACCAATATATACAAGCAACTTTACAGAAAAATGAGCGCAAACATGCGCATAATAAGCAGACATGGCAGCAATGCTGTGCCCTGTAACTGTATCTTAACTGCTGTTTTGCCTTTGGTGACTATAATTCACCCCAGCAGGACCATTAAAGCTCTTCTCTCTTCTCTCTCTCTCTCTCTCTCTCTCTCTCTCTCTCTCTCTCTCTCTCTCTCTCTCTCTCTCTCTCTCTCTTCCAGACAGCTGTTCTGCTATCTCTACTGGTTCCAGTAGTGTTCCCAGTTCTACTTGCCCACTGACTGTGATGACATCCAGCAGGGTGACAGCACCAGTCCCAGTGGGGTGTACACTGATGGAGGCAAATGGACCGTGAGTAGGCCTACTTTAATTTCAATTGATCACACTGTTTCATGTACACGCCAACAGCAGGCCAAGTACCTCAATTACCTCAAGTACCTCTAACATTATATTCATTTATAGACTTGACCACAACATAATGAAGGGTTCAGATGCTATTATGGTAAATGGATATGTTAAATGGACTGAATGTCATCACATTCACCCATTCACACACCAATGGTAAACCATGCAAGGCACCAACCTGCTCATTGGGAGCAGTCTTGCTCAAGGACACTTAATTGACACTTATCCAGGAGGAGCCGGGAATCAAACTTGGAACCTTCGGATTCCAAGCACGGCCGCTCTACCTCCTGAGCCACTGCAGCTGCAAAATATAACCACTTTTAAGTTGGCAACAATTTGGTATAGTGTGTATGTAGCTTATATATCTGGAAGTCATGGAAGTCCAAATAACTGAGCTGAACCCCTCCCCAAAATCTCTACCTCAGGTTATCCAGAGGATAACTTCAACAGACCCTGGGACCACTACAAGAATGGCTTTGGGAATGTAGCCAGAGTAGTATTGCGTACAATACGGATGCAATATGGATATGCATGCATCAATATTATTTTTTATGTAATCACATTTTTGCATTCTATCTGAAACGTATGTTAGAGTGAGTGAGTGAGTGAGTGAGTGAGTGAGTGAGTGACTGACTGACTGACTGACTGACTGACTGAATCATTGATTGATCCTAAGTGCTTGACCTGAAGTGAAACAGACCTCTGTGTGTGTCCTATAAGGTCTGGATAATATCCATTTGTTGACGATGGGAGAGAAGAAGCGTGAGCTGAGTGGACATGGAGGACTGGGAGGGAGGGAAGGCGTATGCCCAATATGGCCAATGGCTACCAGCTCCGTCTGGGCAGCTACGTGGATGGAGGAGCAGGTGAGGAACCTAACATATCAGGGGGGTTCAGGGAGCTCACAGTGTTCAATTCAGATCATCTCCAAGTTTACGTTGCGCTGCGACGTGTTGTAAGCTTGCATATGGCCTATATTCAGTTATTTGTTATTTTAAGATTAAATTAAGAGTATTTGAAGTGGTCAAACTAGCAATAGAATGTTGCATGCTCAATCTTCCAGAAAGTCCTAATAATCCTAATAAAGATATTTAATATCGTCTATGTTTTAACTCCGACAAACGGTGTTCATCTCATCATCTCGTCATGTTGTCTTTTTTTAGGGGACAGTTTGTCATACCACAGCAACAACATGAACTTCACCACCTACGACAAAGACCAGGACATCTCTGTGCTCAACTGTGCTCAGTATACTTTGGGTGGCTTTTGGTTCGGCGACTGTGCACACGCAACCCCCAACGGCCTCTACACACCCAACGGTGGGAACAGTAGGATTGAAACCCGGGTGATCTGGTTCCACTGGAAGGCCAATAACTATGTATAGCCATGAAGATAAGACGTGTGGCTGCAAACACAGTGGCTGTTGAGGAGCAGCAGTAACAGAAGACATCTCCGACTCCCTAATTATTCATATTGTGTATCAACTAGGGCAAGGGTCTTCAATGTTTTTCCGGCCAATAGCTGACAGAGAGATGAAGCAGTAAAAACACTAAAAACTGTCTTGCAGATGTAACTTTTTCATAGATTTCATAGATAGCTCCATAGACTTCATAGACACCAAAAATACTAGCATCTGCTATTTTGTTCTCCCCAGAATATGAATGCTGAGGAATGCTGAGGTTTAAGTGGTTAAATGCCAAGAATAAAAGTAATTTTCAGTCTGTCCTAATGGAAACAAATATTCTCTCCATTTTTCATACTATATCTTTGGGGGAACGATATTCACGTACCATTAATATGACTAAAGGTGCTATAAATAAAAGTAACAATGTAATTCAGGGGTGCCGTGGATGAAAAGGTTATTTACAGGGGTGACCTGAGCCAAGCATGTTTGAGAACCACTGCTGTAATGTGTTGATGAACACAGGGTGTCAGTCTTGTGCTGCACAACCTGCTATTTACCTGAGGAGGAGGAGGAGGGTTCAGGTAGGGTGACATCATCAGACTAGGCCTACTCTGGTTTTCACTTCCATGTTTCTTCCAAAGGAACAAGAGAAGAGGTTCATGTTTGGTTCATGAAAAATAAAATAATACCTATAAGGCAAGGCAGTTTTAATTGCATAGCACATTTCATTTCGGAGAGACGGGTGACAGCCGGAATGTAGCCGGTGTAGGACCATTGCCCTGCGGAACCATTGCCCACCACTCCTGAATGAAGTGTCTGGTGCTGGGACTCTGGTGCAACGCACAGGTCCTGGGCCTGGTGAGAGCAGGAGTGGACCTGGTGAGACGTAGGAGGGGCCCAGACAGGAGTCAACCCACAGAGCCTAGCTAGTCCTTCCATGCGCCAGAAGCGTACCTCCCAGCCCTGGCAGAGTAGTTCTGGAGTAGTTCCAACGGATTGTGTGGCTCTAGTTTTTCCATAGTGGGTCTGATCGAGGGTAGCTACTGGGACGTAAATCGGGATTTGATCAACCCCGGCTGGGTCGCCTGAGTGAGGGGTATGACGTTGGTAGACCCGAAACCCCGTTGACCTCAGGATACATCACTGAGGATACGTCCCAGGTGCATCCATGCAATGTATTTTTTAGTTATAGGCAACAACGAGGCAATTCAGTGGGCTTTACACAGAACATCATCAAGCAAAGGAAACACGATTATACAATGACAAGACATGACAATTACAGTTACAGTGCAGACGAGGAAAAGGAAAAGGCAAGGCAAGGTCTTTAGTTGTGATTTAAAAGAAAGAAGAGACCTGCAGTTTTCTGGGAGTTTGTTCCAGATATGTGGTGCATAAAATCTATAAATGCATGTATTTTTGGTTTTAGGGACAGAACCTTTCCCAGACCTGAGAGATCTGGATGGTTCACACATTATGATCTCTTGTTTTTCCAATTCCAATGTGCAATTTTATTGAGGTATCTAAAGAGCACAGGCAGAGATAGATGCCTGTCAGTGAGCTCAATTAAGATGACCAAAGCTGTCATGGGAAGCAAGCTATACACATTAGCAAGAGGGACAGATTGGCCAAAGGGCCAGTGTGCCCAGGGGCCCTTGAATACCAGGGTGACGGGGTCTCCAATGTCCAAAACCAGGCTAACCAGGTCTTAGCATTAATAATTCGTTTTGTCACTTAGCAGAGTGACGAAACAAATTCACGGAACGCAGCAAATCAGGCTACTTTTAAAAATATGCTGTTTTGATCAAATGTATACCCTGTGATCCAGTTCCAATTGTGTCTGCTCTGCTCATTTCTTCTGTCATCACTTCCAATTCCACATAGGATCCAATCTGCATCCTGACCTGAAGATGCATTTTCTGTTTAATAAAGAGTTGGTGAGGGAGAGGGAGACTCCTCCTATCCAAAGAAAATCATTAATTACCCTACTTCTAATTTAACTTGAGCGTAAAGTGCAGCTGTGACTCCTGCATATACATAGGCTAGCCTTGTACTGCTGCTTTAAGACTGACAATGCCGCCGGCATAGTCCCATTTCCCACCGTATCTCTCTCCTCCTCTCCTCCCTCCCCCAAGCCTCCCCCCTCCTCCCCCTCCCTAGCCTCCCCCCTCCCTCTACCCCCCGCCCCCGCCCCCGCCCCCACCCTCGCCACCTCCTCCTGGGACCCAAACTTGTTTCAGGAGGAAAAGAGCGAGTGAACATATTTTCTTTCTCTTGGAGAAACAAGAGGGGAGCGGTGCCAGCGAGAGAGAGAGGCGTACACTTCCTCCAAACATTTCCTATCCTACCGCCATGTCCGCATTCTAAACGGGACTCATTAAAGCTAGTTAGCTGAAGCGTCTTGCAGAAAGTTTGTTTTATTTAAGATACAGACAATTGAGGAAGCAGTTAATTTTATTAAGGTTATAACCTGACAACTTTTGGACAACATGGACTGGGGGGCAGACCTTTGGGTAAGTTTTGTTAAACTGACTGTCTAGCTGCTGACATAACTTGTTCTTGCAGAATCAACCGCTGCCTTTGGGATTGGATTATCAGTTGGCTCGGCTGTTTGTGGGCTTGTTTCCATCAACATACCATCAACTCAACATCCCTAAACAATACGACATCCAGCTATTGTTTTCCAGACATTGTATTGTCTCTAAATTGTTGCCCAGTACGCCGCCCAGGTTTGAGTTGTTGAGCAATCCTGTGAAAAGAGAGAATTCCATCGGTAAAGTTTATAGCCAGAAGGGTTTCGCAATTCCTTTTGCTGCATACCTTTCTTTCTCATAAGAGAAGAATGCTCACTGTCTACGTAACTTAGATAGTAAGTAGGCTATTTGGTTTCCACAGCTTACACTCTCTTTAGTTACATTGGATAACACAGATTTTTACAATGTGAACCTATACTCCTAGTGTAGTTCACACACTTATAGGTGTGCTGAATTAATTCAAACTGTTCTTATGACTGCAATTCTTTTCCAAATCTCTCCCACCTCTTCAAGACTCTAAAGAGAACCTATGTGGCTTGTGGTCAACTTGTCAGCAGTTCTGTGGCTTGTTGTCAGCACTTCTGTCTGTTGTTGTTTTGGGCCTGATATGGTCCCATGTTTTCAGTTGTGAGAAGAAGATGCAGTAAATAATCTGCCATTGACAAAGTGAAACTCGCCATCTTTTGGGCAGTTTTTCCCCTAACTGACAGGGCCAAATAATACAATTTGGGAGATTCTTAGCTCTGGTCAATAGCTCTAATGCATGAAGGCATGATTAGAGCTATGGACCAGAGCTATAAAGAATTTCTGTGTGCATTCACATTACTACTGACAGGATGGACAGGAAAGACCATTGCCACATATGTGAGGCATTGTGATCTACACTGAGCTTCTATATCTGCTATTAGATCTGCTATTTACGGTAAATGTAATCAGTTTAAATGTAGGAAAGGATGACATTTTGTGCATGTGGCCATGTGCACATTATGGCAACATGTAATGATCATCTGTACCGGTATCATGTTTTGTGTTCTTGTTTAGATTTGTTTGTATTCTACACAGTAGGCCCAATGCAGCAGATTCGTCAATCCCAAAGTGATGACTGGGGTTCAATAATATACACTTGACTACACATCGCTGAGATTATGGTTTTAAGACACCTTGGAAACAGACAGTGTTGTTTAAGTTTTCACTTCTGCTTTCCGTCCTTGTGTGCCGCCATGTGTGAGCTGAGCGTTGCTGTCAAGTTGTTTAAATCAAAACGCAACTGCCGTGAACTCCATTATGAATCCAACTCTGGAGCCCCGTGACTGCTGCTATGATGACTGTTGTGAATTTAAGTTGGAGAACAGCAAAATACTGTTATCGCTTTTAGCCTTTTTTTATTTAACCATGCCAGTCATTAAGAACAAATTCTTATTTGCAATGCCGGCCTGGTAACGGCACACTCGGGGAAGGGGGCAAAAATAAATATTTATATAAGGAAAATGTTAAGATCGACCACAGTACACGTTCAAATATTTCCAACACACCCACTACTTATATGCAATCACAGCATTACATGTGTCCACAAGCATTACATAAATGACACAGTCCAGTACACACACACACACACACACACACACACACACACAACAAGCACAGGCAGGTATATGGCTGACCTCTCCCCGGTCTTTCAGGTGGACGTGGTTTTGAGTTGGGTATAGTTTCTGTGAGGTTAGGGTTAGGCATAGTGTTTCTAAGGTTAGGGTTAAGGTTAGGTTTAGGCATGTTTGTAAGGTTAGGGTTTAAGGTTAGATTTAGGCATAGTGTTTGTGAAGTTAATGGTTTCAGGGTTTTAGGTGCCACCAGGGAGCACAACGTAGTTCTGATTTGAACCCTAACCCTTGAGGGGGGTTAGGGAAGAGGTTCCATGCCAGGATATCCCTGCATTGCTAGAAAAATCAGTGCCTAACCCTTTTCGCAGTATCGTTTCCTAAAAGTAAACGTATCAGAACCGAGCTACAGATGATATACTTAGCACAGGCACGTACAAATTTAAGATGGGGTTGAAGCAACTGCTTAAATCGGGGCTTAAATACAAATTGTGTCCAGGCAACCTCGTCCGCATGCGCAGTACTGCTTCTGGCTGAATTCATACGCTTTGTAAGCGGTAGTCTCACCCCTTTTTTACGAACCTATCCTAAGTTAATCATCTGTAGCTCGGTTCTGAATACAGTACCTATACTTTTTGGAAACGATACTGTGGAACTGTTTTTGGACGGCTCAACCCCTGTTCTACCGGGCTCCATTGATTATAGTGGCAGCGTGCCGTTGCAGACTCCCACGAACTTTGCGACTGGAGTGGAGCAATTCACGGCAATTCCGTCGCCAGTGTAGCCCGACCATAAGAGTAGAAAACAAGCAGAAACCTATAGTCTCTGAGGACAGACGGTCACTATCTATTCTTCTTCCACAGTCGAAATGCTGCACGCGCGTCTGTCATTTATGCCACCCCGTAAAAGTAGCGAACAGGAAGCTGTCGTCTGCTCTTCAGACTGGAAGGCTAATTCCACTATCGCAAGCTAGCTCAGTGTTCACAAAAAAATATTTGAAAATATCTATACGTTTTTTTTAATTTCTAATACTGCAGTGCCTACATCACTGGTACTTGGTGTGGTCTGGGTGACGACCAGGGGTCCTTGGAGGGGTTCCAGGGTGTCACTGAACTGAGTGGTGCTGTACTATACAAGCCCTCCTCCCTGGCCTGTGTGTGTGTTAGGCTGCGCAACAGTGACACTTGGTGGTCAACAACCGCAATTGCATCTGCAGCCGCTACACTGTAGTCTGTACTGCACTGTTACACTAAAAACTCAGCTTCCCATCATGCACCTGTGCACAGTGTGAAGATGGTATCCTAAACAGACAGGGAGGGACACACACTGTTGGTCATTGGAGTGGCTGAACCGCTCAAAAATAGCAGCTTGTATAACTTTTTTTTACTCAAATCTTCTCTTCTCTTCCCTACTAGCGCAAACATTTTTAGATGGTGGTCCGTATAGCCAAATGTACATACTACTATTACTACATATCACCTTTCATTCAGAGTTTCGGAACTTCGGGCCGCTATCAGAGGTTTCGGGCCCCATCTAACAACCTAGTCCACGCTACGCGGCCCTCACATCTCTCTGTCACCCCCTTCTCTCTCTTCCTCTTTCGTGCTCTACTTCATCCCTCTCTCACTCTCTGTCACCCCTTCTCTCTCTCTCTACCTCTCTCTCCCCCTCTTCTCTCCCCCTCTCTCTCTTTCTCTATCCCTACCCCTCTCTCTCTCTCTACCTATACTTTCTCTCCCCACATCTCTCTGCCACTTATATTGGCTCATGTGGCACAAACGTTATCGAGGCCAAGCTCTGCCTCCCTCTCAGTGGCGGCCAATTCGCGAGAGGCCCAGAATTCAGCCAATCACTGGCCAATGACACACTGTCCTGTCAATCACAGCGCAGAATGACACACCTTCCAACCAATCTCAGGGCACGCAGAATGACACAATATAGATTTGCGGGTCCTTTTTACATGGAAAAAGTTTACCAGCCAAGCTAGGTATAGGCTTTAACTAATTCGGTTTCCAGGCGGACTTATTTATTTTACAGTCACGACTACTAAACTGCCGGGAGGCTGGAAGCCTGGACATAAGCTTTATGAGGCTGGACATATCCTTTATGGGGCTGGACATATCCTTTATGAGGCTGGACATATGCTTTATGTGCTGCTCATTGTCAGAGCTTCCAAAGTACAGTCTGTTAGGGTTCATACTAGGAGTATGAATCGCTGTCTCGGCGCTGTAGTGCCGGAATGATTTCGGCTCGTCAGAAATGTTCAGTAGCACCGAAGAGACGACTTTAGGACGGTACCCCCCCCCCCCCCCCCCCCCGAACCTCAAATGACGTCAGATATGACGTCAGATTGTAGGCTCTACAGAGCCGAACCGACTTTTATTCGGCTCTAAAATAGGAGTATCATGAATCGCGCCTTAGTACTATGAACCAACGAGTCAGTCTTGAGAGAGTCTTGAGTAAACCTTCCTCCAGTTCTGTCCTAAAACACAAGGCCCACTCAGAGTGGGGCAGGACACGAGTACTGGTGGCACCTTTAACTTTCAGTCTGGTGTTCCTATTTTTAGGCATGTTGTCATAGGTGGAATTTGTTTAAAATGCACTGTATCTCTCAGTCGTCACTACACATTGTGAGCTTGTAGATCAGCTATTTTCACTATTTGTCGTATGACAGACTACTCTTGTCATACAGGGCAGACCCGACAGAGTGTATAGGGGCTTACTTACGTAACTTGTAGTGAAGAATGTGCCCAGGCACTGGTTGGGTTTGTGAGTTGTCACTTAAATCCTCAATGTCATACATTTAAAAAAAAAAGAGAATGTGATAAGGTTAATAGTAGAAAATTGTCCTCTACCCTCACAGTCACATCTCTATGGAGATATGACTGTGCTACGTTTCAGTACTATCCCAGTGGTCTGAGGACTCTGTCTCTGTGATATACGAGGATTATCTTATGGCTACTTTCACTTATCTAATCTAGTATAGAGGGTATGCACGTGACATCATCATCAAACCAGGAAATTATGCAGGAATGCCTACTGAGTGGCAAAAAAACTACTTTCTGGCCTCGACAGCCCAGGCATATACATCCACACAGAAAAGTCCTATTTGATTGCATTAAACAATGTTAATTAAACTCACTTTATTTGCCACTCGATGTGCCATTCACTTTAAGCATGCGCATGCCATACCCTCTATAGTTGTATCTGTATGATTGATTGTAACTTTGTCTATATGGCTGGGTTCAGCATTCAGTATGAATAAAGTCAAGACGTGATGATGATGTGCTGGCGCTGTGCAGAATTACGTGGTGATCTCATGCTAGATGTGGTTAAGGTAGTGGCACTGCCTCGATGTCAGTCATTACGCCATTAGGGGCCAATCAAGAGTCTGACCAGGGTCTGTGCTTGTCTCTGCACTGTAAATAAGTACATAGACTATAGTTATAGTCAATGTATATACAGTACACTATACAGTATATACACACTATTATATTTTGACAGTATTTGTTTAGGCTGATGCTAGGTTCCTGGTTTACCTGCTGTTGTCCAAGTTTACTGAGGCACTGACACTGTCTCTCTCTCTGCCTTTTGATGTGTGCGTTTACCTTGCTTATTAATATTATTGTAAGTTGCTCTGGGTAAGTAAGAGCGTCTGCTAAATGCTTAAATTGTAAGCTGCACTGCTGGTGTCCCCTGTGTGTGTGTGTGTGTGTGTGTGTGTGTGTGTGCAGACTGTGCGCCATCACAGTGAGGGGTGGGACCTGTATTACTGGTTCCAGGTCCTTTTGCAGAGGCCCTTGGGCCTGTCCGTCCGTCATAGGGCGGGGTCTACTATAGTGAGCTAATGATTATCTCATTCCTGAACGTGCTCTTTCAAACATACACACGGGCGGGTGTCACTCAGTGTTGCCATGTCCGCTTATTATAAGCGACTTTGGGCTTGTTTTTCCTCTTGAGTTGCTTGTAAATATTGTTGGTATTGTTTCCCCTCCAAGATTGTTTTTGTTGTTGATAATGGCAGATCTTATCTGCCAAGCGTCGCGTGGCAAGTTTGGCAAGGCTTTGTAAGCTTATAGTAGAAGAGTTGCTTCTTTTGGGCTTGTTTTCATACCTGGGTTTGTTATTTCTCTCGCGAAATCTGGCAACACTGGTGGGTGCGCACACTCATAGTCATACGCTGGTGAGGTGTAGCAATAAAAAGTTGTGTGTGTGTGTGTATGCAGTATTAGGTAACTAACCGTTAGGGGACTGTTGGAGCTGTCACAATTATGATTTTTTTACTTGGTGATTAATTGTCACTCAAATTTCTTGTCATTGAACATTATGAATAAAACATTCCTCTTTGGCTTTAACCTTCTAGACTTGCAGTATAGTAAGTACGACTTTAGTTTATACAAAAGAAAAAATATTTTTCAAAAGAAAATATTTTTTCTTTTGTATAGCAAAAATAGTGGGAAATAGCAGTTCTACAAGCTCAAAATGTGTTAGACTCTAACACATTTTGACTTTTTACGTAGAAGAATTGGGACTATGTATGTTAATTTTTTCTGTCACACTTCGCCTCAAAATGTGTTAGACTCTAACACATTTTGAGCTTGTAGAACTGCTATTTCCCACTATTTTTGGATTTTTTTTTTACATGAACGATGAAATGTAGCAGTTTTATTGTGGATTTTTGAGCGGTGCAAGCGCTCCAATAACTAGCTTCGTCGACTCGTCTGTTGGTCTGTCCCTATGTATGAGTATGAGGCCTTGCACAGTGCTTCAATGACTAACTTGTAACTTCATGTACACAAACAAGTACATTATGAGTCCAACAATAGCACAGAGTACAGTATGAGTACAGTGCGTATAGTTGCACCACTCAGTTCACACAGGTGTGATTTTTGTATATCATGTATTGTTGCATTATGTTGTGTTTTAACCCCAAACGGGCCATGATCACCCACACCACACCAAACACATGACAATAATTACCAGTAAGACGCCTAAGGGTGAAGTCAGGTGCACGCATCTACCTTGACGGCAGACTGCTGGGCGAGCGCTGGCGCTTTGGCATGGGGGGTCAGATCAACATGGAATGAATCCTGTGTGGACTGTCAGAACAGGTCAGCTCCATATATGGAGATCTAAGGGTGGTAGCTACTAGCTGGGACATTCTCTTGGGTGTACAGGGTTTGATGAGGGCCGGGCCTTAATTTTCGCTGGCTGCTGGGCGCGACTGCACTTATAACTTTGGGGCAGGCCCGTGACCGTCTAGAGTTTGAAATGGACAGGTACTGTATATCAGTCAAAAGGGAGACATCGAAGAGGAAGCATGGATGGGGAAGGATCAACATATGGAAAGTCAGAACAGGTTCTGACATATATCATCCATATATGGAGATCTAATGGTTTGAGATTTGAGGTCGGATGTAGAGTTGCTGGCCAATATTGATGACATCAGGGAACTCCATATATGGGCTTAATTGCGACAGCAGGTCGCATTTACCTTGACATCAGGGATCTCCATCCCTGATGATGTCACGAGACCTGGGCACCATATATGGGGGCATTCCCATGTATGGGGAATCGGGGATCTTGAGTGACTGAGTGACGGGAAATGTACGATTTCATAGTAAATGTGATCTGCGGTCGCAAATGTCTTTATATGTCTTGATGAATAGAACACACAGGACCACAATGGAAACAAGCCCTTTCTGTGTTTTATTATAGAGAAACAAAGTCTGTCTGACGTCACTAGAAGTTATTCTTTCTATTGAAAATCTTGGATTGTGTCGTACTGTATAAGAACTGTCTTCCAAAATTAAACACTCATATGGATATGAAGCATCAATTGACGGTGAAAAAGTATGAATTCATACAAAAAAAATCAAACGCAGATCAAAATGTAACTCGATGTCATAAATGACAAAATCGCAGGGCTGGATTTGTTTACTTTTTGGAACACAGTTCTTGACTTATATGACGCAACGCAATGGTGCCAAGATAACCCTATGGCATCAATAGAGAGAAAAAAAAAACTTCTGTAACCCAAGGGGTGGCGTGAGTGACGTCACTGCATGTCTCAGGACTTCAGCACTCTATTGTGAGTCATTCTGGATAAGAGCGTCTGCTAAATGTCTAATAAATTAATTCACAGTTTCCTCCTTTTACTTGTCTTGTACTACCTTTGGCACTGAAAAGCTCAAATTAATGTCCTATGTCATCTTGCCTCCATTCTACCTCTGTTATCCAGGACATTGCTAACTGTATTGGGGGGGGGGGGATGATATCTGCATTTAGCTTTTCCCCTTCAGAGGATTGCGCTATAACTGTGTCAGTGTTGCCATGTCTGCTTATTATAATCGACTTTGGGCTTGTTTTTCTGTAACGTCGCTTGTAAGTATTGGTAGTTTGGACCCCTCCACATTAATATGTATTCCCTATAGTCCACTGATCCTCATCTGAAAATATTTCGTACCAGGGAGTCGGGGACCCCCTGAAACCACTTTTGTGATGTTTTAAGTTTATCATCACAGCCTGTGTCCTCCGTGTGGAGGAAGCCCCAAAACCCTCGGTGAGGCCTTTAGGAGGGCCACGGCCACTCAGGCCGCAAGCGGAGCCTGCAGCACCACCTTGCTGCTCAGGTGGGGTCTGCCGAGCCATTGCCGCTTAGGAATCCACCACCCCTGAATGAAGTGTCTGGTGCTGGCCTGGGACTCTGGTGCTGCGCACAGGTCCTGGGCCTGGTGACGGCAGGACTCAGGAGTGGACCTGGTGAGACGTAGGAGGGGCCCGGACAGGAGTCAACCCACAGAGCCTAGTCCTTCCATGCACCAGAAGCGTACCTCCCAGCCCTGGCAGAGTAGTTCTGGAGTAGTTCCAACGGAGTGTGTGGCCTTGGTCTTTCCCTAAATGGGACTGATTGAGGGTATAGCTACTGGGACGTAAGTCGGGACTTGATCAATGCAGGCTTTAGTTCCGACATACCGCTTTTTCGCATCGCATCGCATGTCCCCCCGCTTCGGATGTTCGGTGTGTCGGAAAAGCGTGCGCACCCCGATTTTTCGCATCGCATGTCCCCCCGCTTCGGATCTTCGGTGTGTCGGAAAAGCGTGCGCACCCCGATCAACCCGGCTGGGTCACCTGAGTGAGGGGTATGATGTTCGAGAGACCCGAAACCCTGATGACCTTGGGATACATCACTGAGGATATGTCCCGGTGCATCCATGCGATGTTTTTTCTTAGTTTAATTTTTTTTTTTTTTTTTTCCAAGATTTGTTTTGAAAATGGCAGATCTATAAGTTCACAATGCATTGCATCACACAACGTGTTGTGTGCTTGTGGATTGGCTATAGGTTTATTTTAAAGTGCTCATGATGTGGCCTATTAGTTGCTTCCTGTGGGCTTGTTTTCTGAGGCCTCATGCACGCATATCAAGCGAACATTCTGTGTTCCGTCTGTGTTTCATGGCCGCCTCAATGCTTTTCCAATGGAAGTCACGTGGTTTGACCAAACACTTGTGTTTGATGGGGGAAATCAAACGTGAAACACAGACGTTTGAAATGTGTGTATGAGGCCATAGACCTGGTTGCTTGTTTCTCTTGCAAAATCTGGCACCACTGATCTCAGTGATCTGTGTCTCAGGCTCCAAGGGACCATGATTTCTTTAGATTTTTTTGTGTTGATAATGACACACAACACGTCGCTGCATCTCAACGTGTTTCCACAAATGTTTGAACAGTATGTATGTCAATATGGAAACTAAACGAGATGTGTGGAGTAGACCAATGTCCCCACAAGTATAGTAGAATTTGACATTTTTCCTGGTCCTCTCACAAGAAATAATTGCATATTTTTTTTAAGAGATGGAGATACAATTAGAAAAAAGATTCAAGGTTGGGATTATGATTAGACATCTAGAGGAACGGTTTAGCGGTTGTGAATTAGAGCTAACTGAAAAATAGCTGATCTGTAAAAAGTTGTGAGCTTGTAGACTATTTTTCATCTGTAGGTTTACGGGTAAAAATATCAAGTGTATTAAAAGTACCATTGATTGACCATTCATAGAATCGATGGGGCTCCCGCCGGCCCAGTTGTCCAGGCGCATGCCACATAACAGGCTCTGGCCTGTTTGAGTCCCGTTCATGACCACCTTTGCTGCGTGTCTCTCCCCTTCTCTCTCTCTCCCTCTTTCCTGTCCGTCTTCACTGTAACTATTAATATTATAAAGGCACAAAAGGTAAAAAAAAAATCAATGTCCTAAAATGTTGATTTCCTCAGGTGTGTGTGTGTGTGTCTCTCTGTCTTCAGGGTGATTTTATTTACACTTCTTGGTTGCATACCGGTGTATAGGGGCAGACGTGCCAATGCGAAGTCTGCTTATTATAAGTGACCTTGGACTTGTTTTCCTTTTTAAAGCCGGTTGCAAATATTGGATGTTGAGAGTTCAAAAAAGGGAAAAGAAATCAGATCTACACGCTACAAGCATGCTTCTGGGCCTGGTGGCACAGAGCCAACTATAACTTGGGGCTCTAGTGTTGTAGCTGTAGCTGTGCTGTAGCAGGTGTAAGCCACTGTCTAGCACAGCAGGACAGAAAATGGCAGGCATACTGTAGCCGACCCGTTGAACAGGTTTGAGTGTGTGTGTGCGTGCGGCTGCGCGTGTGTGCGTGTGTGTGTGCACATGTGCAGTCATTATGCACGTGTGTGTGTGTGTGTGTGTGTGTGTTGGTCTCTGGTGGTGGTGGGTGTCCATGAAAGAGAGCGAGAGAGGAATATCAAGTTCAAGGTTTATTTGGCACATACAGTATAGCACCATGCAGTGACAACTTAATACTTTAAGCTTCATAACGGGGTGCATAACACTGATCCTCTGATCATTTTCAGAGCTTCCGTTGCCCCTGAACCGTATGACGGAAGCATTTGGGGAGGCAGCGGTCTGGCCCTCGAGAGACTTAACGTATTGCTATCTTGCTATCAAAGTAACGCGACACCCCCAACCCCCCTCCGCCCCCTCAGGTCTGGTGTTGCCAACCTCTTGGACATCCACAAAACAAAGAAACAGACTTTGGGTGTCGGGGCTTTCTCAGTTGTAGCCCCCTCCCTTTTTTGAATTGGAACTCACTCCCACCTCGCATCAAAGCTGCCCCCCCCCCCCCCCCCCTCGCCAACCCTTGCCCTGGTCAAAGCCTCCCTCAAAACCCACCTTTTCAGGCTCCCTTTCCCCGCCTAATTTAAAATCTTCCTTTCTGCATTTTTTGTTTGGTATTTTTTGTCTGTTGATGGTGTTTCCTGCCATTTTGAGTACCAACTACCAAGAAAAGCGCTATATAAATTCTTAGGTGGAGTGAGAAAAGTCAGAAAGCATATTTGCCCCCTTACCCTTAGACAATCTGATCTCGTCTAAAGGTCCATCAACACCGTTATTTCCCTAATACCGTATATAAAGAGCATTATTAGGCAAAGGCAAGGCAGTTTTATTTGCATAGCACATTTCAACAACAAGGCCAATTTCATGTGATTTACACAGAAGCGAAGGGAACACATGTCAATTATACAAGGATGCATGAAACGGAAGACGTAAACATTAACAATGTCGAAGGGGAACAAAAAGTGGTGCAACTCCGTGTGGGGGTCCCTCGGAACTTCCAGACCGTCAGGAACGCGCCCAGGGGGGTGGGCCGGTTCCGGCGAGCCGCCCCGCGTCCGAAACAGTTGAGAAATGACAGAGTGACCTTGCGGGGCCCCCTTAGGGGGGGTCCCTCTCTATTGCACCCTATGGTTGCACCAGTTATCTCAATCCAAGGCAGTAGGCAAACGGATTGTGTTTTAAAAATAAATTAAAGTGGCAGCAGACCTGCAGTTTTGAGTTTGTTCCAGTTATATTGTGTATACTATTAATACACAATTTGTTGTCTTTTGTGAGTGTGCTATAATGGTTGTTTAAATGTAGGTCTGAGTCCATGACTAGTAGGTTTTTGACTTGGCTAGAGGTTTTTTTTATCATTACCGATTTGGAGTTGGGCACTGACTTCCTTGGCCCCTAAAACTATTACTTAAGTCTTTGTTTAATTGAAGAAAAATGATGGCACATCCAATTTGTTGATTTGTTCAATGCATTTACTCTGTGTTTTGTTTGTATTGGACCATTAGTCCTAGTCTGGAATGAATCTGAGCGTCCTTGAATGAAAAATGTTTTGAGAACCACACAGCTTTTGGCCGTGCGTCACCTTGCGTCATCATACGTTGATATAAACAGGGCCTTCTATGTTGGGTCATTACTTGGCATGTGTTGTTCCAGTTCATTCCAGTTCAGGTGTTTGACAGGGTTAGGTCGGGACAGGCCAGTCGACTTGTTCCTCACTCATCTCTACACCCATTGTTCTGAAACATTTTTGGCTCGGGTCAACCACTCACCACTGTAAATAACGTTTTCCTCCCATGCATCGTCCCTGAATTACATTGTCACTTTATAGCACCTTACATTTACACTGTATGTCCTATTACAGTACGTAAATCTTTCCCCCTAAGACACGGTATGTCACTTGCAAAACCCGAGTAGTATATTAGTTTCCATTATGACAGATTGAAAATAACGTTATTTGACATTTAAATTTTAACCACTAGAAACCTGGCATCATTCACCGAAAACGGGCGATCTACAAGCTGTCACAACATGACTCACTGTGAGCTTGTAGATCAGCTATCTTTGGTAAACCAAACATGATCAAAGTATTCTGCGGCACCATTGGACTTGTGTCACGGCACCCACCCACTTTGAGAAACCCTGCTCTGGTCTACACAACCATCTGTATTGGGGGTGGGGGGGGGTGTCCACAGGGAGATTGGCATTCTGAAACGGGAAGCAGCCTTCCGTGAACTACAAAATTGGAAGCACACAATTGTCTAGAATGCCATTATGGCTGTAGCGTTTAAGTGGAACAAAGAACACTGTGATTGCAAACGCTAATTATTAGACGAGTGTCCGTCCGTTGCCGTTTGGTCATGACGTATTGCGGGGGGTAGGGTAAGGGTTCCCACACCTTTTTCAGTTCAAGACGCAAAACATTATTTTAAGCAAATAGTTAGTCATTTCTATTTATGGAATTTTGCTTGATTTAAGGACCCCTTAGCTGAGAGAGAGATGAAGCAGCCAGGGACCCCCCCCCCCCCCCCCACTACATATTGTATAGAATTGTGTTGCAGGTTTTCACACATTTCATAGATATTTATTTTGTCGGCAGTGTCGGATTGATGTGGTGTATCTTCAAGACAATTTACCGTCGCCACCGTCAATACCTTTCACTCTAGTTGGTCTGCCCTTTAACTACACCAAACCTTTTTGCCGATCCACTATTTTCGGCTAAAGTTTCTTCTCCGAGTTGGGATGCTGTGGTTCAAGTGGTTTATTCTGGTTAATGTTCTTAAAAAAGCGTGAATTAACACCTTACTTGATCACACTACAGTGTCGCACGGAAGCATCAAAAGTAGGAGATCTACAAGCTCGAAACACGGAATCAAGCGACATGCTTTGAGTTTGTAGATCTGCTACTTTTGATTTTGTTCCCTGAAAAGTAACCGTTTTTTTGTCGAGTGAGGTTTCCACTCGAGACATAGAGGATATACAAATATGGAAATCAGAGGAAAGCATTGATATTATGAGCAGGTTAAATCTGAGCAGTTTGTATTCCATTGAATGTATTTCTTTCTGTATTCTGTGATTGTATTTTCCAGGCTTTGGCAACAGTCAGTCAGTCAGTCAGTCACACACATTAGTTATCTACTCGTGAGTCGTGACAACAATGCATCTTTTCTCCCAACTGCAGGGACTGTCTCTTGGCAGTGGGATGTTTACAGTATGTGAATGCTTACCAGCATACGCAACTGGTGCAGACTGAAGCACTCATGATGACAAGTAACAAAAACAACATTTAGAGTTATAGAAATGAGACAATTAATAGAATAATGCTAAAACAGGGGTGTCCGGGAGGATCATGATGAAACGTCACGTCCAATCAATGATTGTGTTTTAAGGAGCCAAATGCCACTTTGGAGTGATATTGCGTGAGGATAATGTAATATCAAATATGTGTGCCCCCCTCCTCCTGTATTTACAGCAGTTAACTTTGTTAGAAGGATGTTTTGTCAGTCACTCATATATGGTACAAGCAGCGAAATGTTGGTGCAGCGTCATCTCCGCAAGGCTGCACAAGTTCTAAGGTTATTATTATTATTAATACACAAATGCATGCACATTATACACGTTATAGCACTTTATAGCAATTTAGATGTCAGACTTTAAAAGATCTTGTATGATAACATATGGGTGCTGCTTACCAATAACATGCGTTAACGGTGACACACAAGCAGTGTGTTTGCGTGCCGTGCCCATGTGACTGCCCAACTGCCCTGAGGGAGTGGAGGGGTCCGAAAAGATGATGGGCCCAGGGGAGGGGCCCGCCGCCGCACAGGGGCTAATCGGTCCCAGAGGGAGTGGATGTCCGTGCTTTATTGTTTGTTTCTGTGAACAACAACACCACCACAACATACTGTGACGTACATTGCCCTGATTGGACTCTTTCTCTGGTTGTGTTTGTGTGTAGGTGGGCGGGGGTCTGTTCCGTTTGTGTTTGTGTTCCTTTTTAGTAAAGTCCTGCTGCCCTGCTATGCTTTGTGTGTCTCTTAGGACCAGTATGATGTCATCGACAAGCACACCCAATCGGGGCTGGACCTGCTGGAGCGCTACATCAAGTTTGTGAAGGAACGCACGGAGATAGAACAGAACTACGCCAAGCAGCTGAGGTTTGTCCTCCACTTCAAAGTGCTTCTAAAATGATTTCGTGTCAAGGAAAACGCCCCAAAATTGTATTGATGTGTTATTTGTCCGCAGAGTCAGACCCCCATCTGAAAATGTTTTTGTGCCAGGGGAGAGGGGAGACCCACAGAAGCAAAGATTTGTGTTCTTTTTTTTTGTTGCTTGATCTGACTCTGAGAAGCGCTGGTCTGTGCATGCGTGTGTGCGTGTGCGTATTGTGAAGCTATTTTGCAAGCTACCAGAAGTTGAACTGCAGCGGCTTCTCTCAGGAGAAATATTATTGTTTGTTCAAATTAAAGCTGCTCGTGCTTCAAAGAATAGAAAAGATGAATGGTTGAAAGAAATGGACTTGCTTTGTTATGGCCTGGAAAAAAAAAAGACTACCGGTATATATTTTCAATTGATTTTTAAACTACCAGCACCCAAATTGAAAATGTACTTATTATCTATAAATGCACCAATTCTCTGTAGGCCTATGTCTGTCTGTCTTCCACGTATAACTCGAGAAGCGTTCGCTCAGCCGACTTCAAATTTGACACAGCGCGTTCCACACCACCACAGGGCGTGTATAGTGCCCGGTGTCGAGTCGGTCCCTATACCCACTGTACCCAGGCTCCATATATTTATATGGAGCTGGCCTGTTGTGAAATCACAAATGTTATGTTCTGACATCTGCATCTAGACTCCATATTTGGGAATGCCTGACAAAGAACTCCATATATCGTATTATATAGGTTCGTCTATCCTTCGCTTAACCCATTCTGACCTGAGATCAGATTCTAAACAATGTCTTTTACGTCCGGACAGTTTTCCATTCTGACCTGAGATCAGATTAAAAAAAATGTCTTCTATGTCAGTCGCTCTTCGATTTTTCAAAAATATCAGACGTACAGGCTCCATAGCGCGCCACTCGGTGGCGCGCTATGGAGCCTGTAGATCTGCTATTTTTCAATAGCTAAAGCATAACATGATGCTAACACCCAAAATTGGTTCCCGCCCCAAAATGGGTTAATCAACTGACAGTAGAGCATGCTCAGCTTCTGGCCCACAGTATTTGGATATATACAAATACACAAGAGTAAGATTCTTTGGTTTTGGTTGTAGCAGCAGCAGCATCTAGGTTCTAGGCCAATATGATTCTGAACTGTCCCTCATATTCAACTAAACCAGATGCAAACATGAATACAGTCATTCTCTCTCTCTCTCTCTCTCTCTCTCTCTCTCTCTCTGTTGCTGTCTCTGTCTCTCTCTCTCTCTCTCTCTCTCTCTCTCTCTCTCTCTCTCTCTCTGTTGCTGTCTCTCTCTCTGTCTCTGTCTCTGTCTCTCTCTCGCTCTCTCTCTCACATCCCAGGAGTCTCACCAAGAAGTATGCCAAACGAGGGGGCAAAGAGGAGCAAGATTGCAAGTGAGAAAGTGAATTGTGATCTTATCAAACATAAATGCCCCCGACATCAGTCATGTATTTTATTTACTATTTAATTCAGTCAGGGATGAAATATCCCCAATCGGCCATAAAAAAAAAAAAACCTATCACCGAGGCTGCAGGGCCAAGGTTGTTATGGATTTTCCGAGTGAACGAACGGATAACATTGCTGTCGGGGGACACAAACCTTCCCACAAAAGCATCAAAAAAGTAGTTTCTTTTGCAATTTTTTAAATTTGAATCCTGACGTTTTGGACTTTCCATGCCCGGCCAAAGAGAGGATAATTCCACCAATGACATTTCTTCCCTCTCCACTTGCCCCTCCCTCCCACATACAGGTACACCAATTACGCGTCGTTCCAGGACATTCTCAACGAGCTGAACGACTACGCCGGCCAGCGGGAGCTCATCGCCGAGGAGATGATCACGGGCATCTGCGTGGAGCTCACAAAGTACCTGCAGGACCTCAAGACGGAACGCAAAACAGTGAGAGGGAATTCTGACCTGAGATCAGATTCTAAAAAAATGTCTATTACATCCTGACGGTGTCATTATTATGAACCCATTCTGACCTGAGATCAGATTCTAAAAACGTCTTATTACATCCTGACGGTGTCATTATTATTAACCCATTCTGACCTGAGATCAGATTCTAAAAACGTCTTATTACATCCTGACGGTGTCATTATTATTAACCCATTCTGACCTGAGATCAGATTCTAAAAACGTCTATTACATCCTGACGGTGTCATTATTATGAACCCATTCTGACCTGAGATCAGATTCTAAAAAATGTCTATTACATCCTGACGGTGTCATTATTATGAACCCATTCTGACCTGAGATCAGATTCTAAAAAATGTCTATTACATCCCGACGGTGTCATTATTATGAACCCATTCTGACCTGAGATCAGATTCTAAAAAATGTCTATTACATCCTGACGGTGTCATTATTATGAACCCATTCTGACCTGAGATCAGATTCTAAAAAATGTCTATTACATCCTGACGGTGTCATTATTATGAACCCATTCTGACCTGAGATCAGATTCTAAAAAAATTCTATTACATCCTGACGGTGTCATTATTATGAACCCATTCTGACCTGAGATCAGATTCTAAAAAATGTCTATTACATCCTGACGGTGTCATTATTTTTAACCCATTCTGACCTGAGATCAGATTCTAAAAAATGTCTATTACATCCTGACGGTGTCATTATTATTAACCCATTCTGACCTGAGATCAGATTCTAAAAAATGTCTATTACATCCTGACGGTGTCATTATTATTAACCCATTCTGACCTGAGATCAGATTCTAAAAAATGTCTATTACATCCTGACGGTGTCATTATTATTAACCCATTCTGACCTGAGATCAGATTCTAAAAATGTTTTCAAAAATAGCAGACCCACAAGCTCGTAGCGCGCTATGAGCTTGTAGATCTGCTATTTTTCAATAGCTATAGCATAATGCTTGTACATCTGATCCTTTTTTAAATGCGTTTGAAAAATATCAACGATGTTTAGTTTGCTTTATTTCGGCCATCATTACCAGTATCCATAACATCACATAATATACATCGACATAATCAAACTGTAACGGGTGATCGAAAGGGAATAGGCTGAAGCTTATCTATCCCTATGTACAGTACGTAGTACATGTCATATTGTTTGGCAAAAAGCAGTAGCAGTGAACCTAAATCAACATATCATTTTGGGGAAACACTGTCTAACGTTCATGTT
>NC_137864.1:3682197-3684697 GCF_963924005.1 Protomyctophum bolini | reverse complement strand
ACATGAATACATTCTACTACACAGAGATACCTCACATCTTCAATGTGAGAAACCTTACATGAATACATTCTACTACACAGAGATACCTCACATCTTCAATGTGAGAAACCTTACATGAATACATTCTACTACACAGAGATACCTCACATCTTCAATGTGAGAAACCTTACATGAATACATTCTACTACACAGAGATACCTCACATCTTCAATGTGAGAAACTTTACATGAATACATTCTACTACACAGAGATACCTCACATCTTCAATGTGAGAAACCGTACATGAATACATTCTACTACACAGAGATACCTCACATCTTCAATGTGAGAAACCGTACATGAATACATTCTACTACACAGAGATACCTCACATCTTCAATGTGAGAAACTTTACATGATGCCGCAACGCCCACCCCAGATAACTGCTGCCGTGAGGAGGGATATATCTATATATATATATCTATATATATATATATATATATATATATGTGTGAAATCTAAAATGGCACGGATGCTTAACTGGTTTTAATGAGATGGTGTCTGGGGCTCAGCGCATTCCACATTTTGGTGGCAGAGTACCTTCCATTTGACAGAAAACCGGTTCTGTACACAGTATAGACACATACCTCAGATCTTCAAAGTAAAACCATGCTCCCTGGAAAACCTGAGGCACTTCCATGTAGTTCTAATGAGGTTCCTCACACACACACACACACACACACACACACACACACACACACACACACAGTCTATAATGACGGTTCAGAAATCACCCAATGCAATCCATAAACACCCGTTCACTTGTGGTGTGTCTCTGTATATTTTAACTACCTCCATTGTTGTGTGTGTGTGTGTGTGTGTGTTGGGGGCGGGGGGGGGGGGGGGGGGTTTCTACATTTCTCTGTAAATATTATGTGTGTGTGCCTGTGGTATTTCTTTTCGTTTTTTAGGCTGTATGTTCTCTCTGTTTTTGGTGGGTTTTTTTTTATGGTGTACTATACTGGAAATATGCATCTAGCTAAATCCAGCATGAGATCATGTTCAGTTGATTGAATTCACGGCCATATATTGATTGTGTGTGTGTGTGTGTGTGTGTGTGTGTGTGTGTGCGTGCGCTGAACAGCAACTGCAGGACATGGAGGAGAGGCGGATCAAGCGCCTGGCAGAGGGCTACTGCCAGTTCTCTGACACGGAGAAGAATGTGATGCCCATCATCTCCAAGTGTCTGGAGGGCATCTCTGCGGCGGGGGCTAACACTAATGAGAAACAGGCAAGAAGCACGGCGTCCCGCAAGTTGGTGTCACTGACTGTGCACGGATGAAACCCATTCTGACCTGAGATCAGATTCTAAAAATGTCTTCTACATCCCGACAGTTTTCTGAAAAAGCTATGTTTCCATGTCAGTCGTTCTTCGATTTTTCTAAAATAGCAGACCTACAAGCATGTAGATGTGCTATTTTTCAATAGCTAAAGCATAACATAATGCTAACACCAAAAAGGGGTTCCTGCCAAGAATGGATTAAAGTTTCCAGTCGCCATGACTGATTTCAGGCCACACAGTCGAGTCGACATAATATTTGTCTTTTTCTCTTGGTTTTCTCTCGAAAAGGATGATAATGCTCTTGTCGCATGCCGGCGTGTCACACGCTGAAAATGGCAGTTGTGAGCTTGTAGATCAGCCGTTGCTCAGTACAATAGATGGCACACAAGCGAGTATGAATCGGACGTAACCGTAAAACCCATGTGCTCGGAATGTCGAGCCCTACAGTAATAATAGATATCGATGTTCTATTAAGATCACAGAGTGAATTGAATATCAATACAATTGTTTTTGCTTTAATCCACGTGTCCATTGTTGGCCCAGAGCATGGGGCCTGTGTTCACCTTGGGTACGGTGATTAACTATGACGTCTCCGGCCTGGCACCTTGGCTGGCAATCCAGGCACCTTAAAACATAAAAAAAACCAAAAAACTATGATGTCTCGAGGCCACGTAGCATCCATTTAGAATGTAGGCATTTTCCAGACTTATCCACACTGACTTACAATAAGCAAGGTAAATAATCGCATACACAGCCTCATGAAACTATATTGATACCAGGTAAACCATGAACCTAATTGCATGTGTCTACTCTAAACGTGACATCAAAACATTCATTTTTTTTTCTTCTTTTCTTTTGAAATATTTACATCAGAACATGATGATCATTGGACTCTAGCATTAACCCACCTATCTCGCAGACTTCCCTCCCCAGATCAGAGTTTGAATGAATGTAGAAATAATATATGCAGGATGTAATTTGCATTCAAATGTGAGGGGGCATTTAATTTCATTGACTAAATAAAAATAAATAGAAAACAAATTAGAAAATAAAGGTCCTCTCTCGCACACTTATGTCGATGTGCCAGTGATCAGCCTCCACTGAGCCCAGAGTGGAGAGTCTACATCAGTACTGTATATCGGCATGAGCATCAGTATTCATACACGATGTATTATTATG
>NC_137864.1:3624697-3677197 GCF_963924005.1 Protomyctophum bolini | reverse complement strand
GAAACCTCATATGTCCAAAACTGTTAATTTTCAGGATTCAAATGCAAAATCTACAAGCTCAGAATGAAGCGTACATCTGGTTTTGTGTGACGACAAAACCCCCCCCACACAAAAGTTATTCTCCTCACCTGTGCTGTGTTCATGTCAGTGTGTGTTCAGTGTTGGCATCCATCATGCAGCGCATGCTCCTCGTTGAACTAATTGCCTTACATCATGCAGCGCATGATGCTGTTCATGTGTCAGTGTGTTTTGTCACACACATCATGCAGAGCATTCCGGCTTCCATGATGCGTGTTGTGTTACGATATCTCACTCTGTATTGCTCTGTTTTTCTTTCTCTCTGTGTTAACCCCCCCCCCCCTCTCTCTCTCTCTCTCTCTCTCTCTCTGTTTTAGATGCATGCTGAAAGGCACATGGTAACTGTCACTATAGTTACGTAGGGGGTGGACAACATAAAGTGTGCTTTTAAATTTATTCTGCTGCTATGTTGTTTTCAAAAGGGGAATGCTACTTTCAGTACGCTGTTTACATGAAATAAACAGGCAATTATTTACCAAACAAACAACATAGTATGTGACCGTGGTTGATGCCATGCCAGTAGAAAGCTTGAAGCGCCTGCATTGAAGCAAACAAACGTACAAGCACCTACAACATGGAAATGTAAACTACATGAACATAGAAGTGATAAAACTCACACAAGCATAATTATCGGTTATGCAGAAACCTCTTATCTCCAAAAAGGTCAAATCTCTGATGAAGACCGCATATGGTGGAAACGTTAATCGTTATCCCTGTGTATACTAGCACCTAATAAAAGGCTCTAAATGTCCGTGCTGCTCCAGTGTCCTCTCCTCCGTCAAACGTTTAACTTTCTGTGTTTGTCCGTAAATCAACGTCCTGCTGGATCACACTATACTACAGCTTCACACACACATGCATTAAAAGTAGCAAATACACAAGCTCAAAATGCGCATTGCGCGATATGCTCAAAGCAACGCATTCCGAGCCTGTGGATCTGCTAGCCGTGCTGCTGTTGAATTTTAGTCCTCAAAAGTACAGTTTTGGAGTCGACATGACATTAACGCTATAGGGTTAACCCATGACATTAACCCTATTGTGGTGAAATTTAGGCAAGCATTCAGCAGAAATAACAGTCCTATAAGCATGCAATGCAACATGACGCAACACGTTGTGAGACTTTATGTACACGGGCTATTTTCACTGTTCTAAACCGTCTTACATCTGGCATAGTATGTGACTTTGCCCTGATGTGTTGGCATAACAAAACAATAACTGCATTATTTTTACCTCGGCACCAGCAGCCCTCAGCCACTGGAGTACTGTACTGTACTGTACTGTACTGTACTGTATGTGGTGTTTACGTGCAGAAACACCTTGCCCCCTCGCTGTATTTGAAGATGTCCCTGTTTTTGTAGCAACTAAAGCAAACGGTGAAAACATCCAAGTATGTCTCTCTCGGGTGGAAACTTCATATGGCAAACTGTTACATTTCAGGATTCAAATTAAAAAAATATCAAAAGTAGCAGATCTACAATGTTCTACTTTTTAACACTTTTGTACAACGCAAAGTTTAACGCTTTTGCAAAGCACAAAAAGTCCGAATAATGTTCTGCCCGACATCAACGATAATGTTGACATAAACACGGGGTGAAGTTACACTGTGGTTCTTATTTCTTCAGTATGCGGACAACAACAACAGCAGTCGACGTTCGCTAATACAAGCCAGTGTCGTGTGACAGATAGAAATCAGTGGCATTCCCCTTTTCTTTTCTTTTTTTTAAATGTGTTCTTTCGAAGTTGGTGTAAGTGGTATTCTTTTTTTTCTTCCTAAAATGTACTAAATGGCTCTATATTCTGATAGCAATCATTGCTATAGTGTGTTCATTAAGAAGGGGTCTCCCCGTTTCCCCCGGCTCTTTAGTAAACGGAACATTCGTTTTCAGGCTGGGATACCAATTTGATCCAATCACGAGTGAGAATACAGGATAAAGGGATAAACAAGTGAAATTGGAAGCGATGAGACGCACAGTTGGAACTGGAACACAAACATTAGCTGAACAAACTATCCATAGCAAAGATTACTTAATCGGAATAGAGCTATTTAAAAAAATTAAACACATAATGAAATGGTGATTGTCATTAGCTTCATAGTATAATTCACATTATATTGGCTTTGTAGTATAATTTACAGTAGCTTCATAGCATAATTGCCTAAGTCATACTTTGTAACAAACACATGCGTAGTAGGGGAAATAGTCAGCGACGTGCCAGGCGAGCCCTCTGATAGGCTGAGGACACGGGCAATAAGGCACAGTGAAGCCCTCTGATAGGCTGAGGACATGGGCAATAAGGCACAGTGAAGCCCTCTGATAGGCTGAGGACATGGGCAATAAGGCACAGTGAAGCCCTCTGATAGGCTGAGGACACGGGCAATAAGGCACAGTGAAGCCCTCTGATAGGCTGAGGACACGGGCAATAAGGCACAGTGAAGCCCTCTGATAGGCTGAGGACACGGGCAATAAGGCACAGTGAAGCCCTCTGATAGGCTGAGGACATGCGGGCAATAAGGCACAGTGAAGCGGAACTGTTAGGAGAGAGTGTAGAGGTGGGGAGAAATGTCCCATTTGTCAAAAGAAAAAAAATGACTTGAGCAATTATGCAATGAGGCTAACGTGAAATAATTTGAGATTTTGATGATTCATAGTGTACGTGTATGGTGCATCTTTCTCTGTCGTTAACACAGTTCACTACTTCTTTCCACACAATCAAGATTTTGCATTCCTTTACACAGAATCATTCGTGTAACTCTTTTTCTTTTTGTATGTATGCATTTATGTGTGTATATATATATATAATGTATTTCCTTTCAAAACAACGGTTCCATTTACTTCACACAAAGGTAACGTGTCTGGGTCTAGGAATCTTGTCTTCCTCAAGCCTCATTTATACTTAGTTGCTCTACAGATCTGCAAGCTCACAACGCTGTTGTGTAGATCTACTATTTTCTTGCAGCTAAGTATAAGTTAGACTTTACTTGTCTCGTTTGGTACATGATCGGGCCAGCAGGCAGGAAGGAAGGAAGGAGTGACATCTGGTGGTGAACACTGATTACGGCTTCATAGTTGCTGTTGGGGGTCCTAATCATATGAAATGAAAATCTGTTCACGTGCAACAAATCATCGTTTGTCGTTTTTAGTAACTTGTTTTGGACAAAACAAGTTACTAAAAAAAATATATATATATATTAATTACAGTACAATGTGGAAGTCTGTTGAAGTTGGCCAACATTCGTGTGTGTGTGTGTGTGTGTGTGTGTGTGTGTGTGTGTGTGTGTGTGTCTCTGTCTGTCTGTCTGTCTGTCTGTCTGTCTGTCTGTCTGTCTGTGCGTGCGTGTGCGTGCGCAGCCCCCTGCAGCAGAAGACTTCTCCCACCTTCCCCCAGAACAGAGGAAGAAGAAGCTACAGGCCAAGATTGATGACATCTCTAAGGACCTGCAGAAGGAGCAGGACCAAAGGTGAGTGACCTCGTTAAGACTGTGCTTCTCACACCTGAGGACATGGAGAGCCTATCGGACTACACTGGATGAGAATAATAAAAAAGTTAATCGCCACGCTAGGAGGCTCCTTTAGTCTATTTTTTTTATTCATGACTGGTAAAGAAATATAGTTTGCTTCGTGTGCGCTGACATGCTTTGCCGTTATGCACAATCCTCTGGGTTTATGATGATATGACTGCTTTCATCAGCACTGTGGGAGGAATAGTGCTGTCTGTGCACAGAGCTATTACTATTAACTTTACACCGTGTCTGTCGAGTGGAAACCTTGTATGTCCGAAACTTTGTACCGCGTTTGGGGCTTGTAGATCTCCTACTTTTGAGACTTTTTAATCCTGAAAAGTGACAGTTTTGGTTTTAAAATGCTTTATTTTATAAATTAAACGTAACTGTCCTTGCCTGTTAAAGGAGTAGTTCGGGCCCCAAGAATGCACAAACAAATCTCCATGATTTCGTCGCTTCATGACTTGTGTAATTGATAGAAAAATAAGTTATTTTGTTTTGGGTGAACTACTAGCAACTAATTTAATTTGCGTTACATTGTCTTTAACCCATTTTGGGCGGGAATCCCTTTTGGTGTTAGCATTATGTTATAATTTAGCTATTGAAAAATAGCAGATCTACAAGCTCGTATGAGCACCTATGAGCTTGTAGATCTGCTATTTTTGAAAAATCGAAGAACCACTGAAATAGAAACATAGCTTTTTCAGAAAACTGTCAGGATGTAGAACACATTTTTAGAATCTGATCTCAGGTCAGAATGGGTTAACTAATGACCCCCCCCCCCTCTCTCTCACTCACTCACTCACTCTCTCTCTGTCTCTCTCTCTCTCTCTCCTCTCTCTCTCTCTCTCTCTCTCTCTCTCTCTCTCTCTCTCTCTCTCTCTCTCTCTCTCTCTCAGTGAGGCACTGGAGAAGATGAAGGGCGTGTATGAACAGAACACCCAGATGGGAGACCCCTCCAGTCTGGAACCCCAGATCACACAGACCACCCAAAACCTAGGACGGCTGAGGGGAGAGCTCGCCAAATACGAGGTCGGACTCACACACACACACACACACACACACACACGCGCAAACGTACAAATAATGAACACTGTTGATCTGAATTGTGTGTGTTTTTGTGTAACAGACGTGGCTGGCAGAGGCCGTGGGAGGAGAGGATTCATCTCACCCCATCAACAATAACACCCAACAAGGGTAAGGTCTTGATTGATTGATTGAATGCTTTATTCTTTTAACAGTTTGCAAAACGGTACGGAGGTACAGTTTATACACTTTTATATAATGCTAAAAGGACAACACAAAAAGCCCCTCAGGGCTTGTTTAGATTATGGTCCTGTGTATTCAATTCATCAAGACACACAATGCTATACAAGAAAGCATCAATACTAGGGGCGGTAAAAGTATATTAATCATTAACCCATTCTGACCTGAGATCAGATTCATACGAGGTTTCCACTGGACACACACACACTGGTCTGATTAACCCCTTCTGACCTGAGATCAGATTCTTAAAAATGTCAGTCGTTCTTCGATTTTTCAAAAAATAGCAGACCGACAAGCTCATAGCACGCCACTCGGTGGCGCGCTATGAGCTTGTAGATCTGCTATTTTTCAATAGCTAAAGCATGACATGATGCTAACACCAAAAGGTGTTCCCGTTCAGAATGGGTTAAGCTCATTTATTTTGGCAAGCTACTGTAGAAGACTTGTCTATACAGTAGGTCCGGTTGCAATAGGCCATCAACGATAACACACAACACGGGTAATAAGGACATATTGTTGATCCCTGCGCTGTAGTATGATCTCTGACGCCCCGTGGAAGTCCCTTCCGCAGCCCTCTAGCGATTTTCTCACCCCGTGCTCGTTTTTACAATTCCCAGCAAATAAACAAAACGACGTAACTACTCACCGACACACAGTCTGCTAGACCTTGGTAAAAGTCTATTCTCGAAGCTGGGAAGCATCTCAGGTCCCCGGCTTCTCTCTAAATGTGCCATTTTAATAACACAATGTACCCTGAATTTACCGGGGCAGAGTCATTTCTTCTACTACGGCATTTCCGGGTTTTGCCTGCGCCGATCTGGTTGGATTCATTTTATTGAATGATTAAAATAGTGCATTTTAGAGAGAAGCATGGGGACCTGAGACGCTTCCCAGCTCCGAGAATAGACTTTTACCAAGGTCTAAGCAGGCTTCCGCAGCCTTCTCTACCAGAGAGGGCTGCGGAAGGGACTTCCACAGGGCGTCAGAGAGAGACTCGCTGTAAGCACTGGACCAGGGCTATAGGTGTTTATTTACGAAAAATAAATATGGATATACAATATGGAGATAAGAGGTTTCTGCCCCACAGCGACAATATGAAAAGTAGAAAACTGCACTGCCACTAGACACAGCGCCACTGTTTACTGTTACAGCCCTGCGGGAGGCTCCCCTAAGTATAGGGTTGAAGAGGTTTTAATGTCTAACATGTTCCCCCATTCTTTCCATTGTGTGTGTGTGTGTGTGTGTGTGTCTCTCTCCAGTTCGGTGGTGATAGACAATACTCAGAACATCTACTCGGAGTTCGACGATGAGTTTGAGGACGTGGAGACTCCTATTGGACAGTGCACAGCTCTCTACACCTTTGAAGGTAACGTGAAGCACATTCATGTTCTCCATGTTGTGCAGTGTGCATGTCTTCATTTCAAGCATGATTGTGTTTGTATTACTATATATATATTTACTTTGTGAGGGCCTACAAGGATAGTACAAGAAGGTATAGAGGCGTGAAATTATCGTGCCCCAAAGTTATGCAGGGAACGCCTACTGAGTGGCCTTGACAACCCACACATCCAAACAGAAAAGTCGTGATCATTGATTGATTGATTGAAATATCAGATTTTACGGGGGCCAGTTTCGAATTGCAGCCGTCCGTAGGTGCCCTTTGAGAGCAGTTTTGAAGGAGTCAAGGGATTTGCATGTCTTAATGACTGTTGGTGGCATAGGAGCGAAAATAATTTAGTCCCTTGTTTGTGCCGAATCTGGGTTTGCACATGGTTTGTTGCACTCCCTCTGGTGTATGAAAATGAAGATTTTCCTGATGAAGACTTCTAAACATTGTGCCAGTAAAGTATGTTTGTGGAGATTAAAAACGGTGTGCGGATATTTTATCTTCTCGCCTTGATGTCCAGCACCTGGCCTAAACGCGGACATAAGATGTGCACACAATCTTCTCTGTGAACTGTTTTCCTCATGTTGCCTCTCTCAGTCCGACCTTTGTCATCAGGTTCCACACTGGATTGAGCTGTGAATCATCGACTTCCACCCCCTGTCCCGGCAGTCCAGGACAAGTTGATTGTACTTCTTCTCACAAGTACAGTAATGTGTGTGTGTGTCTCTACAGGCAACAGCGAGGGCACCATTTCCGTTGTGGAAGGAGAGCAGCTCAGTGTGATGGAAGACGACAAGGGAGACGGATGGATGAGAGTCCTCCGAGGCAACGGAGATGAGGGATACATCCCCTCGTCCTACGTCAAAACTTAACGCGCACACACACACACACACACACACACACACACACACACACACACACACTCACACACGTTGATCCCTCTTTGGACATCTTTTACATCCAGACATCGTTAGCAGCAGGAACCTCTTATCTCCACATTTTTACTTTGTGTTCTTTCATGAATTAAAACAAAAGCCCTACTTGATCATAACCACAGCGTCACACAATAGTAGCAGATCTGCAAGCTCGAAACGACGCGATTCGAGCTGGTGGATCTGCTATTTTTTGGTGCTTGTGATTTTGAAACCTGACGGTTTTGGACATATGAGGTTTCCACCCGACAGAGACGCAATCTGTTCTTCCAGCTCTCTCACACACGCACACACGCACACCATGAACCAGTGATCCAGTTCAGAGCCAAAGTGGAATGTTGAAACCCAGTGTTTCACGTTACACTGTTCTTCATCGCTTCTTGTATCTCAGCCCGGCCGGCTGTGGCAGTAATGGCATTATCCACAACCACTCATCACGTTTGTGTTTATCATCATTTGCATTATCGTATACACTGTGTGCTCTCGGTCTCTTTCTTCCCACCACACCACTGTGTGTTCTCGCTGTCGGGGGGGCGGAAACTGAAAACCGTGTTTTCTTCGTGAATTAATGCACTACTCGATCATACTACAGCGTCACACACGAAAGCATCAAAAGTAGCAGATTCTGCAGCTCAACGCTTCGTTTTGATCTTGTAGATCTGCTACTTTTGCTTTTTTCTAAAGTACAAGGTTTGTAGTCTGCGGCCCAAAATACAATAAATCAATTTGGAGCGTCCTTGACATTTTGAGAAATGACGATAATGCTCTACAAATTCTGAATGTATACACGGGCTTATAGTGCCACAAGTCTCATTCTCCTTTGGTGTGTGTGTGTGTGTGTGTGTGTGTGTGTGGGGTGGGAGGTCAGCCTTTGTTTTATTCAGAGGACATAGTCAAGAGACAGGAAGCTGAGGACAAAGGGGGACGGACACAAACGAGCACGCGAGTCCAGCTGGAATCGATCGATCGATCCGGTGACGTTTGCCATGGTGCGGGTTGTGAGTGCTGGGGCAATCTCAAAGGGATGTTTCACTTTCAAAACCCGTTTGCCGTCATTTTAACGTCGTCTACTTGGGTTTTTGTGAACACCCCAGACGGTTTTAATGTCTCTTGATTCAGTATATATATATTTGATATTCATTTTAACACACTTTTTTTTTTTGTATAATATATACCGGTATATATATTTTTAAATAAAAAATAAAATAAAAAGTAATAAGAAAAAAAAACGGTCTCCTCATGCATTGGGACTATCGGTCACCAGAACCAAGGATGGGTGTTCACTGTCTTGTTTTCAATTAGTCTAACACGGTCACAATGGAGTTTGACTTTGAGGATATAATGGGTTTGTATAGGAAGGGCGGCGTGTCTGTTAACATTTAAAATCAAATCCAGTATATAAACACTGAATCGAGCAACTTAAAAACTGCCTGAGGTGTTCACAAAAAGTAAAATGGAAAAGTGAAATATCCCTTTAATGCTGCAATCCATCTGCAAGTTTGATACGATGCCTCCCCATGTGGAAGACCAAACTTCTACCACTCGAGTAAATCCCCACTTGATATTGTGGTTATTATGAGCTTCAGGCATTACTAGTTACTTGTCAGCCAGTAAGGTGTCTAATGGAAGAGTAAGGAGACCACCACCAACCCACTGCAGATGTATTATGAACATCTAAAATGTTTTTTTATTTTGGTCAAATTAAGTTCAGCTTGGTGTGTCGGGGCAGAAACATCTTATCTCCATATTTTAACTTTTTGTTTTTTCGTAAATGAATGCTCTACTTGATTACACTACAGCGTCACATAAAAGTAGCAGACATGCAGACGAGTTTGTAGAGCTACTTCGTTTTTGTTTATTTTTTAGAATTGGGTCGAAACCTCATGTTCAAAACTGTTACTTTTCCGACAGAGACGGTAACTATGTTCTCACATGTGTGTGTGTGTCAGTCAGTTTCAGCAGGACTAAAGAGGCTAAAGGCCTCTTCATACTCCAGTAATGGGTGATGAAGGTGACCACCGTTTGGGTGTATAGTTTTATACAGTACATTATGTTCACTTCACGGTGCTGCGCTGCCCTCTTGTTTTATACGTTTACCAGACAATGTGACCGTTCATACTTGCGTGAAATGTTATGGTTGGACAAGAACCACTACTCTTGTCATTGTTTCTTGACAAAACAAAAAGCAACGCCATGCCTTTTTTTTAGTCCGGCCAATCCATCCATCCATCCATGTCAGGGGGACGGGTCTCCCCTGTACTCCTCCCCCGATTGCTCAAAATTAAAGCGGTTCTATTTGACTCGCCCTATAGGACAGAACCTGCCTCGCACTTTGATTCTGTCACCATGAATCCCAATATGGAAGCCAGATCATCAGACCCAAAGGGATACTCATAAGAATCCCCAAATAATGATTGCACCCGTATATGTGTGAAAGTGTGCTAAACGTATATCCACCACACCAGTGAATGCATTGTGAATTGAGGTATAGTGCCCTCTCGAGATCACTTTATGCATTATATATCGTTGCTGTCAGGCAGATACCTCTTTATCTTCATAAAGAGGGGGGGGGGGGGGGGGGGTTGGTCCTACTTAATCATACTACAGCATCACGCAAAAGTATGCAGAACTACAAGCTCGGAACTCTTTTGAGCTTGTGGATCTGCTGCTTTTGAATTTGAATCCCACATAATGAGGTTTCCACCTGACAGAGACGATGTTATGTAGGCACTTGTGTACAGTTTTTAAGAGGGTCAGCCCTACAGTATATGTTCCCTTGGGTTGGGGTGGTTTGGGTTATAGGGTTGAGGAAACCTACAGTAGGGCTGCTGAGGGAACATAGACGTTTTTTTTTTTGTTTTTTTTTATTACGCTCCAATGCTGAATATCCTATCGATGGAACACTCTCTCTCTCCCCCCAGCCTTTAGCACAGAAGTGGTTGGGTTGGTATCATGTCAGGGTTGCCACTGATTCGTGCTTGCTCCTTTCCAGAGTTATTGCGTCATTTATTCATTTTATTAATGTGCCGTTTCTTTTTGCGGTTTGACCGCCAATGTTCAATGTTCTGAGCCATGTATTTTAATATTTTTTTTTATCTTTCTGCTGCTCGCTGCCCCTTAGGTCCTCTGTCCCTATCAGCCTTATCCCTTATGCCTGACCTTTTTTAGACTTTTCTTTTTTTTTAAACATTTTATAATAATTCAAATAGCCAATCTACATTGTGAGCTTGTAGCTTAAGAAAATGGGAAAAAAGCAATTCTAAAATTTCTAAGGCATAAGAGGAGGTAAGACGGCACGCAAAATAGGGCTTTGTATCTCCTGATTATATGTCGGCCTCATCTCAGTAAAACATCAGAGGAGAAACCATCTTCGCTGAGCCCCCTGGAGGACAGGAAGGAGCTTGGGCTTCTTTCCCCCACATTTTAACCACTTGAGCCCTAGTTTATTCAGACATAGCAGACCTACAAGCTGACAACATGGCATTGTCGGCTTGTAGATCTACTAGTTTTGGAGAATGTTTGCCTATATAGTGACGTGCCCATCTTCAGGGTTGCCAGGTTGAAAGTGGTCCTCCTTCAGGATGAAGGAGGAAAATGTGTGGGTTTTTTTTAGCACCTTTCAAATCGGCAAATTTCAGTCTTGCCAAGAGAGGCACAAGCAGGCCTTTTCTCATGTTTTAAAGAGCATTATTCTATGATCCATTTATAGAAAACAACTTATTAATTATATACATGTATGTAACATCATTCTCTTTTCTGTTTCTTGTTGACATTATAGCAGGGGTCTTCAACAGGGGTTCCGGGACCCATAGGGGTTATTGCGATAGGAACTTTTTTTTTTTTTTTACATTAACCACTTGAACCCCAGCGTCCCTATTCTGAGGGAAACATTAAGACTGTGAGTTTGTAGTTCGACTATTAAGAGCTTTGGTGTAGAGGAGGAAAAGAGCAGACCAAGTACAGATCCAAACGTCAAGTTTATGAAGTATTGAGTGTTTAAGTGGTTAAATATCGGAAAATATACATGACAAATGCTGTCGAACAAGTCTGAAGCTATCTATAGAATCTGGTATGAAAAAGCTTAAAGTGCAACACAATGTTACACAAGGTGTAGTGGCGGTGAGAGTCCCTGCCTTATCGCTGCCAAAGGGTCCTTGGCCTGAAAAACTTTGAAGACCTCTGCATTATAGTAAACCGAGCCTCGCTTATAACCCAAACTGACAAACGCAATGTAAAATAATTCATAGAAATGTATTTATTGCATTATACACAGTTTTTTTTTTTTTAGGAAGAAATAAAATAGTCTTTTTCTTTTTTTCCAGTGTGGTCTGTTTTCAAGATGAGCTTCACAGACTGAGAGAACCGTGTGTGTGTGTGTGTGTGTGCTCTCTTGCACAGTTTTACATGGAATAGAAATGTTTAAGCAGCAGACTAGTCTTGAGTAAACACTCCTTCCTAAAAAGGTTAAGGTTGAAACGAACACATACTGTACATACATAATCACTTGTCAAGTAAACAATGTTGACTTTCCTCTTAGGACAAACTTACAGTCGGGGGTTAAGACACTAAAGGTCACTGGCCGCGTTTTTCGGAAAACCAGCTTAAAAAAGACATTTATAGGGCTCCATTTTCGTCACCCCATTTTCCTAAACTTCTTTGCCTTTTTCTTAATCTACATTGACACGTGAGCTTGTAGACTGGCCATTTTAACTATTCAAAAATGTTTTCAAAATAGTAAAAAAAAAAAGGCTAAGGAGTTTAGCGGTGACAAAAATGGAGCCCTAAGTTCTCAGAGGCACTGCCAAAAGGTCATGCCCACTTGCCTGAAAAGTGAATTGTCCATGATAAAATTATAGGTAACATTACAGTGAATTACCGTCCCAGGAGTGTCTGTGTGTAGGTCTGTATACGAGTACGGCCTATTGACTCCTGCAGCTGAAGGAGGGGTCATTACAACCCTCTTAAGTCAACAACTGTGCTTGACTCCAAACTAAGGCACCAAAGTATAGTTGCACTGCTCAGTTCGGTGCGATTTTTAAAAACTTTCTACTTTGTTATAAATTGTATAAATTGTTATACCTCAATATTTATGCCAAATATTTAATTGGCTATCTACATGACTATGGGTTCACACCCGGCCAGTTTTATTTACCTGCCACAGGCAGCCCTTGGTGTCGAGGGATCCTTAAGTTTTATTTTTTATATTTGGGCTTGGTATCCAAAGCTTCTTGTAAATGAGCAGTGTCAACTGAAAGCTATTTAGGATGGGGTCCAGATACTGTTGCTAGCCACTGTCATTGCTACAAAATGCTAACAAGGTTCCACTGGACTTTCTTCATAACCACAATGCCTGATTTAAAGCTGTATATTCCGTAAGGCTCACACGAAAGACTAAAAAGATTCTAAAACAATACAAAAATCCATCCATTAATCTTCAACCGCCTATCCGTAGTTACTAGTCGGGTCGTGGGGGCAACAGCTCCACCAGAGAGCTCCAGACTTCCCTCTCCAGAGCAACATTAACTTACTAACTTCATCCTGGGGGATCCCAAGGCGTTCCAAGGCCAGTGTGGAGATGTAATCCCTCAATCTGGTCCGTGGTCTACCCGGGGGTCTCCTTCCAGTGGGACGTGCATCGAGGACCTCGAGAGGCATCCTAACCTGATGCCCGAACCACCTAAGCTGGCTCCTTTCCAAGCAAAGAGAGAGCGACTCTACTCCGAGTCTCTCTCGTGTGACTGAACTTCTCACCCTATCTCTAAGGAAACTGCCAGCCACCTGTCTGAGGACTACCCAGCTCACTCGACTGCGAGCAGTCCAGTGAGAGCTGGAGGTCTTGGACCTATGGTGCCATCAGGACCACATCATCTGCAAAAAGCAGTGAAGCAACCTTTAGCTCACCGAGCCCGTATTCACTTCCTGCCACGACTTTGCCTCGAGATCCATGTCCATGAAAATCACAAACAGGATATAGGTGACAATGCTAATCTAAATGAAAATCTAAATTTATATGACAAGAACCTGTCTCCAGTTTGTGTTTTTTTTGTTGGTAAATAAAATAAAATAAAATCTGCTACCTTAGCTACTTTGAATTTGTATCCTGAAAAGTAACAGATTTGGACATAGACATGAGGCTTCCACCCGAACATCGAACAATATGCAACATCGAACAATGATGATAACAAACAAATTATCCCTTTTTAATTAAAGCAGAAGAAAAGGCACTGTGCGACAGGCTGATCTGAATTGCTCAAGACCCACTTTGTTCCAAACATAACACGCCACCCCAGCATCTTGAATCACTGTCATACCCCGTCACCTCTTGTTCCCTCTGTCTGGGTATACAATCTATCAACTGATAATCCCCATCAACCCCCGGACTGTAGATGCAGGCGTTCACACTGCCCTGTCTATGCTGTGATGTGACCTTTGTCTTGCACATAGACTGTAAAAAAAAAAAAAAGGTCTTGCACGGTCATGAAATTCCTGGAAATATTTTGAAATTCAAAGAACTGGAGGCCTGGAAAAGGTTTTTGGAATAGAATATTTTGAAATGTTTGGATATCATTTACATAGTTTTCGGGCAATTGATTTTGTTCATAAAAATACAAAACGTAATTATCCCAAAACATTTCTAGCATTACGCGAAATACATGTGGCTTGTGACAAAAATAATAGATCTACAAGCCAACAATACGGTGCACCTTGATATGTTGCTACTGTAGCTTGTAGATCTGTTCTTTTAGTCACGTGGCAACTTCACTCGAGTCTGTCTTGGTGCATTGATGGCACCAAGTAAGAGCCTCGTTATTGATGATTAACAGATGATTGCTATAGGCCTGGAATGGAAATGAGGTGAAACACTTTGGAAAGGTTATGGAAATGCAATGTTAGAAATGTGTGATAACCCTGTATATTACAGAAGGTAAACGACCACTTTACACCCGGTAACGGGTATAAATAATGTGCGACATCCAGATTCTATAGCCAGTGTTATGATGTTCACAGATGCTGTACTATATAAATAACCGACTTATACAAGATCACAGGTCAAACAATCTTTTTCGCCGATCACAACGATTGTTTCAATTTCCTTCCTATACCGCCCGATGCTGGTGCTTCCGTTTAGACAGTCAAGCGGCCGGGTCTTGCCCAGTGTGGCATCACACCAAAGCACAACTGTGTTTTGTTTTATTTGGCCTTGATGAGAAAAACCCGAATCCATAAAACATTAAGTGTTCATCTTGTTGCGCGGAGAGCATCAGCAATGCTCCAGTCCTCGCTGGTTGCTGCTGTGCATCAAGGTTAAAAAACAAAGTTGTTTCAGATTATGAGTTTCATCATCGGCGCCCTGAGAGGATCAGGTCCAGATGTGGTGCTGCTCGCTCGCTCGCTGGTGTTTTTACCCACCTTGAATCATTCTGACCCGAGATCAGATTCTAAAAATGTCTTCTACAGTGTACACCCTGACAGTTTTCATTCTGACCTGAGATCAGATTCTAGAAATGTCTTCTATGTCAGTCGCTCTTCGATTTTTCAAAGATAGCAGACCTACAAGCTCGTGGCGCGCCACTCGGTGGCGCGCTATGAGCTTGTAGATCTGCTATTCTTTTCAATAGCTAAAGCACAACGTAACGCTAACACCAAAAGGGGTTGAATCCCATATGGTTCACCGGAGTGTTATGTGATTCAGAGAGCCTCCAGAGGTTCCAGTTTGTCCGAGAGGACGCTGAGGATCTTGTCGAACTTGTCGTATCGTTCCTCCCTCTCGGCCTCGGCTCCGGCCTGGCCCCAGAACAGACGCAGGGCGAACTCCGTGCGGAAGGCCTCCAGTAGCTCCGGGTTGGGCTCCCACGCTCCTGGTTGGAGGAGAACAACGGGGAGAGAGAGAGACGGGCTGTTTATCTCAGAGCTTCTCAAACTTTTTCGTGTCACTTCGTGCAGCTTGTAGATCGGCTTGAAAATGTGTGCAAATCTTTCAATATATTTTTTTCTTTAAGCAAACATTTTTTACCTCAAATCTTTGCCTCGGGGGCTCAACATCTTTTGAGATGGGGGGGGGGGGGGTACTACTTTGCAGCCAAATACATTTTGGGTTGTCGTTGACACGAAAAAAAGCTCACTTTGTAGCTATTTTCACTAGTTTTGGTCCCAGGAAGACATCAAATTTCTCTTTGGGGTCTTGAGCAAAAACGTTTGGGAGCCACTGGTGTGTGTGTGTGTGTGTGTGTGTGTGTGTGTGTGTGCACCTGTGAGCAGAGCCTGTGCGTGTTGCTGGTAGTCGGGAGCGTGCGTGGCGGCGTTGCGTGCCGCCTGCAGAACATCGTAGAGCAGCTGACAGCCTCTGTCGCTGTTCTCGATGGGGTCCTCTCCCTCCATCACCTTCAGCAGAGGCACCAAATGGGGCACGGCCACCGGACCCTGGACCACAGAGTCTGAACACAACATCATCACTGCTTATAATACCGTTAAGACCTGGAACGCATCTATGTAGCTTTTATACCATTATTTTAAACTTTAGCCTATTTAAAAAATAGGAGTTCTACAAACTCATAGGGTGGCACAGAGTGCTGCACAATGAGCTTGTATATCTTTCAAGATTTTTCAAAAATCTTGAAAATGTGTGCAAAATTTTGAATATAAATATATTCTTTCATTCTTCTGGGGCAGTGATACTCAACCTCAGGCCCGCGGGCCACATCAGGCCCGCGGGACCATTATGACTGGCCCACCAATGAAAATCTAAAAAAAATAAGAAAAAAAATCTGGAAAATGAAATAAAAATAAATAAATCTGAATGAAGTTATCTTTAATTACATTATTATAAGTAATACTATTAGAGTTGTACTATTACTCGAACGAAAATAAAAGCTTGGGGGGGGGGGGGGGGGAGATGCAATGCAAATGAAAGACATATACTGTGTATCCCTATTCCCTGACATAATTTTATAGCTAAACGGACAGAATTCTATTTTATTTGAATGATGAAACCCAGCTGCCATTAATAGTTGGAAATGGAAATGGAAATGGCAATTGCGGAAATTGCAGAAATGGTGGAAATGGAAATTGCGGAAAATGCGGAAATGCGGAAATGGAAATTGCGGAAATGGTAATTGCAGAAATTGCGGAAATGGTGGAAATGGAAATTGCGGAAATTGCGTTAATGGAAATTGAGGAAATTGCGGAAATGGAAATTGCGGAAATGGTAATTGCGGAAATTGCGGAAATTGCTCTTCACTTATAGCTATCTATTTTCAGGTAGATTGTTTTATTTTACTCAGTCAGCCATATCACTACTCATTTTTTTTCATGAAAAAGGTCATAGCTGGGTAATCTATTTTCAGGCAAATTGTGTTTATTGTATTTTATTTTACTCAGCCATAACAATTTATTTTCTGTTAACCAACTTGCTGGCTGGCAGGCAGTCAGACAGCTACTCATAGACAGGCAGACAGACAGCTACTCATGGAGAATTGGACAGGCAGGCAGACAGCTACTCATGGACAATTGGACAGGCAGGAAGGCAGACCGCTACTCATAGACAGACAGACAGCTACTCATGGACAATTGGACAGGCAGGAAGGCAGACAGCTACTCATAGACAGACAGACAGCTACTCATAGACAATTGGGCAGGCAGACAGCTACTCATAGACAGACAGACAGCTACTCATGGACAATTGGACAGGCAGGAAGGCAGACAGCTACTCATAGACAGACAGACAGCTACTCATAGACAATTGGGCAGGCAGACAGCTACTCATAGACAGACAGACAGCTACTCATGGACAATTGGACAGGCAGGAAGGCAGACAGCTACTCATAGACAGGCAGACAGACAGCTACTCATGGACAATTAGGCAGGCAGGCAGACAGCTACTCAGACAGGCAGACAGACAGCTACTCATAGACAGGCAGGCAGACAGCTACTCATAGACAGGCAGACAGTAAGACAGCTACTCATTGACAGACAGACAATTAACTACTCATGGACAGACAGACAGACAGGCAGGCAGGCAGGCAAAGAGCTACTCATGTTATGTTATTATGTTATTATAACAGCTACTCATGTTATGTGCAATAATTCGTGCAGTTATGGAAACAGCTCTTTGTGTTTATGCAAGAAAATGTAACACATTTATTTATTTACATATTGTGTGCATGCACATTGTACTTTGATACATTTTGCGAAAATAAAGCAATTGAAAGAGAGAAGTTTAGTCAAGTATCATTAATGTCGTAATTTTATCTACTGGCCCCTTGCCATTTTTGTAATGTGGCCCACAGGTAAATCTATTTGAGTATCCCTGTTCTGGGGGGGTCCCTGGAACGTAATATTTTCAGATGGGGGTCTGCGGCCAAATACATATCATTCTGGGGGTTCTTCACATGAAACATTTTGAGAACCACGGACAGACAAACGTAGGTTTTTCAGAAAACTGACAGTTTTTTTTTTTTCAAATTTCTGCCTCAAGTCTTAATGGCATAATACCATTTATTCACAATAATTCATCATTATTATTCATTGAGTTTAGTGACAATTATATTTTTTATGGCACAGTCAGTCACATAAACATTATACTGCTGCTTTCATATTCTTTCCGTTATACTGAAGATGAGACCTTTAACACAATTGTTTATTGCAATTATTTGTATGACAATTCATCGTCAACTTTTACAAAAGTTTTGTAATCACGACAGCGCAAAGTATTGTAGCTCCAAAGTAGCAATATTGGTGCCTGTGTGTCGAATTCAAATTCCAGGCAGAACATAAAAAGATATATTGCACGCTTTAATCATGTCCAGACTCCAGATTATGTCATAATTTATGAGATATTATTTAGTCGCAATTCACACGTCGACTTTATGACTTTTATCGCCAATCCAATCACCCAGGAACCAAGGCGTTGAGGGAGGGAGTCATTTTGTTTTTTAACATACTTGTGTCAAATAACTTTGACACACGAGTATAATTATAGAAGTATGCAAGTATATGAAATTGCTTTCTGGCTGTGTTTTTTTTTTTTTTTTGTCAGACGTCAGACCTCTGGTGTATTCTCTCACTGGTTGAGTCCGAAACCACATACTAACGTAGTGTACTACATACAGTGAGCCTTTTTTTGCGGTGACCGGCGCCAGATTGTGGAACACCCTGCCTCTTCACATTCAGCCTGCTCAGTCCTTAAGAGGCTTTTAAATCTTAATTAAAGCCCCATTTTCTTTCTCCCTCCCTTCATGCTGCTTGATGTGTATACCTTGATGCTGTCCACTTTGACATGCTGTGTTTTGGTTTATTGTTGCTGTGATCGATTTAACTTGTTTGCTTTCCTTTAATAATTTTTCTTCTGCTCGGTTTGCTTGTTTTTGACTTGTTCAGCACTGGTTAAATGTGCTATAAATACCTACAGTTTGAGTTGAGTTGAGCACACAGTATGCTATTTTTAAGCGGTATGGTTTCACTCCGGACATAACTAAAAATAGTATGTTTAGTATGTGATTTCGGACGGTGGCCCTTGTCCGAAATCACATACTAAACATACCATTTAGTACACCAAAATTACGTGTTAGTATGTCGGAAGTATATACGTTAGTACCGCAATGTGGTTTCGGACGCAACCTTTTGTCTTTCCTGTGTTCCACTGTCGAGCGTGATGGATTTTTATCTCTTTCTCTCCCTTCTGTATTTGACTCTCACATGGATTAAAGTTCTCAGTCACCACGACTGATTTCAGTCATTTGAATTCCGTGCACAAGCATAGGCAATCTACAAGGTCACAACACGTTGATTTTATTGTTTTTAAAATACAAAATGACAGTACTTTTTCTTGTTGTCAGTGACAAAATATAATAATTTAGCATAGCAGATTATTTGATGCTTGAGACCACGCATGCCTCCACTAAGTTTGGGAAAATCTGCTTTCAAGTGCTCCGCTCCGCACACCAATACAGTCTTGAGACTTCACTCAAGTATAGCTATCTTGCTTCCCTAGGTCGCTTTCAATTGGACCAATGGACAGACATGGACAACTGTTTTAATGTTCATACATTATGTGATGCAATGTTCCTTTACGAATGTATTTTATTCATTTATGTTTTTTTTCCTTTGTCTCCATTTTTTTTACATTGTATATTGTTGTTGTGTTTTTGTTCTCGGCACAGCTGAAAAAAGAGGGTCCCAACCCTCTTGTGTGTTCTCCGAAAACTAAATAAAGGTTGAAATAAAATGAAAAACAAATATATATATATACCTTATGCTTATTGAAACATAGTGCTAGTGTGTGTGTGTGTGTGTGTGTGTGTGTGTGTGTGTGTGTGTGGGCTCCTTTCATGCTGTTTCACAAATGGCATAATTTAGGACTCGGGACTAACATTTCTTGTGACTCTCACCATCTCCGTCGTTCAGGGCGTTCATGAAGGGCTTGAGGGTCTTCTCAAACATCACTGCACTGTCTGTGTGGTTCCTACGCAACGCTCGCCATGTCTTCTCCAACCGTACTACCTGAGAGAGCGCACACACACACACACACACACACACACACACACACACACACACACACACACACACACACACACACACACACACACACACACACACACGCACACACACACACACACTTTATAACAATTAAACGTGATAAATCATCTGACATTGAACAGTAATCAGTGGTTTTCACACATTAAACCCACAACACAACCTATATTTTAGAAAATCTGTGGGGGGAAAGATAAATAATAACAAAATAGCTAGGTTTGAAGTGGTTAAAGGGGGTGTCAGTGATTTCAGTCAAAAACCCTTAGGTTTCGTTTTTGCCTTGGGACACAAGCTTTCATCCAATCAGGATAGAGAACAAAAACGAAACCAAAGGTTTTTTGACCCCCAGGGGTTAACTGGGGACAGGGAGGAACTCCTTATATGGTCAGCACACTCTATAGTAGAGAGGATTATCACAACAAAACAAAAAAATAAGTGATATTTGAATTAAGTGAAATCACTGACTCTACCTTTAAAGTATATAGAAAATATTTTAGCATATCGTCGCTGTCGGTCAGAAACCTTATCTCCATATTCTAACTTTTTGTGTTTTTTTCGTAAATTAACGATACAATTCTGCACAAAGCTTTTGTGCAGAATGAGTGTTTCTTTTATTTAAAACACTTGACAGCTGGGTCCCTAGCTAAATTACTTAATATATAGAGAGCATCACAATCATTTTAACCACTATATCCATTTATAGGTTGGCTATTCAAAAATAGCAGATCTACAAGCTCACAGCAGGCCTGACTTCACGCCATGCAGCGAGCTTGTACATCTGCTCTTCGTGAAAACCCTTGGAAATGTTTTATTTCATTTTCTCACGAATCTTCTCTTCTGGCGGTCCCTGTGGCGCACGACCTTCACAGATGGGACATGAAAACGTTTGAGAGAGAGACTATACTGTTGGAAGAGACCGAGCGTGCACAGTACAGTACAGTACAGTACAAGTACAGTACCTGAGGCATCTCCAGGGCCTTCATGACGGCAGAGAAGGAGTAGAGGTCATGGACTATGTCCTTCAGAGCGTGGGCCAGGGAGATGACCTTGTGGAGGACTGCCGACCGCTGGCCCACGGTGCCTGTACAGCCCAGTATGTCCACGGCCACTCCGAGCGCGATCACATGATGTCTGCGCCACATGACCAAAACGTAGGATTAAAGCGTAACGTAAAATCTCACGGCTGAAAACATTTTTTTTGTTAGGCCCAAACTCCTAATATGTGAAACGGTGTGAAAAGGTACATGCATAACATTAAAGCACAATTAACAGCAACAATATTCCAGGTTTACCTTCTACTCAAAAGTCGAGTTTTGCTTGTAAATATACTACTAGCTTTGTTAATTCAATGATAAAAATAAAAATAAAAATAATTTAAAAAATAATCCTGGAGGAGCACACTACTCAATAGTTGCTCATTGCTCCTAGAAGTTAGGATCGGTTAAAATGCAGAGGAGAAATGTATTTGGAAAATAACCCAACAACATACTATAAATTAAGCCGAACCTTTTTTCGCATTAGAGCTGCTCAGTCTATAGAATAATAATTGAAGACATACTTCTTCTCTCTGGCCTTTTTGAGCACAGCTCAGATATACCAGCGCCTTGACCCTGCTTGTTGTACTTTATTGTGTTGTGTTGCTACTTGCTTGTGTTTTCTTCTGTTGGCCTGTATAACACTTCTGTCGTTTTAAATGTGCTTTATAAAAACCCTTTGAGTGTAGTCTAGTGCAGGGGTAAGCAACCTGGCACAACGGAGGGTGATCTTTGGCACACTGGCATAAGTGTGAGACTCAAGAGAGAAGAGTTTCTAAAAACACTAACAATAAAAAAAATATTTTGGAAATGTTAATGTGGTGCCATTAAAATGTTATGTTGAACATGTCACACTGACTATCTAGAAAACAGAACGTTGCAATTAATTTCAAAAAAAGGTCCGGCGTCGTACCTCTCCAGAAGGTCCTGTCGTAGCTGCTGTCCGTGTGGCAGAGTAACTAGCTCCATCCCGGTTTCAACTCCCATGATGCACTTCTGCTCGTCCGTTACCCCGACGATGCGCGCTACCTGTAGGGACGCCACAGACATCAACACATAAAATATGTATATATGGTATTTCTTTACGCTATTACACCAACACTTAGTGTACTGTTATACCTGGCAGTCCACACTGAGCATGTGCAGAGCGGTGGTAGGGGCGTCATGGCGGTTGAACAGCTCTTTGAGAGCCAGCAGGACGGTGGGCTCCAGAGGTCTGTTGTTCTCCGGCAGGAGGACGGACTCGAACTGGTCCATCTGGAAACACGACACACACTCCACCTGGGAGGACATTACAACAGGTTATTAATTATTATATTAGCAAAACTGCTCTTTCTTTCTATGCACTGATATGGCTAACGTATCGTTGCTGTTGGGCAGAAACCTTGTATCTCCATATTTTCATTTCTTGTGTTATTCCGTAAATGAACGCCCTATACTCGATCACACTATAGAGTCACAAAAGCATCAAAAGCTTGTAGATCTGCTACTTTCGGTCACCGTTCCGCTCAGAATAGGAATGCTAGGGTTCAAGTGGTTACTTCATATAAAATAAATACTTGTCATAGGTAGGTCTCCCATTGACTTAGAGGCAGCCAATCATGAAACAGTGTCTACTCTACGGTCGCTAGCAGAGCTAGGTAAACATGTAGTCCAACTCTGTCCAAGCACCTGGTAAAAAGGTTCCAATCACACAAGGGTTTGGTGGCCTTCCCTGTAGTAACTCTGAGGGGCCCCTAGGGGGGGTCCCTGAAACCCTGCTGTGCCGTACGTACGTGTGGACGCTCAAAGTGCCAGTCCTCGTGCCGTTGGGTCTCTGCCGCTGACTCCAGGAAGCTGAAGGAGGTCTCCGTGAGCCGGGCGCGGCTCTGCCACTTCTCCTCGGCCCGCAGGCGGTCCACGTGGCTCTTCTGACGAGACTCTGGGAGCTGGACGACAACGTTACATCTTAAAAGACTGTTTAGTCAATGACTAAATTGGCTAATTGTTGCAGCCTCTATGGCAGTGGTCCTCAAACATTTTCAAGTCAAGGACCCCCCCAAATTGATATTGTATTATTTGGCCACGGACCCCCATCTGTTTCCAAAAGGTTTCCAAAAGATTTTCAATATTTGTTCAGAAATCTCCAAAAACAGCGGAAGCTTCGTTCTGCACTTTTATTTTTATTTTTGAATAGCAACTATGGATAAAGTGGTTGAAATGATTGTGATGCTGCATTAGCTGTTTTAGCTGGGGACCCCCAATCCCCCACCCCACTTTGAGAACTACTGCTCTAACGCCTCCAGGTCTTTAGTTTACTCAAGTTAGGGAATAAGACCTGGTACTTAAGACACGCAAAATACAGCCCTAAGAATCTGTTAATTTGCCGGGGACCCCTTGGAACCACTCCGAGGACCGCTTCACTTTGAGAACCGAACAGCTTCAAATGCAGTGAGAATGTCTTTGATTGATTACCTGCACGACCAGATCGTCGTAGACGGAGGCGGGGTCAACGGCAGGACGAGGCGTGGAGTGAGGGAACAGGGCGGAGACCCTGAGGGGCTTGGGGGGGGCTCTGGTGTGCAGCTGTCCATCGGACCCTCGTAGAGTCACCCCACCTCCTTCAGCAACAACAAGCAATTCAATTAGAAAAAACACATTAGCTTCATTGGCATGACAGAACATAATAAAAACAATTTAAGGCAAAAGTGGGGAAAGTATGTGTGGAGGGGCTATAGCATTTTGTTAACCGGAGCTATGTTACATTGCAACATTATACTGTATACTGTATACATGTTGGCTGGGGTATGGAGCTTTTCAAAACAAATGGCAGAAAAAGACGCTGCAGTCACTTTTGGAAAAGCAGAAAGCATAGGTGGACCCCAGACTAGGTCATCAGTGACCCAAACGTTGCCTCCTTCAATAAATACTCTTGTACCGAGCAGAGCGTATTCCTGTATTTTATTAGTGATGTGCACTTGCCTACGCACCTGCTCCTATGACACAGTCACAGGTCTTACTTTGAAAGCCCTGCCTCTTGGTACAGCAGCACCAAGCTAATCATTACAACTGGCTCTTATTTTGAAGAGGACGAGGAAGTCCGTTTTTGGTTAGCCAAGCTGGATGACAAGTTATGATGCCGGCAAGCACTACACACTTTTCCTGGGCTGTGTGTGCTCCAGTTCCTGTCGATTTGATCCAATGAAAGCCAATGAAACTGGTCAGATGACCAATGATATCCAATGAAATCAACAGGAACTGGAGCACACACAGACCAGGAGAAGTGTGGATAGTCTAAACTAGCCCCTTTCGGGACCCTCGGTTACCTTTTCTGTATTTGGGACGTCGGTATACCCTCTATAGGGTCCCTTGAATGTCAATCCAATCTCCATGGTACGCACTGGTACCACTGTCTGGTCACGGACATACTGAAATATAACGTCGCTCGAGTGTTGATGAGATGTTTCAAATATGCAACAAGGTGCAGAGGAAATGTGTGTGAATCGGCACTAATCAGCTTTGCTGTTTGATTGAAAATACTGCAAAAACCATGCATCTCTGACCTAAACAATGTACACACTTTGGAAGTACGTTAAACATGGAACCTCAGCGGCATTAGGTGAGTAGTTCATTGTATATGTCTCATGCTGTCTCACCCAGCTGGTAAAATCAACAACAACAGCAACTGCCAAAAAACATTACCAGATAGGCTACAGTACAATTCTGTTAATGTCACTGCCTGCAAGCATGAGTTGTTATGAAATTAAAAGTTCTCTCAGCCTGCATATATCATGCCCTTAAATAGCAGTGCTTGTACTTGGAACTGTTTGGCCGCCGTGCCAATTCTTATAAAGATTTTAGTTCATTAGTTGAAGTGGGTCTGCATGCGCACTGTGCTGTGTTGCTGAATGCTTTGAATCTGTGTGAGAGAAAACTGCAGTAGCCGAAGACCCACAGTTGCGGGGATGTGTTTGTTTTAAAGTGATCTAACGTCAAGCTTTGATGCGTGTGTGTGTGTGTGTGTGTGTGTGTGTGTGTGTGTGTGTGTGTGTCGAAACGTTAATCTACATATGCAGAATTCTATTTTTGAGTGGTGCAACCACTCCAAGGAACAGCAATGTCCGTGTTAACCTATGTATGTGACTATGTATGTGACTATGTATGTATGTTACTATGAGGGCAAAAGTGGCACTGTTGTGCCAGAAACAGAGAGAGAGATAGTGCTGCACTGTTGCCTGCTAATGAGAGAGAGAGAGAGAGAGAGAGGGGGGGGGGGGGGGGGGGGGGGGGGGAGGGGAGATGCACCACTCAGTTCACACAGGTGTGATTTTCATATTGCCTATCCCACTGTTGGTCCTATACACACCTGCACCTGCCATCCAGCGGATGTGCCAGTTTCATTGTTTCTCTGTGATCTATATCTGTCATTTCATCATCTGTACAGTGTGCTATAGCCTCACGTGTGTGCACGTCACCTGGAGGGGTGGGGCGTGTCGCATGTCGCGGGCGGGGGCTTAGCATGGGTTCGCTGCCGGTGCGGAACACCGGGGAGATGGGGGCGGGGCCGGCCCTCTCCGATTGGTTGTTCTGAGGAACGCCTGCAGAGAGGGAGAGAGGGAGGGGCAAAACCAGTAAGTGGAGCCGTAGATAAATGAATAACACGACGGTTCAAGATTAGGACACACGTCCACAGTTTATGCAAATGCTTCACACCGAGGGTGTGTCAGTCATTTCCTCTGATCTGCTGTCCGATTACCCATAGAGCAGTGGTGGTTCTCGACCTGTGGGCAGGGGCCCACCGGGGAGCCGTGAGGAAATTGCAACTGGGTCCCCAAATAAATGTAATGGCAATGCCATGTTTTTAACTTTTTTTGTAAATGAATGCCCTACTTGATCATACTACTGCATCACACACAAGCATCAAAAGTAGCAGATCCACAAGCTCTAAACGCGGTGCGAAGAGACACGTTTTGAGCTTGTAGATCTGCTACTTTTGCTGCTTTTGAATTTGAATCCTGAAAAGTAACAGTTTCTGACATGAGTACCTTATTTTAAAGTCTACCCTATTAGTTCCATCCAAGTGCTGAAAATGCACAACAAAAAATAAACTAAAATTTACCACATCATCATTATCATATCTGATCAAATAAAATAAATAAAGCAATACAAAAATAAGCACTAAACTGAATAATGTGTGTGGAAAATTAAATGTACCCTTATATTTGGTCCATTGTGTCACTCTCCGGGGGTTCAATTAACAATCACTATATTGTTTTATTTTATTATTATTTAAATCCCACGGTTTTGTAACCCATTTTATCACCCAATGTCAATTATCTAATCCTGGGCTCTACACTCCCTCTGCCAACCTGGGGAGAGCAACGGACTGACCTCATGCTTCCTTCAATGCATGAGGAGTCCAAGCTGCTGCTTTTCACCTGACAGGGGGGGGGGGGTTCCCCAGTTGGACGTAGCGCGTGGAAGGAACACGTTATTCCAACCAGTTCCTTACACCTCCATCAGGCGCCCCAGCTGGCTAGGGGGAGGCCGTTTAGAGAGCAGGATTACTGCATGTTTTTGTGAGGGTACCTAGGGGACACGGGGAGAACATGCAAACTCCACACAGAAAGGCCCTTTCGCCAACCCTAGGGGACACGGGGAGAACATGCAAACTCCACACAGAAAGGCCCTTTCGCCAACCCTAGGGGACACGGGGAGAACATGCAAACTCCACACAGAAAGGCCCTTTCGCCAACCCTAGGGGACACGGGGAGAACATGCAAACTCCACACAGAAAGGCCCTTTCGCCAACCCTAGGGGACACGGGGAGAACATGCAAACTCCACACAGAAAGGCCCTTTCGCCAACCCTAGGGGACACGGGGAGAACATGCAAACTCCACACAGAAAGGCCCTTTCGCCAACCCTAGGGGACACGGGGAGAACATGCAAACTCCACACAGAAAGGCCCTTTCGCCAACCCCACCTTGGGTATGGGCACTGATGACGCGGAAGAGAGAACGCGCCCCCCCCCCCAGTGCCCCCAGCAGGAATCGAACTGTGCCACTGTGCCCAACAATCAGTATTGTACTGCTGTGAATGTGTACACCTGTGGGTAGGCTGTGAATGCATGCAGTATAGACCTACCTTTGGGTAGGTTGCTGTCCGACTGTGCAGACTGCATGGAGGGCCTTCGTCCCAGGTTCTCCAGGTTCGCAGGCTGACTGCCACACCTGCCACAATACAAATAGAATGTGTGTATAGATAGATAGATGTAGATCAGGGGTGGGCAACTGGCAGCCCGGGGGCCACATGCGGCCCCCAGCTTCACTTAATGCGCATGAATACTGATATAGTTTTGATTTCAACTGTTGCAATTCCAAACCCGCTTTAATTACTTCATGACTAGTATTAAAATGTTTGTCTTTTTGTGTCCAGTGTAGTTATGTTAACAGTTCATATAAAGTTAACATAACTATAACTAAATGCATTTGAAATTCAATAAAAAAGGTTACCGGTACTTGTCAGGATTCCAATTCAATAATAGCAAAAGATTATTCAGGTTTTCAATTCAAATATAACAAAAATAGCTGATCTACAAGCTCAAAAAAACTAGTTTTGAGCTTGTAGATCGGCTATTTTTGCTACGACAATAGTGGCACTTTTCCACACTCACCTCTGGAGTGAGTGTGGAAATATATTGGCCCTCGCCATCGTCAAAGTTGCCCACCCCTGATAGATAGGGGTAGATAGATAGATGTAGATAGGCATCCCAGGGGATAAAAAAATGGCTAAACCTAGTGAACCTACAGTAAATCGCCATACAACCTACTTGAAAAGCTTGATAAACGCCCATGGGCACAACACCAGATGGAGCTCCACTGATCTCATCTTCCCCCCAGATTTGGCACAAACACGGGGATGAATTCATCCTACATTATACGTTATACGTATATGCCACCAAAATGTGGAATGCCCTTCCACCAGCCATCGAAAAGTGTGACTCTCTCTACCCTGCTTACAAAGCACCATAAAATAGCACCCGCTCTTTCAACTGGACTTAGACAAGTCCTCTAGCGACCCCCCCCACACTGTATTTCTGTAAATACTGTTCCTAGTATTGATGATTTCTTGTAGATAGTATTGCATGTCTTTTTTGCGAACGCAATGAGCACTAACTATGAGACCTAGCAGATCATGTCTGTCTGTCTGTCTGTGTGTGTCTGTCCCGCTGTTACACCACCTGCCCGCCACCAGAGGGCGCAGCTGTATCACACACAAAACACACACACACACACACCTTAACTTAAAAAAAACTTAACTTAAAAAAAAATTAACTTAAAAAACCCCAAATATGTACGAGCTGCGTTCGCTTCCCGCGTCTTACTTGTGTGTCTTGATGAACACAGGACCGCAATGGAAACAAGCCCTCACAGCTTTTTGTGTTATCCTTTTAGCATTATTGTATAACTGTACTGTACTTTTTGCAAACTGTTAACAAAGTATTCAATCAATCAATCAATCAATCAATCAATCAATCAATCAATCAATCCACCCACCTGAGCAGTTGATTGGGCAGCTCCAGCCTATCACAGTGTGCCGAGCTGAAGCTGAGCCTCTTGCTGCGCTCCGACTGGTGGTGCTGACCCCCCGCCGCCGCCGCCCCTCCTCCCCCTCCCCCTCCCCCTCCCCCTCCTCCTCCGTTGCGGCTGTGTGCCGCCGAGTGGCGCTCGCTGACGACACGCAGGGGGAGGGTCCGCGTGATGGGGTGGAAGACCACCGCCCCCGACAGGTGGGAGATGGGCCGACGCCCGCCCACGTAGAAGCGGATCAGAGCGGGAACGTTGTCGAAGCGGTCTTCCTCGAACTGGAACAGCTCCCGGGAGTAGCCCTGTGGTGCACGCGCGCACGCACACACACACACACACACACACACACACACACACACACACACACACACACACACACACACACACACACACACACACACACACACACACACACACACACACCGTACCGTATTACTACCCACGTGGCTTTATTTTGCACTTTTAATCAATTCAATTCAATTCAAAGGGCTTTATTGGCATGAGAAAACATACGTTTACATTGCCAAAGCAGAAAGAACAATACAATACAATACAGCAATACAATCAAAACAGAAATGATGTACATTTGAAGGTCAGAATCTTCAATAGATCAAATTCTATATACCAAGGTCACTCAATGCAGGTATAGTGCAGGAATATACACAATGATTAGTCTTTAGGGTGGTTGTGTTCCATTTGATATCCTTCTCCTATCACAGCAACTTTTAATCATTCATTGCACTTTTAATCAATATTAACCTTAAACCTTAACCCTGTAGAGCGTCGCAGTCCCTCCCCCTTTCAGAACGACGACTGGCCCAGGAAATGAATCCCAATGCATTTTTCCCCATAGGCTTTTCTTAAAGTATTTATTTAAAGACGGTCACGCCGCGGACAAAGCCAACTCGGATCGTGACGAATCATGACAATGAACACAATGTTTTGGGGCCGATCAAATAATTTATAAGAAGAAAAACAAAACAAATAGTGTTGTCTCCTGCCTTTATTTTCTTCTTTTCTGGTTCTGGTGAATATTAAGTAGTTCCGGTCATGTTGTGGGGGGCACTGGGGCCACGCAGTAAAAGTAAATTAATCCACAAAACGAACGTAATTTGTATTGTTGACCTATTTCTAAAATATTAGCGCGACTTTCGTTCAACTTTGACCCCTCCATCACATGGAACTATTTTTGGGCGTAGTGATATGGACACAAAAAACATAGTTCTGTGTGATAGAGGGGTAAAAAAAGAACGAAAGTTGCACTAATATTTTAGAAATAGGTCAACAATACAAATGACGTTAGTTTTGTGGATTAATTTACTTTTACTGCGTGGCCCCAGTACCCCCCACAAAATGACCGGAACTACTTGATATTTCACCAAAACCAGAGCAGAACTCCCACCACAGGACTCTGGCAATCAATTAATACAGTTGCAACCACTATATTAATGGCAAGTATTTCATACAACTTAAGTTTAACTATCCCTTTAACATGAAAAGAAAGGCTGTTCCACACACACACACACACACACACACACCTTCTTGGGCCGTAGGACCACGCGGATGATCTTGAAGTGCATGGGCTCATCCCTCCAATAGCAGCTCAGGACGTAGTCCCCGGGGGCGGAGCTTGAGTCCCGGACCAGGAAGTCCCCGTCCCTCTCCAACAGAGACTCTGCACCCTAGAGAGAGAGAGAAGCATTATCCTTTAATGGTATAATTACAATCTTCCAACAAGGACACCGCCACCCCCAAGTGGGTCGTTAAAAGATTGTCATTCATCTGCACACAACCTGGTGTAATAAATACCATGGGCCACGGCATTGTCCATACGGCCTCAATTTGTGTGTGTGTGTGTGTGTGTGTGTGTGTGTGTGTGTTCGCGCATGTGTGTGCGTGTGTGTGCACGCGTGTGTGTGTGTGTGTGTGTGCGTGTGTGTGTGCGCGTGCGTGTGCGAGAGAGTGTACTTTGTGAGAGTTCTTGTACTTTGCTCCTCTTGAAAGCCAAATGTGAACAAAGGCAGACAATGAAAACTGGTGCCTGGTTTACACACGTAGCCTATGTTAATACACACTAGTAGTATTGCACATACATCTATACGTCTGTGTGCATAATGTACGTACGTATGTATGTATGTATCGTTAGGCAGAAACCTCGTCTCCATATTCAAACTTTTGTTATTCAATGGTATATAGAGTCGATACTGGACGATTTCAGTATTCTGTTGACAGGAGGAGACACCTCCTGCCAGCTGCATACGTCAAAACAAAAGACAATCTAAAACAACAGCAGCAGCAGCATATTGTGTGTACTGTATATGCTGGCTAGTTAGCTATAGTTAATTAACAATTGTTCGGCTGGCGCTGTGTGTCATTTCCCAAAAGCAGGAAATTCACAAAGGGCTGTTGTGTAACGTTTACTTTGAGGACAGCAGCTGTGTTTACAGCCGAGCCTGAATCCATCTACAGCAGCAGGTCCCCAAAGCGGGACCCCCAGGGGTTACTTAAAGAAGGTTTGAGGACAACTGAGCATATTGCCTCTGGCAGGTGGAAACCTCATTATGTACAAAGTAATGTAAAACTCTTTTCAGGATTCAAATTCAAAAACAGCAAAAAAGAGCTTGCAGACCCGCCACTTTTGATGCTTCCGTGTGACGCTGTGTAGAACGATCAAGTGGGGCGTTAATTTACTAAATTAATTAAAGTGAATTAAAGTTAATTAAAGTTAGAATATGCAGATGAGCGATGATAATGCCTGTTGTCGTGAGTGCCTATATAGTGCCCTCTCTCTGCACAGAGGTCCATGGTACCTGTGTTGCCTTTAATTAAGGCAAATGTTCTATTTTTCTGTATATATTAATTAATGGTACGTGGTTGAATTTCTGTTTACCTTAGAAGGGCTTTGAGTACTTTATTGTGAAGGCGGTTACCAGTGCTTTTGTTTTGAAAACTCTTTGTATTTAATGAGAGTCACTTCCTGTCAGCACCATTTTCATGCAGCAGTGCACAGAGATCTGTGAGCCTAGAATCCCTAATCTAACCCACTTGGAAGCATTTTTAGAGGCAATGCCGTAAGTTGTTGTGTTGATTTCAGTTATGTTAACTTTCTGTACAACTTTGTGACTTTTTGTACATGTTTATTTGTAAGAGGAAAGTTATTTCCTTAACAATGTTTGCTGCTGTTTGCAGAGCATAGTAGCCTAGAGTGCACAGGTGTAGGGCATCCTGCTAATTGCCTTGATGTGCGTGTAGGTCATTTAGCTACTCACCTGTTTTCTTTTTACTTTGAAATGATGTCAATTAAGAACAAACCCTGAATGTTTGTATTGTTATGTTTGCAGTTTTCACCGTCATGTTGATGAGGAAGAGCAACAGTAAATGGTCCGATCTTACTTCGTCTCTGTCTTCATTGGCTACGGTTTAACTCGGTGTTTAGTGACAGTTCCCTACACTGCATGAGAACACTACAGTACCAAGAGGTCCATGGTACCAGACATGTACAGTTTAATATAATTTGGTTAGTGTACCTCTCTGCTCAGAGGTCCATGGTACCAGGCATGTACAGTATAATATAATGTGGTTAGTGTACCTCTCTGCTCAGAGGTCCATGGTACCAGGCATGTACAGTATAATATAATGTGGCATGTACAGTATTTATTACCAGTAAGTAAGACGCCCTGAAGTCGAGAGGTCCCGTGCGCGCATCCGTCTAGGCGACGGCAGACTGCTGGGTGAGCGCTGGCGCTTTGGCATAGGGGGGGGGTCAGATCAACATTATGGAATGAATTCTGTACTGGCCATATATGGAGCGTGTCTTGAGTGTTACAGGGTTTGATGAGGACAGATCAACATTATGGAATGTCGTAACAGGTCAGCTCCATATATGGAGATCTAAAGGTTTTTTTAGGTCAGAATGTAGAGTTGCTGGCCGGCCGGCTCCATATATGCAGATCTAGGTGATGATCCAGTCTTTGTCCAGGGTTTGATGAGGTCAGTGTCGTGATCTTCATATATGGAGCGTCGACCATAATGTAACAGGCTGATGGCCATATATGGTGGCGTGACCTGGCGGACGGACAGACAGGTTTTCATAGTAAATGCGACCTGCAGTCGCAATAATACCTCTCTGCTCAGCGGTCCATGGTACCAGGCGTGGCTCCTCAGGTCGTCTGTGCTTAACTTCAGCTCCTCTTCCAGCTCCTTCTTCAGGCTATCCATGTCTTTACGACCACCGAACACCTGGCGCGCGCGCACACACACACACGCACACACACACACACACACACGCACGATATTGCCACAGCCGTAGTATCAGGTGTGTATACTGATGGAGTGAGAGATGTAATGAAAGACAAACTCAGTTTGCAGAGGTAAACAGAGACAAGATAGACAGAGGAAGAGCAAGTTGACAGAGATAAATATAGCTCACAAAAGATAGACAAGAGAGATGTAGCAGGATCGTTGGAGAGAGGCAGAGAGAGGTCGAGATGGACAGAGAGATAATTAGGCCTGTTGATTATTACATAATCATCTAATCACAATTATTTTCATAATCGTTTCCACGTTGAAAAATGTTGATACATTTTCAAATATAAAAAAGCTGAAATAATAATAATAATCTACAAACTTACTTGGTTCGCGTTGTAAGCTTGTAGATCAGCTATTTCCTCTATTTAAAAAAAAGAAGTCCTGTCTGTGCAATTTTGATTACGAGGCCAAAATTAAAGGTATCGTTTTATTGAGATTCTGTTCCAACGTTCAATGAAAAGAATAATATACGGTATAAAAATATATATACAATTAAATCATTCATCGCAATTATTTATATGACAATTAATCGTCAACTTAGATCTTGTAATCGCAACTATAGACGGAGAGATTTAGCAAGACAGTTGGCAAGAGAGAGACAGAGATGGACAGACCATAGCCTCTTACCTTCAGCTGGCTGAGGTATGCGGCCACACTCCTTCTTTTGCTGAAAAACAACACAAGGCCGTTTCAAACATTATAATACTGAAACTATCTCGGGGGGAATGGCAGATGACGCCATCATGTTTTCACCCCACAGAACAAGAGCAGGACCTCGGTGGAAACTGGAAACAAGGCCGCTGCCAAGTGCCAAGGTCTGCCTCTGTCATTATAACACCAGAGAGAGAGGCTGACACTCCTTTAATAGCCTGCATCCTTCCTTCCTTTCTCTCTCCTTCCGGCTTCCTGCCTGTCTCGTAGAGACAAGGGCCCATGGATACTAAGACCCCTCATAATGTACGGTACAGCTCAGGACAGTCAGAACTGGGACGAACCCTTTAGGTAGGCTATCATTTCGTTTGCGGTCAGGCAGAAACCTATTTTTTGTGAATATTTCTCTCGTAAATGAACTCCCTACTTGATCGTACAACGGTGTGTCGCTCAAATGTGGCAGATCCGCGAGGCGAGCTCGAAGCTTGTTTGGGGCTGTGTTAGCATTTTTTGAGGGGCGCTATAGCCCCTCCTCCTATGCACAGCCTTGTGTGTTTGTACCACAGAATGTGATGATTTGATTGGCTGAGCATGGAACGTGATGATGTAGGATGTATGATGATAAGAGCGCCCTTCACTTCACACTAGTGTGATTTTTTTTAAGGAATTGTTATGGGCAGAGACAGTGGTTCTCAAAATGTACAATATACAATCTAGGCTGTGATATATTGTGATTATACTGTGGCTTCTTCTTGAGGGGTTGTTATGAACTTATGACCCTAGGGTCATGTATACTTCCACTGTGCATGCCCCCCCCCCCCCTCATTTGTATGGGTACGTGTCGCTGATTGAGTGATTTGTTAGCAGGTAACCTTGCATCACCAGATTTTCCACCTGGGAGGAAAAGCCTGGTCTGTGTTCCTACATCACCCGTGGGTTCCTGTCTAGGTGTGGTTTAGACCGTTAGATGCGTCGCTTTGTCAGTTTGTTAGTCTCGCCAGTCACTATACGAGTTGTAATAAAATATGGATATACCAAACAAACTATTTCAAGAGGTACCGTACTTGAAGAAATTATGATGGAGGGAATTATTTTGGGTAATTCTTATTATGATCCGGTCTGAATGTGAGTGGTTGACTAGTAAGGGGAACCTGGCTGCTGATTGGCTCCTTGTTCTCAACTATAAAGCTGGTTGTCACCATTTGAGTTCTCGAATGTCTTCATTATTCATCGCCAGACTCGCCTGTTCCCCACATTCCCCATTGGCTAAAGATTGCCTTCCAAAGTTTGCAGGATTGGTCCGTTTTGAACAGAATGCCTCAAATCACTACAGTGTGCGATTTCCGTGAAATTATGCACACACATTCCCACTATAGGCAGAGGAAGAAATGCCACTTTAAAATGTTCAAATCGGCCTCATGGCTTTGGGTTTATTTTAAACCTGTGTGGTGGACTGGACTGGACTGGCTGTTTGGGGATTGGGAAGGAGAGAGTCAGTTTTCTATGTTACACTTATTGTAATCTTGCAACCAATTCGGTGAATGTGTGTGTGTGGGGGGGGGGGGGGGGGGCACCACCTCCTCCATTTTTGTGTAGATACAGGAACTCTGTTTGGCTCCTCCCCTTTCATAGTCCACTTCCTCCTGGGTGCTTCTGTGTTTATTCCTACCAACAACAAACTACATGTATGAGTCTCTGAGAGATTACACCTATAGTGACCGGACCCCTAGGCTGGATCTTAACGTAAATAAATACAACCTGAATACATTCCAGGGGGGGTCCCGACTCCCCAGCAAAATGACTTAATATACAGCATCAAAACCTTTACCACTTCACCTGTATCTAGATATTCAATAATAGCTGACCTACAAGGCCACAGCAACGCCTTATAGATTGGTTATTTTTGTAAGATTGTAAGATTTTGTAAGATTGACAAATCTTGATTTTTTTTTTAAATGGTTAGCTTCATAGCATAATTGCAAAATATGTCATATAACTATAGCCTATTAAGGTTTTCAGAAAAAAGAGACACTATCTGGCTGCCCAAGTCATCTCTTTGCCTAAATCTACTCCTAACTGATCCATCCTGCCTTATTGCCTATTCTCAGCCTACCAGAATGCTTGTTACATTCCTGAATCAAGTCACCTCTTTGACTTAGGCGGCTAGTTATTTGGAATGTAACAAGCATTCTGATAAGAGGCAGGGTGAATCAGCAGTTTTAGGAGAGTAGAGTGTTGATAGGCTATCACAATTTGGCCAAAATATATATGACTTAAAGAGGCTAATGAAACGTTGGAATGATTTGGAACAATTCCAACACAAATTCTTCTGATGTTCCCTGGCACAAATTATTTTCAGATCAGGGTCCACCACACGGCCCTAAATATAAATTTAAGGCATCCTTCTTGACATGAAAATGTAAGGACCACAGTACACACAATATGCTAATGCAGAGACAGTACACATGGTTCTCAAAGTGGGCTCTGGGGACCCCCAGTGGTCCTTGGGTATTGGGGAGTACCAGGGGGTCCACAGCAAAAGTAGTTGGTACAGCATCACAATCACTAGTTTAACCATATACTTTGGCTAATAGCAGATATACAATCTCATTGTAGATCTGCTATATTTGTGCAAATGCTTGTTTGTTTTTGTTTTTTAAAGGAAACTTTTATATAACTCAAATCTTTGCTTCTGGGGGGGGGGTCCCTGGCACAAACTTCTTTTAGATGGTGGGGTGCCAAATACATATCAATTTGGGGGGTAATTTAATTTACTACTGTTCAGATATTACACAGCACGCACACACAAGTATAGGAAAAGTAAAGGATTTGATGCACCACAGTCAGTCATAATACAGTAGGCCTATGGCCGGTGGCCCAGATCCGGAAAGATAAGCAACAGTAGGTTTTTGTGAGCCATTCTGTTCTGTTGAAGGGGCGTTGGCTACACCTGGCTGGAAAACACACCTGTGCGTCAGGGTTGTACTGTAACTGTACATGATTACCTCATGTTTTAAAACAAAACTGTAATTTCCACTGTGATATAGGGGAGTGTTATAGGAGTTTCACAACTATAGAATAGGTAAAACCCCAATAGAAACAACTTGGAAAACAACAGGAGCATGACTTAAAACTTAAAAAACCGGGTCAAGGGTGTTATAACAACAGGTGAACTGGCCCAAGACAAGAGGAGCAGCACAGTCACCTAGATTTTAAACTATCTTTTTTTAAACTAGGCTATATATAATTTTAGTTTAAAGACTTTTCCCCTCAACATATTTGATACTAGTCAAGACTCAAACCTAAACGCGACAACGTGCACAGACAAGCCTCCAGAGTCCACACAAAGCAACTGTCACATTGCGATAGAGAGAGAGAGGAGAACAGACTTTATAAGCTGTCAAAAAGTCAAGTTTATCCAGATGTTCTTACCTGTCACTCAGTCCCAACTCAAAGAACCCTCGTCTCGCAGTCGCACATTGTTTATTTGTCTGTTCTTCTATCCAGCAGTTTGGTTCGGCTATCAGTTCACGATTTGACACACAAACACACCCAACAACAACAGCTGTATTTGTGTGTGCGACTCCTGGTCCCTCCCTCTCCCGTCCCGTCGTCCAGCCTCTGTCTCCCCCGTCCCGTCCCGTCCCCGTCAGCCTCGCCTCTCCCCTCCTCGGACGAGTTCCCACAAGTTCTCCCCGAGTCTTCCCCTGTTCCAGGCTGTCCCAGGCTGTCTCCGCCCCGGGCAGAGAGGCTCTGGAACGCGGCCTGCTATCTGCATTCTGCAGGAGGCATTCCTCAGATACCGACCTCACCGCGGGAGGGGAGGGCTCACCTGTGTGTCGTGTCTGTCTATCTATCGGCACCACGGCGTTATCGCCGACATTAGTGTCCTTGTTGAATCCTGAGACCACAGGGGCGCTGTTTTGCAACTTGGATAAATTCCCCGTAGTTTTATTTCTTTTTTTTCCTTTCGCTTTTAGCATGCCCCGCATTGGCGCATTCATAATGGCAGACCTAGAATCAGTGAGCTTGTGGTAGGTCTCATATAGTCTTGTAGGCCGTTCTTATTTGTGACGAAGCTAGCCTGCCTTTTGGTCCCGGATAACCTCGACTCGCGTCACCATACTGACCACTGACCAACTTTCCACCTCGGAGGAAAAGGTCCTGGATAAAGACTGGAGCTCCACATTTCGATAGATCACCAATGTCGGTGTAAAACATGTAATAGAGCCCAATACTCAAACCACATGGTGCCGCTTTATACTACTAAATCTCCTGTTTTGGGCCAGATAATTGTCTGTTTGTTAGGATAGCTAGTGTCAATAGGCTCTACTGAGTCAACTGAAGGTTATTGCTCAACTTCTGGCTCAAGGGTAAGGTGTTGTGCAAACAGCAGGCTAGGCTACGCACGCATGCTTGTCTGATTTACTGTGTCAGGACAGGAGGCATGAAATGAATACAGATGTATTGTGGACTGACTCTCCTTCAGTTATTAGATCAGTGACTGTGTGTGTTGACTGTTCTGTGTAGGTCAGACTAGAGAAGATGGATTACACCAGTCTCTCAAACCTAGTTTTCATTAAGGACACCCAGCCCACAGACATAGGCTACCATGCAGGACCTCACCACCTGAATATATTTTTTGCCAAATGTTTTCCAAGATGAAAACAAAAGCTGGTGTACATGTATAGGCTAGAGTTAAAGTGGTTAAAAACAGATTTTGATGCTATACGAACTCACTTTGCTCGGGACCCCCTGGGAAAGGACCCCCATGGGGTAAGGGTTCCCGGACCTCACTTTGAGAACTAGAGTTAGATCAATGGTTCCCAAAATTGAATGAATGTTGCCTGTGACAAAAACGAGAGGAAATAGCAGATCTACAAGCTCACAACGTATCTGCATTGTGAGCTTGTATGTTGTTGTTTTTTTTGTGTGGAATTAAAATAAATAAAGGGATATTTGCTTGTGACCTCACCTGTAAACATTGGTCCGCGAGTCGCGACCCACAAATGGGTCCTGACTCCTGAGTCTGACTCCTGACCCACTGAACCAGTGAGATACCTGAGTGTTCCGTCTCAGAGATGGATTACAGAACAGACAGACAGACAGACAGGCCTTAAGCCTCTACACATCCCCATGACTCCTGAATCAGTCCTGATCCCGTTAAGCTACCAGCTACAACCACATTTTACCAGCAGAGATTTGTCTGAACTTGACTCTTTTTGAGAGAGGACACAGCTTTCCAGTTGTCACAGTCTCAGTAGATCTGAGAGTAGAAAGATGCAGCTGCTGCCAATCAAATTTGAATCTGAATTATTTTAAACAGCCATTTCCACAATGAATTGTGCAATGGGTTTGTGTACCTGAACTTTTACATTGTCGTTGCTGTCGGGCAGAAACCTCTCCATTTTTTTGGGGGAGCTTTTATGCCATTATTGAGAGTGAAGTGAAGTTAGACAGGAAACTGTGAGAGAGACATGGTGAGTATGACACCCAGCAAAGTCCGTCGGGATCTGGACTCGAAACTTCGACACACTGTCAGGCTACTGCGTCAAGTACAAAAGTCACATATCTACAAGCTCGAAATGTGGCACAAAGCGGTTTGAATCCTAAAACCAGTTTTGGACATATGAGGTTTCCACCCGAACAAAGACAATATAGAATTTTAATGTTATCCGAATCCTTTTAAAACAATGAATTGCAGAATGGCTCGGGGTTAATTTTCACATAATTAGAGCCATAGGCCTCTGTAATATTTAAATATACCTAATATCTTTTTATTTATATTTTGTCTCTTTCTTTTTTCGAAAAAGCAGCACATAATAAGTAAGCACTCCCAGAGGGACAGGCCTATACTTCCGAGAGTCAAACGAAAAGCTACTGTCTTTATGAGAAATGATGGCCATTAGCCTATTATTATGCTGGTGTGTAGGTAAAAAGTAAGATGACACAAAGTTCTGTGTGGAAATAACATTATGTATAGCCTTATTATTATACCTACGAACATTTCTCTACTGTTGACAAGCAGGGTTTATATAGCGCTGGAGGCGCTGGTTAATGATAAGCCACAAAGCAACACATGTAGCCAAGAGCCACTGAGACGTGCGCTCTCATAATGAGCAATAGAGTGGGCCTAATAATATCCTCTCTGTCGGGTGGAAACCTCATATGTCCATAAAATAAAACTAACTTTTATAGTATTCAAATTAAAAAATGTCAAGGGTAGCAGATCTACTAGCTCAAAAAACAGAGCTACTTTTGATACTTGTGTGTGACTGTAGTATGATCAAGTAGCGGCGTTACTTTATGAAAAATTAAATACAAGTTATAGAATATGAAGATAAAAGGTTTCTGCCCCAACAACAATATATCTGTATTCAAACAGTAGGTACAGTATGACTCTTTCTCTAACCCTAGACTTTCTTCAGACATGGACCTGTGAGGTGATTAATCTTGTGTATAGACTTTAGAGGAAAAAGATCCATAATGGTCGCGGGGTGGTGGTGGTCGTCCCTATAACCTATACCTGCGTTTGCTGTCCTCACTGTGATGGTCTGTTGTTGTTGTTGTTCCAGACACGCCACCACCGAGGTCCTCGTCCAGGGGGCGGAGCTGCACGCAGGAGGCGGAGACTACTGTGGTTTTGTCTGAGCGGAGGCGGAGGCGGGGCATAAGGCTTTGACGGAACACATCCTTCCTGGACCTCACCTGTACAGGAAACGACACAGACAGACTTTGAGCGTTGGTCTGTTTGCATTTGTCTTTACGACGGCACAGGTGACACATGAATGGTCTTAGGAGAAAGGCTGTCCCGTCGGGTTTCTTTCTTCTAGTGTGGTCTATTGTGCTGTATTTGTATTGGTACATTGTAACAGAGTACAATGTACCAATACAAATACAGCACAATAGACCTAGAAGTATAGACGTCAGGAATTCAAAGTGTACTAAAAATACAAAAGTATTGGTGTCAAAATGTAAAAAAAAAAGTAAAAAGTATTCATTATGCAGAATGTCAGAAGTTTTCAAATGTATAAAAGATCATTTGGAAATGGCAGATCTACAAGCTAGCCATTTTCAAATGGCCGAAATGTATACGGCTGAAGTGGTTAATGCGTGTTCTCACTGTTCTCCCTGTGTGTGTGTGTGTGTGTGTGTGTGTGTGTGTGTGTGTGTGTGTGTGTGTGTGTGTGTGTGTGTGTGTGTGTGTGTGTGTGTGTGTGTGTGTGTGTGTGTGTGTGTGTGTGTGTGTGTGTGTGTGTGTGTGTGTGTGTGTGTGTGTGTGTGTGTGTGTGTGTGTGTGTGTGTGTGTGTGTCGTGCACGTGCGCGTGTTCTCACCAGGTCCATAGAGGAGCCCAAGGAGTACTTCCTGGTCACTCTGCGCTCCAACGTCCCACCTGAGCCACCCAAAGGACCAAGACACAAAGTCAGTGAATACAACACACACATTGAGTTGTTTACCCACAAACCCTACGGTTCTGATTTGATGTGCTATTTAAACAAAAAAAGTTCTACAGTTTTTGCCAAAAATGTTTGAGAACTACTGCCTTAGAGTTTCACCGGGAGGACTTAACACTATGGAGGAACCCGGTATATTCCTTTCAGTTCAGCCTGGAAACCAGACTAATGTGGCAGTAGTGGCCGAACGGTTTGCGGAGCGGTCTTGATATCGGAAGGTCGCTATAGTTCGTAGCCCCGGACCGGCACGTTAAAATGACCACCGCTGAAGTGCCCTTTATGGACAAGGCATTGAACCTCTACCATGAAATGTTCTATGAGCAGGGCCTGGCTGTAAACAAGTTCTTGAGCTTAGTCCAGTTACCCTGGGTAAACATATATACCTTTCCTTTCCTTTTACCAATTCAAAAATAAATAAAAGCCCTCTGCAGATTGGTCTGGCCCTGCTCGGTTGTGATTGGTTTAAACTGCCCCCGAAAGTTGTGGGACACCAATCAGGGCCCAGTATGCAAATATGGGGCGAGTTTCTACCCGGTGATATTGGTATCTCTGAAAATAGCAGATCTATAGACAGTAATCATTGCTATAGATGTATGTTTGTTCTGTTAACAGGAGGAGTCTCTATAGCCATAGGTGCCCGGGTCACTATTTACAGTAGTAGATTGACCCATGGCGATCTCGTCCGAACACTGGTTGGTCTAGCCGTTCCCATTGTGCTGGCGACAGCAATGGTTGTGTATTCTGCATGGAGCTTGCCTCTCACACCTCAATGACTGTTCTGTTTAGCTGCTGGCTATACTGTACGTGCAGTTGCTCTCTCTCTCACTGCGAAGAATGTGATGGTTGAACTTTCTATGCTGGCTGTGATGTGTGACGGGAGCAAGATGCCCTCAGGGCTTCATCACTCAGGGCTGTGAGGTGCTGCGATGACTAGACTCCGTTTTCATCTGAAGTGAATGATCACATTTTAAAGGTCTTTATCTAATAGCATGGCTAAAATAGGGACACGAGATTGAAAGTTAGTTTTTCTTTGTTTTCGTTTTTTATTGTGTGAAATAATTGTATATGGCTTGTGACCGAAATAAGCTTATAAACGTAACTAAACTAAAGTGGTTAATGCTCTAGTTTGGACATAAATGATTACAAATCTTGGCCATGACTTCAATGATCTGGTAGGGGAAACCATATTTATAGTTAGTGCTAAGACCCATCCCCTCCCACATGGGGTATCTGTGACATACATACTGTAGGTGTCACATAATGGACTATGTGAACTGTCAATTTGTCATGGGTTTATTGTACGTGTGTCAATGCACTATGCAGTTCTCAACTTTTTCAGGCCGCGGCCCCCCAAAATAATCACATTTGAACTGCACCCTGTAATTGTAACAGTTGAGGCATTATTTTTGACAGATACATATTGTGGAAATAACTGATCTACAGTGTGACCTACAATGCGTTACTTGTGAGCCTACGGCTATTTTCATAATGTGTACCTCTTTCGTATAATGATTAGAGACAATTTGGCCAATCTTTTTTTGATTTTGTTTGATTTAACGCAGCAATGATCTTAATTTATTGTATTTATTTTATTCTACAGTCATTAAAATGTCTTAAAAGTCCTTACTTTAGAAATAGTGAGTATATGATGACGATACAATGGTCTGAGGAGGAGAGGGATCAGTTGGTTAGTCGTGTGCGTGTGAGAGAGAGAGACAGAGGTAGCCTGCACCTTTGACTCTAGCCTAGAGAAAGCCTTTATGACCACCGTCAAAATACCAAGCACTCCTAAATACCATGTACTGTACCATATACTGTACTAGTGGTTCCCAAACCTGCTGTGACCCAAAATAAAAATGTGATGTTTGCCCGGGACCCAAACTAGTGAAAATAGCAGAGTCTCTAATTTATGTAATTTATTTTCTTCCGATTTTTCGATGATTTCTTCACGAAATGACTGAAAACAAGATCTGAAAGGTTTTGCTCTTTTGGGAATGTTCTGAAATAGTAATCATTTAAAACAAAATGTAGGAAACAAAAAAATAAAGGGACCCATTATTGGTCCGTGACCCAACCTTGGGTCCCCGAGTCCCGACCCAGCATTTGGGAACCAGTGAGGAAGCCTTTATGACCACGGTCAAAATACCAAGCACTCCTAGTCCTAAATACCATGTCAGAGCTAGGTTATATAGCTGCAGCTCAGAAAGAAACCATTCCTTAAATATGTCAGAATACAGCCATCCTGTGGTGGAGAAAAAGCACTATGCTACTGCAACTTCAGTATTGTTGCTGCCGGGCAGAAACCTCTTATCTCCATATTTTAAGTAACGCCCTATTTGATCATACTAACCGTAAGACGCCCTAAGGGCAAGAACTAGAAGAATCCGCCTGGATGACAGGCAGATGGCAGACTACTGCAGGGCGAGAGCTGGCACTTTGGCATGGGGAGTCAGATCAGCATATAAGGAATTAATTCTGTGCTGGCCATATATGGAGCGTGTCTTGAGTGTACAGGGTTTGATGAGGTCAGATCAACATATGGAATGTCAGAACAGGTCAGCTCCACACAGAGTGTGTGTGTGTGTGTGTGTGTGTGTGTGTGTGTGTGTGTGTGTGTGTGTGTGTGTGTGTGTGTGTGTGTGTGTGTGTGTGTGTGTGTGTGTGTGTGTGTGTGTGTGTGTGTGTGTGTGTGTGTGTGTGCGCGTGTGTGCGTGCGTGCGCGTGCGTGCGTGCGCGTGCGCGTGTCACCATAGTGTGGGTCCAGTCTCTGCCTGTGTCTGAGGAGCTGGGTGAGGATGGTGGCTCTGTGTGTGGCGTCATCTATCCCTGCCTCCTTCAGCTCTCCATCACTTACACTGAGCAGGCCCTGGACAGTGCACGCACAAGCACACACACACACACACACACACACACACACACACACACATAAATGGACACATAGAAGAGATGTTTTAAAGGAAGGCATAGAAACATTAAACGTTAATGAAGATATATTGCCTGGCGGGCAGACAGGGTGACAAAAACTCACAAGTAGCACCACACGCACACGCACACACACACACACACGCACACACACACACACACACACACACACACACACACACACACACACACACACACACACACACACACACACACACACACACACACACACACACCTACCTCCAGCCCATAGTATTCACTCTCCAGTGTTTTGGTGTACTGGGGCAGGCCAATCTGTCTCAGCCACCAGGCAATGGAGCGATTACTCATGTCTACAACGAGAAAAAAGAAAACAGACACAGAAATGATACCAATTAGATAATGCATACAAGCACAAACACGCGCATACACAGTTACACACGCACACACACACACACACACACACACACACACACACACACACACACACACACAGCAAACAAGCATGCACATCTTACATTAGATTTGGACAGAGAGATCAGATGTACAACCTTTTACAAAATTGTGTACACGGCTCGTCACTAATTGTTTCCTATGCATATAGTCCACAAAGGTTCCATTCGTACACTCTCAGAGTTTACAGCCCCTGGCCGTAGCGTAAGGGTGTCCAAATGTTTTGACCCCTGGTGATTCCGGGGTCAAACGTGGGTGAGAAGCAGTGGCATGCAGTGAGTGAAACACAGACCACCTTGTAGCACCTGGATTTGACATGCAGCAGCTATGTAGCACCTACCTGCTTAGTGACAAACACTTCTCCAGGACTCTCAAACTTGTTTACTTTCTCTGTCCTCTCCTCCCTCTCTCTCTCTCTCTCTCTCTCTCTCTCTCTCTCTCTCTCTCTCTCTCTCTCTCTCTCTGTCTTATTCCATGGTGCCGTCTTCTTCTTCTCTTTCGATCTCACTTCTTTGCTTAGCAGCTGTTGTGTTATTGTCTCTGACAATCCTGATTTTACCCCGGTAGACTATCTGTCTCTCTCTCTCTAGTTCATGGTGTCTTCATCTCCTCCTCCTCCTCCTCCTCCTCCTCTTCCTCCTTCTTCTTCTTGTTCTTGTTCTTGTTCTTCTTCTTCTCCTCCGAGTCCTCTGTCTATCTTTCTATCTCACTTCTTTGCTTAGCAGCTACTGTGCTACTTTACCCTGACAATCCAGTTTTCCCCCCCGGCCGGAAGACTTCTCTCTGTCTCTATCTATTCCCTCTATACCACTATAGTCTTTCTGTGTGTCTGTCTGTCTGAGGGTACCGCCACCAGAAGGAGAAGCCCGCTCCCCCTCAAACCTGTGGGGCTCAGCTATAGTAAAAGACCAATCAGAATGTGCGCCCGGCACACAGTGTCCCGGTGCGACGGCCAATCATAGCGGGATGGAATGCTGACTTGGGACCGGCGGTGGGGAGGTGGAGAGAGCGAGTTGGGGCAAGATTCTCACATGCTTATTGGTGGTGGTGGTGGGGTTGGGGGGGTTGGGGGGAAAGACGAGGAGAGGAGAGGAGAAGATTTGTCAGGAAGATGTCTGTATGTCAACAAGCGGATGTTGGATCGAGAAAAGAGGCAGTAGTTTGATCTGTTTGCCGTGCGTGCGTGCGTGTCTGTGTGTCTGCTATAGCTATGAATTGTCAAATATTACATAACAAAAGGCAATAGCCAATGTACAAGCTCACAACGCCTCGCGTTGCTAGGCGTTGTGAGCTTGTAGGTCGGCTATTTTCACAATAAGTGGAACAGAGTCAAACAAAGTGTAATGCCTCAACTCCTACAACAACAAGTGCTTGTCATGAGGGTATAGGGGGGTCGCCACTCCCCAGTTCAAATGTGATTATTGGGGGGGGGGGGGGTCCCCAGTCAAATGTGATTATTTGGGGGGGTCCCCAGTCAAATGTGATTATTTGGGGGGGGTCCCCAGTCAAATGTGATTATTTGGGGGGGTCCCCAGTCAAATGTGATTATTTGGGGGGGTCCCCAGTCAAATGTGATTATTTGGGGGGGGGTCCCCAGTCAAATGTGATTATGTGGGGGTTCCCCAGTCAAATGTGATTATTTAGGTGGGTCCCCAGTTCAAATATGATTAATTTGGGGGGTTCCCAGTTCAAAAGTGATTATTTGGGGGGGGGGGGGTCCCCAGTTCAAATGTGATTATTTTGGGGGGTCCCTAGTTCAAAAGTCATTATTTTGGGGGGTTCCCTAGTTCAAAAGTGATTATTTTGGGGGGTTCCCAGTTCAAATATGATTAATTTGGGGGGTTCCCAGTTCAAAAGTGATTATTTTGGGGGGGGGGGTCGCGGCCTGAAACTGTTGAGAATCACAAATGTAGACTATATTAGTGATTCTCAACCTTTCAGAGACTGTAGACAGAGAGAGTGTATCTGTCGCTGCAGTGAATCAATATTGTGTATCAGACTGCCCCCTAGTGGTGAAGTACAGTAGTGTGGGTAGCAGGTGAACACTGTGCTGAGTTACAGTATTGTAATAAGGAAAAAGTAAAACTTTAAGTGCACTTTGACCTTTTATGCCTTTATGCCATTTTATTGTAGTCTGTATCAATCATTAAAATGGCTTTTTTATTCCGTATGCACTATGCACAGCTTTGAATTGCCTTGTGAAATTGTGCATGAAATTCATAAAAAGATAACTAAGATTGCAGATCTACAAGCCCATGATCTTGTATTTTAGAATGTTTGGAAGTGGTCAATGTAATCTAATCTAATCTAAATGTTTATTTATGTTTATTTATTTGACAATCACATTGGATGAACCAGGTGCATTGTAAGCATACAGCAGTGCTGATTTCCAACACCTGTCTACACATCAGGCTATTATTCTACATAGAATAACACCCAACAAAGAACAAAAAGATCACACTTGTGCGCCACATTAGCCTACCGTCTGTCTCTAGTTTTAGATCCGTAGGCAATTAGTGTGTCTCAGGACATCCTGCTGAATCGTAGATAGATGTGTCTGGAGTATCTAATATAGCTGTGTCCCAATTCAGGGGTTGCAGCATCCTTCAAAGAGCCCGTTGAAGGATCCAACAATGTGGAGCCCAAATAAGGCCACGGCTTATATGTCTCCTTTAGACTAGAGGAAGGAAGTGAGGAGACTCCTCCAATCAGTCCATGTTCTTAGTGGCTAGGAGATGAGAGGCCGAAGGTGGAGAATGGATTGGTACATGTAACTGTATATCATGTTTGAGGTTGCTACGTGGCTCTCTGTAGAGTGGTTGATGATTGATTGATTTATTGATTGATTAATAACAGTTTACAGAAAAAAAGCACAGGAAAGTACAAGGTCTGCTAAGAGGATTTATAACCCGAAAGAAAGCCTATGTTCTTTTGGCGTTGACGTTTAGGAAGTAGTTTGACAGGTACATGGGTGTCTTTGTGGTGTAGCACATCTTGTCGAGTCGACCATGGGCTCATTGCAAGTTGCTGTACTCTGTCGTCCACCTGGCTCAAACCATCCCAACCTATCAAAATAAGGGGTGAGGTGAGTTGTAGGAGTGAGGCCAAGTAGTAGGCTGACCAGTTTGTTTTGGGATGTGTTCTTTTTAGGGTCTTTGTGGGGCTCTGGTGGAAATATTTGCCTCTTAAGATGGAACCTAGGTCATTTCATCTTTTCTTGTGATAAGGAACATTGTCACCCACTTTGACTGTGAAGCTGTCGCCTCGATGATGTTTATATTTGACCAAAGATAATGGGTTCAGTGTCCCTATTTTGAGCATGTCACAATAGGAGGTACCAGACATCTAAAAGCTCACATTGCGAGCTTTTATAGATTGGCAATGTTTTTGCTATTTTTTTGCTATTTTCAAATCGACTTACAAGTGCGAGATCAGAATAAACAGAGAAAGCATGAACCATATTGGTGCCATATGTCATTATTCCGACCTCGAGGTCAAGAGTCACATGAATAAAGAGCAATCTTTAGATAGCAATCTAAAATGCTATCTAAATCAGTGGTTCCCAACTTTATCTGGGAAGCCCATGAAAATGTCTAAAGCATTCATCTGACCAAAAAACAACAATTAAAAGGACTAAGTCACCTCCAGAACTAAGGATGTGTGTTTTCAATTAATCTAACATGGTTAAAAGGGCGTTTGAAGTTACAATGCATTTGTATAGGAAGTCTGATAAAATGAATATGAAATATCTAAAAGTAAATACTGAATCAAGCAACTTCAAAACTGTCTGGGGTGTTCACAAAAGCCAGAGTAGACGTTAAAACGACCCCAAACATGTTTGAAAGTAAAATATCCCTTTAAAGGGGGTGTCAGTGATTTCAGTCAAAAACCCTTAGGTTTCGTTTTTGCCTTGGGACACAAGCTTTCATCCAATCAGGATAGAGAACAAAAACGAAACCTAAGGTTTTTTGACCCCCAGGGGTTAACTGGGGACAGGGAGGAACTCCTTATATGGTCAGCACACTCTATAGTAGAGAGGATTATCACAACAAAACAAAAAAAGAAGTGATATTTGAATTAAGTTAAATCACTGACTCTACCTTTAACTCTCCTTAAGTGAGACATTGTGTATGGATCACAATGACCTGATTACCAACTTCCTGTAAGTTCATGCGGTTAGTTGTCCTTAGAAGGGGTGACAGCGCAGCTTAGAGTATAAGTGACAGCGCTGCAACTACTTTACCTAGTTCTGGAACCACAGGCTCAATACACTTCCTCCACCTAAAGTCATTGTTTTGGTGGACTTCCTGCTGGCATTTGGCCTTTGTGTCCTACAAAATGTAAGCTACAAGTTACAACACCAAAGGCCTGCATGGCTTTGCCCATGAAATGACGAAATCCCAGGCCTGTGGCAAACTGTTAAATATGTCTTACTCTGGATGCAAACCCCAGGCCAGTCACGCAAGCACTGAAATGTCTACTTCTGATGGATATGTTGCACTTTTGAGTACCACCAGTAGGGGGTCTTAAGCAACCACAAAACATGCAGCCCAATACATTTCTCAATACAAGAGCAGAGAGACTGACTGAAACCACTGCAGTTGTGTTGCTTGGTATTGCATTAAGAGTTGAGGCTGATTAAAAATGTTGCTATCAGTGGTTCTCAAACTTTTTCTTGTCAAAAATATGCATTTGGCCACGGATCCCCCATCTAAAAAAGATATTTGATTACAGCTAGGGATCCCTCAGAAGCAAAGATGTGAGTTAAAAATGTTTTACAAAATAGCAGAACTACAAGCTTGTAGCGTGGCACGAAGTGACGTGCTATGAGCTTGTACAGTATTATCTGCTTGTATATCTGCTATTAGTATACAATAATGGTTAAAGTGGTTAAAATGACTGTGGAGCTACTTTTGCTACTTTTGATACAGTAAGTATAGCTCAAATAAAGATAGAAACTGGATTGAATGGGTTAACATTAACATACTCTACCAGACAGACAGATTGGTCGGAAGTATGTTTTATTCACACAAACATGTTATTGCAGCTTTAGGATCTTTTCTTTTTGTTGGTTTATTCTATAACTAAGTGGCAATAATGTTTTTACAATTTGTATTTATTCCTGTGTATTCCTACAGCATGCACAGGGATACTATACTGAGATAGTAGATTTGTTGTACACCTACAGTATACTTGATTGACTGAAGACAACATTATTAGTACGTCGTCTCTGTCGGGTGGAAACCCCATATGTCCAAACACTGTTACTTTTCATTATTCAGTAGTAGCAGATCTGCCCACGACAGCAACGATATGCTGAATTTCAAAAATTAACATTGATTTTACAATATAAATGGGGGGTCCCAGAGATGGAAATTAGGGGTGCACGATTATGAAATTATGAACGATATATCCGATCTCCGATTATTTGCAGGGTCATATCTGCCGATACTGATTCTGACCGATTTCCGATATTATACAGAGGACCACAATGAAAACAAGCCTATGGGCCCTATAGGGGCCACTCCCAAAGCCTGTTAAAAAAGTATTCAATCAATAAATGAATAGCATAGTATAGTATAGCATAACACTCTTTTCCAAGTGTCTGTTTTCACAACTGAATGACGACTACTACTACTACTACACAAATTAAATGTAGCATTATTTTTTATTTCGATTTTTCTTGTTGGTGAAAACTGATTTTATATAATCTGTATCATTTTGAGACCGTTCCGATAGCGATATGGCATTTTTATGGCGGATATGGCCAATACCGATTAATCGTGCATCCCTAATTGAAATTGAATGGGGGGTCCGTTAGACTAATGAATGTCAAGCTGGGGGTCCTTGAAATAAAACGGGTTGAGAATCACTGCTAGAGCCGTGAAAATCTTCTCTTAATGGGAGTCCCTGGAATATCTTTTCAAATGGGGGTCCGTGGGCTAATTGGTGTCAATTTGGGAACCACTGAAATACTGAAAAATATGTTCGAGAGCACATCACAATGAAATCGGCCATTATGGTCTAAAAGTATCTAAAAAGTATCTAAAAGTGAATGTCACTTTATGAGAATCATTCTGCTACCCTTCCTTTTATCTGTCTGCGGTCTGGTGTAGTGCAGTCCACAGTATTGTACACGCACGCACGCACGCACACACACACACACACACACACACGCACACATTGCACACACATGCATTCACACCACACTATTCACATCAAGAGTATTCTCTCTCTCTCTCTCTCTCTCTCTCTCTCTCTCTCTCTCGTGTGTGTGTGTGTGTGTGTGTGCACGTGTGTGTGTGTCAGAGGAAAAAGGAAGTTGCAGGGTGATGAAGTTAAAAGCCTTCCCCTCTCTCTGCAAAACTGCAGAACACTCACCACGGCAGAGAGAGAGACACACAGAGAGAGAGAGACAGAGAACAGAGAGATAAGGAAGGAAGGAGAGGTTGAACATCAAGAGGACAACAGAACAGAAGTCACAGCAGCGAGGACGACCTCAAAATAGCACGAAGGAGGGTGAGAGAACATCTTTGGCATAAGCTCTGCAGCATAAAGAATGTGAGATATTAAACTCTTGTTGAGATATAGTTTGCGAGATGTCTGGCAGAAGTTTTGTGTAAAAAAATAAAACTAAACGAGAAAATATTTTAATTAGCGCAAGAGGATGTAAAGAAACTTCCCTCTGAGGCAGACAGTCACATGAGGTTCACTCTTGTGGTGGAAAAAGGCTCAATTGTTCATTTAAGTTTGCTTATATTTGTGCACAAAACGGCCAGGTTAACGCAGCAGCGTTGCCATGTCTGCTTATTATATTTTTGTTATGTTTTTTCTGTAAAGTCACTTGAAAATAATTGGTAGTTTTGGGCTTAATTGTTGCTAAAGGGTTGTTGCTTCATATTCATAATGTTGTTTAAATCAGTGGGTTCTTGAACATTTCAATGTCAATGACCCCCAAATTATATGTATTTGGCACAGGTGTGCGAGAAGTATATGCTGCTGATGGTATAGTTGTCACCGCGTGTTACCAGCTGATATTGACAATAATACACTACCGACCTACTTCTTCTTCTAGACTCTTCTTTTGGGCTTGTTTTCAGAGACCTGGTCGCTTATTTCTCACTGATATTTGACTGAGGACGACCTAGAGACGTAGCAGCTATTATCGAGGAACTTGTACACTCTAAGCTTACCCACGGTCAAAATGTGTATAATATACAGCAATTGTGAGGTCTCGTGCCTGATTGACGACATCCTCTGAGAAGTGCAGGGAGATCCAGACACGTGCTGGCCTTGAACTATATATGCCTTCTTGCCAGTGAATGCCGGTGTCATTAACACTTAAGCTATATGGATAAATGGGCAGGGCAACGACACTGTGCGAGCCCCAGTGCCGATACCGTTTGATTGACAGGGAGGTATGTATTTTGCTCTGGAATGCATGTGTGGTGGGTTGCTGCATAGTAAAGGCACAGGAGGATGATGATGTCTGTCAACATTGTCATTCTGGACACTGCACTGTATGGGCGTGGGTGTGGAGTATTCTTGCGTCAGCCTCCTGTTGTGTGGATTCTACGTCATCTCAAGCTCACGAGTGTTGACAGCCAGCTGAAGTTGTTGGCAACTTTGGGTGTGCAGTTAATTTATTAAAATCATCATGATATAATCAGAAATACCCACCCATACATGCCTCATTTAGAATGTAATCGCTCCATTGGATTCCTTGACCCCCAAAAATGTAGATTTAACCACTGCAATCTTGATTTTAGGTCATCTATGAGGCGAAATATTGAGAAATTCATTTTTGAAAGTATAGCTATTTTTAAAGATCCAAGATGGCTGCTATACTGACCAAAAAAAATGGCAAGAAACTTTTTTCTGATTTGTTAGGCTATAAGGTTTCCAAAAATATATAGTTTAAGAAATCTCCGTCTTCATCCTACAGAAATTACATAAGGAACCTGACTACACTACTGTGTGTGGACGGATACTGTCACTGACTGGCACTGAAATGGTTTATTATATGGTTATATGGTTATATGGTTTATTATCATAGTGTCGCGGCTGCGTCAGTGCTGTGGTGTAATCATGTGACGACAGTGTGGACGTGATAAAGAGTGTGTCACATTCACACATCCTCACACCGACGGTGCAGGAACTCTATAGTCGGCACCAACCTTCTCATCGGGAACATTTTGGGCTTCAGTCTTACAGTAGTCGACTCCTATGCTTACTGTGATATTTTATTTTAAATGTTAATAAGGTCGGTGGGCAAAATAAGCTTTAGCTTCAGCCCATGCCTTTTCGGACAAATAGTCACCTTGTTGACTAAGTTGTATAGGCCAGGCTAACTAACTAACTAACTAACTAACTAACTAACTAAAAGAACACTAACAGGATTGAATGGGGAACCTGCTGTTTCCCATGTGGCCGTTCT
>NC_137864.1:3612197-3622197 GCF_963924005.1 Protomyctophum bolini | reverse complement strand
AGTGTGGCAACACCATGAAATGGTGAGAGAGAGAGAGAGAGGGGGGAGAGAGAGAGAGGGGGAGAGGCTTTTGAAAGACAGAGCAGTGTTTATTATTATTATTACAATTATTGTTATTGTATACTGAATGCAGTATTTGTACTGTAAGCTGTATTAAGTATTTGTACGGTTAGTTCTCAAACGTTTTCAAGCCAAGGACCACCCATAATTTATATATATTTAGGACCCCCCAAATTGATATATATTTGCACGCGGACCCCCGTCTGAAAAGCTTATTGTGCTATCGCTCTCAAGAGTTAAATTATTGTTATACATCTGCATTTACTTAATTTACAAGAAGTCTACACAATTAGATAATTGTCAAATATTTTGTATTTTGATCAACTTTGCCTGTTATCTCTCCTAATGGTATACCAACCGGGTACCAACATCAACACCCCCCCCCCCCCCCCCCCCCCCAAAATAATCATATTTGAACTGGGGGCCCGCCGTCCTGACAAGCACTTGGAATTTTACGAGTTGATTGATGCATCACATTTTGTTTGACTCGGTTGCACGGATAAATATTGTGAAAATAGCAGATTTCCAAGCTCACAGCGCCTCGCAATGCGAGACACCTACAGTACATATGGACCCCCCAGCAAAGGTATAGTTACTATAGCATCACAACTATCTTAACAACTTTATCCATCTATATGTTGTCTATCCAAAAAATGCGTCGCATCGTACTGGCCCTGCGAGCTTGTACATCTGCTATTTTTTTTTTACAAATATTTGAAATAAGTTTGGATGTTTTGGGATCATTAATACAATTACAAATATTGGCTTCTGCGCGTCTCTGGCACAAATCATGAGATGGGAGTCTGCGGGCAAATATATATGAATTTGGGAGTCGTTAATTGGCACGAAGAACTTTGAGAACAAAGTAACTAACTGCATTAAAGAGGGGGGAAGAGAGAGAGAGAGAGAGAGAGAGAGAGAGAGAGAGAGAGAGAGAGATAAACCATTATTTCATGTGAGTATCGGTTCAGAGAACAGGAACAATACTGTATGGTTAAGTTTTATAGATGTGCATGTGCACACTCACACACTGAGAGAGAAATAGAGGAGGAAACATGCGTGAATACACACACACACACACAACACACGCACGCACGCTCACAACACACATGGAACACGATGACTCATCGACTGTGTCTGAAAACACTCACTCATTCACTTCTCTCTATGCCCTACTTACTGGTATATAGTTCTATGTAGAGCAGAGCAGTTCCCAAACTGGTAACCATGCGTTGTGAGGCGCTGTGAGCCTTGAAGATCGGCTATTTTCAGAATATTCATCTGTGGGACCGGGGCCAAACTATATACTCAACTCCTACAATTCCTTGCGTGCTTGACAAAGGGAGGTGTCCCCAGTTCAAATATGGCCTGAAAAGTTTGGGAAGCTTATTTGACCTATCTAAATAATTCACTATGTTTCAATTAAATTATATGTTATAGTAACTTTATACAATGCCGATCTAAAAAGCTTTACAACACGTCTCATCGTGACACATCGTGAGCTTGTAGATCGTCTATTTTCGTTGTTTTTGTCAACGGATGAATCTATACAAAGATGAGCGATTCTAATAATTGTGATTTCCTCAAATAATTACAGTCAGGCTGAATGTAATAAGTGTGATCAGTGGTTCTCAAAGTGGTGTCCGGAGACCCCCAAGGACCGCTGGGGGGGGGGTTCCAGGGAGAACCTGGAACTATATACATCAGTTAATAGCGTCGCAATCATTTGAACCACTTTAACCTTTTTTTAACCTTTTATCTCTCTTCCTCTGAATAGCGCGACCGCTTCCCTCTCTACACCAGAACCGAAAGCATATACACAAGATAACCCATAATACGCGCTCAGCCCGCCGACACAGTTAAAGGAACAATCCCCCTGTATATATATACCTTAGGGGTTACACACTTTGTCATTGAATTTCAGATGGGTTAAACGTATATGTGTCACACCGTCACACTGCCTTGTACACCCATGTGTAATACATCTTGCACAATATCTCTGTCTGTTGACGTTCCTCATGTGACTTCTTGAAGCCAGTCTTTCCAAATAGCTCAACTGGTTTTTTACCTTTTGTCTCGATTATCTTGTGCTTATCTTGCCGCTTTACATAGATTGTGCATTACATTCACCCATTCACACACACACACACACACACACACATTCATATACACAGATGGCGGCGGAAACCATGCAAGGAAATCAACCTGCTCTAGGGGTAAACACTCACTGGGCAAACGGCACAAGCTAACAATTCAATCGGCTATAATGAAGATATACTATCACAGCCCTAGTATTGTAGTGGTGGGTTTGGGTTGGACCCGTTCATTGGATGCTCTCTCCTTTCTGAGTCTGCGCTTGTCCTGTGCGGCATGGCGGAGGTCACCATGGTACTTTGCAGCACCCCCCCCCCCCCCCCACACACACACACACACACACACACACACACACGCACGTGCGTGCGCACACACACGCCCAATGTGTTGTTTTTTAGTGAATTGTCTTGTCTTTGAGAAAACAGACGGATTGGTTGATGGTTGGTACTATGTATTGATATTGAAATAGTTACAATTAGCATGTAGTAATTGTTTCTCGTTTGTACTCTGTAATCTCATTTCTACCCGAGTGTTTTCTTTTAAGTCAAATTACAGTTCTTTTACCCGAGTAGGATAGGATAGGATATCTCCAAAACTGCTACTTTTCAGGATTAAAAACTAATTAAAAACAAAAGCAGCAGACAAAGCTCAAAGCTCAAAACGTGCCGTTTCGCACACCTGTTTCACGCTCGCAGATCTGCTGCTTTTGATCCTTTTTGCGTGATGCTGTGTGATCAAGTAGGGCGTTAATGTGTGAAAAAAGAATATATAAAAGTTAAAATACGGAGATAGGAGGTTTCTCCCCAACAGTATAGCGATATTCTAGTGCTCTTTCCACCCCTGCAGTCAATTGTTTCTGTGCGAATAACTTTGATTGGTTCAGGGACAGGTGTGTGAATGAATTTGTTTGGAAAACGGAAACAAGTCCCTCGTGGTTTTAGAAAGCAGACTTTGAGGATAAATTAATTAAACGGAGTACACGGCGCTGGGTTTCACAAGTCGTTCTGGGTTCACTATAGCTTACAATGAAGCATGACTATCTTTCTAGAAACAAAGGAACTGATCATTTAAAGCAGCACTACAATATGTACAACTTCTCCTCTTCTACCCCGGATTTGAACCTGGTTCCCATTGTGACCGCATGCCCTTGCTGACATCGACCCCAGGCAGGGTTCGAACCCACAACCTTCCCCATATGCCTATGAAAGGCATATGCTCTACCCACTGCATGATTAATAATATTCAATATAAAACTTTTGCGCATAAATTCCTGAATGGAACACCTCAAAATGCAAAAAAGAAAAACGACACTTTGCACTTGAAAGGGGTGCTTTTTTTTACTTACATTTTTATTGATTTTTCAAGACAAAAAGACAGAGGAAAACATACAGTACACACAATAACACCACAAACTTTCAGTAAACAGGTGGGTCACGTGGGGCAGAAGGGGGTGCATTTTGGGGCTAGAGAGAGAGAGAGAGAGAGAGAGAGACACACAGAGAGAGAGAGAGACAGAGAGAGAGAGAGAGAGAAGGAAAGACCCACATTGTGGGCGACTGCAACTGTATGAAAATCCATGTTGATGATTCATCATCCACATCAGACAGGACTGACCGTAATGTCAACACTGTGTGTGTGTGTGTGTGTGTGTGGGTGTGTGTGAAACTCTGGGGAATCCTATGGTGGTTGAGTAACGTCCGCTGATTAATAGCTGTGATTTTGGACATGATACTTAAGCATTTGCGCGCACATGCACACACACACACACACACACACACACACACACACACACACACACACACACACACACACACACACACACATATAATTTTATGTGTGTACTGTATACTGTATTTGTGTACACACGTGTGTGTGTGTGTGTGTGTGTGTGTGTGTGTGTGTGTGTGTGTGTGTGTGTGTGTGTGTGTGTGTGTGTGTGTGTGTGTGAGACAGTTGAAATGAACTCAAAAAGAGTGATATGCAAGTGCAGCAAGTATCAGTCAGAACTCAAACATTTCCCCTTTTTCAGAATTTACAGTTTCTGTTCCTATTAACCACTGCTGAGCAAACACACACACACACACACACACACACACACACACACACACACACACACACACACACACACACAGACGTCACACAAAAGTTTGGATGTGTGTGATTGACTTGTTGTCTCTGTAGGCCTTTACGCAAATGTTGTGACTTGATTTATATTATATAAATATGTATGCTTTTGCAGTCAATGTAAAACATGTTTTAGCATGCCGACAAAGCATTTAGAAAATTTACATTGAGAAAGAGAGAGAGACAGAAAGAGAGATATAGACAAAGTGAGAGAGAAACAGAGAGAGAGAGAGAGAGAGAGAGAATTAGACAGAGAGAAAGGGAGACACACACAGACAGAGCGAGAGAGAGAGAGAGAGAGAGAGAGAGAGATATATAGACAAAGTGAGAGAGAGAGAATTAGACGGAGAGAAAGAGAAACACACACAGACAGAGCGAGAGAGAGAGAGCTATGGTCTCTTACAGGAAGTTAATCTAAAACAGTTTGACTGTGCAAATGTCTTGCCAAACAATTGTTAGTGCTTTACCACTACCGGCCTGTGGTCGCCTGACAGTTTCATTTTGCAGCTTAGTCTATCATCTTGTTTATTTACCGTAGCCAATATGGTGTTTGTTTGTGTGCAATCGTATTCACAATATAATCACTGTTGTTGTTGAACTACACTGTATGTGACAGTTTAATGGCCACACAGAGACAGTCCGCTAATGGTGACGATAAAATGTCAGGCAGAGAAACCTTTTATCTCCATATTCTAACTTTTTGTGTTTTTTCCTAAATGATCACAAACGGATCATATAGCGCCACGCGAAAGCATCAAAAGTAGAAGATCTTCACATCAAGCTTGTAGATCTACTGTTTTTAATTTGAGTCCTGAAAAGTGGACATGTGAGGTTTCCACCGGAGAGGCAAAAAGTAAAGTTGTTATAAACAACCTGTGTGTGTGTGTGTGTGTGTGTGTGTGTGTGTGTGTGCGTGTGTGTGTGTGTGTGTGTGTGTGTGTGTGTGTGTGTGTGTGTGTGGGTGCGTGTGTGTGTGTGTGTGTGGGTGCGTGTGGGTGCGTGTGCGTGTGCGTGTGTGTGTGTGCGCGCGTGCACAGTTCCTGTGCTTGAAGAACATCCGTACCTTCCTGGCTGTTTGTCAGGAGAGGTTCAGTCTGAAGAAGAGTGAGCTGTTCGAGGCCTTCGATCTCTTTGATGTCCGAGACTTCGGCAAGGTACACTGTTCATCTCACAGCTCAGCGCCTCCAATCACACTTATATGCTTTCCACTTTATACGTGTAGAGTTTAGCAACAACTAAACAGACAGATCACATGCAGTATACGGCTACTAGTGTATTTATATCATTTTTTTTATGTAAATAAATACTTTTTAACTATTGCGTGCATGGCGTATGATTGCAGCACTGTTACCTACTGGTGTTTTACTCATTGACAAAATGGTTTCATTTTGAAACCCGAGTTAAACACTTTGAGTAGCTTAACCTACCGCAGGTGTGGTAAACTGACCGGGGCTTTTGTCTTACAATTTTTAGGAATGCGTTTAGTGCTTTCATACTATTCCTCGGGCAGTTTGTTCCAAATCTTTATAGTTTCTTGTCTCTGTATACTCTCCTATATCAAAATAAAGCAAACTAGGCATTTTAGTTTTTCAGATGTTTGGCAACAGACTTTCATTTCTTGTTCTGTGTTTCTGTCCTTCCCTTCCCTAAACGAAAGTATAAACCTCAGACATGTCAGAATGCCGGGCGCTACAGCACGTCTGAAAATGGCTGCTGTTCCGGGTTATTGTCGTTCAATAGTTCATACGGAAGCCTAATATTTGGGCATGGCTATGAAATGTTATCTTGCAGTATTTTAGCCATGTGTGCTTAGTATAGACACCTATAGGGGACTCACTCAAGGGCACTTCAACGGTGGTAATTCAAACGGAGTCTATATTGGTCTATAATAATTATGTTATGTTTATAGTGTTTGTGTAGAAATCTGCAAACCAAATAAGCTCCCATTAAATCCTCTGGCGTCTCGCATTTTGTTTTAGTAGAGGTTCGGAGGTTAATGATTGGATAAAAATGGTACCCCGACCTGAAAGTGTGTGTGTGTGTGTGTGTGTGTGTGTGTGTGTGTGTGTGTGTGTGTGTGTGTGTGTGTGTGTGTGTGTGTGTGTGTGTGTGTGTGTGTGTGTGTGTGTGTGTGTGTGTGTGTGTGTGTGTGTGTGTGTGTGTGTGTGTGTGTGTGTGTGTGTGTGTGCGTGTGTGTGTGTGTGTGTGTGTGCGACTGTGCGTGCGTGTTTTGCAGGTAATTGACACCTTGTCCATCCTGTCCCATTCTTCCATCGCGTTACAGAAAAACTTCCAGTAAGTCACATCTGCATCCTTCTGTGTGTTTCTCTACTGTATATCCACTGACTGTTATATCTATTGAAAGATGTATTGTCTTTTATAGTTCTATTTTGTTTGCTCTATATGTTCTTGTGTAATTTTGCAAGCTTCAAGCTTGCAAAATGTTTTCGTTTTTTTTCTTCTTCTTATTGACCTTTGTATGCCTGCATTTTATTGGACTATTCCATTAATCTCTTCAACCCCTTTAGAAGATTATGGGCATGTCTGTCACAAATTAGGCATTTTGGCCCAAAAGAATTGCAGATCTACAAGTTTGCTTTGTGAGAGAGATTTGGTGTTGAGGTGGGAGTAGTATCGAGACTCTATGGAAAGAGTTCAGTTTAAACCTAATGCTACTGCTGTTGTTGTTTACATTATGGGTAATAAGCAAGGTATAATTGACAGCGAGCCGGTCATTGTTGAGAAATAAAACCCAACAGGATGATAAGATCCTGACTCAAAGTTTATTCATGCTTCAGTAGTTTTTTTTGGCAGGTCTTGATGGCATCTTAATGCCTGGTTTACAGCTCCATCCCATGTAATTAGAATATTTTGTAAAAGTTAATTTTCTTCCGTAATATAATTCAAAAAGTGAAACTTTCATATATTCTCAATTCATTGTGCATAAAGTATTTAAAACCTTTTTTTTTTTTTTTTATCTTGATGATTATGGCGTACTGCTCGTGACAATCTAAAAATCCCAATGAATTAGAATATTTTACGAGACCAAAAAAAAAACTAGAACCATCTGAAAAGTATATTAATGTATGCAGTTAATACTTGGTCAAAATATTCCATTTATGGAGCTGCTACTTCGCAGGATGGAGCTGCTGCTTAGCTGTGTGCTGAAAATAGCTGATCTACAAGCTTGTATCGGCTTGTAGATCGGCTAAGACTTTGTCTTAGTCCACTAGTCCCTCCCTAACATTTCTGTCTATTTTCTTTCCCAGTTGTTGACGAATTTGTATATTTAGTCATAGTGTTGGTTATCATAGCTTAGTTTTCATTTAGTTTCCGTCAGTGGAAAAGGGTAGTTGACAAAATGATCACATGTCCCTGTGTTCCCAGGCCTTTCCCATCAGAAGGATGTGCATCAGATGATGACATCTACAGCGGACTGTCCGACCAGATAGAGTAAGGACTGTTCTTTAAGCTTTTTCTTTTTGTCAGGATATAGAATGTTTGAGATGACTTGATGACACGGGACACTTTTCTTTAATCCATTTATTTCTTTACGGGACAGTGCACATTAATGAACATTTTTCAATCAATGAACATGATATCATGTATATATGCAGACTTTTCAGCTATAAACTCATTTCCATCCGTAGTCCACTAGTCCCACATACAAATACAGCAACCACAGCTACATCATGACTAAAACAGAGAGAACATACTGTATAACTGCCTAAAAAGTAGTTTTTACGCCTACTTTCCTTAGTGGGAACACTCTGAGCGCCCCACATCCCATCTAAAATACACCAACACACATCTGATCAATTGAATTGTTCTATTGTCAACGATCTGGATCAGAGCTAGACTTTAAGGTATATTCTGATTCAGAATAGCTGACTTATGATGATGACGATGGCAACATCGACTGACAATAATCATGTTTATGATTGTGCGTGTGTGTGTGTCTGACTGTATACGTTTTCTGTTTTGCGCGTGTCAGTGACACGGTGGATGAAGATGATGACCTGTATGACTGCGTGGAGGATGAGGCGGATGAAGGAGATGAAATATATGAAGACTTGATGAGGCCATCACTGCCGGAGACTGTGAGTGTTCAACACACTGTACACATCGTACTGAACCCAAATAATTGGTACAAAGTTACAGACATCTAAGGGTACATTAGGACCCCCCTCAAGGAACCCTGAGGGTCCCTGGACCCCACTTTTGAGAACCACAGACCAAGCCATCAGGCGCATGCAGATGGCCTGGCATGGGAAGGTTTTTACTGTAACGTGTATTGGTCAGACTCAGATATACGTATCTCGTCCCAATAGTTCACACCAGCCACGCTGTAAAGCAATGTGGCATCTTCCAAGCGGCTACATTGCGTTTGGGACAGTCCTACAATCACAACCACGGGGGAAGAAAAGATGGCAGCTTACCATGGCGTAGCTCTAGTAACGGTGGGAGGGAGGGAGAGAGAGAGAGAGAGAGAGAGAGGGAGAGAGAGGGAGAGAGGGAGAGAGGGAGAGGGAGAGAGGGAGAGGGAGAGAGAGAGAGAGAGGGTAGGAGCTCCCCCAGCAGGAAAGTTCATTTAAAAATAATAATAATAATAATTCCATTTTGCATCTGCATGAGGTATTGTTGAAGTTCATTTTATAGTGTGGATGCTGATATTGTTGGAGTTCTGTGTGGGAGACTCCCTGAAAACTCCACCTCTTCAGACTCTATCTCGCCCTCTAGCACTCATTTTGTTGATTGCATGATTGCATCGGTACATGTTGCCTATTTTGATTGATGCTAATCACGCTATCCAGATGTATGTTGGTTGTTCGCTATATGCTATTTTATTTAGATAGCCTGTTGTTTAGACAGATGACGTGTTTGACATTCACCTGGTGCGCTAGTTGCTTTGCTTAGCACAGATGTATTTACTAACCCTTTTAACGTGACCATTTACCCTGTCATTTGCTGACTATAGGGCTCATGCCATTCACTCTGATCTCCAACACTACTAAATGCTGTAGCTAAATTGTAAACGATGAACGTTGTGTGTTTTGCACAGCAACAAAAGACTGGCGTAAACAAGAGAGACTGCTGCCTGCAGGAGATTAGACAAACTGAGGAGAAATACTTTGAGACACTGGAGTCTATATTACAGGTAAACACACTGATAACTTCTCACATAAACAGTTAAAAAGAATTAGAAACACTGAGGCGGTATTTACAGTTACACGCATACAATAAAATGAAAACACATTCACAAAGTGAGTGAGGCAGTGAGTGAGGCAGTGAAAGTGAAAGACAGAGGTAACAGTAATATCTTCTCCTGTGTGCAGCACTTTATGAAGCCCCTTCAGAAGTTCCTCCTTCCACAGGACATGGAGAGCATCTTCATCAACATAGAGGTATGTGGACACAGAGAGATATACACACATATTATCCTCTCTGTCCGGCGGAAACCAAACCTCATGTCCAAAACTGCTACTTTTCAGGAGTCAAATTCGAAAGCGATTTCGAGCGTGTATATCTGCTACGTTTGGTGCATTTGTGTGACACTGTAGTATGATCAAGTAGGGCATCGATTTACGAAAAAACGTGAAAGGTTATGGACATGAGAGGTTTCTGCCAGCAAAGATGTTAGCGTATAGCTTGTGACGGTAGTGCGTGTGGGTGGTCTGTGTGTGTGTGTGTGTGTAGGAGTTGGACCATCTCCATCGGACCT
>NC_137864.1:3549697-3607197 GCF_963924005.1 Protomyctophum bolini | reverse complement strand
GAGAGTTTGACTTATTTGTATGTACCAACGGTTGTGGTATTGTACGTTGGGGGGCGTGTTGGTGCCGTAGGTCAAACATGTGTCCAGACAACTGCACAGCCAACTACCACGACTTCCAGATGTTCAGCTTTGAGGAGACCACTTCCTGCAGAGCCTGCTGTATGCTGCTCAGGTAGTGGTATACACTGTCTCCTCTCCTCTCCTCTCCCCTCCTCTCCTCTCCCCTCCCCTCCCCTCCTCTCCTCTCCTCTCCTCTCCTCTCCTCTCCTCTCCTCTCCTCTCCTCTCCTCTCCTCTCCTCTCCTCTCCTCTCCTCTCCTCTCCTCTCCTCTCCTCTCCTCTCCTCTCCTCTCCTCTCCTCAACTCTCCTATCCTCGCTGTGTGCTGCACTAGCCTCGCGTGGCCAGCCTTCATCGCGTCTGTAAACATTGTTTTCGAAAAGCACTTTATAAATAAAGTTTATTAGTATTACATTATTATCTGCCTTTGCGATGCATATTGCCCTATTATTAGTATCGCTACACGAGGCTACGCTGCACAGTGTCTTCACCACCCTCTCACATTCACTTTCAACCTGGGCATGATGTCATTATATAATTGACATAATAACTGTGTCCTTTTAGTTGTTGTTGCGGTATAATTTGCTTCAGTACATTTTGTACATACGTAAAATCATGAGACCTTCATTCTACCCATCCTAACTATTAGGAGCAGTGGGCTGTCATTAAAACGGCTATGTTCACTATTAGTTGTACAGCAAAGTATATAGGGATTAATTGGTTAAACATAGCCAAAATCAAACTCCTTTTGGTGTTTTTGTGTTAGCTATTGAAAAATAGCTGATCTACAAGCTCATAGCGCGCCTACGAGCATGTAGGTCTGCTATTTTTGAAAGATCGAAGAACGACTGACATGGAAACATAGCTTCAGAAAACTGTCAGGATGTATAGAAGACATTTTTAGACCAAAATCAACTTCAAACGAAACCCTCTCTTCCCACAGAGGGACGTTTTTCCAGGGCTACCGCTGTACCCGCTGTCGAATGGCTGCCCATAAAGAATGTTTAGGCAGAGTGCCCACCTGTGGACGCAACTCAGGTTGGTGTTTTGTTATATAATACAGTATGTGTGTTTTAATTGTTGTGCATTATATGTGGAGCCAGAACGATATATATACAGTAGCATTTAGCTTGTTATCCTGACAGTTGTTGTTTTGCATTTCAGATCACTCAGGCAAGAAGGAGGTGAGCACAGCATTGAGTATTGCTTATACTGCAGTGGTGGAAATAAGTAACCAAGTATACACTTGTCTTTAATTCAATTGAATATTTAAATATTTAGATATACTTCTACTTGTCTAAGAGGCAAATATTATTACCGGTATACTCTTTACTCCGCTATGATTATTTGACACCGACCTTTAGTCACTATAGTGACTTTACAGATTTACATTTATTGGTATAACGTATGCATAAACCACTCAATCCCTATTTTTATAAAATGTAAAAAAAAAAATAGATTATTATTATTTGGAAAATATTAAGTAGGACACTTTTGATTGATAATTGAAATATTTATTAACCCATTCTGAACGGGAACTCATTTTGGTGTTAGCATCATGTTATGCTTTAGCTATTGAAAAATAGCAGCTCTACAAGCTCATAGCGCGCCACCGAGTGGCGCGCTACGAGCTTGTAGGTCTGCTATTTTTGAAAAATCGAAGAAAGACTGACATTTTTAGAATCTGATCTCAGGTCAGAATGGGTTCATCAGACCAGTGTGTGTCCAGTGGAAACCTCGTATGAATCTGATCTCGGGTCAGAATGGGTTAACAGTTTGCAGAATTACCGTACATTTCAAGCACAAACTCAATACAAAGTCAAAGGCTGTTAACTGTGAGTGGACGACCCAATTAAGCATTACACTGGTTACAACATGGTCCACCATGTTCAATTCATCAAAACATTTAGAGACGTACAAATAGACACTTCTATGTAGTTAAAGAACAGAACAGGAATTCATCATGAAGGAAGCAAAAAGGGAAAAGAAACATACATATACAGTGAGGGGAAGAAGGGGGTGGGGGGGGGGGATTCACATTTTACGGGGGCCAGTTTCGAATTGCAGCCGTCCGTAGGTGCCCTTTGAGAAACACAACATTGTGTTTGTGCACATACACCAAAAGCTGGACATAGGAGGGGATATTGTCCCTCAAAAACAATTGAGCTGGGAACTTCTTCCTATTTGGTCCGCCCATTCCTACAGTGACATGTGAGAATGGTCCAGTGAAGGCCTTCACACCCTATTGTTTATTAAATCAGTGAATGTGACACACTGCTTCTCTCCTTTGCTTCCTGCAGAATAAGACACAGAGGTCTTCTCCTCACAGACATTTAAATCCAGGTGAGGATTTTGTATGCTCAAAACAAGCACATTTTGAATCCATCTTTAGCCAAGTATTTTGTTTGTTTGTCAAGCTATTGCATTTAACTCTCTCTATTTCTCTACCCACCTATTCGTGTCATCTGTGATGTACCTCTCTCTCTCTCTCTCTCTCTCTCTCTCAGGTCTTCCTAAAATGGAAGCATGTCAGAATTACTACGGTTTGCCTCCGCCTCCCGTAGCGTTCGGCCAACCTCTTCATCTCTCCCGGGGTGACATCATTGAGCTGACGAAGGCCGAGGCTGAGCTGCTGTGGTGGGAGGTAAAATAAATATATATTGATTATTTAATAAATCAAATAATTGATTGATGGCACATAAGCTAAAAGGTTTTTTTTTTTTTTTTTTTTTTTTTTAAGAAAAAGAAAAACATAATTATTTAAAATAGCTGTAGATGACTATTATCACTAGAACAGTGTTCCATTTCAAGGACCTCCAGTTTGATGACGTTGACTCCCATTTGTAAGGTTTAGTTCTTTACTCTCTGAGACCCCAAACTACACTGTAAAATCCTCTCAAAATGCACAAATGGAAATGTATATACACTTTCAGAGTTACAGACTTTGTAAGGATCATTTGGACACCCTCGTATGAGCTCAATTCTCCCAAATGAGCTCATATGAAAGCCTGGCCCAATGGTGGCGCTATAGAGTAAAGCTCACATATCTTCTCTATTCTTAATCTTGCCTGATACTGGTGTGTAACAAACACGCATTTGATTACAGTACGTGTCACCTCCTCAATGATGCTGAGAATTGTCATGCAAATGTATCACAAGCACGCACGCACATACTCACACCCACGCGCGCACATGCACACTCGCTCGCGCGCACACACACACACACACGCACACACACACTGTACGTTGTTTCGGTGTGTTCTCATGGTGCAGTTTCCTGTGGTTAGCGTATAGGCGCAGCAGCGCTCACGTCTCTCACGTTTCAAACTTTCCCTCCCGTCTGTCTCGGCATCTCTCTCTCTCTCTCTCTCTTTCTCATCTAGTCACATGACAGTGGTGGAAAGTAACCGGCACGTACCATTTTTCAATACTTCATACTTCTGCTCCACTACAGTTATTTGAACATTTGAACTTTTGTTTCAGGTTACTTTGCAGATTCAGATGATTATTACAAAACATACATTGAAGCAACTAAGCCATATTTTATACTACACAGCGTTTTGTAATGTAACGTGTGGATCTGCTATTTTCAAAGGATTTTGACAAAATCATATAGTTTTTCTCTTTGCTGACGTTTTATGATTGGTTGTATGTCACTCAGGGCAGAAATGTGACAAGTGGCCAGATGGGATGGTTTCCATCCAAAACAGTACAGCCCTTCGTCTCCGTAAGTACAGTAGGCTACTATTGATTCACCCTATACCAAAGATTCCACACTGTAAAAGTACTGAAGATGAATCTGCATACATATTGTAGCTGTCAGAAACCTTGCATCTCTATATTTCAACATTAAGGCCTTATACTTGGTAAGATGAACCTCTCCAGGTAGTATTGTCAACCCGCTTTTTTTTGTAAGCCATTTTTTCACCCAGTGTCAATTATCTAATGTAATCCTGGACGCTACACTACCTCTGCCAACCTGGTGGGAGAGCAACGGACTGACCTCATGCTTCCTTCCATGCATGAGGAGTCCATGCCGCTTCTTTTCACCTGACAGGGGCGGGGGGGGGGGGAGTTTCCCTGGTTGGACGTATAGCGCGTGGAAGGAACACGTTACTCCAACCAGTTCCTTTCCCCTCCATCAGGCGCCCCAGTTGGCCACGGTAGAGGCAGTTTTAGAGACCAGGATTACTGCATGTTTTTTGTGAGGGGTATACCTACCCCAGGGGACACGGGGAGAACATGCAAACTCCACACAGAAAGGCCCTTTTGCCAACCCCACCTCGGGTATATGGGGTTTGTGCGGTTTATATTGTACACCTGATTTTGACCTTTAACCTTTAACATCACTGTGATCTCCCCTTAGAGGTCGACGCCCAACCTGACTGGCTTCCTCTGGTAGGTATCAACAGTATTATTATAAGCATGTTCACACAAAAACAATAGGCACTACGCCACTCACAAAAACAATAGGCACTACGCCACTACCGTTCACAACTTGTTGTCAGAGTGTACGTCCGCTCTGAGATTGGAAGGTCGACATGATGATAATGATTCCCCAGTCGAGGCATAGCAAAGACTATAAAAATGGGACCCAGTGCCTCCCTGCTTGGCACTCAGCATCAAGGGTTGGATAGGGGTTAAGTCCCTGCGACATACTAGCGTCATGTCCGTCCAGGGGGTGTACTTGTACATCAAGCTGCCTCACGCTACAGAAACAAAATTATCATACAACAGCTGTGGGTGCAGCTTCAATTCAGGTGGATCAATTCACCACCCACCTGAAAACTAGATATACCGGTACTTAACATTTCTGTACACTTTTCTCCTAGTATAATCATAGTACCTGATTGTCATGTTTTAGGCGAGGGGGGGGGGGGGGGGCACGGCATTACATCTTTAAGTTCCAACTAAGATACGAATGTCACGAATAGGTTTGCTGGGAACATGGACCGCACGGCTGCCAAGAACCTCCTGATATCGCGCTCCGACGGAACCTTCCTGGTCCGACAGAAAGAAGGCGGAGAGTTCGCCATCAGCCTCAAGTGAGCCAATCAGATTTTAAGCACAAAATGGTCTCTGTCAGGGTGGAAACCTCATACAGCTTGTCCAAAACTGTTACTTTTCAGGATTCAAAATAACAAATAACAGCACTATGCCTCTCTGTTTCTGGCGCCCCCTACTGGTACCCTATAGTCATATACTCGTGCTCATGACCACATAGGTGTACACGGACAATTGCTGGTTGTAGGAGTGGTTGCACCACTCAAAAAATAGCAAAAGTAGCAAGTAGTAGCTATTTTTAGCTTTTGTGTGACACTGTGAAAAGTTACAATATGAAGATAAGGACGTTTCTGCCCGACAGCAGCCATATCCTTGGCTCAGACTGCATAGAATTCCATTCCAATCTGGATAGGAAATAAGAGTTGGGGCTGCCACTACCTGAGTCATGGCCTTAAGGCTTAGACGAGCACTGCCGGTAACTTGTTATGCCTGAATTCTACAGGATTGAACACCGTGGCTCTGAGCTTGTATACCTCTAGTTTCGGGTGCACAACTATATATGTGGTTCTCTAAGTGGGGTCCAGGGACCCCTATGGGCCCTTGGGGGTGATTTGTTCATTTTTGGAACACACTTCTTATCCACACTTTTCCTGGGCTGTGTGTGCTCCAGTTCCTGTCGATTTGATCCAATGAAAGCCAATGAAACTGGTCAGATGACCAATGATATCCAATGAAATCAACAGGAACTGGAGCACACACAGCCCAGGAAAAGTGTGGATATGACACACTCTTAAGATTTGCCTATGGGGATTCCAATAGAAAAAAAAAAACTCTGTGACACAGGGGGATAGCGGCCCCCTCTAGTGGCAGTGATGCGAGACTTCGGTGCTCTATGACATTTTTTAACACAAATATTCTGTTCTGGTGGTCCCCCTGGTACAAGATCTTCTTGGATGGGGGTCAGCGGCCGAGTATGTGGGGGGGGGGGTCCTTGACATGGAGATGTGCGAGAACCTCTCCTGTGAATCAGCTTGTTCATTGTTTGTCTTGTGTCTATCACTCAAACGGACGTCAACTTGTGAACCTTCAGGTTCAACATGGACATCAGACACATTAAGATCACCTCTACTGAGGGACTCTTCCGCATCAACGACAAGAAGGCCTTCAAGGGAATCATCGTAAGTGTGTCTTGATTGATTTCTGCTTGCACCTCTGGGTTCTCTAAGCATTTTGTGTGTGTGTGTGTGTGTGTGTGTGTGTGTGTGTGTGTGTGTGTGTGTGTGTGTGTGTGTGTGTGTGTGTGTGTGTGTGTGTGTGTGTGTGTGTGTGTGTGTGTGTGTGTGTGTGTGTGTGTGTGTGTGTGTGTGTGTGTGTGTGTGGTCATGTACTGGTCATCTTCACTTTTCCTTTTCTAAGTATAAGAAGTAGTGAAAATAGCAGATCTACAAGCTCACAACGTGCGTATCGCAATTCGCAACATGCTGTGAGCTTGTTTTCTTGTTCGCATCGCTCTGAAACCGTAGCTGATAAAGACACAGCTAGGAAACCACAAGGCAGTTGGAAATATTTACTGTTTTTTTGTTTCTCTTTTCTTGCTCTCAAAACAGACTGATCAGTCTTAAGCCCATGACCACCTATAATTCCAACACACTTTGCTAGTTTGGCATGGCTCTTTGTAGATGACAGGCTTAAGCAAATATCAATTGGCTTGATATTTAAGATAGTCAAAGAGACCGTAAATACCCTCACACCAAAAGGATAACGCAAAATAGTCCTGGGGACTTGTTGTTTCCATTGTGATCCTACGTACTCAATTCATCAACATAGCATAATAAATTAACACAACAATACATGTCATCAAACAAATACAAACACTACAGTACAGTGTACAAAAGTTGAAGAGAGAAAAACTGCTATAGCTGATCTTCCTCATGGCTTCTCTGCTCTTCTAGGAGATGATAGAGTTCTACCAGCAGAACTCGCTGAAGGAATACTTCAAAGAGGTGGACACCACCCTGCAGATGCCCTACAAGCAGCCTGGACAGAACAGCATGGCTCCCAACAACACACACTCACCATGCAAGTCTTTTTATAACTCATGTTCTTCACATCATGGATAATCAAAATCTGTTCTTTAGACATCCTATAGGGATGCCAAAAATACAGATTAGTTGGGGAAAAAATAACTAACAGTACGTTTTAACAGCGGGCGAGAATCGGCACTCAACAGTCTTCTGTAATGGTGGCCTCTAATTTGCATATTTAGGAGTAGGCTACCATTAATTGCATTAAAAATATAGATAGGTAGCCATTTTTAAATGCAAATTAGAAGGTTAAAAACAAAATAGTTTCGCTTGGGAACCGTGTTTTTTCCTCATTCAGCACCCTAGAATGATGTTACAGTTAAATAGTCCAGTTCCAAACATTTGACTCAACCTCTTCTAGAAGGCCTTAATTGTTTTCTGTTTTAATTCGACAACTATCAAGAATGAACATGAGTCTGAACATACTGTATTACGTGGACAGTGTCTCTGTAACCTGCCTGGTTATGGTGTACTGAATCCTGTAGGTGTCGGGGGCAGTGCCAAGATGATGGCGAAGGCTAGGTACGACTTCTCAGCCAGGGACCGAACGGAGCTGTCTCTGCGCGAGGGAGACACCATCAAGATCCTCTCCAAGAAGGCTCACAACGGATGGTGGAAGGGAGAGGTGTACGGACGGGTGAGGATGCACACACACACACACACACACACACGCAGTGGCCGCCATTTTGTGGTTCCACAAGTCGAAAACCCATTCATGTTTCCCATAGAGATTTCCGAAAATATTTATATTCGTTATTTTAAGCCTGGAACCAAGCCATTCAGGCTCGCGCCTCCCGGCGAACAGAACCATAAAACTGATTATGTGAAAAATGTGAATATTTTTGTTTTCCAGGTGGGTCTTTTTCCAGCCAACTACGTTGAGGAGGACAGTTCTGATTACAGCTGACATGACTGCGGAGGAGGCATATGTATATATACTGTATATACAGTACACAAGTCCAGTTGTGTGTAACACCTTAGAGGCATTCAGGCATATCGTCTGTGTCCAAAACTGTTCCTTTTCAGGATTCAAATAAAAACAAGAAATTACTCGAGTCATTATACTGTACCTGTATATCAGCTTGCATTCCATTCCCTTGCATATTATACCTTAAGTGAATCTAGCCTGCACAGCCGGTATTAACCAGAAGAGATCAAACTATATAGCCAGAAACCCAGACGTTTTTATTTCCAGGAAGAAATCAAAATAAGATCTAACTCACACTGGAGATATGGGGACTCCAGTCAACAAGCTACAGTATTTATAGGGTTTAAATGGATTCAAGTCATTATTTTGTAGCAGATTCTCCTCACATGACCACACCAGTGTCAATCATTTGGGCAGTGTCGGTCCACACAACAAAATAGTCCTCCCTGTATCCATCAGCCGTCCAAATATAGCATTGCTGTCGGGCAGAAACCTCTTATCTCCATATTTTAACTTTTTGTTTTTCATAAACGAATGCCCTACTTTATCACACTACAGCGTGACATAAAAGCATCAAAAGTAGCAGATATATACAAGCTTGAAACGCAGCTCAAAACGACGTGTTTTGAGCTTGTAGATCTGCTATACTTTGTATGCTGAAAATATGTTTTGGACATGAGGTTTCCATCCGACAGAGATGATATACACAATCGTGATAGCCCATCACGCGATTATCCCACTTCAACTGTTCTACTCTACTGTCGTGAGATATTCATGTTTACTACTAGCAAGTAGCAACAGCTCAATGTATACAGCAGGGAATTTTGTTTAATTGTATGCCTTTTGTTTACCAAAGTCTTCTTCACTTTCCAACTTCCAAATGTACAGTAGTACAATAGGTAGTTTTACTGCCAAAAGAAAAACCAGCCACTACTGACCTGATGGTATCAACAGACTATGTACTACTCCATGCTGTGGAAGAATGTAATCCGTTCACACATTCAAAATGGATGTTGCTGTCCTAGACCAGTGGTTCCCAAATTATTTTGGGGGGGTCCCCAAGATGATTACCGGTAGATTAATGTGCAACATTGTTTTCTCACTTGACAGACCATCTAAACACTAAGTAAAAAAACAAAAGGGGTTCCCGTCCTGAATGGTTTAAGGACTTTTTAATACCTCTAAAAAGGAAAAAAATAAACTAAGACCATTACTATGTCTGTGTCAAATGTAACCAACAGACTATACTATACAAATTGTCAAACATTGGCTAAATTGTCAAATATTACATAAGAAAAGAGGCAAAACCTTTGAAAATTGGGGTTGGGGGTAACGACCTGAAAGGTTTAGATGCCCTCGTCTTTAGACAATATAAATTAACAACTTGACAGTTACACCTCTAAAATGGTGCGACTGTCCAAGTAAATGACAAGACATTTCATGCAAAGACAAAGCGATAAAGACGAGACAAACTTGAAGGTATACAAATATCTTCTTTTAATTCCAAAAAAAATAAAACAATATCAAAACAAAACATATGTATTCAAGCACGTCATCAACATCATGAGAGCTGATGCTAATATTTCATAGCCATCGCTTTAAGATCTGTATGCAGAGTGCAGACCAATACATCATGTGTGTCTGTCTACTCTGTAAGTCTGTATGTCATCTGTTCCATAGAAAATTAGACATAGGCACACACAATATATCCTCCATTCTTACTCCTTTACAATGGTATCGTGGGCATTTTTTTCTCAAAACACTGTGTGTGTGTGTGTGTGTTTGCATCATGTGTCCTGTAGCATCGTCTCCTTGTGGTCCTCTGCTGGTCTATTGGTAATACAGCTCCAGGTTCATGCCATCATGGATTTCATCTGCGCAAACCACCGTTAAGTACAACACTTCAGAAAAAGTTTAGAAAAAAAGAAATTAAAGTACAACACATTAGCACAAGTATTAGCGTGTTTTTGTTTTATGTCGATGAATCGATTATAATATAATTCCTTGCATAACAGAGTCATGCAAAAGATATGAACAGATGACATCACGTATTGATGCCGGTATGAATTAGTATTATTAAAGTTTCTAAGGCTACTATAGGGGAGTGTGTCCAGCAATGCTGCAGGTATCCCCTAGCCTAGGTAAAGCCCTCACCAGATTTCCAGTCTGCCTGAGGGGAGATGAAATGTTGTCCAGCAGGGGGAGTGGTTTTACCAGGCTAGGTATCCCCTACCTAAAGGCCATAGACTTGCATTTAATTGCCAATTAAATAACAGTACGTCAAAGATATCGTCTATGTCGAGTGGAAACCGCCCAAAACTCTTACTTTTCAGGATTAAAATCCAAAAGCATCAAAAGCAACAGCTCATGTTGATGCTTTTGTGTGAGACTGTCACTGTAGTATGATCAAGTAGTAGGGCATTCATTTAAAAAAACTAAATCACAGTTCAAATATGGATAAGAGGTTTCTGCCCAACAGCAACCATATCCTAATTAACATGAACCGACAGTGACGTTGGAAGAAGTGTTCATATACAACTGTCATCATAAAGGATACAGTCACCCAGCGTAACGTGATCCTTGAATATGGTGTACCTGGAGAGAAAACACAGTGGAAGCACATGGTCACAAGTTTCACAACATCCCTGCAGATGTAAACAAACTGACTGAAGTGTAAAGCCACACTATCAGGCTGCTCTGACAGCGAGTTGTGGGTTCGATTCCCAAGCCCCGACGACTTTGCTGTGTGTCACTCACTCCCCGTCTCTCTTTACTGTGTACCATCACAGTAGTTTTAAAATATCTTTAAAAGAATATATAATAATGGTCGGATTGAACTTCTCCGTTTCACGCTGTCAAGGGTTCTACAATCTCTGTGGCGCATTGAGAGCTATTTCATTTCACTGCACAACGCCATAGAAGACATGCTGGCTACTGTGGAATCCAAATGACTCAAATCAGTCGTGGAGACTGAGAACTTGAATCCAAATACAACCAACGAACTCACCATTTCTTCAGTACAATTTTGTCCCACCGTGTCCCTGTCTGGGCAGCGATGAGTTTCTTCAGATCTCCGATAGTGTCCTCAGAGCTGATTGAACGGTGGTTAAGGAAGAAGCGTGGTTGTGCTCACATGACAAAACAGGCATACAAGTAATGTAAGCATGTTGTGCACACGGGCCGGGCCTGTTCTTTCCAACACTTGAAGCTACAGTCCAGTCACATATTTATTAATAAATAAAACCAACTTGTATGGTAGACAAACCTCCTGGTTGACAAATAGTATCGCCTGAAGCCCATTATCTCCCGTGGTCAACCAGGGATTTCCCTCTAGGACCCGAGTTCAAAACCTGGCTGGCTGTTAACGGTTGCAGTTACTAGCTCTCTCCGTCGAGAGAGGACTTCAAAACTTACAGGCACAGCGTGCACTGAGCAAGTTAAGACAATTTAAACATGTTTCTATAGTTCATTCATTTACAGTTGGCTTTATTGAAGGATACTTGCACTTGACCCGGACCTTCTTCCCCAGACGATCGTTGCAGACCACCTCAATCATCTTGCCAGGCTGTTCAGATCAAAAAATAATAATAAACAAACATTATACTACATCATAACACAATGTGTTTTACTGTTCTGAATGTGATGGCTGAGGATGAAGCATCCTCGTACACCTCAAATGTAGAACAAAATGGGAAAGACTCATTCTACTACTCTGCCACCAAAATGTGGAATGCCCTGAACATCCATAAAGGATGTGTATCACGAGCCCCTTTTGGCACCCTCGGTTACCTTTTCTGAAGTTTGGACGCGGTACCCTAGTCCCTGACAGCTTATTATTCCATCCTCCATAGGATGCCTACAGTATTCCTTGCCTCTAAATAAGAACACGACAAGGACTATAGGACTAGAATGGTTTTCCATTTACATTTCTGACTGATATGGTATGGTATTCATTACTATTCAATTAATCAATGCATAAAAAACGCCTTGGCGTGTGAACTTGTAGATCGGCTATTTTTTTATTTAAAACATTTTATTGCTCAATTCACTTATTAATAAAAGCAGTTTGACATAAATGTATATCCGCCTCGTTGACAAGTGCCGCACACACACACACACACACACACACACACACACACACACACACACACACACACACACACACACACACACACACACACACAATTATTTTAACAAAATGTTAAAATAATAATTAACATTACATTGATATAATTATAAATACAAGCGCATTTCTACCTGAAATGAATAATAAGAACCAGGTTTGATCTCTCTCTCTGCTTCGGTGTTGCTTTCTTTCTTAACTGAATCCTTGCTTGCCGTAAAGTGATGTAAACGTTATGGCGTCGGATTGTGGACCAATCAAATCAGCGGAACACATGATTGACAGGCTACGTTCCTTGCCTCCCATTGGACGGGAGCTCGGGCAGAGGGCGGGCGCAACTCGAAAAACAAATCCTAACGTAAAGCTGTTTGCATGCTGACGTTCTACTGCTAGCGTTGCCATGTCGGCTTATTATTATAAGCTACTTTGGGCTTGGTTTTCTGTAAGGTTGCAGTAGTTTCTTTGGGCTTGTTGTAGTTGATTAACTGTTTTAAACAAGTGGTTGTTGTCATCAACAACAACAACAACAACAACAACAATAATAATAAATAAATAATAATAATCATAATATATTTTATTTTATTTATATTTGTGCTACAGGCTTTAAATCCAGGAAAAAATGGGGTATAGATCAGAATTTGAGAAAATCTTATCTGAAAACCACAATCTAAACACCTTTTGTGCCAGGGGACCACCATACAAGATTTGTGTTGTTCAAATAAAAATGTTTCAAAAATATTCTAAAATTACGTATTTGTTGCCACTCAGTAGGTTTTCCCGCATAACGTCCGGGTAAGATGATGATGTCACGCGCATACGATCTATTTATATTATGAAGTTGCTTATTTTGGTTTTCGTAGAACTGTTGCTTATTTTCTCTCGCAAAATATGGCAGTACTGGTCCTACTGGTCCTACTGTAAAGTGTCGTAACGTCAATAACCACTGCTCTGACTGCTGCAAAACTGCAAACACAACTACTGCAGCATACACTCACACTAGAACTGGATTTCAATATAATATTAAATTAGTCTTAATTTACACAGAAATACAGAATGGCGGATGACGAGAAGCTGCCGTCCGGATGGGAGAAGAGAATGAGTCGCAGTTCAAGTAAAGTTTTGTCTTTATGGGGAGGGTATAACAACGCAAAACCGCGGGATGGATGGCTGTGCATGCTAGCAGTGCTTTAGCTCCCTAAGCTCGCATCGTGGTTTTGCAGCCTATGAACCACTAAACCGCACTGGTCATTCATTGTCATTGTTATGTTAACTTAAATGACTGATGATGCATGCTAAATGATGACATAGCTAGATGTGGGATCTAGAGTTTTGCTGTGTTTTGATATTACTTAACATGCATACATAATCATATCCACCCACATCAGGGCCCATGACGTCATTGTGATCCTTGAGTGGGACTGGGACCTGGGGGAAAAGCCTGCTGTACTGCATGGGGTAGTTAGATGAGCAGACAGAAATTGGAAGTGGATTGGAATTGTTGGTTATAAATTGTGTTTCTGGGAGGGCAATCTGTTTTGGCTCTCTCTCTCACGTATTTTCTGTTTATTTGTGAATGCCCCTTTCTGTTTATTAAAGAGCTGTAGAGACGAGAGCCAGGGAGATTCTTTTTATAATAGGATGAATCTAGAGTTGCAATACCCTCCATTGACACCCCATTGATCCAAATAGAAATGTCCGATCTGCTCGTATTAAACCACGTTAAACTCCCCAACATTGCAGCTGTAGGCCAGGGCAAGCAGTTGAATTATCCTCTTTCTATCTGCAAAGTTTGTTTCATTAAAAATAAATCCACCATAGTTGAGCTACTTTCTGAGTAGGTAAATAAATTCTGTGTAGGTTATTTTTCTAAGTGTTGGAGTTTGGAAGCACTCGTTTTCATTAACCCAACGTGATGCTGTGTTCCTGCATTATGTGCAAATTCGAAACAGGTGACTTCCAACGAGCCCTCCCAAACTCCAACACTTGGTCTTCAGAAAGTACCTCATAGCCATAACACATGTCTACGGTGGATTTTATGAAACAAACGCAGATAGAGGGATAATAAAAGCTTGCCCTACAGCTGCAATGTTGGTGAGTTTAACGTCATTTAATACAAGCATCTCCATATATGAAGATTATGACACTGACCTCATCTAACCCTGGATAACCATACATGGAGAAGATCACCTAGATAATATGCATATATGGAGCCGGCCAGCAACTCTACATCTGACCTCAAACTCTTACATCTCCATATATGGAGCTGACCTGTTCTGACATTCCATTATGTTGATCCTCATCCTTCCCAACCTGTCCTTCCTGTTCTGAACTTCTGAGTCTGACATTCCATCAGTTGATCTGACCTCATCAAACCCTATACACTCAAGACATATATGGCCAGTATATAAAGATAGCTAAAGAAAGCTCTATATAGAGCTTTAACCAAAACATCCCGTGCACCCCTTTTAATTCTGAAAGAGTACAAATTGGAGAAACAAATATTTTGTGTACAATTTACAGTTTGGTAGAGTGAAATGAAAAAGGTTCTCTTCCAGTGGTGCCTCCATCATCCTTTGGTCTTTCTTGTGTTCCTAAAATAAACAGGCTAATGATAATAATAATATTAATGAAACTACTTTTGCCTCTCTTTTCCCTTCAGGCAGGGTGTACTACTTCAATCACATCACCAACGCCAGCCAATGGGAACGTCCGGTTGGAGATGGTCGTGGAGAACCAGATAAGGTTTTGCCTGTTCTTTTTTTTCTCCATCATATGCATTGCATGTTGGTCACCCCCCCCCCAGCCCCCATACATTCTTGCTTTGACATTTTTGTCAACTGCTGCACTGTGTTCGTAACCAATTTAGTTCCTGATCCTGTAACCTGGTTAAATAAAGGACATGATGATTTCACTTTCAAACACTGTAAACAAAGTCCACCCTGGCTTTTTGTTTGCACCCCAAAACAGTTTTTAAGTTGCTTGATTCAATATATCTATATTATCCAACTGTTACCACCATCAAAACAAACAAACAAATACCAGATGTATTCATATTGTGGAGCATTTCGCTCTGAAAATAACAACCTTTCTTAGAGTGTTAACTCTATTATCCTGGAAATACATGGGGTCTTACTGACAGACACAGTAGGCTTGTTTACTCAGCCAGTCCAGAAACATTGAGGTGGCTGTGCGCTAGACAACCTTGCCTTAACAAACTGAACACACAGAGAAACAAAACTTGACTGTTAGCTTTTTTTTAAATGCCAGATTTAGCTACTAGTTCTGCGAACTTCCCATGCAAACTGCTAGCCTGGCCATTCTGTCAAGATTCTGTCTGATCAGCACAGCTGATTTTTATATTTAGAGTAGTTTAGAACGGCTAGGTGTGCTTTCATGCTTGTTTGAGCACGGTGACGGGTAGAGAGCCTATTTCTATACTACCCGGCCGGTATATGTCCTTTTTGTTTTGCTCAAGGCTGCAGTTTGTTAAACTGACGCAGCATTTATGCACACTGCCGACCGAACACCTTCTACTCTATGCTCAAAATGCAGGAAAGAGATGTTTTCAAGAATGCAGCTACAGTACCAAAAGACTTCTACTCGCCCCCGTTATTGATCTTAAACATCCATCATTGATACATTTCATTGATGGTTAAACCACTTAAACAAAGGTGTTTTGATTTGAGATCCATTTTTGATGTAGGGTTTAAGTGACTCCATGTTGTGCAGTGTAACTCAAGTGTGCCACTCGGTGTCAGTGAACACACAAACAAATCTCTTTAGTAATTTTTGCAGTTACATTTTGAATGATTATTATCGGAAATACATTTTTGTCCAAACTCACAAAATTGTGAGTTACAAAAAAGACTAATATACAGTATGTAGTAGAATGTACATAAATAGATGCTTATACAGTATGTGTATAGAGCGTATAGAGCTCATAGACATTTCAAAAAGTATTTATTTAAAGACGTTTACGCCGCGGACAACTCTTGTCGTGACAAATCATGACAACAAACACATTTCTTTGGGCTGAACAAATAATTAGAAAGAAGAAAAAAACACCTTTTTGTTGTTTTTCTTCTTTGTAATTATTTGTTTGGTCCAAAATATTGTGTTGAGTTGGCTTCGAGTTGGCTTGGTCCTTGGTGTAACCGTCTTTAAATAAATACCTTTTGAAATGTCTAAAAATGCATTGGGAATCATTTCCTGGGCCTGGCGTCGTCATGAAAGGGGGTGGGACTGCGACGCTCTATTGCATGCATGCATACATACATACATACATACATACACAATATAGAAGTAAGACCCAAGCACATGATGGCACTTTACTGTGATTCATGTACATACTCCACTATTACTACTTACCTTACTACTTGTTGTTCTTAATTATTTCTTGTTAGAACATTTTGTAACTGACACCAAATCATTTTACTGTCTCGTGTATTCATGTGATATGTAACAAATACATTGATTGGCTCCCCCCAGGTGCGCTGCGCCCACCTCCTGGTGAAGCACAGCCAATCACGTCGCCCGTCCTCCTGGCGAGAAGAGAACATCACACGCACCAAAGACCAGGCGCTAGAGTTCATTCAGAGTAGGTCACTTAACCCATTTTAGGCGGAAACCCCTTTTGGTGTTATGGTTACGTTATGGTTTAGCTATTTAAAAATAGCAGATCTACAAGCTCGGTGGCGCGCTACGAGCTTGTAGGTCTGCTATTTTTGAAAAGTCGAAGAACGACTGACATATAGAAACATGGCTTTTTCAGAAAACTGTCATTTTCAAACAGACATTTTTAGAATCTGATCTCAGGTCAGAATGGGTTAAGTTCCTAAATGTGTACATGTTGTTCCGATACTAATATCGGAAACGCCGCCGATACTGCCTGGAAAATACTGGTATCGCCGAGATACCTGATGTAACTTATCACAAGATGATGACATTTACAGTAAATCAACGACTTTGTATTTTGATTTTTGAATGCTTCAGTTGCTGTTGGCACTACCGTTTTATACTCTTACTGTACTATTTACATTTGTTTTAATATATTAACTTGTAGCTGTGCACAATTATTATTAATGGCATTTGTAATTATTCCCAGTGGTTATCCATTTTATTTTAATTTATTTCAAGGACCCCTATTTGTACACTCAGAGTTACAGACCCCTAAGGGTCCATTTGGAACCCCCTCAAGGTCCCTCGACCCCACTTTGAGAACCACTGTACTAGATGCTTTTTAAGTGACACACAAATCTGTACATCTCTATTATAAATACGGAGATATTATGGTACATATATCAAATATGTGTACTTTTCTTCCACGATGCATTAAAGTGCTACCTTCGGATGCATTAATGATGCAGTCTATCTGAGTCTCGCCAGGGGAACTTCACACTTTGGTATTTCAATAGCAAAAAGGAGTAAAACAATTATTTCTTATCCCTTTCATAGTTTGCATAGGGAATACGTGTTACGCACCAAGTGGTGAGGGTAACGCTGACTCTAAGGCTACACATTTACGTAGCAGTTTCTAACTATTGTGGATGTGTGGTACTGTTAATAACAACCACTTTTTTATGTTTCATTTCATTCACTTACTGTTTTGTGTGTGTGTGTTTGTGTGTGTGTGTGTGCGTGTGCGTGTGCGTGTGCGTGCGTGCGTGCGCAGAGTACATCGAGCAGATCAAGTCTGGAGAAGAGGAGTTTGAGGCTCTGGCTTCTCAGTTCAGCGACTGCAGCTCTGCTAGGAACGGTGGAGACCTGGGACTGTTTGGCAAAGGTGCACACACACACGCAGTACAGCAGTGGTTATATTAGGATGAAAGAGTAAGGAATTCCATTAAAAAATATAGTGAAAATAGCCAATCCACAACTGTAGAGCCTGTAGATCTGTTATTGCGAATGCAGTGATTGCGAACGCAGTGAGAACTTACTATGAGACCTAGCAGATCATGTCTGTGTGTGTGTGTGTGTGTGTGTGTGTGTGTGTGTGTGTGTGTGTGTGTGTGTGTGTGTGTGTGTGTGTGTGTGTGTGTGTCTGTCCCGCTTTTGTGCCCATATATGGAGCTGAGTGATTTGTGTCACCATGACTCAGCCATAACCATATAAGGAGTCCCCAAAGCAGCTATACGTCCAAAACCCAAATATGTACGAGCTGCGTTCGCTTTGCGCGTCTTACTGGTTTTCACTACTTTAGGGTCCCAGGGAGACATCAAATTTCTCTTTTTGTGTCTCGACCTAAAAAGTTTGGGCAAACCAAGGGCAGAGAGATAGGAGAGACATGCAGGATAAAACCAAGGTCATCGCAATATGCTGTCTGTGCACTGGCTGAGGCACCGTGCAGGCATCTTGTCTATGCTGTCTGTGCACTGGCTGAGGCACCATGCAGGCATCTTGTCTATGCTGTCTGTGCACTGGCTGAGGCACCATGCAGGCATCTTGTCTATGCTGTCTGTGCACTGGCTGAGGCACCATGCAGGCATCTTGTCGTCTGTGAATTGCAATTACATTTGTGACTCCCACAGGGCTCTCCTCTGTGAAAAGGCCTATATTAATTAAACCAAGTGGAATGAAATCAGTTAGTCTAAAATCTAACTGTAAATGATTTATTATAAAAAAAAAGGACGGAACAGTTAATTACAAATGATTCTGATCACTCCAAAAAGTTAAGGGATAGGCCCAACATAATTCTGTCAGTGAATGCAACATTTCGTCCACCAGTTCATACGTTTTTCACAGCAGTCCCTCTCTCTTTCTCAACGTATTTGAATTAGTGGAATTAAGGCAAAATTACCCCAAACTGCACAAAGGTATTTATGGTTGTTAGATTGTCGTTTGCAAGTCATGCTAGTTACATTTGACAGCCTATAGCAGCAAACTATACTGTTCTGAATTCAGTCCATTAAAAGGTGCTTGTGCAGTTCGCGTTTACAATTTCTACACATGTCAAAACCCTAGAGCGCAAATGCTAGCAAGTCACAAAGTTACAAACCAGTTCCTTATGCGTTTATAATCCCACGCTTTTATCAGACATGCATTCTATTAACAGAATGGGTTTCCTAACCAGGTGGGGGGAAAAAGCAAGCACCACTCGCTTATTTTATGTATCTTTTCTGAGCGGCGGCACACCATCTCCAATGCACAGCAATGTGTGTCTGTCTGTCTGTCTGTCCGTCCGTATGTCTGCCTGAGTAGGACCTATTGACCCTGCAGCTGCTTTATGGCCCCTACACACTGTAGGAGTTTTAGAGTTGTCGGCGAGTCATCAGATCGTCATGTATTTCACACTACAGGAGTCTTTTATTTTATTTTATCGGCTGTCATATCTGTGTGGATTTCACACTAAACGATTGGTCGCCGATTAGGGATAACTCACTGCAGGAGTTCACCGATAAGCTATACACATCCTTTGTTTTTTATTCCAATTCATTTTGACATCTCACGCACGTGCAGGATGCCGTGATACAAACGCGAGACCGACACAGGACGCCTCTCTCTCTCTCTCTCTCTCTGCATGCACACACAGGATAGCCAGGCTACACAGGGTGAAGCGTGTAGCCTACGTGGCCTGCAGCGAGACAGGACGTTAAATATAACTCTCCCTGCACACACACACACACACACACAGAGAGCGCACGAGGTCCCAAAGTTTGCTCCGATGCGGTTTTATCAACATTATTCAAGTGAAATGAGTCGATTTTATAGACTATGTTTACAGCAACATTGGGCTAATATAGCTACCATTGGACAGGACAGGTATTTACCCAAGGAATAACGGTTATGTATATTATTATCATCTGATCATCTATCTATGCAGTCGACGACCGAGAGACAGACAGACCGACAGTGTCAGTGAGTGCTCTCATTGGCTGCAATACAGGACTTCTCGGGACGCGGGCGCAACCCATTTCATAACTGTACGATGTCCAGTCGGCGACAGAGCCAAATATGAAACCTTCTTGATATTCAGAAACGGTCTGGGAGGCGTCGGCGAGCACTTTTATCGGCGCTATAGCTTCTCGCAGAGACCTTTCACACCCGATCTTGTTTCAGATCGGGAGTTTTGTCGGTGAGCGCCAAAAATGCTCCCCGACAGCATAATCGGAGCAAACATCGGGCAGTGTGTACGAACCATTAGTCAACATCTGTGCTTGGCTCCAAGGCACCACACACACACACACACACACACACACACACTATAACACAGCATTATAACACACAGTCAATATTTAACTATAACAATAAAAGTATCGTTCCACCGCATCGGCAAATTACACAAAAAGTTAAAATATGGACATACATTTCTGCACGACGACGGGCGGTACATTTCTTTTAACGTGTGTGTTATGCGTGTTTGCAGGTCAGATGCAGAAGCCGTTTGAGGATGCCTCCTTCGCCCTCAAAGTGGGAGACATGAGCGGCCCTGTGTTTACTGACTCTGGTGTACACATCATCCTCCGTACGGGATGAAGAGGAGAGGCCACATACGCACAGCCTCTTCCATACATGTACACACACACACACCACAATCTATCCTACAACGTCTTCTAAATCAGTGGTTCCCAACCTGGGGGGAGCCCGGGACCCCCTACCCTACCCCCCTCCCCACCACAGGGGGTGCACAAAAATCATAACCTTTGGTCGGGGTCCTGTTGTCAAAAATAGTCCCAAAATAGTATTTTTCCAAAAAAAATGGCAGATTTACATGCTCACAACGTGTCACATTCTATTAACACGTTGGCAGCTTGTAGATCAGCGTGTTTTTTGCCATTCATCGTACATGAAGAGTATAGGCCTTTTAACGTGTTTGACACGTCAGACAAACACAAGTGCGTGCGCACGTTAGGTGGGTCTCAACCATAGTCAAATGTGAGGAGGGGGGGGGGGGGGGGGGGTTCCTCCAAGGCCCAAACAGGTTGGCAACCACTGTTCTAAATCCCCAGAGCTATGTGGCGCATATTTAGAATCTTATTCCGCTCAAACAAGGCTTTGCAGGCTACGTACATGACATCTTTTATGTTGCACCATATTGCATTCAAAAGGACCAGCTGATAAATCGATGACGAGCACCAGAGAATATTATAGGATTGTTCCTAATTGTTTTTTTTGTTTTTTTTGTTTACCTGAGACATTGCTATTATAAAGTGAGAGTTGCCCGTGACCCTGTAAGAGGTGGTCGTGCAGGATCACATGATGTGTGTGGAGTGCGGGGAATGTATGCACAGTACACAGTACAGTATGTGTGAGCTACATGCGTGCTTGTGTTCTTGCCTCTACTGACATGCGTGTGCGTGCGCTCATATATATAAGGACCATTTTAGACTGACTTTCAAAAAGTGTAATTTCTGTTGCCAAAAGCAGTTCCTCTCCTCTCTCCCCGTCCGTCCCCATAGCATTCTTCTTCTGGAAAGCAAACGCACCAGAACTGTCAAATGTGACCGTGTGTCCTTCTGAAACAGACTGATATTAGTTGGGGGGCGGGGGGGGAATTCATGCCCAATGGGCATGGGGACGACATGGAAATGACATGTCGCGATTATTGCAAACGTAATTGTGATTAACAATATATATATATAGCGATAATCAAATTGTGCTAACTTAAAATGCCACTTTTGTTAACCACTTGAATCCCCAGCATCCATATTTTGGGGGGGGGGGGATGTGAAATTATAGCGTACCAAATAAAATTATAGCGGGTTTTAAGAGTTACTGAATTTGCAGCTCAATAAAAGCAACAATTATCGTATCGTCCCATCCTTAATCCCCAACTAACATCAACCATTGGGTTGGGCAGAATGGTCACCACAATGTTGTTATTCCCTCACATTAATGCTGAATTGAGCAGGTTATCGTTGCTACGAGTTAGTTTAATTAAACATGGACGTACCAAACAAAGTATACCAAGATGTATTTGAAGAAACCAGATTTCGTTTTTTTTTGGGTATGGGCACTACAGCCCCTGGTTTCTGAGGAAATTGTTTTTGGGAGCACACAGGCTATGACGTGAATCTACTGATTCTCACTAGACCAGATCAGAAAACGAAATAGAACGACTTGCAGACGGTTGCATAGAGTAGAAAAATACAGAAAGAAGAATTCTGATAAGGCGTGTCGCACAGACGTCGGTCTACATTCTCTGGAAGGATTTCCAGTGCATGTGCAATTATTTAGAATATGGTAAATTAATTAATGGTTTGTTTTGTATTCCACTGCTCTTGAAAATCCCATACGTTCAAAGAATATATATTACGCAGACTGTTCTTTTTGACTGTAATTAGAAGAAAAGAAAAAAAAACATGTAAGAATTGCTGTTCTTCCATCATTAAAAGTTTCTTGTTTTGTAAGTTTGTTTTGTCACTCCAAGGCAAGTTTTAAAATGGGTGTCTGCTGCCATACATACAGTAACCGTATGATGTACGGTAGGGGTCATTGCTAACCACTGCAATAGAGCGCCGCAGTCCCCTCTCCCTTACAGAAAAACGAGTGGCCCAGGAAATCAAAACCCAATGCATTCTCCCTTAGGCACTTCTTATTTAATTTATTTAAAGACGGTTTGGTTACGCCGCGGACAATAGGGGTGTGCCGATCAGGTTTATTTGGGGACCGATGCCGTGTGTAAGCCGGGTAATGTTCTAATATTTCCCAAATCATTATGTCAAAACTGTTCCTGTGTGTGTGTGTGAGAGGAAGGGGAGAATGTTTAGGCCTTGTCACAAAAACCATCCCGGTCTTCTGCAGACCGGTCTGGCCACGCTGGGTGCGCATTTGCAGAAACCAAAAAGTGGAAGAGCCAATCGGCGTCGGTCAATCACAGGCCACAGACACTGATTGGCTCTTCCACTTTTTGGTTCCTTCCAAAACGCCACACAGACATCGTTTGGGGCCTGACTGGTCGCGACCGGGATGGTTTAGCAGGCTTAAGTTAATTAGAACCCCTATTAAGACCCATTAAGATGGCAGATACATTATACAGAAGAAAACATAGATACAGCTACAGTGAGAGTAGTGACAAGATAACTAAGAATTTCTGATCGAGAAAAACGTCTGAAATCCACGTAACTCGAGAAGCGTTCGCCCCACCGACTTCAAATTCAACACGCGCGTTCCAACTTTTTCATGTCAAGGACCCCCAAATTGACACTAATTAGCCCCGCGGACCATCCATTTGAAAAGATATGCCAGGGACCCCCCATAAGAGAAGGTTTTTACGGCTCTAGCAGTGATTCTAAACCTGTTCTATTTTCAAGGACCCCCAGTTTGACATGCATATAAGTCTACAGACTCAAGTTTACCAGCAAAATCAATGTTAATTTAACTCAGAGTGTACAATTGGTTTCATTTGTACACTCAGAGTTACAGACCCATAAGGGTCAATTTGGTTCCAAACTATCATTTAGCTGGGGACCCCCATGGACCCCAACTCCCTCAAGGACCCCTGGTATATACCTGGAACCACCGGTGTAGTATAATCGAGTAGGGCATTAATTTATGAAAAGTTACAATTTGGAGATCAGAGGGTTTCTGTCCAACGACGACGGTTCAGTTAAAGTACCTCTGTATACAAGCGGCAGGCCTCTCAGACAGCAAGACGACAAGTTCCAAGGTTTATGAAACACATCATTCACGGTGAATGTGTCTGTCTCCATATCACTATCAGGTGTCAGTATTCTTCTGGCCAAGGCAGTGACTATATGTCCTCGGGTGTATAGCACTTAGGCCTTCCATTCTCAGCTGTCGAGTATTGGAACAATGCATTTTCACAGTCAGACATGACTGAGGAATGCCAGTCGTCAGAAATATCATAATAATTTGTAATGCATCCTTGTAGGATTCTGTATTTAAGCTCTGCCAACCTTTCAGATCGTTGTCAGACTAGTGTTGCCTCCTGTCCAGAGGCAGCCAGATGCTGTCCATTTCCTTTCCATTTCATTATCATCTGTACTATCAAATTAATCTGCTAAAAAGTATTTACTAGCAATTGTTCTTTCTCTCAACGTTGGCACGTCCCATAAGCAGGTAAGCAAAAAAAAACAGTTACAGTATCTACAAAGACCTGGTATGTCTGACGTTAAACAATGTAAATTTAATGTACATTAGGCTAGTTTGAACCCTGCAGTGCTTGTGCACTTTATTTCTGTTATTGCTGTCTAATATTGCTTTTTTCCCCTCAGTATTGCATGTGAAATATTGTAGTCTGTCTAGTAATGTTGAGATTAAAGTCGTAATCAGTTGGAATAGCTAGGAAAACATCTCTTACATCCCACACTGAAAAGGAATAGGCTAATTGACAATGTTTGAATTGAATAGCCTATTATTTATACATTTGCTCTGGCTACTGAAAATACAAGTATCACTATTCCAAAACTATTAGGGCTGTATTTTGCGTGTCTGAAGTACCAGGTCTTATTCCCTAACTTGAGTAAACTAAAGACCCACATGGAGGCGTGATCAATGCTCTTTGGCCACTCTTTAGTTTACTCAAGTTAGGGAATAAGACCTGGTTCTTAAGACACGCAAAAATACAGCCCTTTTAGTCTCTGGTTGTCTGCTAAAATCTCTTATCTTCCTTTTGCAGCTCCAGTCATGTCCTCCACCACCACCACCACCCTCCTCCTTCGCCTGAGTCTCCTCGTCGCCCTCCTGTCTCACGTCTGCTGCTGGACCAAGCCTTGTCGCCTACAGGGGAGAGGACATGAGTGCCTGGCCGCTCCCTTTGTGCCGGGCTTCAGTCTGGCCGGGGAGGGCTTCGACGTGACCACCCTGCAACGTAAGGCCTCTGTGATCAACATGAGGATCTTCCGTAACTCGGATGGCACCTGTACCCTCTACTGCAATCCCCTGCAAGGTGGCAAACTACAGAAGGTAGATCGTGTCTCTCCGCTTATGACCCATCATGCCATGATCACTATTTTTATATAGTTGAGCAGTTTATTCGAAGTTTTTTGTTTTTCCGTAAATTACCCGCCCTACTTTTTTAAAGATTTTTTTTAATGATAATGCAGACATCATTTAAAACAATGAATTACAGAATCATGATTTTCAAACTCAAAAAAAGAAAACAAAAAACAGCTAAAACAGCAACAAATTCTTGGATCATGTGGTATTTCAACCTTATTTACCACCCTACTTGATCATACTACAGCGTCACACAAAAGCAACAAAAGTAGCAGATCTACAAGCTTGAAACCCGTCGCAAATCGGCTCGTTTTGAGCTGCTATACTTTTGCTACGTCCATCCATCCATCTTTAACCGCTTATCCGAAGTCGGGTCGCGGGGGCAACAGCTCCACCAGAGAGCTCCAGATTCCCCCGCCCCCCCCCCCCCCCCCCCCAGATCTTCCTCTCTTTTGCTACATTTGAATTTGAATCCTGCAAAGTAACAGTTTTGGACATATGAGGTTTCCATCCTACAGAGACGATATACAACATAAATGTTTCTCTTGTCTTAGGTTCCATTGTCTGTAGCAGAGTGGTATTCCTTTAAGCGCTGTCCTTTTAATCTCCACGGCAGTAGCCACAACTCAGTCAGGTAAGATGTATCACACGTTTACAATTGTCATCCAACCATTTACAGTACCTCGCCTTACCTCTGATTATCTATTATTGTACAGTACTGACTGTTCCTATACTGTAATGTACTGCATTCTGTTGTATCATCCCGTCTGAACTTATCATGCAATAGAAGAAACAATTTGAGTCGTTTTTCCCCCTTCTTTCCTGCAAATTGTCTCAGCTCACTGGTTCAAGCTTACACCAATCATGAGAGTTATGACTGGCATGTACGTACACATCCTCCACATGTCCTGACCTTACCTATTATATCCTTAATATTATCCCATGATATTACTATTGTATTGCATTATTTGTTCATGGTATATACTTATTTTTGCCAGATGGGCTTAGACATTGAGAGGTATTCAGAACTGGAGGTGGGTGGGTCACGTTCCAAAGTGGCTCAGTTCGCCACGACCAAGGCCAACGAGGATCGATTCACCTACACCATCCACAAGCTCAGCTGTAGCCAATACAGGTCAGAGGCTATAGAGCTGTTTTTATGAATTAATCAATGTTGAACTTTGGTAGAATATTTTATACACGTCCGTGACGTGTCGTCATGTAGTATGGTGAAAACAGTTTGCACATAATTGAATGGCAACAGAGATTCGGGGAACAATACTATATGAAATGGGCACTTTTCCCGCACCTAGGCTATTTCACCTACTACGTCATGGTTGCTCTCTAGAGAGAGTCCACCAAGTCTACATGCAGCCAGTCATTTGCTATAGTGTTGGGATCTGTAACCCGAAAGGAACCGGATCCAATATTGAGGAACCGGTATCGGTTCCATCACATTTGGAACCGTTTCCGGGACTTAGTTTTAATTGTCACACTGTCAGAGCTGGTTATGTGGACTTCACGTCTGCGATATACTTACAATACTGGTGATTCTGAAACTTTTTTAATTCCAAGGACCACCATAACAGACCTGTTTTAGTTACATATACCTGTAAGGGTCCATTTGGAACCCCCTATAGGAATCGTTAAAGGGGATTTTTTTTAGGGATTCAACCGGAAGCAAATCCTAAAGGATCCCAACCCTATAGTCATTACTTTAATTATCTAGTTTCAAGTCATTTAACATTCATCCAAGTCAAGTCATGATCGAGTCCTGATATGTCCTTGCTGTTTTGTTTTGTTTTATTCTGTTTAGTTACCGTTTGTCGGACAAACCAATACTCGACTCAGATTTTCGGGACAATGTGAACAGTCTTCCCAAGGTGTTCAACTCTTCAACCAAGGCCCTATTCAGACGCATCGTAGAAACATACGGGACACACTACATCCGCCAGGTTAACACATGCCCCCCCCCCTCTCTCTCTCTCTCTCTCTCTCTCTCTCTCTGTCTCTCCCTCTCTCTCTCTCTCTCTCACACATACTTGATTGATTAATTGATTGTTTGTTTGATTGATTTTATTTGGTGATGATGATAAAAAGAGCACAGAGCACTTTCCAACATGCATAAGTCAAAAAGTCAAAACAGAAGAAGGAGAAAAAACACTAAACAACATGACAAGAGATCACAACAACGATGCATAACTATACAGACAGATGTCAATACACTACATAACATCCTGAGCTCTTTCTCTTTTTGTGTTGATATTTTTGGGGGCTTTTTGCCTTCATTGATACAGTAGATTGACAGGGAACGGGGAGAGAGGCAGCAAAGGTTGTCGGGATCGGCCCGGGACTAAAAACCTGCGACACACTGTCAGGCTGGATTACCAGCCTAGGTGCCTAGTGGACCGCTATAGCCTGGCCCGGGCCTTGAGCTTTTAAAAACAAATTTGTAATCAATAGATACTCTTACACACACAACACACATCACAGATTTGAATGCTTTTGGAACGATATAGTGTCGATGATGTGCTTGATACTTTTCAGGTTTACCTTGGGGGACGGTACAGGAGAGTGAGCGCCATACGTACCTGCTTGTCTACCCTCAATGGATTGTCCCGTTCTGAGGTATACCTTATACCTATACTATATAGTGCCTCAGATCCTCCTACACACCCACACAAAAACACACATGCAAAACAAGCAAAAAAAAATACATACCATTGTCATTCTAAATCTCCTACAGGTGGAGTCCTGCTTGAGGCTGGGACTCACCGACGGCTTTGGTATGTACACGAATGCCAGGAGCAAGAGCACCTGCTCCAAGGTCCTCGCCAACCGGCACCTCGCCGCGCACTACAGCGGCGGCCTGTACCAGAACTTCACGGAGGTGACGGGGGGCCGAGGCTGGACGGGTCAGATGTGCCTCACGCAAAACGACTCGGCCGGCTACAACAGGTGGCTGACCACCCTCCCGGACCACCCGGACGCCATCAAGTACTCCCTGAAGCCCATCTACATGCTGGCGAGGGACACGCATCAGCGCGCGGGGCTGAAGGCCGCCACCCAGCAGTACTTGAGCGAGAAGGGCCTCAGGCCTCAGTCCGGCTCTCCGTCCTCCTGTGACAACAGAGACCCCAACCTGGCCTCTGACTGTTGTCCTCTGAATGCCTGGCACGGGACACTGGTCGTGACCATCGTCAGAGCCTATAAGCTGAACGGAGATGTTTGGTCTGAGACTGATGCGTGAGTACAGCCAAGAGCATGAATGAGAAGAGAATGCATGAAACATGGATAGACAATGACATGTATGCATACATACATACATACATAATACATACATTAAGGAATTGTGGGCTGGGATTTTACAAAAAAGCCCCCTTTTAAATACATACATACATACCTACATAATTCTATACATACATCTCAGAAGTTGAAGCAGTTTTTAAGGACCCACTTTTAGGCCAGTGCAACAGAGCATGCTTTTGCCTTTTTTTTTAAACCCTACCCATTTTAACCAAATACATACACATACATACATACATACAGACAGACAGACAGACAGACAGACACACACACGCACGCACGCACGCACGCACGCACGCACGCACACACACACACACACACACACACACACACACACACACACAGGTCAGTTAGAACAATGGTTCTCAATCTTCAGTCTGCGACTCCCAAAGTAATTATATTTTAAGTGGACGCCCCTCCCCCCCCTTATATAATTTGACCAGTTTTTAAAGCATACTTGGTTGATTACATTTGATGCAGTATTAAGCAAGTCTTAAAAGTTCACTGTCATCTGCCAGGGGACAAAAGCTCATGTGGGCACCCTCTTTCCCAAACAAATAGTGGGTCATCAATGTTTTCCTCAATTAAAAACATAAATATCAGATCTAGAAACTCACAATGCGGCACGAAGCTACCGGTATGCCTTCATGTGAGCTTGTATATCTGCTATTTTCACTAGTTTTGGGCATGGCAACTATGTTCATGCATTAACTTTTCTGTTTTTCTGTTTCAGGTACGTTAAGCTATGGTATGGCAATATCCACCGCCAGACTCCGATGGTTGTGTCAGACAATCCCCGCTGGGACGCCTGCTATAACCTGGGCAAGGTAAACAGATGATTGCTAATATGACATGTTTAATCAGAGCTGTATGTGTGATAACCGGAACACTCGCCCCAAAACACACTTGTCCACATATTTTCTGGGGACTGCTCCCCCCCCCCTTCACTAAGGTCAGGAATCAGTTTAAGGTTAGTTTTAGGCATACGTTTTACTGAGGTTACGTTTAGGAATAAGGTTCAGTTTAGGCATAGTTTTACTAAGGTTAGGTTTAGGAATAAGGTTAGGTTTAGGCATAGTTTTACTGATGTTACGTTTAGGAATAGGGTTAGGTTTAGGCATAGTTTTACTATTAAGGTTAGGTTTAGGAATAAGGTTAGGTTTAGGCATAGTTTTACTAAGGTTACGTTTAGGAATAGAGTTAGGTTTAGACCTAGTTTGACTGAGGTTACGTTTAGGAATAGAGTTAGGTTTAGACCTAGTTTGACTGAGGTTACGTTTAGGAATGGTGGCGACCGTTCCGAGTTTCTTTCAACTTTCAACTGATTGTTTTCTAGGTGGACACATACATCGGACTGAACTTGAAGGTGGAGGTGTGGGACGCTGACTTTGCTTCGGACGACCTCCTTGGAGCGTGTGTGAAGAACGTGAGACAGGGGACCCACAAACACACGTGCGCCACGACGTCAGGAGGGCTTGAGTTCATCATCAAGCTCACCTGTGACAATCATCTGACGGGGAACAGGTGTGATCAGTACAAACCGTCACCAACATAGCACGCGTAGCAAGGCTACTAGATTGACTGTGGGCTTCCTCTTCCTTTATATTTTTACTACTACTGTTAATTTAACTACGGTAATTAAAATGTTCTATCATTTAATCTATATTGGCTCATCGTCTCCGCCAGCAAGCGAGAGAGTGAGAGATCTATTTTCTTTCTTTTCATTTACATTTTATTGAATTTCCGTTGTGTAAACAAACATACATGAAAAAGAAAAGACTTGGACAATTCATACAAACCAAATATACAATATACAGGTGTTTTGCTGTCTATAGTGCATCGCAGCGACGATGCGTTGTGAGCTTGTAGATCAGATATTTTCACCAACTGGTCTGCGCTAGTGTTTTTAAGGTTAAAGGTTAAATAATAATAATAAAAAAAAAAAACAACCACACAAAGATTCACACAGACTCTTCTCCACCGAGGCTATAGGAGTCTCCTTTACCACCAGCCTTCAGCCAATCCTCCTGGACGTGTGAGTGTAACTTCATTACCACAGAATGCCTGGGTCAACCTATTTCTGAAAACTAGGCCTCATAACAGTGATCAAGTGATCAACATTGGCCATTCATTCATAATACCCCCCCACAAAGCATGTAGAAACCCAGTTGAAACATTTATTTTGAGAGGAAGAGCAGCTTCAACTCTTGAGAAGAAAACAAAACATTATAGGACTGTGTAGAACGAACTACACTTATAATTATAGGCCTATGTGTCTTTGTGTCCATTCCACCCTGTAGGAGGTGCAAGCCAACACGCATTGGGGTATTTCTTTCATATCTCCAGCCAAAATTCAATAAATGCCTTTTACCAATAAAATCCATCTCGACTTCCTGGAGGTGGATTATTTTTTGTTGCCTTTGAGTGTTTTGCACTTGTCTTGTCCTAATGTTGTAACTGCACTAAATGCTTAACATGTTTACATGTCATGGAAATAAAGGCTTCTGATTCTGATTCCATGAGCACCGGTGGTTTGAGGGATACCAGTAGTAGAGTTCCTGTATCTTATTTCTAGATAGTAGTCTACTCCATTAAGTAGACCAACAAAGTAGATCAAAAAACCTTGATTGATTGATTGAATACTTTATTGACAGTTTGCAAAGACAAGCACAAGGTCTGTTAATAGGATCAAACACTTAAGAAAGCACTATGCCTATGGCTTGTTTCCATTGGGGTCCTTATGTACTCAATTCATTCATTCATCAATTCACCTTTCACTTGCAAACTGTATTGAGCAATGTTTGACTATAGGCTCTATCTACACTTTGACTCAAATAGGCCTACTGGGGTTGAGTTGAGCCTATACTTATCCACCACCAGAGATTTGCACAAGTTATGGAGGATAACACAGGGTTCTCAGGTTGGTAACAGGTACGGTCGCCCCTTTTCCAACTCGCCCCCGCGAAAAGTGAAGAATGGTCGCCCCAAAGCCCCCAAAGTGTGGATATCTCGCCCCAAAGCGTGGATATCTCGCCCAGAAGTGTGGATATCTCGCCCCATGTTTATTTCTTTATATTAGAACATTTAGAACCTGCACTCCATGTTTATTTCTTTATATTAGAACATTTAGAATCTGCACTCCATGTTTATTTTACCTTATTTCTTATTTGGGGCAACCGTTCTTCGCGGTTGGGGTGACTGTTCTTCGAGGTTTGGGGTGAATTGGAATTGGGGCGAGCAGTTTTGTATTCCTCAGGTTCCAGGGGGTTCCCCGGTTCCCAGCCAAATTAGCTACAGTATTAGGCTATATCAAAATTAGTTTTTCCACTTTAACCAGCCATTAAAAAAAAAAAATTGAAACATTTTTGAGAACCACTGATGGCTGCCGCTACAGCTGGTTAGGGTCTTGTAGGCGCCAGGCTCTAGCATGCTTCCTGCACACAGTCAGACAGTGAGGGGTGTAAATATGAAGAAGGCACTAATGAACTGCGGCCCGCTTTGATGTCGTCCTGTTTCCATCCAGAGGTAATGATGTCCTGCCGTTTATGTAGTGAGTAAATAGCCCCCCAAAACTGAACCCCGTCGTGACAACTGGATCTCGTTGTTTTACAAGCACACTGTGAGTAAATAATATAACCTCACCTCATGGTTCAATCACCCAGAGGAAATTCTCTCTCTCTCTCTCTCTCTCTCTCTCTCTCTCTCTCACACACACACACACACACACGCACGCACGCACGCACGCACGCACGCACGCGCACACACACACACACACACACACACACACACACACACACACATGCAGCATTGCTGTCAGCATTCTCTCTCTCTCTCTCTCTCTCTCTGTCTCTCTCACACTCACTCAATTCTAATAAGGGCTTTTTTGGCACGGTGAGATTTGGCATTTACATTGCCAAAGCCTGCAATAAAGCCAGGGGGACACAATAACACAACATTATTTATGTAGCCTTTTAATCATTAAAATGGAATAAAGAAATGTGTAAAACTGTTACATTTCAACTATATTAACTCGTTTTCAAAACTATAAGAAATGCGCACTCTCTCTCTCTCTCTCTAAGGAAAAAGGCAGAATAAAGAAAAGGACGTTTTACAAAACATGAATGTGTTGTATTGGGTGCCAAAAGTATGTATTTTAGTGGAATCTTCTTGAATGGGTAGGATTTTGTTGTCCTGATCTTGAGTCTCTCTCTCTCTCTCTCTCTCTCTCTCTCTCTCTCTCTCTCTCTCTCTCTCTCTCCCCCCCCCATCTCTCTGCCCCCTCCAGCTCCATGCCCCCCCCCCCCCCCCCACACACACACACACACACACACACACGCACGCTAACAGAGACACGTGCATGTCATTCGGGTTAGCCTACATGCTGGCCGCTGTGTTGTCCGAGTGACAACATTGTGATTTCCGTTAGAAGGAAATGATGAAGGAAACTTTCTGACGCGTCTGGTCTGTCAGGGGACAGGGTCAGACCGAACCGAACCACGTCTGTCTGTCTCTCCACTCTTGCTGCGGGACAAGCCGGCGCTTTCATTCTGCTTGTGTTTCTTTTGGTTACTTAGTTTAAACCGTCCGTTATTCTATATTCTCGAACGGATCAACCCGCGGAACGCGAACATTTTGCATGGATTTAGGATTAATCGTTACTGAAATGTCTGAGGATTGGAAATGCAGCTCCACGTATATCTGTTACGCTTTATTATCATCATCATCGCAAAAGGTAAGAAGGAAGTGTTGTTAGTTCTAGACACGTTCTGAAAAATGTAAAAGTAAACAGGCTGTTTGTTGAAGGTGGGCGTTTCCTTACAGTAGTTTTAGGCTAGTGTTTCAGTGTTTCTCAAACTTAAAAAAAAAAATTTCAAGCAGCCCCATAAATTAAACCTTATGGTCATTTGATTACATTATACATTCTAGGAACGCCCTCGAGGAAACGGGGCTTGTGGTCTCTGGACCCCACTTTAACCACTGGTCTAGCTAGAGATCATTTCATCTCACAGGCCTACATGTTATTCTTTCTATTTCCATTAACGCAGTAAACGCACTCATGCAAAACGAAACTAAACCATTCAAGTAGGAGAAAAAAAAAACACTAAGAAAAAGACTATGGAATAAAAATCACTAAAAACAGTGGAATGCTGGTAAGACAGTGGGGTGTGCTGCTGGGGAAAGCCAGTATGAAGAGGTGGGTTTTAAGAGCGGTTTTGAAGGTTTGCCTGCTTGCCTTAAGTTCAAATTGCCACAGCCCTGGCCGGGGGGACGGGGGTTTATGGTTGGTGGCAAACCAGCCATTATTACCCATTACCTCTGATCCCCGCCCCCTTAGGTAAAACATTGGCCTCATCCGTGCACCTACAAGTTTACAAAACAAAACAGAAAGGTTTATGGAATATGGAAGAATATGTAAATAAAATGGATTGATGGAATACTTTCTTAACAGTTTGAAAAAACAAGGCACAGTGGCACAGATTTATACAAAAGTATGCTAAAAGGATAACCCAAAATTACGTTTCTGCCCGACAGCAATGATGAAACTATCCCCCCCCTCCCCTCTCCCCATCTCAGGTAAAACATTGGCCTCATCATCCGACCCACAGTGCGGTGGCACGGTCCTCCTGGACCCTCGGCCTAGTGGGCACATCAGTCTCACTCTACCAAGGCTGGTAGTGGTGACGTCAAACGACGACTTTCACACTTTCACACCGTCCTCCACAACACGCAGCCTAACGGAGGACGCGCTGTGCACCTGGGTGGTCCACGTTCCGCCGACTCAAACGGTACACTTAAGGTGGACAGCGTCGTCATGGGCGGACGGCGTGGACGGTGGTGGTGGCGGCGGTGGTGCTGCTACGCCACGCATCTGGGTGCGCTGTGTTCTGGGGGACCAGGGTGAAGAAGTGGTGGTTCTGGAGGAGACCGGTCAGACCGCCGTGCTGTCCGGCTGTGACGCAAACACTGCCAGCCTTACCGGCAGGAGAGGAGGAGGAGGAGGAGGAGGAGGAGGAGGACACCCTTCGACACCACACACTGTTCAGTTGGCCTATTATGGTGAGAATCCAATGATTGAATATACTTTATGAATCGGAAATGTAAACGGCGCGTGGTGCAGTGCCAGTGAGACGTTACAGTTAAAAGGATGACACAGCAGGGGGCACGGTGGCACAGTCGGTAGCGCTGTCGCCTCACAGCTAGAAGGTCCCGGGTTCGATTCCCGCTGGGGACGCTGTGGGCGCTGGCGGCGTGCTCCCTCCTCCGCGTCATCATAAGTGCCCATGCCCGAGGTGATTACATGCAGTAAACCTGGTCTCTAAAACTGCCTCCCCCTGGCCAGCCGGGACACCTGATGGAGGGGAAAGGAACTGGTCGGAATCACATGTTCCTGCCACGCGCTACGTCCGGCCAGGGAAATTCCCCCCTGTCAGGTGAAAAGAAGCAGCTTGGACTCCTCATGCATAGAAGGAGGCATGAGGTCAGTCCGCTGCCCCCCCCCCCCCCCCCCCAGGTTGGCAGAGGAAGTGTAGCGCCCAGGATTACATTAGATAATTGGCACTGGGTGAAAAAACTGGGTTGCAAAATCGGGGGATAAAAATTACATTTTAAAAAGGATAACACAGCTAAATCCTGGGGACTGTTTCCATTGTGGTTTCCATATATGTATTCAATACATCAACATAGTATAGTCAGCATCAACAAATACAAACCACTATGAACAAAGGAGAAAAAGGAAAAGCGGCGGAAGTGAATGACACCTCCTTTCGATGGGAATTTACATTTACCTCCTCGCTTGTGGTTGTGATTTTTAGAAAATATTGAAAGAAACCAGTGTTTCTGAGGCCTGGAAATGTTGAGAACTGTTGCTTTAATGGATGGATGGTGTCAGGGCATTCCACATTTTAGTGGCAGAGCAGTATAGAATGATATTTTTCCCATGTTTGTCCTAAATTTGGATGGTACCATCATCTCTACTGTCTGCTGTCAATAAAGTTACCCAATTACCCAGTTAGGAGTTATTGAGTCAATAACCCCTAACTGCTCATTAACCTAGTTTGACAGCTGGGTCACGAGGATTCCGGTCTCTTGGAGTGAAGTTAAGTGACCTAAGTGAGGCCTGGATCCCTCAAGAGGGGTTCTTGTAATGACTTATGGCCTATGTTATGCGATCTTTGGATGCAACACGAAAAGTCGTGGCCAATGGTTTCTGTTGTTTACAGTAGAGGGCAAAATGAATGACAGCAATGCTCCACTGTAGTGGTGTGTGGAGGACTTTGATTACATTGGGCGGGGCCCGGGTCTGAACGATGGTAAAACTATTGTTCCAACCACGTTGTTGTTGAGAGCTCTGTAAATCTGTCAGTAGGCCTAGGAAAATTATCATCACATTGTTTTGGTGGCATGTGTGCATGCGTGTGCGTGTGTGTGTGTGCGCGCGCGCGCGCGCGCGTGTGTGTGTGTGAATCTCATGTTGTTTTTTCCACTTTCACCCTCCCTCTATCTGTGTCGTTTGTCCAGTCCAGGAAGTTGTGAGGAATTCCTCGGCACTCCAGTCCTCTGGGCGAGAGGAGCATCTCTCCACCGCCGCCGCCGCAGCGCCGTCGTCGTCGTCTCAGACAGGAACCGTGTTTACAAGCGTGACGCCCGCCGCTGCCACCCAGCAGGGGCAGGACTCCGGAAGTGGCGCAGCCACCGAGAGGGCCACGGGTCACCACCTCTCTCTGGGGCTGCTGCGGTGGAGCTCTGTGCCACCGGAGTTCGTCTCCGCTCCCTCCCTCCGGGGCCGCGGCCTCGGGCCGCAGCGACGACCCCCCTCCTCCTCTCCTCCCTGGCCAGGGCTCGCCGCGGCTGGGCCGACTGATAGGGAAACTCCCCCTCTTCCTCAGGAAGAAGCAGACAATGGAGCGGATATGTCTGGGGTCGCTCACGTCACTGAGGGCCACGACGACCACCACGCCGGGGCCAGCAGCAGCACACATGTACACTTTCACACACAACGCACAATGACTGCAGCCGCGGCCTCTCGCATACCGAGCACAGCGACGCCCTCTCGCATGCCGCACACATCGGACACAGACACGCTCTCTCGCACACGGAGCTCACGTCACACGGTGACCGACGCAGCGGTCGATACCGCCGCGAACGCACGCCCGAACGCTGTCATACATACAGGTGAACACAGAGACAAACGTGTGACCACAACACACTCGCCTCGACCTGACCCCGCTGTGGACAGTTTAAGCACCTTGCCTTTTCCTTCGTCTCACTCTCATGATCCGTCTCTCCTCCTGAGCTCCGGTCCTCCAGCTGGGCCCGGGGAGACCGGCGGCACCCCCTCCCGGATCACACGCGAGGGTCTCGCCGACGGGCATCCCGCGCAGAGCCAGTCCCCTGCCTGGAGGAGTCAGAGGAGCACAGAGGGGCTTCGGCCTGCCACGACTCTGGCAGTCACACCTGACGTCGCCGGCGTGTCCCCGAGTGAACCGCGGAGAAGCGACTCAAGCGGCACAGACGCTGACATCGGCGTCACGGCCGTGTCCTTTTCCCAGGCGCCACACCGGATTGACCAATCGGCTGCTCCCACAGAGACGGGCGCTGTATCTGAGCCCGATGTGGCGGTGTCCGCTCATCAAAATATTAGTCCGGTGGACTCGTCGACTATGCCCGCAAGGCCGGACGTCACGCCGAGTCAAACCGATGGACCTGTGCCTTCTGAAAACACAAACGACACACCCCATGTTTCCAACGTACACCCAGTCACTGCACAGAGCCAAACAGACTCTCCACACTCCACCCCGTCCCTGTCCTCTCACACGCTCGCCCCGCATACACGGACTAGCAGCTCAGTGACGCAAGCGGCGGAAAGGCCGCGACATGCGCACGACAACGCGAGAGACCTAAGTGATCAGTTGCACACAACTTCAAACATCTTGGACCATAGCAAGTCCCTCATCACCTCGCCTTCCTCCACAAGCAGCCACGGTAACACCAAAGACTACGCCTGGACTGCAAGTTTCAGAGATACTCCTCCTCCCCCTCCTCGGACCACTCAGGGGGATGCTGTTGTCGCCACAGTGTCTCCAGAACACGAAGCGTCTACCCGAGGGACGGCGTCAAATGCCGAAGCACCCACGTTCGACTCGACGCGTGGGGCACTCTTACCGGAGGTCTCCCATACGCACGCGACAGTGCCGAACTATTCGCCCACTCATGACGCACCCGTCATGTCTTCTCTGCCCTCCGTTACGAGCGGCGGTGATGCGTCCGCACAATCATCCGCATCGCCGACCTCCGCAGAGAGGCTCCGCACCACCACACCCCCCACCCGGGCCGATGGCTCTCTGACCACCGGAACGCCCTTTCTGCACACTTCCACCTTTTCGGTGTCACCCACGCGCCAAAGCTACGATACCCACAAACCTAACGACGCGGCAACAACACACCTGCCCTCTCCTGTGCCGACACAAAAACACATCACATCTGAACGCAGCACGCTTCCAACACAGACCTCTACTATCCGCCCGATGACAACCGCGCATCCGATAGGCAAACAATCGCCCGACTATGTTACCACCACCCACACGGCTCTGTCCTCACATGCTCCCCCTGCAACCACAGAGCCTGAACAACACACTGGAGGAGGAGGAGGAGGAGGAGAGACAATAGCCTCTTCACCAGCGATGGAAGAAGTACTCACATTTAGTTTTTTTTACTTAACCTATTAAGACCTGAGAACGATTCTACTACAACTATCTTCTAAATCAGTATCTCTCTAATGTATTCCTGCCAGAAGGAGATATACAAGCTCACAGTGCGGCACAAAGTCTGAAAAACCTTAGTCTTTTAGTCTTAGTCAACTAAATTAACACCCCAACATGCTTATTCTGGGGAGAAGATTCTCCAAAAATAGCAGATCTACAAGCTCAGCTCAACAGTTTCTTTTTAGTAAGCTGAGTGACCAGAGCTATAAGTGTATTTGGAACGTTTTTTTTTTTCAGTCTACACTACATCTCAAAAATAGCCCATCAAAATAAACCACACAGTTAAAGTACTCTGATTTTTAAGATTTCAAACGTTTTCATTTTCAAAAATAGCTGATCAGGGTGCACGGTGGCACAGTTGGTAGTGCTGTCGCCTCACAGCTAGAAGGTCCTGGGTTCGATTCCCGCTGGGGACACTGGGGACACTGTGGGCACTGGCGGCGTGTTCCCTCCTCCGCGTCATCAGTGCCCATACCCGAGGCGGGGGTTGGCGATAGGGCCTTTCTGTGTGGAGTTTGCATATTCTCCCCGTGTCCCCTAGGGTAGATACCCTCACAAAAACATGCCGTAATCCTGGTCTCTAAAACTACCTCCCCTGGCCAGCCGGGGCGCCTGATGGAGGGGAAAGGAACTGGTCGGAATAACGTGTCCCTTCCACGCGCTACGTCCGGCCGGGGTAATTCCCCTCTGTCAGGTGAAAAGAAGCAGCTTGGACTCCTCATGCATAGAAGGAGGCATGAGGTCAGTCTGCTGCCCCCCCAGGTTGGCAGAGGAAGTGTAGCGCCCAGGATTACATTAGATAATTGGCACTGGGTGAAAAGAAAAAACTGGGTTACAAAATCGTGGGATAAAAAAAATAAAAAAAAATAGCTGATCTACAAGCTCACAAGCTTGTAAGTTGTCTATTTTCAAATAAAATAGGGCTTAATTGTCTTGTAATAACAAATCTGCAAAGCAACTTGTAACTAAAGCTGTCAAATAATTACACCTCTGAGATGTAGCAGAGCAGAAGTGGAAATTATTAAAGACCAGTAAGACGTCCTGAGGGTGAGAAGCGAGGTTGCGTGCACGCATCCACCTGGGTGACGGCAGACTGCTGGGCGAGCGCTGGCGCTTTGGGATGGGGGGGTCAGATCAACATATGGAATGAATTCTGTACTGGCCATATATGGAGCGTGTCTTGAGTGAACAGGGTTTGAAGAGGTCATGTGACGTGTCACAAGGCATGATGTCACGAGGCGTGACACTGATAGAATGTGCAGGTTTTCATAGTAAACTGCGATCTATGGTCGCAAAAATAAAAGTATCTCAAAAGTACAGCACTTGCAGTAAAAATGTACTTTCCATCACTTGCCCTTGACAGCGCCCTGGCAGCGCCCCAAACACCCCCCTGCGCACGGCCGCTACCACCACCACCACCAGCAGCAGCAGCAGTCCTCCAGGGCAACCCCCACCCATGTACCCCAGCCAGAGGAGTCTTCCAGCAGGCACAACGTCCACGTCTCCTCCCTTGTCACGGGACTGGAGCTCCTCGGTGACCCACATCATGCCAAAGTTCTACATCGTACCGGACCAGCCCGCAGCCCTCAAAGGTATTGTGTGTGTGTTGTGTGTGTGTGTGTGTGTGTGTGTGTGTGTGTGTGTGTGTGTGGGATAGATAGACCATTGATCCCTCAGGGGGATTGTCTCATCTGTCGGGTGGAAAGTGAAACCTCATTTGGACATGTCCTCCTAACCTAACCCGTGTCCAAAACTGTTACTTTTCAGGATTCAAATTCAAAAAATGGCAAACGTAGCAGGTCTACAAGGTCAGTTTCGATCTTGTAGATCTGGTGGTACTTTTAAAATATCCAGATAAGAAGAGGTTTCTTTCTTCTGGATGTAAACATTTTCAAAGAGGGTGTTTCATGATCTTTTGGAGCAGTTATGTGATCTCATGCTGGTTCTTCTTCCACAGTGGAGACCATTGAGCTGCTCCTGCAGATCCTTGTAGAAGACTCCAACTCTGCGTTCTCTGATGGACTGGAGGAGTACACTACTGTCTGGGTAGGAGAACACACACATTTTAACAATGTATTCATGGGAAAAGAGAAAAAGAGAAGGGAACCCGCACACTCATATATGCTCCAAAAGATAAATGTATTTCGAGCCAAGGCTCTTCATCTGGTCAAAACTCGTCAAAACTGGTCGTCAATACATTTATCGATTATTTTGGAGCATATGAGTCTGCGGGTTCCCTTCTCTTTTTCTATGTCACTTTTTTAACCCAGCACCTCCACTAAGTGATGTGCGTATTTTACTATAGTTTCTGAACAATGTATAACATGTCCACATAAAGGAGACCAGAGCATGCAAGGACACATTTAAAGGTGCAGTAAAGTTAGTTACATTCACAGAATCATGGCGTATGTCTTCATGATACACTCACTCAGTAGCCTACTCTATGGGTTGAAGTATTTTATTTATTTATACGTTTATTTGGGAGGGACAGCGCATATTAATGAACGCAACACAATCAATGCTATGTAAATATACCGGATTTAGCAATAATGCTAGTTTCCATCCGTACCATCGTCTCTACCATATACGGCAGCTACCAGTTATAGCAGAGACAGCACGATACTTGTTGTTGAAACCCTCTAACAACCAGTGATGTTGTTGCGCCTCTTGTCCACTAGGTGGAGTCCTATCTACAGAGTGCCTCTGGTTACAGCAGGATGCTGGGGGTGTGGAACAGGTGAGGTGTGCTGGTGTTTGGCCCAGGTGGGGGTGGGTTTGAAGTTAAGTTTTTACAGGCATAGTTTCTGTGAGGAGATGTTTGGAATGTCTGCAAACAAACTGCTATTTCCAAGTAGACTGTTAACAAAGTGTCCAGATCTTGAGCTATAATGTTCTAGTTTGTCAACCGGAGGAATACTCAAGAGTGTCTCATATGTCATATGTTCTTCCAGAAATAATGTTATAATGATTAATACTGCTCCAATGAGGGCCTTTCTGTGTGGAGTTTGCATGTTCTCACCCGCTTCGAACAGTCAAAGCGGGTGCTGATGGAGGGGAAAGGAACTGGTTGGAATAACGTGTCCCTTCCACGCGCTACGTCCGGCCGGGGAAACTCCCCCCCCCCCCCTGTCAGGTGAAAAGAAGCAGCTTGGACTCCTCATGCATAGATGGAGGCATGAGGTCAGTCCGCTGCCCCCCCCCCCCCCATGTTGACAGAGGAAGTATAGCGCCCAGGATTACATTAGATAATTGACACTGGGTGAAAAAATGGGTTACAAAATTGTGGGATAAAACGATACTGTCTACCCGGAAATAACCTTTTGGTTGATGTCATGATGATGTTTTGATCTATAGAAGAAGAGATAGTGGTACATTAATTGTGACCTGCTCAAATTAACACTGTGGTACATTTCGACTCATTAGAACGATAACCTACCGCAAACCTTAACCTAACCATAACCGCAGCGCGTGTTCGCCAACCTTAATCCGATCGTTGTTTCCGCATGTCGGTCCTATGGTGTGTCGGATAAGCGTGCGCAACCCGGTACGGAAAAGTACTGACCTAGCGTTGCAATTTTCAAGTGTCGATTATTTCCTTTGATTTTGATTTGTTAGATTTTTCATGATTCTACCGTACCACACTATTACGGACAGCGCGCCGTGATGCCTCGTGTTGTAAGCTTATAGATCTGCTATTTCACGATTGAATCTCTGTCGGGTGGAAACCGATTCAAATTCAGAAGTATGAAAAGTATCAGATCTACAAGCTCACGCGATGCGTTTCGAGCTTGCAGATCTGCTACTTTTGATGCTCTTGTGAAACACTGTAGTTAGTGTAGTATGATGATCAAGTAGGGTGTTCATTTAAATAATAAAAAAGGTTAAAATATAGAGATAAGAGGTTTCTGCCCAACAGTCTTCTTCTTTTTTTTTTCCATTTTGAATGATCTGTTATCAATTAAACTGATAGGTTCAATTAACCCTTTACTGCTGTGACGTTGTCAGTGGGCTGGCGGTGCAGAGCCTGGTGGAGTTTAGGACCAGGGGGGCTCTGGACTGGCTGGGCATGGCGGATGGGCCCGCCTCCCTGCTGGAGCGCACCGGGCTGACCCAGGCCGTACGCCAGGGGCGGGGCTTCAGAGGGTCAAGGGTCACCAACATTACAGTGGGAGGTGAGTCTAACGGGGGGTTGGCATAGGTATGTGTGTGACATCATCATCATCATACCCGAAGTTATGCAGGAACGCCTACACCGAGTGGCAAAAAAACTACTTTATGGACTTGACAGCCCATACATCCACACACAAAAGTCATAACATTGTGTCATGGGTCATTGGGGCATGCACTTTGTGGTTGAGCCCACTCATGACATTGTGTCTATGGGGCATACGTGCACATTTGTGAATCAAATTGGTCCTCCTTATTCACCTACTGTAAATGCTGTGCATCTCAGAATGAATATCATAATTTAACATTGAGTTAAATCAACAGAGCACTGCTTTCACTTGTACTGTAGTGTACACTGTCCTTGCACACCTTGATAATGAACTTAAATGAAATTAACGTTTTCATTTAATTGTGGGAAGCCCAAAATCGTGATCACAATAAAAATGTGATTAATTGTGTAGCCCTACTACTGTATGCATGAACCGTGATGACACACGTCTGGAAATATAGGTTTAGAAACAATTGGTGCCTGTATCTCACACACACACACACACACACACACACACACACACACACGCGCACACGCACACGCACACACACACACACACACACACACACACACACACACACACACACACACACACACACACACACACACACGTCTTTGTGTCCACCTCCAGGCCTGCAGAGCGGTGTGTGTGACTGGCTGCTGCAGTGCCCAGCGGGCTACCAGTGTTTGTCTCAGCCTGGCACTGCCAACCACAGCTGCTCGTCCGTCTGCCACTCTACGGACTACTGTCACCACCATGGCATCTGTACCCACCACCCACAGCAGCTGCCAGTCTGCCGGTGAGCGCACGCACGCACGCACATACGCACTCATTGTTGCTTGATAAAAAAGGTTCAGAAGTCTGGCGTTCATTGCTCCTCATACTCCTGTATCGTTTGTGTGTGACTGTGTGTGTGTGTGTGTGTGTGTGTGTGTGTGTGTGTGTGTGTGTGTGTGTGTGTGTGTGTGTGTGTGTGCGTGCGTGCGACGTGCGTGTGTGTACTGTATCAGCAGCTAGTGCAGACCATCTCACAGCTAGGCTACAGATGTAAACTTATAGTTTTTATCTTTGGCAGCCTAGGGCATGTGCATAAGTTGGTTGTGAGGGGCTTACAAATGGCCGGCCTTTCCAAAAGGAGAGCCAAGCAGTTAGCGAGGTATTGCTCAGTTTCAGCCATTATAGGAAGCCGCTCAATTTGGAGGAGGCGTTGTTTCCTTTATCCATGATTTATGTCTGCCCTGTGTCCGACATGTCAGCTGTACTGTATGTAACGATGCTGCCCTGTGTCCGACATGTCAGCTGTACTGTATGTAACGATGCTGCCCTGTGTCCGACATGTCAGCTGTACTGTATGTAACGATGCTGCCCTGTGTCCGACATGTCAGCTGTACTGTATGTAACGATGCTGCCCTGTGTCCGACATGTCAGCTGTACTGTATGTAACGATGCTGCCCTGTGTCCGACATGTCAGCTGTACTGTATGTAACGATGCTGCCCTGTGTCCGACATGTCAGCTGTACTGTATGTAACGATGCTTTGCCGTCCATGCACGTTGTAACTGGCTGCTCTCCCACTGTCAAACTGCACTGGCAGTGTTTATGTCCTTTGTACAGTAACAAGGTATTCCTGTACTTCTCATTATGTGGACATGAATAAACATTTCAAATGTGTGCGATAGTTGCATAGGCTTGTAGAGCTTTAACAGATGTACAAGCTCATAACGCGCTGTGACACGTGAGCTTGTAGATCAGCTATTTTAGGCTTTAGGATTATGGCTCAAAATGTTTTTTTTTGTTGTTTTTTACAAATAAACAATTCATAAAATCAGCCACCTAGTAATACAGGCATGCATTTCAAGTTTTCATTCGCCACGACTGATGTCAGTCATTTGCATTCCATAGAAGCCCCGCTTATGGAAGCTTGTTGCGCATCGAAAATAGCGGTCCGGCTGTAAAATCTGAAGTGGTCTAAGCAATAGCAATAATTATGATCAGAAGCATCTTCCACACAATCCAAATAGTCTCGGTCATTTCATAAAAAAGCCAATGGTTAAAGCCTCAGTCTGTGATATCTTCACCTGGATGGCAGTATGTAGAACAGCAGGAACAAATGATTACTAACAAAGCCTCGTAATTTTACATATTGTGTTAATTGTTTAAGAAACAGCGCAAGTGTGTGTGTGTGTGTGTGTGTGTGTGTGTCACCTGTCTTGTAGGACAGCTGACACAAATCACACGATTAGGACCTGTTCATGCAACATTTTCACGTGTGTGTGTGTGTGTGCTGTTTCACAAATCACACGATTAGGACCTGTTCATACAACATTTTCACGTGTGTGTGTGTGTGTGTGTGCGTGTGTGTGTGTGTGTGTGTGTGTGTGTGTGTGTCAGCTGTCTCGTAGGAGATGACTTCTGGTTTGTGGGTCAGAGGTGTGACATGAGGATGACCCGGGCACGGCTGGCGGGGACATGCTTTGCCATCCTGGTCACCATGGTGACGCTGATTGGCCTCCTGGCACTGGTGGCCGTGCGCCGCTACAGGGCCATCCTGATCCAGGCCAAAGTGGACCAGACTCGGAGCAGGTAAACACACACACACACACACACGCACGCACGCACACACACGCGCACACACACACACACACACACACACACACACACACACACACACACACACACACACATGCGCAAAGAACATGTACACGCTGTTGTTGTGTGGATTGGGGTGAGTGAATGAGATAGGTTACGTTTAGGCATAGTTTTTCTTTTCTTTTCTTTGTTGCTTTTGTGCCTTTATTGATAGTCACAGTGAAGACGGACAGGAAAGAGGGAGAGAGAGAGAGAAGGGTAGAGACACGCAGCAAAAGGTCGTCATGAGCGGGACTCGAACACGCGACGCAACCGCCAGGCCAGAGCCTATTATATATGTGGCATGCGCCTGGACCGCTAGGCCAGCGGGCGCAGGTTTAGGCATATAGTTTTGCTGAGTTTTGCTTTTCGGAATACCCTGTGGCGAGAATGTTTTTGTATTCGTTATCTTAAATCTAAGAAATGTAATGCTTTATATCACTAATTCTCAAAGTGAGGTCGTGGGACCGTACGGGTTCTTTGGGGGGGGGGGGGGGGGGGTCCTGTAACTCTGTACGCTCTCAGAATTATGAGGATCCTTGAAATTAAATGATGCGAGAAGCACTGCTCGGAATGACATGGTAATGCAACCAGTCTCATCTTCCTACTGACCACAATGTGTTGATCATTAATTGACCTTCTTTTGACCACCAAATTGCACCGTGTGTCAAGACACTGAGTTATAGATCTATAATAAATTAGTTTCCAATGCCTTTTTGTTGTGGTTTTTACAATCACATGGTATGATATGATACAGCCTCCTTTACAATAGTGACTGACAGCCAGACCGCTGAAAGTTGATAGCCTGGGTTCCGGCCTGAATTGCCGTGAATCTGAATTGTCACTGCTGTGCTAGTACTGCAAAACAGACTCACGGAACTGCAGCGATCCAGGCTGGAACCCAGGCTAGAATGTTGAGGAGGAATTGCATTCTCCACTAGGTGTCACTGTCTGACTACTGAATCATACTGGTTACTTTCAACTGTATACAACAGCAGTGGTTCTCAACATTATCAGGACATGACCCCCCAATCATATTTGAACTGGGGATCCCCCCCCAAAAAAATCATATTTGAACTGGGAATCGCCCAAAATAATATTATTTGAACTTGGGACCCCAACCCTGACCCTGATTTTAGGAGTTGAGGCATTACATTTAGTTTGAAAATGTAGGAAATAGCTGATCTACAACTCGCAACGCCTTGCAACCTCGACAAGAGACTCACAAGTGCCTCACAAGGTGAAGCGTTGTGAGCTTGTAAATCGTCTGTCTTAGTGTCTTCAAAGTGTCACCGGTATATTTACGTTACGTTGTTGCGTTGCCAGTGCAGTGGTTGAGGGTTGAAACACTCTTAAGAAGGTTGGAGCCCACCTTATGACCTCTCTTCCAGGCCAAGGCGTCATCCATTGGAATGGATTATGATCGCATCTCTGATGTATATTACAAACGATATTGGACAATTTGGCTAATGTTTGTTTTCATGGTGTAGTGTTTGTTGATTACTTTTGATGCAGTAATGGTTTTTCTTTTCTTTGCTTTTTTTTTTAGGTATTAAAAAGGTCTTAAAAGTCCTTCAATTGTCACTTTTACTGGAGACACTGCTGTAAAGATATTTTATCTGATTTATCTGAGAAATTGATTTATCTGATAAATTCAATTTATCTGAGAAATCCGACTTATCCAATATCTACTCTTACACAGGGATTGTACTAAATAAATACAATTGGTTTTTTTTTTCTTCAAAAAATATACTATGCAATGTCGCTGTCTTTGTCACTGTCTTGTCTTCATGACAAAACTTTGTGTTTTGTCATAAATCAACGCCCTCTTATGCTGTGTGTGTGTGTGTGTGTGTGTGTGTGTGTGTGTGTGTGCACGCGCGCGTGTGTGTGCGTGCGCGTGCTTTGTGTGCGTGAAGCTACCGCAGGTTCAATCATTTTGACGAGCTGTCCGGAAGGTTCTGGCTGCGCTCGTGGGCGGGGTCCACAGCGGACTCTCTGGATAACCGCGGCTTCACGCGCTCCGACGAGTTACTACACCTGCGGGCGCTCGACCGCACCTGCTGTTACCACGACGACACGCTGTCGCTGGCTTCCACCTGCCCGAGCAACGGAACACACCTCAACACAGTGTACCCGCACAGGTACGCATGCACGCACACACACACAGTCACACACACACGCACGCACGCATGCATGGTTGGATGATTGATTGATTCTGCTGTATTTGTGAGGACATCATCGTTTTATGACAGTGATGCTATGACAGGGATTTTATGAATGCCATTTAAAACAAATTAATGTTTAACCCAAATCGTAACTCCAAAAATAGCAGCTCACAAGATCACAACCTATAGTTACAAATCGGCATTAACCCATAGCCCCTGAACTTACCCTGTAAATGTCTGATCCTAAACACTAAACCCAACCTCAATATTTTCCTGATTGTAAGCCTATACCGGTATCTCTAAAATCTTATTTTTCAATTCATGAATCAACCATTTATCTTGGGAGAAATGGTTGTGAGAATTTCTGTTTTCTCAAATTCTCACAAGAACGGTAATAAAAGTATTGACAGTTGACACACGCACGCCACACACACACACACACACACACACACACACACACACACACGCACACGCACACACACACACACACACCCTGACGTTGTGGTGTCCTGTCCACCAGCTCCCAGTACGTGTGGAGAGGCAGTGAGATGAGTGTGGGGGAATGTGTTCTGGACTCTGGGAAGGCCAGTGACCTGTCGGTGTGTAGCCTGGCAGTCGAGCCCATCCACTGGACTCCGTTCCCACTGCTGCAACAGCTGGCCTCACAAAACAGGACAGTGAGGACACCCACACTAAATAGACAGGTAAGAAAGTTTACCCAGGGTAACTGGACTAAGCTCAAGAACTTGTTTACAGCCAGGCCCTGCTCATAGAACATTTCATGGTAGGGGTTCAATGCCTTGTTCAAGGGGCACTTCCAACGGTGGTAATTTTAACGTGCCGGTCCGGGGATATGAACTATAGCGACCTTCCGATATCAAGACCGCTCCGCAAACCGTTCGGCCACCGCTGCCCCAGGTTAGACCAGTTGTTTCTAAAATGTCAAGGACCCCCAAATGATAGTCTTGTGTAGCCAAACAACTATTCCACCATCTCTGAATGCTATGTGTGTGTGTGGAACTACACCTCCCGAACGGAAGACTTAATTTCCGTTCACGCAAATATATTTTAATATAGTTTTTTTTCTTTAATTTCTACTAAGCAGCAAGCTATATGTTTTATTGATTTTCATTTCTATTAGGATAAATAAATGGGGAGGAGGCTTCACATCTGCTTTATATTTTTCTTGTGATCAGAGCTTCAGTGCTCCAGACTGTATGACCGAACTATTAGAAAATTGTGTGAGGCAATAGTTATGTTGTTCTTCGTGAATTAACGGCCTAGTTGATCATACTACTAGCGGCACGCTAAAGTATCCAAAGTAGCAGACCCACAATGAGCTTGTGGATCTGCTACACATTTTGGTTTAGAGCAGTGGCACACAGTCTCCAATGAACAGCTGTGTGTGTCTGTCTGTCCGTCCGTATATCCGGTTGAGTACGGAATGTCTGTCTGCGTAGGACCTATTGACCTTGAGCCGCTTAAGTCAACAACTGTGCTTGGCTCCAAGGCGCTGGGGACCCCTGTAACCCCCTGAAGGAGCACTGGGTGGTCCTTGGACCACACTTTGACAACCACAGAGAGAGACAGACAGACAGACAGACAGACAGCTGTGTGTGCTTGAGAGAGAAGACGTGTGACTATGTCTTGTTCTCCATCCATCCAGGTGAGGGCACCTCCAAGACCACGGTCATACTGTGAAGGCATGGAGCTGGTAGACCTGGGAAAGAGCTGGACAGCTTAACACACACACACACACACGCGCACACACACACACACACACACACACACACACACACACACACACACACACACACACACACACACACACACACAGACTCTTAACATCTTTGTCGTTGCTTCTTTAGCATTCTGGAGCTCAATTGCCCCCATGTTTTGTTTTGTTGATTAAAACTGGAAAGAAATAATACGAAATAGCATTTCCACTGCCTCTCTGTTTTGTATTTAGAACACCATTATGTACACTTGACCCATTAAGAGTATAGTTTCCGTGCCAAGGAAACTTACAGTAAGGCAGAGGAAAACATTAGGGCTGAATGTAATGTAGGGTTTACTTTTGATTAAATTGTTTTTGTTTGAGATTGAAGGATCATGGCTAGCCGCTGAGGTAACATTGGTAGCATTTATCAGACGCTCTTAATCCAGAGCAATTTACAGTAAGCAAGAACAAAAACATGTTTTTTGCTGTCTACATAAAATGCTATGCTATGAGCCCTTGCATACACCTGTAAACCTCTACGGGCTAAGATGGCGTCTGAAGAGGTGGATTTTCGGACTACGGTGGAAGGTTGGGCGTGAGGCTGCAGTTTTGATCGCAATGGGAAGTGCATTCCATAGTTTTGGAGCCAGGATGGAGAAGAGTTTGTGACAAGGACCAAAAAACGATTGACTTCCACTCAGGTACACACACACACACACACACACACACACACACACACACACACACACACACGCACACACTCACGTGCACGCACATTACAATAAATACAAAGCAGTATACAAAAACAAAATGTTACACATAGATTTCATATTATCCAAAGTCAAGTCAATTGGTCATCAAAAAAACAACAATCATACCCGTGTGAAGTGAGTGGTGCAACTCTGTGTGGGGATTCCCCGGGGGGTATTTGTAGTAGATAACAGTATAGCACAATTTGTGTGTTTGACTAGGGTTTAACTGGATTGCTGAATTCCTACAATGCCCACAATGCTTTAGTGCACTTCTCCTCCTTGTGGAGAGGGGGGAGGCTGCATGGAGGTGTGACTTTGTAGTCCAGGAAGGAAGTGAGATCACATTTTCATGACAGGTTTTAGGTCATGAACATGGCGTACACACACATGCAAACACCAGGAAAGTGTTTCTCGTGTCCTCCTAATCATCATTAAAATAAGCTCTGGTTGCAAAAGGGGTGAAGTGGCCCTTTACTTGAGAAATAGAAAGGCTAATATAATAAAGCTGAAAGGTTTGGAACATACGATTTGGAACTGACATTTTGTTTTGTTTTGCAGGCGAAGAGTTTTAAATATAACTGGAAGCATTGATGAATTGGGCATCTGTGTACGATGGGAACTGGCATTATGTCTTCTTTTGTCCTGGATTATATGTTACTTTTGTGTCTGGAAAGGAGTGAAGTCTACAGGTAAGGTAAGACAATCTCTGCTTTTTTGTTGTTGTTGTGATTATCCAAGTGCTATAAATATGCTAAAGTCACACTGTATCAAAGGCACTGATCCCATGCGTGCACTCCCACGGAGAAAGCTGCGTGAGCACCCACGGGGAACGCGCCCCGATGGTATTTATTATAATTAATAAATACAGCTTATGACGAGGTGTTGTAGCTTTCCAAAATATCCCCCGGTACTAGGACCTCGCAGCATTCCTTTTTCAGCGTTTCCTTTCTTATAGACAATCACTGTAAAGACAGTGGAGATACAGTACAGGTGTGTCACAAAAACAGACTCCTAAAAATTAATGTTACACACATACACAGTATGATGAAGTCAAAATATCTAAATATTGGCTTTAAAGAATATTGGTCTTTCCACAAGCATTCAAAGATTGTGGAAGAGCGACTGTAATCTGGCTTGAGAGACTATAGAGTCATTATGATAAATAGGATACATAGAACCTTTATGACATAAAGAAATGATTTGTTCAATTTAGTAAGTAACTAAGTAGGCTCCCTGCTAAGGTGGAGCGCCACTCTATCTACTATCAGACACGACTTGCCCCACCCAAGCCGTGCTACTCATACGCGGAGTTGCCGGTGCCCAGGATCTCATCTAACCCATGAATTTGTGGTCCAAAGGTGAGAGCTCTACCGACTGAGCTACAGCGGCAGCGGTGGCCGAACGGTTTGCGGAGCGGTCTTGATATCGGAAGGTCGCTATAGTTCGTATCCCCGGACCGGCACGCTAAAATGACCACCGCTGAAGTGCCCTTGAGCAAGGCATTGAACCCCTACCATGAAATGTTCTATGAGCAGGGCCTGGCTGTAAACAAGTTATTGAGCTTAGTCCAGTTACCCTGGGTAAATAGACACTCCTTGGGCTAAAAACGGGCATAGCCACTTTTTCATGCATTTTTTGAGGCAGGTGGTCCGCGGGACCCCAAGTGGTCCACGAAGCAAGCAAAGCACTAGCCTCGGTACCCAGGCTTTTATTTTTGCTCTGTCTATGCCTCTCTGTCTCTGTGTGTGTGTGTGTGTGTGTGTTTGTGTGTGTGTGTGTGTGTGTGTGTGTGTGTGTGTGTGTGTGTGTGTGTGTGTGTGTGTGTGTCTCTCTCTCTCTCTCTCTCTCTCTCTCTTTCACACACACACACACACACACACACACGAGATTGTTGCACATCCCTGTCCCAATAACTCCTACTCCATTTGTGAACAACGTGCGCAGTTACAGCCGGAAGTCCACAAAATTCGATATATTCTAATTATTAACCTATTGTCACATATGGGCTTACAACAAAGATGTTGGTCAATGGTTGTATTATTATTATGTCTCTCTGTTGCAGGTGTGGATGGATGCTGGGACACAGATATTATATTCACATGCTATTTGTATTGACTGCTTAACTGCACTTACTGCAGTTACAACAAATACAACAACAACTGTTACAAGTAAGTCTGCCATGTACTGTATGTATGATTGTTTAATTAGCATCTGACCTGGTAATCACATGCACATTTTTATTCCCATTGACAATAAATGGATGATGTACGATGATAAGAGTGCCCCTCACTTCACACGGGTGTGATTTTTAATTTAATGCCCAGCTTTGAGTGTTTGTGTAAACACAGACATTGAAGACAATGAGTGAAGACGCAAATTGTGATTGGCCAGAATGAGATGATGATTATGTTATGTATGATGATAAGAGTGCCCCTCACTAGTCACTTCACACAGGTGTTTTTTTTTTATGTTAGGGTTAGATCTGATTTGATCATCCTGATGAAGATCATTATAATCTAATATAAAAGGTTTGACATGCTAAACTCCCCAGAGTGTTTGTTGGCGAGTGTTTAGACTTGGGCTTAGTTTAACTATCTATTTTTTAGCCATAGGACAGTTAAAGGGAAACTGCTTAACATTGTTAGGTTCTATGTATGGAGGCACGCCAAACAATTTGCCTAATGAAACACATTTTGAAATGTATATATTATGTGAAACTTTGCACATCCAAACTGATACTACTGTGACCAAAAATGTGTCTTTTAGAGACTGTGTGTACCTATGCCTACTGAACAGTGGGACCAGTTTTGTAGCTGGCTTCGCCATCTTCTCTGCACTTGGTTTCATGGCTTATGAGAACACGGACATCAAAAGTGGCTGAGTCAGGTGAGAAGTGGAGTAATAATGATGACCCTCCATAATGGTCTGGTCCACAGGTTTTCTTGTCTCAAACCAAAATAACCATGTCCATGACTCATCATTTTACTTAAGTTTTTTTTAGTTTTTTGGCCAGGACAGGTGACATTGTTTGCCAACTGTGGGAGGATGTTTTAATAGAGCGTTGCAGTCACGCTTTCCCACGTTTCATAAGCCTTGGACAAAGCCAACTCGGATGGTGACAAATCATGACGATAAACGCAATTCTTTGGGCCGAATAAATAATTTGAAAAAAAATAAACAACAAATCAAGTGGTGTACCCTGCCCTTTTTTTCTTCTTTCTAATTCTTTGTTTGGCCCAATTGTTTTTGTTTATTGTCATGAGTTTGACACCATCCGAGCTGGTTTTGTCCAAGGCTTACAATTCTTTAAATAAAATGTCTATGAGAAAAATGAAATTCTCTTCCGGGCTGCTATCATCGGGGGCGGGACTGTGACGCTCTATTAACCCTAGAACACTGACACTATAATTCTAAGGCCTGTTGAGAACGTGATGACACGTGATGACATCACGTGATGTTAAGGCATGACCATATATGGGGCGTGAAAAAACCAACTGACAGGAAATGCACAATTTGGTCGCAATAAGTGCATTTGGAAATGTGCACCGTGCAATGTAAATTGCAAACTAATAGGCCTCTGTAAGTGCGCTCCGCCCTGTCACTTTGTGCTGGTATGCTGTTTCTTCAGCCTAATTTGTTGAATGGCGGTATCTTCTTGCGCCGAAAATAGCTGATATACAAGCTCACAACGAGTTGCAGACGTGGGGGGGGGGGGGGGGGGGGGGTCTGTTATTGTATGTTGCCAAATTTCAAAATCTACATGTTTCTTTTCTTTTTAAAAGGAAGGAAGGAATTTTATTTCATAAATAGAGAATCTTTTACTCAATAGGAACTGCTCCCATCGCAAGTTGATGAAACGATATGTCCAGCCCTATGGAATGTATGGAATGCACGTGCTAATATAAAATATACACTATTGCTTTGATACTCACATTAACTATAACTTGTTTGTTTTTTTTGCACACGCATTCCATGCATTTCATATAGGGCTTGACCACACATGGAAATATGACATCATCAACTTGCGACGGGAGCAGTTCCTAGCGAGTGAAAGATTCTCTATTTATGAAAGAAATAAAATATTTAATGTGTTTTTATTTATTTTAATTTTAGTTATAGAGGGCAAGTATATGATGTTTAAGGCATATTTGTCTTATTAGCCAGGATTCCTTTTAAGGGTAATGATGCCCCCTCCTGGGTTCACATTGAAATGCATGCCCTAAAAAAACATTGCAAGATGCTGTACTATGTCATCAACCCTAATGCCATTCCAGCCTGTCAAAGTGGGCAGGGGTGAGGGGGTGAGGCCCAGTAGTAGCCTAACCAGCTTGTTTTGTGAAGTCTGGAGCCTTGTTTTAAGGGCCTTTGAGATGCTGTGGTACCAAGAGGTGCATGCATAGTCGAAGAAACCTATACGAGGGTTCCTGTTAGGGTCTTCAAGGTGTTTTTGTTGACCAGTGAGGAGATCCTGTACAGGAATCTTGTTCTTTGGTTTACTTTTTTGATTACGTTTGGTGGCCATTTTATCACCAGAAAGATTTGCCTCCGGGATGGAACCTACTAGGTAGGTAATTAAATATTTTCGTGTGATAATATTGTCACCCACTCTAACCAACAAGCCATCTGCCTTGCTGAGATTACTATTTGATCCAAAAAGAATGGTGTAAAGATAGTTTGTTATCAGCGAGCCAGTTCAGAGATGAGGGCCTTTTCAACTTGCAGTTTGTTTCCTGTCCGAGACCAGCAGTATTATTGAGTCATCTGTGAACAGGAACAAGTTGCAGTCACAGGCTGATGTCATGTCGTTTACATATAAACGACATGACATGACATACCTATTAGAACAGTAAAGGCCCTAGAATGCTTCCTTGAACGTCTGTCTGTCTGTCTGTCTGTCTGTCTGTCTGTCTGTCTGTCTGTCTGTCTGTCTGTCTGTCTGTATGTCCGTCTGTCTGTCTGGGGTATGAACAGCTGCAATACCGCTGGGTGACCTAGAGTGACACTGTTGAGCAGCCTAAAAGGGCCAGATTTCACACTGAGCATTATAACTATAACTGCAGCCAGCCAGCGGTGTTGTTGAGCAGCTCAGTTCACACAGGTGTGAATCCAGGGCTGGACTGGCCACCGGGCATACCGGGCATTTGCCTGGTGGGCCGCGACCGTAGGGGGCCGCCATGATTTAAAAAAAGAAAAACTTTTTTTTCCTTTTTCACGCGAAAATGCCCGGGCCGAATTTTTGTCCCAGTCCAGCCCTGTGTGAATCACTACACTCGCAGCCGCCGCGATGTGAGCTTGTAGATCTACTATTTTTAAGAACCACTGTTGTAAATCCTGAGAGTTTTCAAAAAAAGAACTAGCTAAAATGGCACAAATGTTTTCCCGGTTGGCTTAAAAGGAAATGGCTGGTTAGTTCCAACGACATAATCTGGCCAATGGTCAAGATGAGTATGTTGGTAAGTCGGTCAAAGAAGGCTTATTGTTGAGTATCAGTGGAGAAACCGGTGTTAGACCAGAGAGAGAGAGAGAGATAGCTGAGATGGAGCACTAGCACCACACCTGCTCCCAGTCTGCACTAAGTTGGCAGATACCCCAGGTACTATATTAAAGACTATCAAACATAAGAAGTGGAGTTAGTAACAGGCATTGATGGGACATGGGACATGATGAATGTGTACAGATGGAGATTAGGAGACAGTGAATATAGACACTTTAGTTTAAGCTCTAGGAGCCTGATCCCTGCAGGCAAGCCTGAGCCAGCCATGACTATAAGCTTTATCAAAAAGGAAAGTAATCGTCCCTTGGCTGCGGGGAGATATTTCACTTTGGGTCTTCAGGCACGGCCTCTATTGCAACTCTTGCATTCTGGGTGTTCTACTGGGATAATAGGGTACAATGAGCTCTTGTATAATTTACTAGAGGTTCAGGCTGCTACTTGGCCGTTAACATCTAGAGTACGTGCCGTTACGCAGCCATCATACCTGCGCCACAATGTCGATCCGACCAATATGTCTGACTTGTCTTGTTTGGGGGCTTTGTCAGAGTATCCGTTGTACCCGTCTGTCTGTCTGTGTCCCCTTTGAGCCCATATGGAGATCTCCGTCTGTCTACCTGCATCCATTGTATATGCCCACGTATGTCGGACTCGTATCTGCCTAGGCTTGGACAAATTTACTGTCTCCACATAATTATGCCTATGGTTTATTTATGGTATTGTCAGAGTGATGACATTTTTCCCCTCTGTGTAGGGAACAAGACTTTGCCCCAGCAGGTGAAGGAGTTTAAGTATCTCAGGGTCTTGTTCACGAGTGAGGGGAGGACGGAGCAGAGAATGAGATCAGCCGGAGCAGGAGCGGTATAGACCATATATTTATCACATTTATCACTCATCGATTCGATTTATCACAGGTGATAGCTATGATACTCACCATTGTATCTTATATAACAAGGTTGGATGGTCCTCCCTGACAGACAGACGACAACTGCCCTGTTCTTGAATAAAGCCATGCTTGGAGTCGGAGATTGTCCTAAATACATCTCATCATTTCTGAAATGGGACTCTGAACCCCTACCACACCAGATCAAGTCATTTCCCCAAATTCAAGGTACCAAAAGTTAACTCTGAACTTGGTAGATCTGCTTTTGGCTTCTGTGGCCCTAATACATGGAATGGAATGACCTGCAAATTACATTAAAATTGACCACATTGGTACCCCACAATATGTGACTGTTTTTAGATCGTTTTGAAATTTGTCTTAGCTTCTATTTGTAACCTATGTAGTGACGACACTGAAAATGAGTTTAATTACTCGAGAATTTCGAGAATAATTAAAACTTGAATGAATATTCACACCGCGGCCATGCTTAATGGCAAGATGGCTGCCGTGAGAATATTGTCTAGATAGCAGTCGCTGTACCGCACTGTAGTGACGAAAAGAGAGCTGAGCCAGAAGTCAATGCCCCCGATATACCGAGAAGTATAGTCATCTGTGGGAGACTCGGAGTAGAACCGCTGCTCCTTGACTTGGAAAGGAGCCATGGCAGCTTAGGTGGTTCGGGCATCTAGTATACGGATGCCTCCCGAGCGTCTCCCTTTAGGGAGGTCTTCGATGCACGTCCCGCTGCGAAGAGACCACGGACCAGATTATATTTCCACATTGGCCTGGGAATGCCTCGATCGGGATCCTCCGGGAGGAAGTTGCTATGTTGCTCTGGAAAGGGAAGTCTGGAAATCTGAGCTGTTACCCCCGCGACCCGATTCCGGATAAGCGATTGATAATGGATGGATGAATGTGTATGTGCTGGCCTGCTGGGGGACTGTTTGAGATGTATACTGAGAAAGCATTAAAAAGCTATTATAACATTTTCATAGGAGCATGGTTGTGCCTGACCATTAAGGGCTTTGTAGGAGAGACAGTTACATTCTCTACTGGATTTCGCAGAGAAGATAATATTTACTTTGTATCTTTTTCCTAGCAATTGTCAGTACAGTACAGTATTCTGGACCAGCTGGAGAGAGAGTTGTTCGTTGGGGGCAGGCTGACTATAAGGAATTGCAATAATCCAGGCTAGAGGTTAAAAATGAGCGGACTGTTTTTTTTCCTCAAAGGACATATCCTGATCCAATGTACCTCCCACATTCCTTGCGCGGTGGTGCTGGAGGCTAAAAGGGAATGCCACCCATTGTAGGAATGTCATTACTAGATCAACTAGTCTTCCCGCTAATTAGTATCACTGCATATTTTGCTGTTGTGAAAACATGCCACAGTGTTATAGTCACAGGGGTGTGTGTCTGTCCTGGAGTGACACTAGGCTACTACTATGACACACTCATGAATGCATGGTATGTTTACTTTAT
>NC_137864.1:3517197-3544697 GCF_963924005.1 Protomyctophum bolini | reverse complement strand
GTGTGTGTGTGTGTGTGTGTGTGTGTGTGTGTGTGTGTGTGTGTGTGTGTGTGTGTGTGTGTGTGTGTGTGTGTGTGTGTGTGTGCAGACAAGCTTGTGCGTGCTGCTTATATACTGTACTTGTGCAGAACAACTTTAAGTGCAGTAGAATTTGAGAAATCTAGAGTAAAAGACAATTTTCCTTTTCCTCACTAGACAAATTGTTGTTTTTATAGGGAATTATAGGCTTATAGGAAAAGTTTCAGGTTGGGGTTAGGGTTAAATTTATGCCTGGTTTAGGTGTCATGCACCAACCTCACAACGCATCAAGGCAGCATTGTGTGTGAGCTTAGATGTACTATTTTCGGCTTTAAGGGTTAGGGTAAAAAAAAATGCTGTGTGTGTGTGCATGCGCGCGTGTGTGCGCACGCGCACCAGGTGAGAGGAACTGGTTTGTAAATGACTACCTTGTAAAGGCAGGGAGCCAATGGGAGACAGGCAGGACTCAGTTTGACACCAAATATAGACGTTATGTTCTGCTAAAGACACACCTGTCACCAGCGCTGTGTGATGATGATGTCAGCACATCAAGACACACAGGTAAACTAACCGTGTCCTGTTGATGGCTTCACATAATCTGTCACAGGTGTGCAGGCAGGCAGGCAGAGAATGTTAATTGACTGGACTGAATTTTCATTCATTAATCCTCTAGTCTAATCAGTTCATTCATGCCCTCTGGGTGCATTTTGTGCTGTGTGTGTGAGAGGGCACGTGCACGTGCAAAACATGATTAAAAATAAATGGGAATACACGCCCCCATATTAGGATGGCAGCTGGTATCAGACAGTCACCAAAAAAAGGATGGGTGTTTTCGATGAATCTAACATGGTTAAAATGGAGTTTGACGCTACAATGGGTTTGTATAGGAAGGGGGCTAAAATGAATCAAATCAAATATTTAAATACTGAATCAAGCAACTTAAAAACTGTCTGTTTTTTTAAAGTTTAAATATCCCTTTAATGAATCAAGGCTAAACGATAACAATAAATGGTCCTGGGAACTTGTTTCCATTGTGGTATATGTATTCAATTAATCAACATAGCATACGAAATTAACACAATACATGTCATCAACAACAAATACTATAAGAGAAAAGGGTTAAGTGACCCAGGTCAGATGAGTTCACAAACGGGTATTTCTTTCTGTAAACTGTAAAGCAACAAAACCAGCCAGTCAGTCAGTGACACACTTAGGCCAACAACAGGTTTTATTTTTTGACACCAAATATGTTCTGTTAAAGTGACACACCTGTCACTGTGTTATTATGTCGCCACATCTTCCTAGAACAAAGAAGAACTAATGTAACATAACGCACATCCTCGTCTGCCTCGTCCAACTTCAGTGCTGCTGAGCCAACCACATCTCTCTGTCTTTCATCGACACCAACAACAGGCAAATTGACAAATCCCATAAGTCATTGCATGGTGATTAGCTTAACGTGCAACATTGTTTTCTCACTCAACAGTAAACAGTATAAGGACAGGCTATAACAAAACACCTGCCAAATTGTCAAATATTACCTGCAAAAAAGTGTGAGCATGTAGGCTATATGACCTATATGATTATTTTGGGGGGTCCCTAGCTCTGGTCCATAGCCTTCTTCTGCTTCTATTATGGTCAAAATCGAAGCAGAAGAAGGCTATTGACCAGAGCTAGGGGGTCCCTAGCTAGTTCAAATATAATTATTTTGAGGGTGTCCCCAGTTCAAATTATTTTGGGGGGGGTCACGGCCTGAAAGGTTTGAGACCCACAATGAGACGATATAGGTGTTGACGGCAGTGAGGTTTACAGCCTGGTAAAAAGTTGGCTGTAACTGTAACCTCAGGCCAGCGAACTTGACTGGCACATACCAACGTGTGTGTGTGTGTGTGTGTGTGTGTGTGTGTGTGTGTGGGGGGGGGGGGGGGGATTCGTGTCTTGGCTGGCTGGTATGCAGAGAGGGGAGGTGTGAATGTGTTAACACACTGCTCTCTCTCGGTGGGCAAGATAACAGGACTGTAATCATCACCTCATATCTGACAGACCGCACACATAATGAGCTTCTGATTACTGTAAACCTGCCTTTCATCACACACATGGATTTGCCCCCACAAACAGTGTTGCCATGTCTGCTTATTATAAGCGACCTTGGGCTTGTTCATTCTTCTGTAAAGTTGCTTGTAATATTTATACTTTGTGGGTTGTGGTTTTTTGGGTAATTGTTTATTTGGACTTGCTTCCTGTAGTTTTCAAACTGTCAAGGGCCAGGGGAGGGTCTCCAAAATGTAGGCCTATTTGGCCGCGGACCCCACCCTGAAAATGTTTTGTGCCAGCCCAGGGACCCCAGTGGATTTGTGTTAAAGTTCAAATTCAACATTATTCAAAGATTTTCAAACACTCCCCCCACCCCCATTTTGTTTTCTCCCAAAAATTCCATGCAGATATACAAGTTTGCAGCGTGGCACGAAGTGACATGCTTGTATATCTGCTACTGTATTTTGTGTGTGTGTGTGTGTGTGTGTGTGTGTGTGTGTGTGTGTGTGTGTGTGTGTGTGTGTGTGTGCGCGTGCGTGCGTGTGTGCGTGTGTGCGCGCGCATGTGTGTCTGTCTGTGTGTCTGTGCACAAACACAAGCAGAGCCGCCAGATAGAACTCACTGGACTAAACCAAACTATAAAACAACAAAAGGAAAGCTATCTGACACATTTGAAAGAAGCAACCCAAAAGCAGAGCAAACTAGAATGCAGAGAATACACCGTGGCAGAATACCTGAGCACTGTGACTGACCCAAAACAAAGAAAGATCTTGACTACTGTATGAGGTACAGACTCAGTGAGCACAGTCTTGCTCCCTTGAGAAGGCAGACGATATGCACCCACTGCACTCAAAATTAAGTGGAAACTGAACTACATTTCCCTAACCACCAGTCCACTGTATAAAGACATCAGAGACAAGACATCATTCCCGCAGATTACAATCACCCAAGGAGAGTTTGAAAACGTGACTAATGACAAAAAAAAAGTCCCATATCTGCTGGGAGATGTGCAAACTGCAAACACAAAAAACACAGCAGCACAACTATTTCTGACAGCAAATGCACAATTCTAATTGTTTTATATAGGCTATACATTAGATCTCCCTCAGTTGTATGAAACCCAGAACCATCTGACAGATCGACTTCAAAATATAGTATCACTATAAGCTGGTCCTGAGGGAGTAATACTGCATTAAGTAGCTCTGACAAATGGGTACCACAGTACTTTGTCTGATAATAACCAGTACAACAGGTACACTGCCTTACCTATTTTCACTATAAGTATACATACTAGGATCAGGTAGATCAGTAGTTCAAATTCAATTCAGTATAGGAGACTCAAACAGTCTCATACTGAGTGACCCGGTCATAATAATGAATTGCGTTTTTATAGCACTTTTCCAAGTGCTCAAAGCGCTTTACATGGTTTGGTTCATTCATTCATACATTGGGCGGTGAAGCAGCGAACAGCGTCCTCACTTCCCACATTCACACACCAATGGTGGCGAGCTCACACCGACCAACTCATTGGAGGCAATGTGGGGTTCAGTGTCTTGCCCAAGGACACTTCGACATGTGGACAGGAGGAGGAGCCGGGATTCGAACCGCAGAGCCAGGGATCATTGGACAACCTGCTCTATACCTCCTGAGCCACAGCCGCCCCTAAATCAAATGATTGGCTCAGGAATGTGACAAAAAACTAAACAATCTCCATGAAATCAATTAAGGCTTATGGGGGGTGTAATAATTGATAGAAAATAAGTATGTTTGAGGGTGAACTACTCCTTTAAGACGAGTGGTTAATGAGTAGGCCTATAGAGATCTTCTTTTCAGAATTGGTTCCCTCAGTGGTCATGCATGGGGGTAAAGGGGGTCCCTATAAAGAAATATGTTAATAAAAATAAGTTAAACTCACTTTAACCCCTACTGTATACACCGGCTATTTAAGAAAATGCTGAGCTACAAGATCACAACGCGTCGCATATGCAAATCTGCCACTTTAAAAAGAACACAGCCTAGCGTTAGGACTTAGGAATAGGATATAGGTTATATTATATTTTTGAAAAATTTAAACACAAATCTCGTATCGGGTTCACTGGCTGGCACTAATTATTTTCAGATGGGGATGCGTAGGGGGGGTCCTTGAGTGGTTTGAGAACCACTGCCTTACAGAATAGCTTAAGGATATAAAAACAGACATCATTGGTCTTATATGCATCAACTATGATGACTGACTGTGTGTGTATAAGCGGTTTAGGTATAACTGAGTGAGCCAGCTCAGCAGGCTTTATAGGCCCTGCACACAAAATAATTAAGTACAATGCCAGGAATTAATCCCATTAAGTCCCGTGACGAATGCCCCCAAGTTTTCCATCAACGTTTTCTCATCGGGCCATTGCTTTACTGCTGACATCTTCCAGTCGTGAGTGCATTTAAGGCAGCAGTGTGGCTAGTGCTACACATTAGAAAATCCCCAGTGCTCCTCAGAGTGTATAGGCCTACTGTGTCTGTGATGCAGTGGTTCTCAAACTTTTTCAAGTCAAGGACCCCCAAATTGATATGAGTTTGGCCACAGACCCCCCCCCCCCCCCCCCCACCTAAATAGATTTTATGCCAGGGACAACTGATGCTGATACCAATGCATATCAAACTAAAGGTCCTTGAAATTAAATAACAAAAGGTTGAAATTAAGAACTGGCTTTGTATAATTCAATTGCATAATTGTTAGTTAGCATATAGCCAGCCAGACCAGACAGACACAGATACACAATCAGAATGCATGGTGGGGTGTGGGGTTGGGTATTGGCCACACCTTGTGGATGCCACCGGACCAATGGGGTGGCGCTGTGAGGAAAGATGTCCTTTTATGGAATGGGGGGTTGCGGCATACGGGCACCCAGCGCCAATAAAACCTCCGTCCTCACCGGTTTAGGTTGCAGTCACTTCTACTGACATCCGATCAGCACACAGGCGGACTTATTGCACTGACCAACACCACCGTTCTACCTGAGCCGACAGCCCTCCACACAACAAAGGTAAGATACTAACAACTGAAGATTTGAGGGAGCATTGTCACACACCAATGTTTGTTTCAAATGAGCCAACATTTTGAAATTAGAATAGATCTTTTAGTTTGTGCAGCCTCACTTTTCTCTCGCTAGTCTACCGTTCTAAGATGTATTAACTTAAAGTAACTTCAGTGGGGCCGTTGCGATGAGTCAAATACCATCAGTTATGTGAAGACATCCTTTTACTTGATGCAAAACACTCTTCGGTTTTGAGGCTTGTGGTGAATGAATCGGCGTTGCCATGTCTGCCTATTAGAAGCGACTTTAAACTTGCTTTTCTGTAAAGTCTCCTGTATTTGTAGTGGGTCTCATCATCCTACGCGTTGTGAGGTTGATAGAACTAAAACCTGTATTCAAATGGCCGATCATGTATAGGTTTAATAATGTAGCTTCTTTAGAGCTTGTTGTTCTAGGCCTGGTTGCTAAATTTCTCCAATTTGGCAACCACTGGTTAATGAATGATTCAATGAATGGAATCAGCTGATGGTTGTTGACTGCATCTCAGGTGTCATGATGCGAACTCGCAGCTTTTAGTCTGCAGCACGATTTGTTAATGATGTATAAGTTCTGTCCCGTTGTACAAACCTAGTTTTCTCAAAGGTTTCACTGAATAATTTTGCTATTACTAGAAATTAAATGTGCAATCCAAGTTAATCCTATCTCAACTAGGCTTATTCATGCAACGCAACACGTCATAACTTCGGTGCGTTAACTGAGTTTTGCATCGTCACCTTTTGTAAAATTATTCAGACTTTTAGACTGTAGTTTAAGTAGCAAGTAGCCCTGCCTTAAAAGTTGTCTTTTCTTTCCATCCCTCTTGTTGGCTGCTGTTTAATCGCTGAGTCCTGACGCGCCGTGGCAGCTTAATTACGTTAGTATAGTTAAAGGAGGGAGTGGCTGTCTGTTTGACAGTCCTGTGTTGTTCTCACCACACCGGACCGTGTCGTGCCGGCCCGGGACGCCGTCATCATCCCTAAGCTGCACTCACTATTGCCTTATATGGCCATGGCGAGACAGAGAAGAGAGAATGCCTTTGTTTCAAAGCTATAGATTTCCACACTGGAACTTGCGCAACTGCGACACCCAGTGTCCCTTCTCTGTAACTGCAAGGAGGGTTTTACTTTATTACAGATGGAATGAGAATCTCGATGATTTTAGATGCGTTTAACACACAGCAGGCAGAACACTTTCCGTTTTTGTCAATTATTCTGTTTACCTTATTTTCCCTGTCTTCTCCCTATGTTATGCAGACATCATGGAAGATGAAATCGCTGCCCTCGTTGTTGACAACGGATCTGGTATGTGCAAAGCTGGCTTTGCTGGAGATGACGCACCCCGTGCTGTGTTCCCCTCCATCGTTGGACGTCCCAGACATCAGGTACACAACACTATACTAATGAGTAAAAAAAAAATGGATGGCTAGAAAAATCTTATTTACTTGACCATTGAAGTCTTGTAATTCTTTGCAACATTTCATAATTTGTACTTTTACTTAAGCCTATATACTTGGTCTTGTGACAAATGTCTAAAATCGACCTACAAGCTCAGAACTCATCGTAGGGGTGACATGTGGGCTTGTAGATTGGCTATTTGAATTAACTTGGCAAATGAATTCTAAAATGGCAAAGTGGATCAGCAAGCTTTTTTGAACTTGCCGATCTGCTTTTGTGACGCTGTAGTATGATCAAGCAGGGCATGCCATGAATTGACAAGTTAAAATATGGTTGTAGGTTGTTAAATGAAATCTTCTTTCCTCCTCCAGGGTGTGATGGTGGGCATGGGGCAGAAGGACAGCTATGTGGGTGACGAGGCCCAGAGCAAGAGGGGTATCCTGACACTGAAGTACCCCATCGAGCACGGCATCGTCACCAACTGGGACGACATGGAGAAGATCTGGCATCACACCTTCTACAATGAGCTGCGTGTGGCCCCCGAGGAGCACCCCGTCCTGCTCACGGAGGCCCCCCTCAACCCCAAGGCCAACAGGGAGAAGATGACCCAGGTAAGAAATAAAATCTGACCATTGGAAAGTTTACAACTTTCTAAGCTTGTAGCTCGGCCATTTCTGGAAACGCAAACATTTTCAATATGGAAATGATTATGATGACCAGGTCTAGTTTTGGTCCTCAATCTGCCCTCTTTTCCTCCTGTTCATCACTCTCCAGGTCTCTTCTTTCCCAAGCTGATTTTCCGTCTTTATGGAAGCTTCAGGTTTCTGCCTCGTCTGTGTGCACTTAGACTATAGTAAAAGATTGCTTGTTGGAGCATGGGCTGTTGTAGCCAGCAGATATAGGTCATGTTTGATAAGCCACCCGAGTAGCAGTTGGCTGGTAACTGCACCAGTGTTCTGTAACAAAACAAAATAATTGATGTGAAGTTGTGAACTACTAAAATCAGTTTCAAGGGTACTTGACTGCTCTTCTGGCATGACATGTATTCTCTTCTAAACTGAACAAGCTAAAACGAACTACTGTGATTCAATTCTGCATGATTGACGTCAGGTTATTTAATGGGTTGTCTAGAGCAGTGGTTCTCAAAGTGGGGGTGGTCCACCCCCAAATTGAGTAATTCTGATGGGTCGTTCCATTTATGTACACTTAGTTATCAGGGTCTTGAGAATCACTGGCCTATTGCAATGTTCATTCATTGTGAGACACATAATCTAACCCACCCAACCCTGTCTTCATTCAGATCATGTTTGAGACCTTCAACACCCCTGCCATGTACGTGGCCATCCAGGCCGTGCTGTCCCTGTACGCCTCCGGTCGTACCACTGGTATCGTCATGGACTCCGGTGACGGTGTGACCCACACAGTGCCCATCTACGAGGGCTACGCCCTGCCCCATGCCATCCTCAGGTTGGACCTGGCTGGACGCGACCTCACAGACTACCTCATGAAGATCCTTACCGAGAGGGGCTACAGCTTCACCACCACAGGTCAGTGCAAATTCCTTGACGCTAGCAAATCCTAATCCACTACATTGAAACCAGCAAACTGCCTTGGGTAACTTCAAAAATATGAATTTTGTGTGTGTTTATACTTTTGACTAATCTCAATTCTCCTCTTCCCAACAGCCGAGCGTGAGATTGTGCGTGACATCAAGGAGAAACTGTGCTATGTTGCGCTGGACTTTGAGCAGGAAATGGGCACCGCTTCCTCGTCGTCCTCTCTGGAGAAGAGCTACGAGCTGCCCGACGGACAGGTCATCACCATCGGCAACGAGAGGTTCCGTTGTCCAGAGGCCCTCTTCCAGCCCTCATTCCTTGGTGAGTCACCTCAGGGGAAAACGGTCTGATTCCAGTCATTTGGATTTAATAGAAACCCGCATGTCTTCCGTCACCAAATGTTGACTGCTTCTAGTATATGCATTTATTGTAATTGGTCTCTAAATGACACTGACTTGTCTCTTCCTAATGTGTAGGCATGGAATCTTGTGGTATCCATGAGACTACCTTCAACAGCATCATGAAGTGCGACGTGGACATCCGTAAGGACCTCTATGCCAACACAGTGCTCTCCGGTGGTACCACCATGTACCCTGGCATCGCTGACCGTATGCAGAAGGAGATCACATCCCTGGCCCCCACCACCATGAAGATCAAGGTAAAACCTTGTCCTTAGCACAGGCCACCATTACATGGTGGAGTGTGGCAAAAGCTTTGACAACTGCTGCCACCTGCTGGATGGTACAAGTCAATGCAGTACCAGATTGGCTTAATGTGAAACATTGTTTTCTCACTAAATGATAAACAACATGGTATTTGCACACATCCAAGTCACAATTTAATGACTTCACCTTTTTAATACCAAGAGGCAAACTTTGTGAAATAACTGATCATAATGCCTACTTATTTTGGGGGGTTTTGGAAGAAGTTTGGGAACCCTTGCATTTGTCTTAATTCAAAACTGTATTTAGCAAATTGACTCATGATCCATCTCTCCTTTTCCAGATCATCGCTCCCCCAGAGAGGAAATACTCTGTCTGGATCGGAGGCTCCATCCTGGCCTCCCTGTCCACCTTCCAGCAGATGTGGATCAGCAAGCAGGAGTATGACGAGTCTGGCCCCAGCATCGTCCACAGGAAGTGCTTCTAAACGAACTGTTAAACAAAAACCCTTGCACCCCTCTACAAATCTTGATACAGCTCTGCGTCTGCACACATAACCTTGGCACACCACCAACAACACTGGCGTGTGCAGAGCCTGTACAACACTCCTCTTCCTCACCCTCCCTCCCCTCACCACTACGGCTATGGTACCATGACCCCCCACCCATGATGGTGGGAACTTTTGCAGAAGTTAACTGGCCGGAGTGAACCGGGTGGTTTGTGTGTGAAACATGTCATTTGTTTGTGTAGGTCATTCCAGATGTCTGTCTGTTTGTTCACCACCTTATTTGCCTCTATGAAGGTGTAGTCACTGGTGGGTGTGCTGCCCAACAGACATCTGTAGTATTGCTTAATGTGTAAATTATCTGAAACTTGTTTTTGTACTTTCAGCCTTAAATGATATATACTTGGGGTCCTGTTTGTTTGTCATTATGCAAAAAGACGAGCTTTTGCCTTTTTTGTATGAAGGTGTAAAAGTTTGTTCGTGGGGGCTTTGTTGCCTCCTCTAGTCTACACTGACCTGTAAGAGCCCAATAAAAGTGCACATGTCTGAAAACAAATTTCTCTCCTTGATCTTTACTCTTGCTACATTATTGTACCACACCTGTTCTCTTGACATCCATGTCTTGCTCAAGGTTTTTTGAGGTTCTCATTTTTTCAGTGTACCATAGTAAGTAATTCTGGGTTTTCATGCCACAACAGAAATGAAATTGCCAATGATGTTGTAGAGGCTGGAGAGTACAGGGCTAACCCTGGTCAACTAAACCACATGAGTCATTCTGTGGCAGGGGATCCCAAACCTTAGACTCGAAAGACATTTCAAAATAACTAACTCCTTACTGGTCTACTGACATGCACACTTAAGCCTCTCCTAATTGATCCAGACCACAGCCAAAAAAATTCCGCTCCCTCTATTCCTGCCCTGAGTACAATACTCTTGATGCTGGCCTTTAAAGCAACCAGCCAGCTGAGCCAGGGAAGCTGGAAGTACATTCACTAAAACGCTCGGGCCACATGCCAAACTTCTCCCTTCTGGCTCAAACTAGGGAATGCACTTCCCATTGCACCCAACTGCACTCTCCCAATCTTCCACTGTAGTCTGACAACCCCTCTTAGCCTTATATAGATTGTAAATGGCTTTATGTAGCATGTGACATGGGGGTTTTCATGATTCTGAATCCATTCCAAATTGACATTTGTCACAAAGTCATAAAAGCTTGATACCGACAGCCAGTCAGCAAGTGGATTCATGAATTTATTTAATGCGTGTAATTAATAAATTGGCTATTGTGCTGCACACTATCATGCCACAGCTTGTTTTGATTATTGTCACAGTATTCAATACATTTATAATGTATTTATAAACATAAAGCCAAGGTAGAATAAGTGATATATTTGGATGATTTCTTCAAAGGTTAAAGCACTATAGACTATACATTAGGCCAATAAAAACTCACTGCTTTCTTTATAAATCGTTCTGAACCTTATAGTATATATGAATAGAATATATACAAGACAAGTTCTGAACAAACAATCTATCAGGAGACCACAAGGGGGCTCTGATAGACCAGAGCCGAAAATGTTGAATGAAACATTCCTGCAAAATGATGAACAGCTGATTGACTAGGATTAGTTTTACTCTGTGATGTCTTTTTACTCTTTACTATAGATTATCACTTCAATTATTACTTTCAATATGATGGATTTACATTTACTGTATGTTATTTTTTATTATTATATAATTTAAAAAAATAATCTATTATAATATATTGTTTTCAATATATGTAAAGGTAAGAAGGGGGCCGGACAATAGGCTATAAGCATTGCTTCTCCGTCCCTTCTTGAACAAAATAATAGTGTGATTGTTATTGTGTTGATGTACTGTTATTTGTACTTTTTCTGTTCAAGATAAATAAATAAATCAAATCAAAACAGATTAGAACAGCAAGCAAAAGAAACATGGCATTCATGATAATTTTTTTGCTTATTTTTGTTTATACATTTAAATCCTTTTATTTTATTTTATTTTAAAGACACGAATGTAAGAGATATTAAATCTCAACCAAAATCTGGCAACAGCCGCAACACTAACAGGAAACGTGTCCGTCTGGCAAATAGTTCCGGTAGTGTTCCGTGGCTGAGTGCCGATTGGATTCCTATTTCCTCCCAGTAGAAAGCTGTTTCAGTTGAAGATCAATGCAGCTTTTCTCCTGTCATCATAACTGTAGCCTCACATAGAACTTTAAAACATTAACAACTATGAGCACATCTATAGCAGGAATAGTAGAGGACATGGACTATCAAATTGAACAGGTTAGACCACATTAAATTGACTTATAACGACGTGTTCCCCAGCTACGTTTGTTTAGCTAATTGTAAACTGTAGCTATTTTAGCTAGACCTAGTTATTATGATGACAGCCTATGGAAATTGTATGGCAAGAGTTTAATGAAAAGTGTGATTATTGTACGTGTTTAATTAACAAAGTGATGCTTTGGTACTGTCCCCATTCAACCAAATTAGGCTATTGTGCTGCACACAACTTAGTATCATGCCACAGCTTTGTTTATTTATAAAACACATATAAAGGTAGAATAAGTGATATTTTTGGATAAAACAAAACGTTTTTGTTCAAAGGTTGAAGCACTATATTCTGATAGTCATTTCTATAGTGTTTGTTCAGTAACAGGAGTCTCCATGTTTCTCTTTGCTAAACAGAAAATACATTTTCAGGTAGCTGACAAAAGTTCAGTCTGGAGAGACATGGAGACTCATAGTCTATAGTAATGAGCACGATCAGAATATAGAGCTATTTAACAAAAGAAAATCACTTACCCTGCCTTTAATGCAAAGCAATATATTATGTTAACATACATTAGCATTATTTATAATACAAATGAAGGGAAAACAAAACCAACAATGTAGGGGAAATCATAGCCCCTTTCGGGACCCTCGGTTTTGTACGGGGTACCCTACGGTCCCTCGTAGCTTATTCCGCCCTCCATAGGACGCAGATTTACCCACTGTCTGTTCACGGAGACCTGCTCGGTCGCTTGAGTGTTGGTGAGATGTTTCAAAGATACATACAACAGCTTTAGGAGACTGCCGCAACGTGTGCGAAACGGCATTAACCGCCGTTAAGTATATTTTAATCTTTTTTTGAAGTTTTGCTTCGCTGAAATTCTCTTTTCCTCACTTCCCATGTCCCGCCTCCCAGCTCCCACGACACAACAGCATCATAAACATCCTGCATGCACGCGGTCGGCCAATCAGAGGCAGTAACTAGGACGTGCAGCTAGCCAGTCGCCGCTCGGGAGGCGGTACAATGGGAAGTCAATAAGGAAGTCAAGGAAGAGAGAGGAGAGAGAATTTCAGCGAAGCAAAACTTTAAAAAAAATTACTTAACGGCAACGGCGGTTAATGCCGTTTTGCACACGTTGCGGCGGTCTCCTAAAGCTGTTGTATGCATCTTTGAAACATCTCACCAACACTCAAGTGACCGAGCAGGTCTCCGTGAAAAATCTGCGTCCTATGGAGGGTGGAATAAGCTATGAGGGACCCTAGGGTAACGCCGTACAAAATTCAGAAAATAAAACGAGGGTTCCGAAAGGGGCTAGGGAAATCATAGGGTGCCTTGCTCAACGGTCACAAGGCCAGTAGAGTGTACAAATGGAACCAAATGGATTTGGTTCCATTTGTACACTCTCAGAGTAAAAATTTCATTGATTTTACAATATAAATTTGGGGGTCCCAGAGATAGAAATGCCATTAAATGGCAAATGTGTCAAACCGGGGGTCCTTGAAATTAAACGCGTTGAGAATCACTGCTAGAACCGTAAATATCTTCTGTTATGGGGGTCTCTGGCATATCTTTTCAAATGGGGGTCCACGTGCTCATTAGTGTCAATTTGGGGGTCATGGACATGAAAAAGTTTGGGAACCACTGAATTAAAGGATGTATCACTGGTTTCTTTCAAAACTGGCCTGAAAAAACAGCCCAAAATAACCGAAGAAATAAAATAAACAACTTAATTAAGTTAACTTAGTTAAAAGGCAAAGCTATAAGACAAGTAAACATTAAAATTAAAAGGCAGAAAGGGGGATTTGAATTTGATGTGGAAAGCGAGTCTAAATAAAAAAAGTATTCAATCAATCAATTAATCAAGGTGTGAATACCACTATCGGAAAAGCTGCCGATACTGCCTGTGTTGGTATCGGCGAGTATGCCCGTCTATGCCATTACGATACCATGTCATTTATCACATGATTTAATTTACAGTCATATTTTGAACGCTTCAGTCGATGTTGCAGGGCTGTTTTATACTCTTACTGTGCTATTTACATTATTTACATTATTGTTTTGCTACATTCCTAGATCAGTGGTTCTCAAACCTTTTAATTTCAATGACCCACACATAACTTGAGAGTTACAGACCTGTAAGCCGTCCATTTGGAACCCCCGCAGCAAATCCAGATTGTCCCTGAACCCCACTTTGAGAACCACTTGTCCCAGCTTCGTCTCAATTACACATTGGTAAATTTGGTATGGTATCGGATCGGCACTCTCTGCATCGACTATCGACCCATACGCAAGTTGTAGATATCGGACTCTGCATCGGGAAGGAAAGAAATGGTATCGGACGGTACGTCTAATTGTATATATTGTATTATTATTTACCGTTGCTTTGTATATGTGTTATGTTGCCCCTGCCCCAGGCTGTGGGTGACGAGGACGTGATGGCCTCGGCCTCCGTGGGAATGTCGGGTTTGTCCGATGAGATCCTGCTGTGCATCCTGCGTCACGTCCCCGTGGGAGACCTGCTGCTCAGCGTGGCGCGCGTCTGCCGCAAGCTGCACGCGCTCTGCCGTGACAAGACCCTGCTGACGCACGTCTGTCTGTCCGAGCACTACACGGTATAGCACAAATGACACTTCCTATAGACACTCCTGTCACTGCACACTTGTGCACAGTGAAATAAACAACACCTTATATAGGCCTCCTGCCACACAGTCACCCGACCTCAATTACTTAATTATTATCTGAATCATCTCCATAAAGGGTTCCCAAACTTTTCAGACCGCGACATCCCCAAAAATAATCATAACGACAAGCACTTGGAATTGTAGGAGTCGAGGCATTACATGTCGTTTGACTCTTGTTCCACAGAGAAATATCGTGAAAATTCATCGAACTCATAGACGTTAATCAAATAATCACATATTGCAGTTATTTGTAACGACAGCTCATTGTTAGTCAAAATGTCACGATTGTGTCAGCCCTAATTTCACCACAATTGAAACTTTCTTTCTTTCATATATCCAGTCTCTGAACTAACATCATTACATATAATCATAACATATTTTCCTCCCCCCCCCCCCTCCAGGCCAGTGACCTGTCCGTGCGGCAGATATTGAAGCAGCTGGCCAATCACGTGCAGTCCCTCAGCCTGAACGGCTGCTATTGGCTGTCGGGCTCCACCATGGAGCACCTGGTCCATTGCCGGGCGGTGACGCGCCTGGACCTGGGCGGCTGCCGGCTCACCTCCCTGCGCCTCTCGCGCCTCCTCTCCTCGCTGAGCGTCCTCCGGTCGCTGGCCTTCGACGTGGCGCCGGGCTTCAACGCCGCGCAGCTGGGCTCCGAGGCGGTCGACGCGCTGAGCCGCCTGTCGGACCTGCGGCAGACCCTCCTCACGCCCAGCTACGGCGTGGTGCCGTGCTGTGCCCAGCTACGCAGGTGACAGAGCAGGACCTCGTGGAGTTTAACCCATTCTGACCTGAGATCAGATTCTAAAAAATGTCTTCTACATCCTGACAGTTTTCCATTCTCTGACCTGAGATCAGTTTCTAAAAAATGTCTTCTACGTCAGTCGTTCTTAGATTTTTCAAAAATAGCAAACCTACAGGCTCGTAGCGCGCCACTCGGTGGCGCGCTATGAGCTTGTAGATCTGCTATTTTTCAATAGCTAAAGCATAACATAATGCTAACACCAAAAGGGGTTCCCGCCCAGAATGGGTTAAACGTTCTCAGTCAGTCAGTCGCCCACGGCTGATTCCAGTCATTCGGATTCCATAGAAGCCTGAATGTCGGCCACCGAAAATAGTCGATCTACAAGCGCTCAACGCGTCGCGCTGTGACGTGTTGAGAGATTGCAGATCGACAATTTTCAGTCATTGGTTATATAAAGATTTAAGAGTATTTGAAGTAGTCAAATTCACTAGCAATATAGAACACATTGTTCAGAAGCATCTTCTGAACAATGTATTCTCCCCTCAAGACTTAATTTTTATTCCGTTTGAGAGATACTGTATGTCTGTTTGGCTTTTAATGAGAGTTTCTGTTGTTCTGTTTTTTTTTTCTTTTTTTTCCCACTGTCTGCTGGGAAAAGTGTGTGTCTCGTATTCAGTGCATGTCTCGTATTCTTCAGTGATGTGTCTCCCTTGTTGTGTATTTCTGCTCATAGGCTGGCCCTGCAGTTTGATATACCAGAGGTGACCAGAGAGGGCGCCAGCGTTTGCTGCCAGTTGATGGTGGGCCAGAGTAGCGTGCCACATTACCAGCAGTTGGAGGAGTTCAGTGCTAGATTGGCCCCAGGAGAGGTGATTTATAACAATAATAATATCTCAAATAATATAGTGCTTTTCTAAGTACACAAAGACTTTCACATGGGGGTGGAGGAGAAAACAACAAAAGAAAAACAACTTTATTAGGAGCTGGCAAAAGCCATATTGAAGAGGTGGGTTTTGAGATACTGTACGATACTTGGTCTGGTAAGCGTAAAACGATAGTTACGTATGTAACTACGGTTCTATGAGTCCCGAATGACCGCCAGAGGCGGTGCTTTAAGCATGAATATGTCCTTCGCGCATGCGTCGTCGAGTGTTGTATACAAACAAAGTCAATTTTGACCCCGTGATGACCCGAAGTAGTCTATATCTTCCGGTAGTCTGCAGGGGATCAGTCTCTACAGAATTTTCTCGCGCGAATACGAGGATTCTGAGTGACAGAGTGCCTCTGGCGGTCATTCGGGACTCATAGAACCGTAGTTACATACGTAACTATCGTTCTATTTCGTCCCTGCTGACCGCCAGAGGCGGTGCTTTAAGCATGAATGACTTATGCCAGCCAAGTCACGAGGGATCCTGATCACAAACCATAAGGAGTAGGCTTGGAGGAGTCTCGTAAGAGGACCACGTCCAGCGGATGGGGAGTGGCAACACTCACCCAGAGGAACAGACAACTCGCTGTGATGCCCATGAGGCAGCGGCACAGATACATTCCAGGGGTACTTCCCTCGGGGCAGCCCATGATGTGGGGACGCTCCCGTTAAGAGTGGCACCTCACGCCAAATGGTAAGATACGATCACTCGCCCCATAAACATGGTTGATGGCATCCACAATAGTGTGGGGCGGGCGCTGTCTGGAGAGAGCGCTACCTTTGAAAGGGCCATCGTCACAACGGAACAGCCATTCTGACCGCCGAAAGCATTCAGCAGGTCTAACAAGCGGCTCTCAGGGCCCACACTGGGCGCAATAGTTCCCGCTCGTCCATCCACTCTCCTGGTGGAGGGTAAAACTATGCTAGCCGTATAGGCTGGTTGAGGTGTGTATGTGACAGCACCCTCAGGAGGAACACTGTTCGGCCACAGAGACACTCAGGCCGTCTGAGCTTTGCTTCGGACGCAAGTTACTAACAGACAGGACGTGCCGCTCACGGACACGCTTCGTTACAGCAATATTGATTCTAGCATCAACATGATATTGCCCCTACTTATGCTTTTAGAGTAGGAGATCGGCCCTTGTCTAGGAGGGACTGCGGAACTCCAGACAGGTAGGCAGGGCAGCGCACTAGGTCTTTGCTCTGGCCTCAGTTGGAAATAGGTTCCATCGGTTATCGTACAGTAGCCTGATGGATGTCATGGATGTCACCCTTGAATTCAGGGTGGCATGCCTGGCTGGTTCCACACAGCGGTTCAGGGCCGCCAGTGGCCAAGCGCCCAGTTGGGGGCGTTGAGCATTTGAATGCCGTATCCGACCGCCTCCCAGTTGGGGAGACCTCTGTCGGGGAGACGCCATGGCGTCCTCCGACTGGGTCTGTTCAGCAGAGGAGACCAAGTACTTCTTGGCTGGGGGGGGGGGCAACCAGCAGTATGGTGTGACCCTCCTAAATAACTCTGAGGCGCTGGTCGTATCAGAGAGGCAGTGGCAAGGCATATGCAGTGCCTCTGGCAGTGCGCATTTAAAAGGATAGTGCCCTGTGGGCGGTGGTCTGCTTAGGGCCATGTGTGTCAGGAACGATGTAGGTCGTTCCGTTCATACTGGCTATGTGGCAGGAAGCCTAAGAAGTCCAGCAGGCTGACAGCCATTTGTGGCGTTCAGGTTCTATGAAACCGTCGGACCCTTGAGTCCTGGCCCGGTGGGCTGGGTGTCTCCGTTAGGGAGAACCAGGGAGGTTAGTGAGGTCCAGGGTGAGGAGGTCCACCTCCGCTCTGCCGGGGTAGCCTCTGATTTAGTGTTCACCACCACTGGATGGGGTACCGCTCCCCTCATGGGAGCTTTCGATGGGAGGGAGAGCCTACCATGTAGTCCCGCTCTCCACTCAGACAACTTGCCTATAGGCTGATCGGGCGGGGAGGCTGTCCATAGACACCTACAGCAGCCAAGCAAACGTGGCCCTGCCCGATGACTTACGTGATACACGATCGAGGTGTTGCCCGAACGTATGAGAATGTGCTCGCCTCTCCTGTACGGCCGGAAGTGCTGTAGAGCGGAGCACACCACTTGCCGCTCCAGCACATTGCCGTGTTCGGCCCAGTAGACTGGCACGGACTTCATAGACCTGTTGGGTCCCATCAGATTCAAGACATGTCGACACCCGTCTGTCTTGCGTCACAAGGAAGTATGTAGATCGGACTTCCCTCAGTGTGACTGAGGATATACAGCCTCTGTTGCGCCCTTGGGCAGGAGGACACCTCACTCCTGGTCTGATAGTAGGGCTCTCGTCATGTTGCTGATAATGGCCAATTTGACCCGCCGGATATGGGGGGCTGGCGTCAGAAGGCGCTGCACAGCCCGGAAAGTCACAGTCAGGTCCCTGCGTGGGACGCCAGGGAACACGCTGGCCTCTAGTGTGGGCCGGCGGTGATACGCGAGCTCCGAGGGCAGTCAAGATGATTTCATCAATGTTGGAGCTCGGCCCTTTGGGAGGCGTGATGTGTCATAGGCCTGCAAGCTGCAGCCTGGTCTTCCCCACCTGGATGGTTCGCTCCAGCGCTTCTCGCCCAGCCGAACCACCTAGTGCTCCTGGCTCCTCAGGGAGACTACGGAGACTTGGCCTAGTCTCATCAGTCAAGCTTGACTGTGAAAACCCGGCTTGGCGACGGGCTAGAGATACGATGGACATCAGCCGTCCGCGCTCTGAGGACATGACGCCAATGCCTCCAGTGATACACCAAAGGTGGCTGAGCCAGTATTAACGTTGCCACTATTAGGTGTGAAAAGGAGGCCCCAGTGAGCAGGTTGCCTGTGCTCCTGTACTGGGGTCGAGGTCACCTAGCGTTCTGCCGCCGGGCCTCGCTGGAGAACACCATGAGGGATGCAGTGACAGGCTTGGTGGCTGGCATGTAACCCAGGCCAGCCCTTATCGCCTTGTGCGTTCCAATCTATTAAAGTGTCAAGTCGCAACGGGTTGTCTCAGGACACTTTTTCCAATCAGGGCAGGGCTGCCAGGATTTCACCATCGGTATAGAGATGGGAGAAGGCCCTGATCGTCCGCCCGGCAGGCCTGTAGCTGACTCAGGTACAGGCGTGGGGGACGGCGAAGACGGCAAAGCCGCGTCTGCAGAAGGCGCTTGGAGGAGCCGACTGCCTGCTTTAGTATGCGTTCCACGGCTATGCGCATGAGCTGAAAAGTGGGAGGCTGGCTCTGATGCCTGGGAGGCACTGCCTTCTGCATCTTCCTCATAGTCATGGAAGTGCATAGCTTAAGCTGTCGGGGAGAGCACATCAACCTCGAGTCAGCTGTGGCATCAGAGAGGGAGGCGCTTCGGCACCCTCCGAGGTGCCTAGGTGTCATCCGAAGTGAGCATGGACCTCATGTGGGCCAACTCCGCAGATAGCTGAGCCCTCTCGGATCTGCTGTAGCCAGCGGTCAGACCTTTTCCTCCTGGCACACGGGGCAGGACCAAGGTCGGCTCACAGCTGAAGGAGAGCTTCACACGAGGTACAAAAGTGGGAGCTCTCCATTGTGGTGGCACCGGTTACTCTGGACCGGCCGGTGCGCACAAGTCCCAACTAGCCCAGGGCGCGGACGCTGCTGGTTGCTAGGTGTTGGCCGTATGCTGGGGGGAGGAGGCGCGTACGCTGCCTGTACCAGCAGAGGCTTTCGAGGTACAAAAGTGGGAACTTTCCGTTGTGGTGGCACCGGTTCCTTTGGGCCGGCCGGTGCACACCAGTCCCAACTAGCCCAGGGCGCGGACGCTACTGGTTGCTAGGGGTGGGGCCGTATGCTGTAGGAAGGGAGCGCGGACGCTGCCTGTACCAGCAGAGGCTTTAACTTAGATCGGCATCTAATGACTTAATCGAAAAACTGAATGCTGCTATACCTGCCGCAGCATGCATTTACGTTTTATGCAAATGCTCATTGTAGCACTTTGAGATTCAACCAGATGTAAAGTGCATCATAGAAACAGCACACAAATGTTGCTGTTAGATAGACTGTGCGACCTGCATGGTCGCGGTGGGGGAGGGGAGCTCGTACGCTACCTGTACCCCCGGCGAAGGCTTACTTATAAATTATGATAATAAAGTAGCCTCCAGTCAAGGTTTGGACGCTGCTATGTAGCAGCTGTAGTGTTCCTATGCGAACGCTTATCCCAGCACTATGACATTTATCCAAACTCCAAGTGCTTTATTATTAGTGTGGTTGCCCTAAGAGGGCAACCAGACTATTGTAATTTATGTTTGCTAGTCCAGAGCGAAACAAAAGACACTTCCAATACACTAGTCGAGTGTCCAAGTGCATTATTATTAGTGTGGTTGCCCTAAAAGGGCAACCAGACTATTGTAATTTATGTTTGCTAGTCCAGAGCGAAACAAAAGACACTTCCAATACACTAGTCAAGTGTGCACCACTACGCATTCATGCTGGGAGGAGGGAGCACTAACGCTGCCTACCCCAGCCAGAAGTCTGGTTAAATAAACCGACACAAGCTAGTTTTGGAGAAAAGGCTACAACCGATGGCTCCACCAATAGGGGCCGCCTGCCGAAGGAAGGGAGCGTGTACGCTGCCTGTATCAGCTGCAGCTAAGAACAGAACAAGCTATACACCGATAGCTGTTAATAAATGCTTGAGCTAACAAACATTAGTAGTAAGTAACATCAAGCTGGCCGTATGCTGGAGGCGGAGCGCATACGCTGCCTGCCCTGTACCAGCTGGGCCAACAAACAGTAAAGCAAGCTATACACAGATAGCTTTTTTTATCTTAGATAGTATAATAAGCGCTTGGGCTACAACTACAGGTAGCAGCGCCAGTTAGAGATCTATGCTGGAGACCAGCTGGGCTACTAAAAAACAAGACAAGCTATAGCCTGTTCATAAACAGCTTTAACTTTAAACTACTGGTAGCTGCTGTGAGCTACGCTGGCAGCAGTGCCAGATACCCTGTGCTGGGGACCAGCTGGGTTAATGGGACCTACAGGTGGACAAACCAGTTGCACCCACTGTATATGCAAAAAACTGTTAATGGAGCTTTGAGCTCCAGACATAATAATAATAATAAACTTTATTTATATAGCACATTTTCATACATAAATGTAACTCAAAGTGCTTCACATTAAAATAAAATAATACTGTATAATAATACATGCTGGTAGCAGCTTCAGCTAGGCCCACTGCTGGGGGCCAGCTGGGTTAACAACCAGACAGGCTATGTACACCAATAGCTATTTAGCTACAGACTATACTGGTAGCAACATCAATACCCTGGGAGGACGCAGGTAGCTGCTCCTGTACCGGGCTAATAATAACAACAAGAATACAAGCTATTCGCAAAAGCGGTTAAGCTTGAATGCTGCCAATAGGTATATGGCTTTGGCCAGCGGGGCTTGTCAAACAGAAAATGCCGGTTAGCCTTAACTAACTTAAGTCATAAGTTATATGTCGACTGCTGAGAGTATGTAGCGACAATGCTTGCCATCAGCAGGGGCTAACCAAAGCTTGACAGTAGCGTGTTTATCAAACGAAGGTAATATTATGACAGTGTTCTTATCCTTCGGCAAGTCTTATAGTCGCTTATAATAAGCGCTAGCGTTCACAGTTGAACAAAACTTTGTATGCAGAGCAGGGAGGCGGCGCGAACGCAGCCTATACTTACAAGAGGTTATGCCATGATACAATAATCATATAATTTGAACGTCTGTTAGCGTTCACAGTCGAACAAAACTTTTATGCAGAGCAGGGAGGCGGCGCGAACGCAGCCTATACTCACAATAGGTTATGCCATGATAAAAAATATATATCATATCATTTGGACGTCTGTTTAGCGGGGATAGCACCACTTTAAACGATAACGTACCTTTTGTCCGAGGGGGGTTAGCCTTCCTTACCGGCGAGAGAGATTGGACGCTCCTGCGTCCACGTGAATCCGCGAAATAAACTCCATTCATCGAGGAGATAGAAAACCATAGTCGCAGTTCCTGGAGGGCGAACAAACGCTACTCCGACAGGCAGTCACGCCGTCACAGAACTACCGGCGACCAGGTACAGGCACCGTAGCTGCATATTGTATTGCATAGCAATACCTCGCAGCCCAGTGCAAATTTCTCACCACGACGCGCGAGAAAAATTAGAGACTGATCCCCTGCAGACTACCGGAAGATATAGACTACTTCGGGTCATCACGGGGTCAAAATTGACTTTGTTTGTATACAACACTCGACGACGCATGCGCGAAGGACATATTCATGCTTAAAGCACCGCCTCTGGCGGTCAGCAGGGACGAAATAGAACACACTCGCCTACATTTGTTTCCGTCGACTGCACGCTGGGGCAGCTCTTGTAATCTTGTATTTGTTTTTACTGAGGATAAGATTACAAGTCAGGTTAAAGGTAGAGTAAGTGATTTCACTCAAAAAACCTTAGGTTAGGGGCACGGTGGCACAGTTGGTAGTGCTGTCGCCTCACAGCTAGAAGGTCCTGGGTTCGATTCCCGCTCGGGGCACTGTGGGTGCTGGCGGCGTGTTTCCTCCTCCGCGTCATCAGTGCCCATACCCGAAGGCGGGGTTGGCGAAAGGGCCTTTCTTTTTGGAGTTTGCATGTTCTCCCCGTGTCCCCTAGGGTAGATACCCTCACAAAAACATGCAGTAATCCTGGTCTCTAAACGGCCTCCCCCTGGCCAGCCGGGGCGCCTGATGGAGGGGAAAGGAACTGGTTGGAATAACGTGTTCCTTCCACGCGCTACGTCCAACCAGGGAAACTCCCCCCTGTCAGGTGTAAAGGAGCAACTTGGACACTCAGGCATGAAGGAGCATGAGTTAAGTCCGTTGCTCTCCCTAGGTTGTTGCCTTGCTTTTCTTTTCTTTTTCTTTTATCCTCCATTTCTCTGTAAAGCACTTTGAGCTGCATTTCATGTCATGAAAGGTGCTATACAAATAAAGTTTTATTATTATTATTATTATTAGGTTGGCGGAGGGTGTGTAGAGCCCAGGATCACAGTAGATGATTGGCACAGGGGTGAAAAATGGGTTACAAAATCGTGGGATAAAAAATATAAAAAATAAAATAAAATAAACCTTAGGTTTCGTTTTTGGCTGTGGGACCTAAGCCTTCGTCCAATCAGGATAGAGAGTAAAAAACGAAACCTACGGTTTTTTGACCCCCAGGGGTTAACTGGGGACAGGGAGGAACTCCTTATATGGTCAGCACACTCTATAGTAGAGAGGATAAGTGATATTTGAATTAAGTGAAATCACTTACTCTACCTTTAAGCAAAGTTTTACTGTGGTTACGGTTGGGAATAGTGTTAGGTTTAGGCAGAGTTTTACTGATGTTAAGGTTAGGAATAAGGTTAGGTTTTAGGCAGAGTTTTACTGATGTTAAAGTTAGGAATAGTGTTACGTTTAGGCAGAGTTTTACTGATGTTAAGGTTAGGAATAAGGGCGACTGATTTGCGCCGAGGCGACTGTGTTTGGGGCGAGCGTTTTGGTATTCTTCCGTCTTTGGGACCTCAAGGTGGATGTCGTCGTCACCAGACCTGAGGTACTGTAAGTGGGAGGGGACATGATGTTGGAAGAGGAGCCAGGTAGCCTCATATGTGGTGTGAAGTATTTTGCTCAAGTCATTGACTGCCATTGACGTCTATAGACCTGATTTAAAATCCAACGCTTCACTGCCATTGAGGACAATAGATCAATCAGTGCTTTCAGTGGTTTGCGATAGAGGGCGCTCTTCCGCAACCTGTGAGTTCATTTGGGCTTTCGGATCAGAGGACAACCGGAAAAAAAAACGTGATAAAAACAAAACCAAGCCGTAATAGAGCGTCGCAGTCCCTCCCCCTTTCAGAACAACGATTGGCCCAGGAAATTAATCCCAATGCATTTTTCCCATAGGCATTTCAAAACGTATTTATTTAAAGACCTTTTAAGCGTTGTACGAAGCCAACTCTTGTCGTGACAAATCATGACAACAAACACAAATTTTCACACTTTTTTTGTGGTTTTTCTTCTTTGTAATTATTTGTTTGGTCCAAAATATTGTGTGTGATGTCATGATTTGTCACGACAAGAGTTGGCTTCGTACGACGCTTAAAAGCTCTTTAAATAAATACGTTTTGAAATGCCTATGGAAAAAATGCATTGGGATTAATTTCCTGGGCCACTCGTTGTTCTGAAAGGGGGAGGGACTGCGACGCTCTATAGCATTATAGGTCTTCAGATGACTAGAATATGTCAAACTGAATTACATTTTATTCTAAAGACTAGACTAGAACAAAAAAAGAAAAAATCTGTCAAAATCAACACTGACGTGTGTAACTTGTTATTTCCTGTTGCCAGGTCAACCAGACGTTGCTGCTCCTCTACCTGGCTGTGTTCAGTGTCCGTGTTCCGGAGCACCTCCGGGTCTTCCTGGTGTCCATCCCCGGTCCCAACCCCGCCCACTGGTCTGCCTCCGCCTCGTTGGCCCAGAGCCTGGGGCACCATGGTGACCTGGAGGCCTTGCAGCTTCCTCGCACCTGGTTGGACCCTCGGTCCCTAGAGCGTGCCCTAGAGGTAGGAGACCTGTATAATTAAAACCCTTAAAAACCTGAGGCTGACTAAATGTCTTCTAAATCCTAAAAGTCTTCTGAAAAAACCTGCTTCTACGTAAGTGTTCTCAAACTTTTTCATGTCAAGGACCCCCAAGTGTTTGGCTACCGACTCCCCCATCTCAAAATATTTTGTTCCAGGGACCCCCAGAAGCAAAGATTTGACTTAAAAATATTTGCTTTAAAATATAATTTATATTCAAGGATTTGTACATGTTTAAGACGTTTCTAAAATAACAGATCTACAAGCTCGCTATGAGCTTTTTATATCTTGTGTTTTTGAATAGCCAACGTAAAAAATCTAAAATGACACGGATGCTTTCCCGGTTTTAATCTGAGGCAGATTGAATCGATTCTACAAAATGCCTGCAGGACCAAATGCCTGCAGACCTCTGGTCTATAGAGTGTTTGTTCAGTACCTGGACTCACAGGAGCCAACTTTACATATGACACAAGAGCAGTTCCCAAGATTTCTTCTTTTTTTTTTCCCCCACCCCCCTTCCCTCCCTCATCCCCCCTCCATGTGGCACCATCTCCAATGTCTCTGTATAGTCCTTTTTCTACATATGACAGGTCCACACTCAAACAGGGACAGACAAGGCAATATCACTTCAGGTTGTACATTTCAGGAGGACAAAAATAAAAGAGTGGGCGGAAAAAGACAGACAAAAGAAACAAAACAAAAAAAACCCAACAACAAACTGAAAAAAGAAACAAAAACGAAAGTATATACATTTATGCTGAGGGGGACAAAAACAATATAGCTTTGGTCTTCGACCACGAGAGGAGGAGAGGTGTCTTATACATTTTATACAATCATACAGCAGGCAATGAACCAGTGAGATCACACGAAGTCCGCTCTCAGGGGGGCAATGTGCACCATCCAGTTGTTCCAAATTTGGTAGAAATTGTCTAATCTAGTTCTTAACATGTATGTTAATTTTTCCATTTTGAAGATATCTAGGACTATTCCATGCCAATCGTCCATTGTGGGTGTGATTGGGGATAGCCATCTTCTTGTTATTGACTTTTTGCTGGCTGCCAAGAGAACCTGCAGTAGCTTTGTGTATCTCGACTGGTTAAGACATTCAATGTGGCCCAGGTACATGGTTGTGAAGTTGAAAGGTATTGGAGTATTAAATACTGAGCACAGTGATTTGTGAATATTGTTCCAAAACACCCCCAATTTGGGGCACCCCCAGAAAATGTGGAAGTGGTTGGCTTTCTTTGCCCCACACTGCCTCCAGCACAGCCTATCGTCCCCTTTGTATTTTTCCTGGTATGGGGTCTTAAAATATCTAATAATATTTTTCCAACAGTGCTCTCTCCAATCCATAGAACAAGTTGAGGTAGACTGGAACTCCCAGATCCCTCCCCATTCTCCAGCTCTTTCATAAAGAAAAAGAAAATGTTTTTCTTAGATCGGGATACCAATTGTATCCAATCAGAGAATAGAGAACTCAGTCAGGATGGAATTGCAAGTGACGACGCAAAGAAATGAGCAGACAAAACATGAACATTGAAGCTGAGAAAATGGGGTAGGCCTACTTTTCTCCTGACTGGGTTGATTTTTTTTTCCAAATCAGAAAATGTAAATTTTCTTGTTAATTACCCCCCGCAGGGCAACAGCCCCAAGCACCTGAGCTTCAGCCGCTCCCCGGCGCTGCGCGCACAGCTCTTCCAGTCGCTGCTGGAGCCGGGCGGGGTCAAGGACGCCACCAGGCTGGTCAGCCTCAACCTGAGCGGGATAAGCCACAGCAGCCCTTACCCAGAGTGCAGCAGCGGCGGCGGAGGCGGCGGGATGCGCGGGGGGGGCGGGGAGGATCAGCTGTCCGCCGGGACCGTGAGCCGCCTGGCGCTCAGCTGCTGCAACCTCCGACACCTCAACCTCATGCACACGCACTACCACCACGACGGCGGCGGTGGCGGCGCGCCCGGACTCGGCGGCGGGGACGACGAGGCGCACCTGTGTGCCAGCCTGTCCAGGCTGAGACACCTGCGCTCGCTGGCGCTGCCCGCCTGCGCCGTGTCCGACGGCGGCGCCTCTGACGGCGCCCACGCCCACCCCCACCCCGCACACCACGCTACCTCGCCATCGTCGCTGCTGCTGCTGGGGCTGAAGAAGCCGGCCCGCGTGGGAGTCCAGACTTACAGGTAATAATAACGAGTAAGACGCGCAAACGCGGGAAGCGAACGCACTCAGCTCCATATATGGGCACAAAAGGGGCCAGGTCCACAACAAAACAAATCACTGGCCCCTTTTGTGCCCATATATGGAGCTGAGTGGACCTGGCCCCTTTTGTGCCCATATATGGAGCTGAGTGATTGCTGATGCAACACACTCCATATTTGGATAGCGGGACAGACACACGGACAGACAGACAGACACACACACAGACATGATCTGCTAGGTCTCATAGTAAGTGCAATAAAACTTTATCTGTATAGCACCTTTCATGACATGAAAGGTGGCAGTGCTTTACAGAGCAATGGAGAAAAAAAAAGAAAAGCAAGGCTAAGACATGCAATAATACAGCAGTAATGCAATACAGTAGAGGACATGAATAACAAAAAATAAAAGATCAATTAAAAAGCAATGTTGTAGAAGTGGGGTCTTGAGCTGTGCTTTAAAAATGTCTACAGAGGCTGCCTGTCGAAGGTATACAGTGGGAGCTTGTTCCATGCCGTCGGCCCGTAGAAGCAAAAAGCTGCTTCCCCCGTATTTTTTAGTTGCCATTTATTTTAGGCAAAGTGAGCAGGCCAGCAGTGGAAGACCTTAGGGGGGCGGTTTGGGACATATTTAGGCAGGCACTGAGGCGGTCATGTAGGTAGGTAGAGTTGTCCCAAAACCGATACCGGCATATATAGGAAAAGCTGCCGTTGCTGCTGCCTGAAATGCTGGGGATCAGCATTGTCCGTGTCATTCTGATACCACATAATTAATGAATCGCATGACTATATTTAATTTA
>NC_137864.1:3437505-3516997 GCF_963924005.1 Protomyctophum bolini | reverse complement strand
TTTGAAGAAAATTCAAAATTTCAAACAAACATTAGGTTATAGCCCATCGTTTTTTGAATTTTTGAAAAAATGTTATCCTCATTTTTCATCATTTTTGAACATGGGCTATAGCCCCTAACCGTACGGCATACTATAGCACGCCATTTTTCATCATTTTTGAGGATTTGAAGAAATTCAAAATTTCAAAAAACATGGGTTATAGCCCATCGTTTTTTGAATTTTTTGAAAAAAATGTTATCCTCATTTTTTCATCATTTTTGAACATGGGCTATAGTCCCCTACCGTACGGCATACTACAGCACGCCGTTTTTCATCATTTTTGAGGATTTGAAGAAATTTCAAAATTATCAAAAACATGGGTTATAGCCCATTCGTTTTTTGAATTTTTTGAAAAAAATGTTATCCTCATTTTTTCATCATTTTTGAACATGGGCTATAGCCCCTACCCGTACGGCATACTACAGCACGCCGTTTTTCATCATTTTTGAGGATTTGAAGAAAATTCAAAATTTCAAAAAACATGGGTTATAGCCCATCGTTTTTTGAATTTTTGAAAAAAATGTTATCCTCATTTTTCATCATTTTTGAACATGGGCTAAAGCTCCTACCGTACGGCATACTACAGCACGCCGTTTTTCATCATTTTTGAGGATTTGAAGAAAATTCAAAATTTCAAAAAACATGGGTTATAGCCCATCGTTTTTTGAATTTTTGAAAAAAATGTTATCCTCATTTTTCATCATTTTTGAACATGGGCTATAGCCCCTACCGTACGGGCATACCTACTAGCACGCCGTTTTTCATCATTTTTGAGGATTTGAAGAAAATTCAAAATTTCAAAAAACATGGGTTATAGCCCATCGTTTTTTGAATTTTTGAAAAAAATGTTATCCTCATTTTTCATCATTTTTGAACATGGGCTATAGCCCCTACCGTACGGCATACTACAGCACGCCGTTTTTCATCATTTTTGAGGATTTGAAGAAAATTCAAAATTTCTAAAAACATGGGTTATAGCCCATCGTTTTTTTGAATTTTTGAAAAAAATGTTATCCTCATTTTTCATCATTTTTGAACATGGGCTATAGCCCCTACCGTACGGCATACTATAGCACGCCGTTTTTCATCATTTTTGAGGATTTGAAGAAAATTCAAAATTTCAAAAAACATGGGTTATAGCCCATCGGTTTTTTGAATTTTTGAAAAAAATGTTATCCTCATTTTTCATCATTTTTGAACATGGGCTATATAGCCCTACCTACGGCATACTACTAGCACGCCGTTTTTCATCATTTTTGAGGATTTGAAGAAAATTCAAAATTTCTAAAAACATGGGTTATAGCCCATCGTTTTTTGAATTTTTGAAAAAAATGTTATCCTCATTTTTCATCATTTTTGAACATGGGCTATAGCCCCTACCGTACGGGCATACTATAGCACGCCGTTTTTCATCATTTTTGAGGATTTGAAGAAAATTCAAAATTTCAAAAAACATGGGTTATAGCCCATCGTTTTTTGAATTTTTGAAAAAAATGTTATCCTCATTTTTCATCATTTTTGAACATGGGCTATAGCCCCTACCGTACGGCATACTATAGCACGCCAGTTTTTCATCATTTTTGAGGATTTGAAGAAAATTCAAAATTTCAAAAAACATGGGTTATAGCCCATCGTTTTTTGAATTTTTGAAAAAAATGTTATCCTCATTTTTCATCATTTTTGAACATGGGGCTATAGCCCTACCGTACGGGCATACTATTAGCACGCCGTTTTTCATCATTTTTGAGGATTTGAAGAAAATTCAAAATTTCAAAAAACATGGGTTATAGCCCATCGTTTTTTTGAATTTTTGAAAAAAAATGTTATCCTCATTTTTCATCATTTTTGAACATGGGCTATAGCCCTTACCGTACGGCATACTATAGCACGCCGTTTTTCATCATTTTTGAGGATTTGAAGAAAATTTCAAAATTTCAATAAAACATGGGTTATAGCCCAGTCGTTTTTTGGAATTTTTGAAAAAAAATGTTATCCTCATTTTTCATCATTTTTGAACATGGGCTATAGCCCCTACCGTACGGCATACTATAGCACGCCGTTTTTCATCATTTTTGAGGATTTGAAGAAAATTCAAATTTCAAAAAACATGGGTTATAGCTAGCCCATCGTTTTTTTGAATTTTTGAAAAAAATGTTATCCTCATTTTTCATCATTTTGAACATGGGCTATAGCCCCTACCGTACGGCATACTAAGAGCACGCCGTTTTTCATCATTTTTGAGGATTTTGAAGAAAATTCAAAATTTCAAAAAACATGGGTTATAGCCCATCGTTTTTTGAATTTTTGAAAAAAATGTTATCCTCATTTTTCATCATTTTTGAACATGGGCTATAGCCCCTACCGTACGGCATACTATAGCACGCCGTTTTTCATCATTTTTGAGGATTTGAAGAAAATTCAAAATTTCAAAAAACATGGGTTATAGCCCATCGTTTTTTGAATTTTTGAAAAAAATGTTATCCTCATTTTTCATCATTTTTGAACATGGGCTATAGCCCCTACCGTACGGCATACTATCAGCACGCCGTTTTTCATCATTTTTGAGGATTTGAAGAAAATTCAAAATTTCAAAAAACATGGGTTATATAGCCCATCGTTTTTTGAATTTTTGAAAAAAAATGTTATCCTCATTTTTCATCATTTTTGAACATGGGCTATAGCCCCTACCGTACGGCATACTACAGCACGCCGTTTTTCATCATTTTTGAGGATTTGAAGAAAATTCAAAATTTCAAAAAACATGGGTTATAGCCCATCGTTTTTTGAATTTTTGAAAAAAATGTTATCCTCATTTTTCATCATTTTTTAACATGGGCTATAGCCCCTACCGTACGGCATACTATAGCACGCCGTTTTTCATCATTTTTGAGGATTTGAAGAAAATTCAAAATTTCAAAAAACATGGGTTATAGCCATCGTTTTTTGAATTTTTGAAAAAAATGTTATCCTCATTTTTCATCATTTTTGAACATGGGCTATAGCCCCTACCGTACGGCATACTATAGCACGCCGTTTTTCATCATTTTTGAGGATTTGAAGAAAATTCAAAATTTCAAAAAACATGGGTTATAGCCCATCGTTTTTTTGAATTTTTTGAAAAAAATGTTATCCTCATTTTTCACTCATTTTTGAACATGGGCTATAGCCCCTACCGTACGGCATACTATAGCACGCCGTTTTTCATCATTTTTTGAGGATTTGAAGAAAATTCAAAATTTCAAAAAACATGGGTTATAGCCCATCGTTTTTTTGAATTTTTGAAAAAAATGTTATCCTCATTTTTCATCATTTTTGAACATGGGCTATAGCCCTTACCGTACGGCATACTATAGCACGCCGTTTTTTCATCATTTTTGAGGATTTGAAGAAAATTCAAAATTTCAAAAAAACATGGGTTATAGCCCATCGTTTTTTGAATTTTTGAAAAAAATGTTATCCTCATTTTTCATCATTTTTGAACATGGGCTATAGCCCCTACCGTACGGCATACTATAGCACGCCGTTTTTCATCATTTTTGAGGATTTGAAGAAAATTCAAAATTTCAAAAAACATGGGTTATAGCCCATCGTTTTTTGAATTTTTGAAAAAAATGTTATCCTCATTTTTCATCATTTTTGAACATGGGCTATAGCCCCTACCGTACGACATACTATAGCACGCCGTTTTTCATCATTTTTGAGGATTTTGAAGAAAATTCAAAATTTCAAAAAACATGGGTTATAGCCCATCGTTTTTTGAATTTTTGAAAAAAATGTTATCCTCATTTTTCATCATTTTTGAACATGGGCTATAGCCCCTTACCGTACGGCATACTATAGCACGCCGTTTTTCATCATTTTTGAGGATTTGAAGAAAATTCAAAATTTCAAAAAACATGGGTTATAGCCCATCGTTTTTTGAATTTTTGAAAAAAATGTTATCCCTCATTTTTCCTCATTTTTGAACATGGGCTATAGCCCCTACCGTACGGCATACTACAGCACGCCGTTTTTCATCATTTTTGAGGATTTGAAGAAAATTCAAAATTTCAAAAAACATGGGTTATAGCCCATCGTTTTTTGAATTTTTGAAAAAAATGTTATCCTCATTTTTCATCATTTTTGAACATGGGCTATAGCCCCTACCGTACGGCATACTATAGCACGCCGTTTTTCATCATTTTTGAGGATTTGAAGAAAATTCAAATTTCAAAAAACATGGGTTATAGCCATCGTTTTTTGAATTTTTGAAAAAAATGTTATCCTCATTTTTCCTCATTTTTGAACATGGGCTATAGCCCCTACCGTACGGCATACTAACAGCACGCCGTTTTTCATCATTTTTGAGGATTTGAAGAAAATTCAAAATTTCAAAAAACATGGGTTATAGCCCATCGTTTTTTGAATTTTTGAAAAAAATGTTATCCTCATTTTTCATCATTTTTTAACATGGGCTATAGCCCCTACCGTACGGCATACTATAGCACGCCGTTTTTCATCATTTTTGAGGATTTGAAGAAAATTCAAAATTTCAAAAAACATGGGTTATAGCCCATCGTTTTTTGAATTTTTGAAAAAAAATGTTATCCTCATTTTTCATCAATTTTTTGAACATGGGCTATAGCCCCTACCGTACGGCATACTATAGCACGCCGTTTTTCATCATTTTTGAGGATTTTGAAGAAAATTCAAAATTTCAAAAAACATGGGTTATAGCCCATCGTTTTTTTGATTTTTGAAAAAAATGTTATCCTCATTTTTCATCATTTTTGAACATGGGCTATAGCCCCTACCGTACGCATACTATAGCACGCCGTTTTTCATCATTTTTGAGGATTTGAAGAAAATTCAAAATTTCAAAAAACATGGGTTATAGCCCATCGTTTTTTGAATTTTTGAAAAAAATGTTATCCTCATTTTTCATCATTTTTGAACATGGGCTATAGCCCCTTACCGTACGGCATACTATAGCACGCCGTTTTTCATCATTTTTGAGGATTTGAAGAAAATTCAAAATTTCAAAAAACATGGGTTATAGCCCATCGTTTTTTGAATTTTTGAAAAAAATGTTATCCTCATTTTTCATCATTTTTGAACATGGGCTATAGCCCCTACCGTACGGCATACTACAGCACGCCGTTTTTCATCATTTTTGAGGATTTGAAGAAAATTCAAAATTTCAAAAAACATGGGTTATAGCCCATCGTTTTTTGAATTTTTGAAAAAAATGTTATCCTCATTTTTCATCATTTTTGAACATGGGCTATAGCCCTACCGTACGGCATACTATAGCACGCCGTTTTTCATCATTTTTGAGGATTTGAAGAAAATTCAAAATTTCAAAAAACATGGGTTATAGCCCATCGTTTTTGAATTTTTGAAAAAAATGTTATCCTCATTTTTCCTCATTTTTTGAACATGGGCTATAGCCCCTACCGTACGGCATACTACAGCACGCCGTTTTTCATCATTTTTGAGGATTTGAAGAAAATTCAAAATTTCAAAAAACATGGGTTATAGCCCATCGTTTTTTGAATTTTTGAAAAAAATGTTATCCTCATTTTTCATCATTTTTTAACATGGGCTATAGCCCCTACCGTACGGCATACTATAGCACGCCGTTTTTCATCATTTTTTGAGGATTTGAAGAAAATTCAAAATTTCAAAAAACATGGGTTATAGCCCATCGTTTTTTGAATTTTTGAAAAAATGTTATCCTCATTTTTCATCATTTTTTAACATGGGCTATAGCCCCTACCGTACGGCATACTATAGCACGCCGTTTTTCATCATTTTTGAGGATTTGAAGAAAATTCAAAATTTCAAAAAACATGGGTTATAGCCCATCGTTTTTTGAATTTTTGAAAAAAATGTTATCCTCATTTTTCATCATTTTTTAACATGGGCTATAGCCCCTACCGTACGGCATACTATAGCACGCCGTTTTTCATCATTTTTGAGGATTTGAAGAAAATTCAAAATTTCAAAAAAACATGGGTTATAGCCCATCGTTTTTTGAATTTTTGAAAAAAATGTTATCCTCATTTTTCATCATTTTTTAACATGGGCTATAGCCCCTACCGTATGGCATACTATAGCACGCCGTTTTTCATCATTTTTGAGGATTTGAAGAAAATTCAAAATTTCAAAAAACATGGGTTATAGCCCATCGTTTTTTGAATTTTTGAAAAAAATGTTATCCTCATTTTTCATCATTTTTGAACATGGGCTATAGCCCCTACCGTACGGCATACTATAGCACGCCGTTTTACATCATTTTTGAGGATTTGAAGAAAATTCAAAATTTCAAAAAACACTGGGTTATAGCCCATCGTTTTTTGAATTTTTTGAAAAAAATGTTATCCTCATTTTTCATCATTTTTGAACATGGGCTATAGCCCTTACCGTACGGCATACTATAGCACGCCGTTTTTTCATCATTTTTGAGGATTTGAAGAAAATTCAAAATTTCAAAAAACATGGGTTATAGCCCATCGTTTTTTTGAATTTTTGAAAAAAATGTTATCCTCATTTTTCATCATTTTTGAACATGGGCTATAGCCCCTACCGTACGGCATACTACAGCACGCCGTTTTTCATCATTTTTGAGGATTTGAAGAAAATTCAAAATTTCAAAAAACATGGGTTATAGCCCATCGTTTTTTGAATTTTTGAAAAAAATGTTATCCTCATTTTTCATCATTTTTGAAACATGGGCTATAGCCCCTACCGTACGGCATACTATAGCACGCCGTTTTTCATCATTTTTGAGGATTTGAAGAAAAATTCAAAATTTCAAAAAACATGGGTTATAGCCCATCGTTTTTTGAATTTTTGAAAAAAATGTTATCCTCATTTTTCATCATTTTTGAACATGGGCTATAGCCCCTTACCCGTACGGCATACTATAGCACGCCGTTTTTTCATCATTTTTTGAGGATTTGAAGAAAATTCAAAATTTCAAAAAACATGGGTTATAGCCCATCGTTTTTTGAATTTTTGAAAAAAATGTTATCCTCATTTTTCATCATTTTTGAACATGGGCTATAGCCCCTACCGTACGGCATACTACAGCACGCCGTTTTTCATCATTTTTGAGGATTTGAAGAAAATTCAAAATTTCAAAAAACATGGGTTATAGCCCATCGTTTTTGAATTTTTGAAAAAAATGTTATCCTCATTTTTCATCATTTTTTAACATGGGCTATAGCCCCTACCGTACGGCATACTATAGCACGCCGTTTTTTCATCATTTTTGAGGATTTGAAGAAAATTCAAAATTTCAAAAAACATGGGTTATAGCCCATCGTTTTTTGAATTTTTGAAAAAAATGTTATCCTCATTTTTTCATCATTTTTGAACATGGGCTATAGCCCCTACCGTACGGCATACTATAGCACGCCGTTTTTCATCATTTTTGAGGATTTGAAGAAAATTCAAAATTTCAAAAAAACATGGGTTATAGCCCCATCGTTTTTTGAATTTTTGAAAAAAATGTTATCCTCATTTTTCATCATTTTTGAACATGGGCTATAGCCCTTACCGTACGGCATACTATAGCACGCCGTTTTTTCATCATTTTTGAGGATTTGAAGAAAATTCAAAATTTCAAAAAAACATGGGTTATAGCCCATCGTTTTTTGAATTTTTGAAAAAAATGTTATCCTCATTTTTCATCATTTTTGAACATGGGCTATAGCCCCTACCGTACGGCATACTATAGCACGCCGTTTTACATCATTTTTGAGGATTTGAAGAAAATTCAAATTTCAAAAAACATGGGTTATAGCCCATCGTTTTTGAATTTTTGAAAAAAATGTTATCCTCATTTTTCATCATTTTTTGAACATGGGCTTATAGCCCCTTACCGTACGGCATACTATAGCACGCCGTTTTTCATCATTTTTGAGGATTTGAAGAAAATTCAAAATTTCAAAAAACATGGGTTATAGCCCCATCGTTTTTTGAATTTTTGAAAAAAATGTTATCCTCATTTTTCATCATTTTTGAACATGGGCTATAGCCCCTACCGTACGGCATACTACAGCACGCCGTTTTTCATCATTTTTGAGGATTTGAAGAAAATTTCAAAATTTCAAAAAACATGGGTTATAGCCCATCGTTTTTTGAATTTTTGAAAAAAATGTTATCCTCATTTTTCATCATTTTTGAACATGGGCTATAGCCCCTACCGTACGGCATACTATAGCACGCCGTTTTTTCATCATTTTTGAGGATTTGAAGAAAATTCAAAATTTCAAAAAACATGGGTTATAGCCCATCGTTTTTTGAATTTTTGAAAAAAATGTTATCCTCATTTTTCATCATTTTTGAACATGGGCTATAGCCCCTACCGTACGGCATACTATAGCACGCCGTTTTTCATCATTTTTTGAGGATTTGAAGAAAATTCAAAATTTCAAAAAACATGGGTTATAGCCCATCGTTTTTTGAATTTTTGAAAAAAATGTTATCCTCATTTTTCATCATTTTTGAACATGGGGCTATAGCCCCCTACCGTACGGCATACTATAGCACGCCGTTTTTCATCATTTTTGAGGATTTGAAGAAAATTCAAAATTTCAAAAAACATGGGTTATAGCCCATCGTTTTTTGAATTTTTGAAAAAAATGTTATCCTCATTTTTCATCATTTTTTAACATGGGCTATAGCCCCTACCGTACGGCATACTATAGCACGCCGTTTTCATCATTTTTGAGGATTTGAAGAAAATTCAAAATTTCAAAAAACATGGGTTATAGCCCATCGTTTTTTGAATTTTTGAAAAAAATGTTATCCTCATTTTTCATCATTTTTGAACATGGGCTATAGCCCCTACCGTACGGCATACTACAGCACGCCGTTTTTCATCATTTTTGAGGATTTGAAGAAAATTCAAAATTTCAAAAAACATGGGTTATAGCCCATCGTTTTTTGAATTTTTGAAAAAAATGTTATCCTCATTTTTCATCATTTTTGAACATGGGCTATAGCCCCTACCGTACGGCATACTATAGCACGCCGTTTTTCATCATTTTTGAGGATTTGAAGAAAATTCAAAATTTCAAAAAACATGGGTTATAGCCCATCGTTTTTTGAATTTTTGAAAAAAATGTTATCCTCATTTTTCCTCATTTTTGAACATGGGCTATAGCCCCTACCGTACGGCATACTACAGCACGCCGTTTTTTCATCATTTTTGAGGATTTTGAAGAAAATTCAAAATTTCAAAAAACATGGGTTATAGCCCATCGTTTTTTGAATTTTTGAAAAAAATGTTATCCTCATTTTTCATCATTTTTTAACATGGGCTATAGCCCCTACCGTACGGCATACTATAGCACGCCGTTTTTCATCATTTTTGAGGATTTGAAGAAAATTCAAAATTTCAAAAAACATGGGTTATAGCCCATCGTTTTTTGAATTTTTGAAAAAAATGTTATCCTCATTTTTCATCATTTTTTAACATGGGCTATAGCCCCTACCGTACGGCATACTATAGCACGCCGTTTTTCATCATTTTTGAGGATTTGAAGAAAATTCAAAATTTCAAAAAACATGGGTTATAGCCCATCGTTTTTTGAATTTTTGAAAAAATGTTATCCTCATTTTTCATCATTTTTGAACATGGGCTATAGCCCCTACCGTACGGCATACTACAGCACGCCGTTTTTCATCATTTTTGAGGATTTGAAGAAAATTCAAAATTTCAAAAAACATGGGTTATAGCCCATCGTTTTTTGAATTTTTGAAAAAAATGTTATCCTCATTTTTCATCATTTTTGAACATGGGCTATAGCCCCTACCGTACGGCATACTATAGCACGCCGTTTTTCATCATTTTTGAGGATTTGAAGAAAATTCAAAATTTCAAAAAACATGGGTTATAGCCCATCGTTTTTTGAATTTTTGAAAAAAATGTTATCCTCATTTTTCCTCATTTTTGAACATGGGCTATAGCCCCTACCGTACGGCATACTACAGCACGCCGTTTTTCATCATTTTTGAGGATTTGAAGAAAATTCAAAATTTCAAAAAACATGGGTTATAGCCCATCGTTTTTTGAATTTTTGAAAAAAATGTTATCCTCATTTTTCATCATTTTTTAACATGGGCTATAGCCCCTACCGTACGGCATACTATAGCACGCCGTTTTTCATCATTTTTGAGGATTTGAAGAAAATTCAAAATTTCAAAAAACATGGGTTATAGCCCATCGTTTTTTGAATTTTTGAAAAAAATGTTATCCTCATTTTTCATCATTTTTTAACATGGGCTATAGCCCCTACCGTACGGCATACTATAGCACGCCGTTTTTCATCATTTTTGAGGATTTGAAGAAAATTCAAAATTTCAAAAAACATGGGTTATAGCCCATCGTTTTTTGAATTTTTGAAAAAAATGTTATCCTCATTTTTCATCATTTTTGAACATGGGCTATAGCCCCTACCGTACGGCATACTATAGCACGCCGTTTTTCATCATTTTTGAGGATTTGAAGAAAATTCAAAATTTCAAAAAACATGGGTTATAGCCCATCGTTTTTTGAATTTTTGAAAAAAATGTTATCCTCATTTTTCATCATTTTTGAACATGGGCTATAGCCCTTACCGTACGGCATACTATAGCACGCCGTTTTTCATCATTTTTGAGGATTTGAAGAAAATTCAAAATTTCAAAAAACATGGGTTATAGCCCATCGTTTTTTGAATTTTTGAAAAAAATGTTATCCTCATTTTTCATCATTTTTGAACATGGGCTATAGCCCCTACCGTACGGCATACTACAGCACGCCGTTTTTCATCATTTTTGAGGATTTGAAGAAAATTCAAAATTTCAAAAAACATGGGTTATAGCCCATCGTTTTTTGAATTTTTGAAAAAAATGTTATCCTCATTTTTCATCATTTTTGAACATGGGCTATAGCCCCTACCGTACGGCATACTATAGCACGCCGTTTTTCATCATTTTTGAGGATTTGAAGAAAATTCAAAATTTCAAAAAACATGGGTTATAGCCCATCGTTTTTTGAATTTTTGAAAAAAATGTTATCCTCATTTTTCCTCATTTTTGAACATGGGCTATAGCCCCTACCGTACGGCATACTACAGCACGCCGTTTTTCATCATTTTTGAGGATTTGAAGAAAATTCAAAATTTCAAAAAACATGGGTTATAGCCCATCGTTTTTTGAATTTTTGAAAAAAATGTTATCCTCATTTTTCATCATTTTTTAACATGGGCTATAGCCCCTACCGTACGGCATACTATAGCACGCCGTTTTTCATCATTTTTGAGGATTTGAAGAAAATTCAAAATTTCAAAAAACATGGGTTATAGCCCATCGTTTTTTGAATTTTTGAAAAAAATGTTATCCTCATTTTTCATCATTTTTTAACATGGGCTATAGCCCCTACCGTACGGCATACTATAGCACGCCGTTTTTCATCATTTTTGAGGATTTGAAGAAAATTCAAAATTTCAAAAAACATGGGTTATAGCCCATCGTTTTTTGAATTTTTGAAAAAAATGTTATCCTCATTTTTCATCATTTTTTAACATGGGCTATAGCCCCTACCGTACGGCATACTATAGCACGCCGTTTTTCATCATTTTTGAGGATTTGAAGAAAATTCAAAATTTCAAAAAACATGGGTTATAGCCCATCGTTTTTTGAATTTTTGAAAAAAATGTTATCCTCATTTTTCATCATTTTTTAACATGGGCTATAGCCCCTACCGTATGGCATACTATAGCACGCCGTTTTTCATCATTTTTGAGGATTTGAAGAAAATTCAAAATTTCAAAAAACATGGGTTATAGCCCATCGTTTTTTGAATTTTTGAAAAAAATGTTATCCTCATTTTTCATCATTTTTGAACATGGGCTATAGCCCCTACCGTACGGCATACTATAGCACGCCGTTTTACATCATTTTTGAGGATTTGAAGAAAATTCAAAATTTCAAAAAACATGGGTTATAGCCCATCGTTTTTTGAATTTTTGAAAAAAATGTTATCCTCATTTTTCATCATTTTTGAACATGGGCTATAGCCCTTACCGTACGGCATACTATAGCACGCCGTTTTTCATCATTTTTGAGGATTTGAAGAAAATTCAAAATTTCAAAAAACATGGGTTATAGCCCATCGTTTTTTGAATTTTTGAAAAAAATGTTATCCTCATTTTTCATCATTTTTGAACATGGGCTATAGCCCCTACCGTACGGCATACTACAGCACGCCGTTTTTCATCATTTTTGAGGATTTGAAGAAAATTCAAAATTTCAAAAAACATGGGTTATAGCCCATCGTTTTTTGAATTTTTGAAAAAAATGTTATCCTCATTTTTCATCATTTTTGAACATGGGCTATAGCCCCTACCGTACGGCATACTATAGCACGCCGTTTTTCATCATTTTTGAGGATTTGAAGAAAATTCAAAATTTCAAAAAACATGGGTTATAGCCCATCGTTTTTTGAATTTTTGAAAAAAATGTTATCCTCATTTTTCATCATTTTTGAACATGGGCTATAGCCCTTACCGTACGGCATACTATAGCACGCCGTTTTTCATCATTTTTGAGGATTTGAAGAAAATTCAAAATTTCAAAAAACATGGGTTATAGCCCATCGTTTTTTGAATTTTTGAAAAAAATGTTATCCTCATTTTTCCTCATTTTTGAACATGGGCTATAGCCCCTACCGTACGGCATACTACAGCACGCCGTTTTTCATCATTTTTGAGGATTTGAAGAAAATTCAAAATTTCAAAAAACATGGGTTATAGCCCATCGTTTTTTGAATTTTTGAAAAAAATGTTATCCTCATTTTTCATCATTTTTTAACATGGGCTATAGCCCCTACCGTACGGCATACTATAGCACGCCGTTTTTCATCATTTTTGAGGATTTGAAGAAAATTCAAAATTTCAAAAAACATGGGTTATAGCCCATCGTTTTTTGAATTTTTGAAAAAAATGTTATCCTCATTTTTCATCATTTTTGAACATGGGCTATAGCCCCTACCGTACGGCATACTATAGCACGCCGTTTTTCATCATTTTTGAGGATTTGAAGAAAATTCAAAATTTCAAAAAACATGGGTTATAGCCCATCGTTTTTTGAATTTTTGAAAAAAATGTTATCCTCATTTTTCATCATTTTTGAACATGGGCTATAGCCCTTACCGTACGGCATACTATAGCACGCCGTTTTTCATCATTTTTGAGGATTTGAAGAAAATTCAAAATTTCAAAAAACATGGGTTATAGCCCATCGTTTTTTGAATTTTTGAAAAAAATGTTATCCTCATTTTTCATCATTTTTGAACATGGGCTATAGCCCCTACCGTACGGCATACTATAGCACGCCGTTTTACATCATTTTTGAGGATTTGAAGAAAATTCAAAATTTCAAAAAACATGGGTTATAGCCCATCGTTTTTTGAATTTTTGAAAAAAATGTTATCCTCATTTTTCATCATTTTTGAACATGGGCTATAGCCCTTACCGTACGGCATACTATAGCACGCCGTTTTTCATCATTTTTGAGGATTTGAAGAAAATTCAAAATTTCAAAAAACATGGGTTATAGCCCATCGTTTTTTGAATTTTTGAAAAAAATGTTATCCTCATTTTTCATCATTTTTGAACATGGGCTATAGCCCCTACCGTACGGCATACTACAGCACGCCGTTTTTCATCATTTTTGAGGATTTGAAGAAAATTCAAAATTTCAAAAAACATGGGTTATAGCCCATCGTTTTTTGAATTTTTGAAAAAAATGTTATCCTCATTTTTCATCATTTTTGAACATGGGCTATAGCCCCTACCGTACGGCATACTATAGCACGCCGTTTTTCATCATTTTTGAGGATTTGAAGAAAATTCAAAATTTCAAAAAACATGGGTTATAGCCCATCGTTTTTTGAATTTTTGAAAAAAATGTTATCCTCATTTTTCATCATTTTTGAACATGGGCTATAGCCCTTACCGTACGGCATACTATAGCACGCCGTTTTTCATCATTTTTGAGGATTTGAAGAAAATTCAAAATTTCAAAAAACATGGGTTATAGCCCATCGTTTTTTGAATTTTTGAAAAAAATGTTATCCTCATTTTTCCTCATTTTTGAACATGGGCTATAGCCCCTACCGTACGGCATACTACAGCACGCCGTTTTTCATCATTTTTGAGGATTTGAAGAAAATTCAAAATTTCAAAAAACATGGGTTATAGCCCATCGTTTTTTGAATTTTTGAAAAAAATGTTATCCTCATTTTTCATCATTTTTTAACATGGGCTATAGCCCCTACCGTACGGCATACTATAGCACGCCGTTTTTCATCATTTTTGAGGATTTGAAGAAAATTCAAAATTTCAAAAAACATGGGTTATAGCCCATCGTTTTTTGAATTTTTGAAAAAAATGTTATCCTCATTTTTCATCATTTTTGAACATGGGCTATAGCCCCTACCGTACGGCATACTATAGCACGCCGTTTTTCATCATTTTTGAGGATTTGAAGAAAATTCAAAATTTCAAAAAACATGGGTTATAGCCCATCGTTTTTTGAATTTTTGAAAAAAATGTTATCCTCATTTTTCATCATTTTTGAACATGGGCTATAGCCCTTACCGTACGGCATACTATAGCACGCCGTTTTTCATCATTTTTGAGGATTTGAAGAAAATTCAAAATTTCAAAAAACATGGGTTATAGCCCATCGTTTTTTGAATTTTTGAAAAAAATGTTATCCTCATTTTTCCTCATTTTTGAACATGGGCTATAGCCCCTACCGTACGGCATACTACAGCACGCCGTTTTTCATCATTTTTGAGGATTTGAAGAAAATTCAAAATTTCAAAAAACATGGGTTATAGCCCATCGTTTTTTGAATTTTTGAAAAAAATGTTATCCTCATTTTTCATCATTTTTGAACATGGGCTATAGCCCCTACCGTACGGCATACTATAGCACGCCGTTTTTCATCATTTTTGAGGATTTGAAGAAAATTCAAAATTTCAAAAAACATGGGTTATAGCCCATCGTTTTTTGAATTTTTGAAAAAAATGTTATCCTCATTTTTCATCATTTTTGAACATGGGCTATAGCCCCTACCGTACGGCATACTATAGCACGCCGTTTTTCATCATTTTTGAGGATTTGAAGAAAATTCAAAATTTCAAAAAACATGGGTTATAGCCCATCGTTTTTTGAATTTTTGAAAAAAATGTTATCCTCATTTTTCATCATTTTTGAACATGGGCTATAGCCCTTACCGTACGGCATACTATAGCACGCCGTTTTTCATCATTTTTGAGGATTTGAAGAAAATTCAAAATTTCAAAAAACATGGGTTATAGCCCATCGTTTTTTGAATTTTTGAAAAAAATGTTATCCTCATTTTTCCTCATTTTTGAACATGGGCTATAGCCCCTACCGTACGGCATACTACAGCACGCCGTTTTTCATCATTTTTGAGGATTTGAAGAAAATTCAAAATTTCAAAAAACATGGGTTATAGCCCATCGTTTTTTGAATTTTTGAAAAAAATGTTATCCTCATTTTTCATCATTTTTGAACATGGGCTATAGCCCCTACCGTACGGCATACTATAGCACGCCGTTTTTCATCATTTTTGAGGATTTGAAGAAAATTCAAAATTTCAAAAAACATGGGTTATAGCCCATCGTTTTTTGAATTTTTGAAAAAAATGTTATCCTCATTTTTCATCATTTTTGAACATGGGCTATAGCCCCTACCGTACGGCATACTATAGCACGCCGTTTTTCATCATTTTTGAGGATTTGAAGAAAATTCAAAATTTCAAAAACATGGGTTATAGCCCATCGTTTTTTGAATTTTTGAAAAAAATGTTATCCTCATTTTTCATCATTTTTGAACATGGGCTATAGCCCTTACCGTACGGCATACTATAGCACGCCGTTTTTCATCATTTTTGAGGATTTGAAGAAAATTCTAAATTTCAAAAAACATGGGTTATAGCCCATCGTTTTTTGAATTTTTGAAAAAAATGTTATCCTCATTTTTCATCATTTTTGAACATGGGCTATAGCCCCTACCGTACGGCATACTACAGCACGCCGTTTTTCATCATTTTTGAGGATTTGAAGAAAATTCAAAATTTCAAAAAACATGGGTTATAGCCCATCGTTTTTTGAATTTTTGAAAAAAATGTTATCCTCATTTTTCATCATTTTTGAACATGGGCTATAGCCCCTACCGTACGGCATACTATAGCACGCCGTTTTTCATCATTTTTGAGGATTTGAAGAAAATTCAAAATTTCTAAAAACATGGGTTATAGCCCATCGTTTTTTGAATTTTTGAAAAAAATGTTATCCTCATTTTTCATCATTTTTGAACATGGGCTATAGCCCCTACCGTACGGCATACTATAGCACGCCGTTTTTCATCATTTTTGAGGATTTGAAGAAAATTCAAAATTTCAAAAAACATGGGTTATAGCCCATCGTTTTTTGAATTTTTGAAAAAAATGTTATCCTCATTTTTCATCATTTTTGAACATGGGCTATAGCCCCTACCGTACGGCATACTATAGCACGCCGTTTTTCATCATTTTTGAGTATTTGAAGAAAATTCAAAATTTCAAAAAACATGGGTTATAGCCCATCGTTTTTTGAATTTTTGAAAAAAATGTTATCCTCATTTTTCATCATTTTTGAACATGGGCTATAGCCCTTACCGTACGGCATACTATAGCACGCCGTTTTTCATCATTTTTGAGGATTTGAAGAAAATTCAAAATTTCAAAAAACATGGGTTATAGCCCATCGTTTTTTGAATTTTTGAAAAAAATGTTATCCTCATTTTTCATCATTTTTGAACATGGGCTATAGCCCCTACCATACGGCATACTACAGCACGCCGTTTTTCATCATTTTTGAGGATTTGAAGAAAATTCAAAATTTCTAAAAACATGGGTTATAGCCCATCGTTTTTTGAATTTTTGAAAAAAATGTTATCCTCATTTTTCATCATTTTTGAACATGGGCTATAGCCCCTACCGTACGGCATACTATAGCACGCCGTTTTTCATCATTTTTGAGGATTTCATTTTTTGAATTTTTGAAAAAAATGTTATCCTCATTTTTCATCATTTTTGAACATGGGCTATAGCCCCTACCGTACGGCATACTATAGCACGCCGTTTTTCATCATTTTTGAGGATTTGAAGAAAATTCAAAATTTCAAAAAACATGGGTTATAGCCCATCGTTTTTTGAATTTTTGAAAAAAATGTTATCCTCATTTTTCATCATTTTTGAACATGGGCTATAGCCCCTACCATACGGCATACTACAGCACGCCGTTTTTCATCATTTTTGAGGATTTGAAGAAAATTCAAATTTTCTAAAAACATGGGTTATAGCCCATCGTTTTTTTAATTTTTGAAAAAAATGTTATCCTCATTTTTCATCATTTTTGAACATGGGCTATAGCCCCTACCGTACGGCATTTGTAAGTGTAAGGCTTAATTGGGTCATCCACTCACAGTTAACAGTCTTTGTATTGAGTTTGTGCTTGAAATGTAGGCCTACTGTAATTCTGCAAACTGTTAATAAATATTTCAATCAATCAATCAATCAAAATTGACATTTCAACTATTGATCAGACGCTGTGCATTGACGACACCTAGTGGTCATTCATTTTAATTGCATGCATGCAGAGAAATCACAACATTGTGAGACGCACTGGGTCGTTGCCATGTTTTGCCACGGAAACCAGCGACCTGCCTTGTGTAAGTAAGTAAGTAAATTTTATTTATAAAGCACCTTTCTTAACAATGTTACAAAGTGCTGTACAGTGACACAATAAAATCAATCATAATTAAAACAGGACAGTACAACAAGCAAATAAGAACAACATAATCAAGTCAAATAAAATCAGAAAAATGTTCCCGAAATAAAAACGTTTTCAGTGGACGAAGCCAGGCTTGATACGAGCAGACGTGGCAACGCGATCGAAACACAGGGGCAATCTCCCGTTGGCCGAGAGGTTGGAACTCACGGGCCAATGGGAGCCTGTGTCGTGTAATTTCTCCCTTTACACTGACTATAATTCTATCTATTTGAGACAGAAACGGCTAAGCAATACGGCAGGCTGTAGGCTGTAGTCAAAAGCACCGGACGAATGAAGGCAGGCAGAGAGTGTTCTGAAGTGTAGTGTAGAGTCGATCATTTTATTGCAACCGAGACCAAGACAGAGAGCTTCGCCATTGTCCCTGAGCCTGGAGCTCAGGGACTCCCTCGTACTGAACCGCTGCCGCGGCCAGTTTAAGACTCCCTAAACCTTGCATTTTACAGGACATATATACAGTGTTTTTGCATAGACACAGATATACAGAGGTGGAGACTGAAACTTTACATACATACATTCATCAACATATTGCCACTTGGTAAGCAAAGGTCTCTCCTGGATACAATAGAATGCTAAGTTCCCTATCACACCTGGCCAGGCCAAGCTACTTGACTAAGGCCCACGACACCTTGACTTTAAATATCAAAGACAGGCCTCTGCAGACACAGTGACTGCAGATAGTGACAGTTGACTTATTTAGCATGCCCTTAGTACAGTGACCAAATGTATAAGTCGGGCATTTTAACATGGCTTATATATGAATATCATGAAATATAGATACCACACCTGCATGCTTTTGGGCGGCCAATAAGGGCAGGGGTAAAACAGAGAGAATTGTTCCGGATCCTTAACATCAACTAGCACAGAAAAGCTGTGTTGTAGTAACCAGCAGTTAGCTCAGTGTGATGAGTGTCTGTGTTTGTGATCCACAGGTCCAGGGTTCAAATCCCACATTATTCATGTGTCTCTGTGATGCTTTGCTTTGCACACTGACTTTCAGAAGGATAACTTTAAAGCAGCACAGAAATTCCCAATGATTGTGTGCCTCAGTGGACCAACGAATAAGTCAAATGATATCCGTAGTATACCTAGTAGAAGTGTGCCGGTTCGAACCCCGACATACTTAAATCTTTACTGACACTTTGCATTCCACACTAACATCAACTAGCACAGAAAAGCTGTGTTGTAGTAACCAGCAGTTAGCTCAGTGTGATGAGTGGCTGTACTTAGTTGTGATCCACAGGTCCACGGTTCAAATCCCACATTATTCATGTGTCTCTGTGATGCTTTGCTTTGCACACTGACTTTCTTGAATAAAAAATAAAAACTCAAAAGCACCAGGAGACATCTGCTGAATGCCCCAAGGTGCCTTGGCTCAATGGTGTGGAGCGCTTGACCCGTTGCCTCTGCTTCAGACAGTTGGCCGGTTCAAGTCCCATGTCATGACATCAAGGTGCTGGGAAGGACCATCGGGAGACGGTGCTCTCTCCCCCTGTTTCCTGAAAAGTAACGGTTGGGGGTTATGCCGTACGATATAGGCTATAGCCCACGGTTCAAAATGATGAGAAACGAGGATAACTTTTTTTTTCAAAATTTCAAAAAACATGGGCTATAACCCATCGTTTTTTTCATTTATTCCGCAATTTCCATTTCCACAATTTCCGCAATTTCCATTTCCGCAATTTCCGCAATTTCCATTTCCGCAATTTCGCAATTTCGCAATTTCCGCAATTCCCGCAATTTCCGCAATTCCGCAATTTCCGCAATTATAATTTCCGCAATTTCCGCAATTTCCGCAATTTCCATTTCCGCAATTTCCGCAATTTCCATTTCCCAATTTCCGCAATTTCCATTTCCGCAATTTCGCAATTTCCGCAATTACCATTTCCGCAATTTCCGCAATTACAATTTCCGCAATTTCCGCAATTTTGCATTTTCCGCAATTTCCATTTCCGCAATTTCCGCAATTTGCGGAAATTGCGGAATAAATGAAAAAAAAAAAAACGATGGGTTATAGCCCATGTTTTTTGAAATTTTGTAAAAAAAAAGTTATCCTCATTTCTCATCATTTCGGACCGTGGGCTATAGCCTATATCGTACGGCATAACCCCCAACCGTTACTTTTCAGGAAACAGGGGGAGAGAGCACCGTCTCCCGATGGTCCTTCCCAGCACCTTGATGTCATGACATGGGACTTGAACCGGCCAACTGTCTGAAGCAGAGGCAACGGGTCAAGCGCTCCACACCATTGAGCCAAGGCACCTTGGGGCATTCAGCAGATGTCTCCTGGTGCTTTTGAGTTTTTATTTTTTATTCAAGAAAGTCAGTGTGCAAAGCAAAGCATCACAGAGACACATGAATAATGTGGGATTTGAACCGTGGACCTGTGGATCACAACTAAGTACAGCCACTCATCACACTGAGCTAACTGCTGGTTACTACAACACAGCTTTTCTGTGCTAGTTGATGTTAGTGTGGAATGCAAAGTGTCAGTAAAGATTTGAGTATGTCGGGGTTCGAACCGGCACACTTCTACTAGGTATACTACGGATATCATTTGACTTATCCGTTGGTCCACTGAGGCACACAATCATTGGGAATTTCTGTGCTGCTTTAAAGCAAAGCATCACAGAGACACATGAATAATGTGGGATTTGAACCCTGGACCTGTGGATCACAAACACAGACACTCATCACACTGAGCTAACTGCTGGTTAATACAACACAGCTTTTCTGTGCTAGTTGATGTTAAGGATCCGGAACAATTCTCTCTGTTTTACCCCTGCCCTTATTGGCCGCCCAAAAGCATGCAGGTGTGGTATCTATATTTCATGATATTCATATATAAGCCATGTTAAAATGTCCGACTTATACATTTGGTCACTGTGCTAAGGGCATGCTAAATAAGTCAACTGTCACTATCTGCAGTCACTGTGTCTGCAGAGGCCTGTCTTTGATATTTAAAGTCAAGGTGTCGTGGGCCTTAGTCAAGTAGCTTGGCCTGGCCAGGTGTGATAGGGAACTTAGCATTCTATTGTATCCAGGAGAGACCTTTGCTTACCAAGTGGCAATATGTTGATGAATGTATGTATGTAAAGTTTCAGTCTCCACCTCCGTATATCTGTGTCTATGCAAAAACACTGTATATATGTCCTGTAAAATGCAAGGTTTAGGGAGTCTTAAACTGGCCGCGGCAGCGGTTCAGTACGAGGGAGTCCCTGAGCTCCAGGCTCAGGGACAATGGCGAAGCTCTCTGTCTTGGTCTCGGTTGCAATAAAATGATCGACTCTACACTACACTTCAGAACACTCTCTGCCTGCCTTCATTCGTCCGGTGCTTTTGACTACAGCCTACAGCCTGCCGTATTGCTTAGCCGTTTCTGTCTCAAATAGATAGAATTATAGTCAGTGTAAAGGGAGAAATTACACGACACAGGCTCCCATTGGCCCGTGAGTTCCAACCTCTTGGCCAACGGGAGATTGCCCCTGTGTTTCGATCGCGTTGCCACGTCTGCTCGTATCAAGCCTGGCTTCGTCCACTGAAAACGTTTTTATTTCGGGAACATTTTTCTGATTTTATTTGACTTGATTATGTTGTTCTTATTTGCTTGTTGTACTGTCCTGTTTTAATTATGATTGATTTTATTGTGTCACTGTACAGCACTTTGTAACATTGTTAAGAAAGGTGCTTTATAAATAAAATGTACTTACTTACTTACACAAGGCAGGTCGCTGGTTTCCGTGGCAAAACATGGCAACGACCCAGTGCGTCTCACAATGTTGTGATTTCTCTGCATGCATGCAATTAAAATGAATGACCACTAGGTGTCGTCAATGCACAGCGTCTGATCAATAGTTGAAATGTCAATTTTGATTGATTGATTGATTGAAATATTTATTAACAGTTTGCAGAATTACAGTAGGCCTACATTTCAAGCACAAACTCAATACAAAGACTGTTAACTGTGAGTGGACGACCCAATTAAGCCTTACACTTACAAATGCCGTACAGTAGGGGCTATAGCCCATGTTCAAAAATGATGAAAAATGAGGATAACATTTTTTTCAAAAATTCAAAAAACGATGGGCTATAACCCATGTTTTTTGAAATTTTGAATTTTCTTCAAATCCTCAAAAATGATGAAAAACGGCGTGCTATAGTATGCCGTACGGTAGGAGCTATAGCCCATGTTCAAAAATGATGAAAAATGAGGATAACATTTTTTTCAAAAATTCAAAAAACGATGGGCTATAACCCATGTTTTTTGAAATTTTGAATTTTCTTCAAATCCTCAAAAATGATGAAAAACGGCGTGCTATAGTATGCCGTACGGTAGGGGCTATAGCCCATGTTAAAAAATGATGAAAAACGGCGTGCTGTAGTATGCCGTACGGTAGGGGCTATAGCCCATGTTCAAAAATGATGAAAAATGAGGATAACATTTTTTTCAAAAATTCAAAAAACGATGGGCTGTAACCCATGTTTTTTGAAATGTTGAATTTTCTTCAAATCCTCAAAAATGATGAAAAACGGCGTGCTATAGTATGCCGTACGGTAGGAGCTATAGCCCATGTTCAAAAATGATGAAAAATGAGGATAACATTTTTTTCAAAAATTCAAAAAACGATGGGCTATAACCCATGTTTTTTGAAATTTTGAATTTTCTTCAAATCCTCAAAAATGATGAAAAACGGCGTGCTATAGTATGCCGTACGGTAGGGGCTATAGCCCATGTTCAAAAATGATGAAAAATGAGGATAACATTTTTTTCAAAAATTCAAAAAACAATGGGCTATAACCCATGTTTTTTGAAATTTTGAAATTTCTTCAAATCCTCAAAAATGATGAAAAACGGCGTGCTGTAGTATGCCGTACGGTAGGGGCTATAGCCCATGTTCAAAAATGATGAAAAATGAGGATAACATTTTTTTCAAAAATTCAAAAAACGATGGGCTATAACCCATGTTTTTTGAAATTTTGAATTTTCTTCAAATCCTCAAAAATGATGAAAAACGGCGTGCTATAGTATGCCGTACGGTAGGGGCTATAGCCCATGTTCAAAAATGATGAAAAATGAGGATAACATTTTTTTCAAAAATTCAAAAAACGATGGGCTATAACCCATGTTTTTTGAAATTTTGAATTTTCTTCAAATCCTCAAAAATGATGAAAAACGGCGTGCTATAGTATGCCGTACGGTAGGGGCTATAGCCCATGTTCAAAAATGATGAAAAATGAGGATAACATTTTTTTCAAAAATTCAAAAAACGATGGGCTATAACCCATGTTTTTTGAAATTTTGAATTTTCTTCAAATCCTCAAAAATGATGAAAAACGGCGTGCTGTAGTATGCCGTACGGTAGGGGCTATAGCCCATGTTCAAAAATGATGAAAAATGAGGATAACATTTTTTTCAAAAATTCAAAAAACGATGGGCTATAACCCATGTTTTTTGAAATTTTGAATTTTCTTCAAATCCTCAAAAATGATGAAAAACGGCGTGCTATAGTATGCCGTACGGTAGGGGCTATAGCCCATGTTCAAAAATGATGAAAAATGAGGATAACATTTTTTTCAAAAATTCAAAAAACGATGGGCTATAACCCATGTTTTTTGAAATTTTGAATTTTCTTCAAATCCTCAAAAATGATGAAAAACGGCGTGCTATAGTATGCCGTACGGTAGGGGCTATAGCCCATGTTCAAAAATGATGAAAAATGAGGATAACATTTTTTTCAAAAATTTAAAAAACAATGGGCTATAACCCATGTTTTTTGAAATTTTGAAATTTCTTCAAATCCTCAAAAATGATGAAAAACGGCGTGCTGTAGTATGCCGTACGGTAGGGGCTATAGCCCATGTTCAAAAATGATGAAAAATGAGGATAACATTTTTTTCAAAAATTCAAAAAACGATGGGCTATAACCCATGTTTTTTGAAATTTTGAATTTTCTTCAAATCCTCAAAAATGATGAAAAACGGCGTGCTATAGTATGCCGTACGGTAGGGGCTATAGCCCATGTTCAAAAATGATGAAAAATGAGGATAACATTTTTTTCAAAAATTCAAAAAACGATGGGCTATAACCCATGTTTTTTGAAATTTTGAATTTTCTTCAAATCCTCAAAAATGATGAAAAACGGCGTGCTATAGTATGCCGTACGGTAGGGGCTATAGCCCATGTTCAAAAATGATGAAAAATGAGGATAACATTTTTTTCAAAAATTCAAAAAACAATGGGCTATAACCCATGTTTTTAGAAATTTTGAAATTTCTTCAAATCCTCAAAAATGATGAAAAACGGCGTGCTGTAGTATGCCGTACGGTAGGGGCTATAGCCCATGTTCAAAAATGATGAAAAATGAGGATAACATTTTTTTCAAAAATTCAAAAAACGATGGGCTATAACCCATGTTTTTTGAAATTTTGAAATTTCTTCAAATCCTCAAAAATGATGAAAAACGGCGTGCTATAGTATGCCGTACGGTAGGGGCTATAGCCCATGTTCAAAAATGATGAAAAATGAGGATAACATTTTTTTCAAAAATTCAAAAAACGATGGGCTATAACCCATGTTTTTTGAAATTTTGAATTTTCTTCAAATCCTCAAAAATGATGAAAAACGGCGTGCTATAGTATGCCGTACGGTAGGGGCTATAGCCCATGTTCAAAAATGATGAAAAATGAGGATAACATTTTTTTCAAAAATTCAAAAAACAATGGGCTATAACCCATGTTTTTTGAAATTTTGAAATTTCTTCAAATCCTCATAAATGATGAAAAACGGCGTGCTGTAGTATGCCGTACGGTAGGGGCTATAGCCCATGTTCAAAAATGATGAAAAATGAGGATAACATTTTTTTCAAAAATTCAAAAAACGATGGGCTATAACCCATGTTTTTTGAAATTTTGAATTTTCTTCAAATCCTCAAAAATGATGAAAAACGGCGTGCTATAGTATGCCGTACGGTAGGGGCTATAGCCCATGTTCAAAAATGATGAAAAATGAGGATAACATTTTTTTCAAAAATTCAAAAAACGATGGGCTATAACCCATGTTTTTAGAAATTTTGAATTTTCTTCAAATCCTCAAAAATGATGAAAAATGGCGTGCTGTAGTATGCCGTATGGTAGGGGCTATAGCCCATGTTCAAAAATGATGAAAAATGAGGATAACATTTTTTTCAAAAATTCAAAAAACGATGGGCTATAACCCATGTTTTTTGAAATTTTGAATTTTCTTCAAATCCTCAAAAATGATGAAAAACGGCGTGCTGTAGTATGCCGTACGGTAGGGGCTATAGCCCATGTTCAAAAATGATGAAAAATGAGGATAACATTTTTTTCAAAAATTCAAAAAACGATGGGCTATAACTAGGGATGCCCGATCACGTCATTTTCAAAAGATCGGGATCGGGAAAAAAATATCGGGAAAAAATTATTTATTAAATATAATTTTTTTTTTTTTTATTAAATCTTTTCTTAATTGTATTTAACGTTACAGAAGAAACGTGACCATCTATAAGTCTTAAAGTCATCCTCCCGAGTCTTTAGTTTTGTTTTTTAATACAGATTGGTTCATAATTAATAACAACAAAACATCCTCCTCTCGAAGCAGCCTCTTGCTGCTGCTCCTAGGAAAACTTAGCGCACGACAGTGACGTTGGCCCTAAACAGCAGATCTGCAAGCTCACAAAGAGTTGCTTTCGCAACGCGCTGTGATCTTGTAGATTTGCTATTGGGCGACGAATGGCGACGTTCGTGTAACTTGCGTGGCTAGTAGGCTAATAGCAGAAAGCTAACGACAACAAGCGGCAGCGGCTGCACTGAAACAACCGACGCTTAAAGCGACTTTTAAAAAGAAGGAACCACAGAGAGAGAGAGAGAGAGAGAGAGAGAGAGAGAGATGATGAGGAGAATCCAGCCCTCGCAAAGACCACTCGGTGGAATAATTATTGATCGTCATACACAGAGACACACACAGCGGAGTAAACTCGAATCAACAGGCTTCTAAGCACCGTCTTGTTCAGATCTGCTTCTGCATCTGCACTCGCTGTTTGAGTGCTAAAAAGGGAGAGAGAGAGCAAAAACAACTCGTTGTTGTTGCTCTGTCCACCCGGAGCAGAAGAATATTCCGTCTGAAAAGTCCCAACAAAATACTCTATGTCCAATCCATGACTGTAGATAGAAACCCTTCTTCTAATAATATAAGCATAATATCTCATGCAGAGATCTTTATTGTAAACTTTTGTAAATGTTTCTGTACGACACGGCACTCTGCTGTGAATCCCTCCTCTCCCCAGAGAGCTCTCCTCTCCTCCCTGCATGTGCTGCGACTCTGCACCACGTGTGAGCGCATAGGTGCATTATTTTTCCCTTGAACATAATGATGAGGCACATTAAAATAGCAATATAAGGTTTTTTTCCCCCCTTTAAATAATGAAAAGGCAGAAATGTCTAATAAAATAATATATGCTAAAAAAAGAATAAAAGATAATGCTATAAATAAACTTTTTGAGTGGTGCAAGCCAGTCCCTTGGACTTATGTGTGTGGGTGCCTGCCTGGCTGGCTGGGTATGAGCATGAAAACGGCATGGTTGTTTTTCACCACCTGTGTGCAACCTAACACACGCACACAAACACATGCCCATATTAACTGTATATGATGATTTCGTGTGTGCCAGTACAGTACAGTAGAGGGTACAGTAGAGGGACCGGCACACAGTAACTCTGTCATTTCTCAACCGTTTCGGACACGGGGCGGCAGTTCGGAACCGTTTTAGTCCCTTTTTTTTTCTTACTGCATTGCCAAAATGTATCTGATTGGGAAGAATTATCGGAAATGATCGGAATTGTATCGGGAGCAAAAAAAAGTGATCGGATCGGGAAATATCGGGATCGGCAGATACTCAAACTCAAATGATCGGGATCGGATCGGGAGCAAAAAAACGTGATCGGGACAACTCTAGCTATAACCCATGTTTTTTGAAATTTTGAATTTTCTTCACATCCTCAAAAATGATGAAAAACGGCGTGCTGTAGTATGCCGTATGGTAGGGGCTATAGCCCATGTTCAAAAATGATGAAAAATGAGGATAACATTTTTTTCAAAAATTCAAAAAACGATGGGCTATAACCCATGTTTTTTGAAATTTTGAATTTTCTTCAAATCCTCAAAAATGATGAAAAACGGCGTGCTGTAGTATGCCGTATGGTAGGGGCTATAGCCCATGTTCAAAAATGATGAAAAATGAGGATAACATTTTTTTCAAAAATTCAAAAAACGATGGGCTATAACCCATGTTTTTTGAAATTTTGAATTTTCTTCAAATCCTCAAAAATGATGAAAAACGGCGTGCTATAGTATGCCGTACGGTAGGGGCTATAGCCCATGTTCAAAAATGATGAAAAATGAGGATAACATTTTTTTCAAAAATTCAAAAAACGATGGGCTATAACCCATGTTTTTTGAAATTTTGAATTTTCTTCAAATCCTCAAAAATGATGAAAAACGGCGTGCTATAGTATGCCGTACGGTAGGGGCTATAGCCCATGTTCAAAAATGATGAAAAATGAGGATAACATTTTTTTCAAAAATTAAAAAAACAATGGGCTATAACCCATGTTTTTTGAAATTTTGAATTTTCTTCAAATCCTCAAAAATGATGAAAAACGGCGTGCTATAGTATGCCGTACGGTAGGGGCTATAGCCCATGTTCAAAAATGATGAAAAATGAGGATAACATTTTTTTCAAAAATTCAAAAAACGATGGGCTATAACCCATGTTTTTAGAAATTTTGAATTTTCTTCAAATCCTCAAAAAGGATGAAAAACGGCGTGCTGTAGTATGCCGTATGGTAGGGGCTATAGCCCATGTTCAAAAATGATGAAAAATGAGGATAACATTTTTTTCAAAAATTCAAAAAACGATGGGCTATAACCCATGTTTTTTGAAATTTTGAATTTTCTTCAAATCCTCAAAAATGATGAAAAACGGCGTGCTGTAGTATGCCGTACGGTAGGGGCTATAGCCCATGTTCAAAAATGATGAAAAATGAGGATAACATTTTTTTCAAAAATTCAAAAAACGATGGGCTATAACCCATGTTTTTTGAAATTTTGAATTTTCTTCAAATCCACAAAAATGATGAAAAACGGCGTGCTATAGTATGCCGTACGGTAGGGGCTATAGCCCATGTTCAAAAATGATGAAAAATGAGGATAACATTTTTTTCAAAAATTCAAAAAACGATGGGCTATAACCCATGTTTTTTGAAATTTTGAAATTTCTTCAAATCCTCAAAAATGATGAAAAACGGCGTGCTATAGTATGCCGTACGGTAGGGGCTATAGCCCATGTTCAAAAATGATGAAAAATGAGGATAACATTTTTTTCAAAAATTCAAAAAACAATGGGCTATAACCCATGTTTTTTGAAATTTTGAAATTTCTTCAAATCCTCAAAAATGATGAAAAACGGCGTGCTGTAGTATGCCGTACGGTAGGGGCTATAGCCCATGTTCAAAAATGATGAAAAATGAGGATAACATTTTTTTCAAAAATTCAAAAAACGATGGGTTATAACCCATGTTTTTTGAAATTTTGAATTTTCTTCAAATCCTCAAAAATGATGAAAAACGGCGTGCTATAGTATGCCGTACGGTAGGGGCTATAGCCCATGTTCAAAAATGATGAAAAATGAGGATAACATTTTTTTCAAAAATTCAAAAAACGATGGGCTATAACCCATGTTTTTAGAAATTTTGAATTTTCTTCAAATCCTCAAAAATGATGAAAAACGGCGTGCTGTAGTATGCCGTATGGTAGGGGCTATAGCCCATGTTCAAAAATGATGAAAAATGAGGATAACATTTTTTTCAAAAATTCAAAAAACGATGGGCTATAACCCATGTTTTTTGAAATTTTGAAATTTCTTCAAATCCTCAAAAATGATGAAAAACGGCGTGCTATAGTATGCCGTACGGTAGGGGCTATAGCCCATGTTCAAAAATGATGAAAAATGAGGATAACATTTTTTTCAAAAATTCAAAAAACAATGGGCTATAACCCATGTTTTTTGAAATTTTGAAATTTCTTCAAATCCTCAAAAATGATGAAAAACGGCGTGCTGTAGTATGCCGTACGGTAGGGGCTATAGCCCATGTTCAAAAATGATGAAAAATGAGGATAACATTTTTTTCAAAAATTCAAAAAACGATGGGTTATAACCCATGTTTTTTGAAATTTTGAATTTTCTTCAAATCCTCAAAAATGATGAAAAACGGCGTGCTATAGTATGCCGTACGGTAGGGGCTATAGCCCATGTTCAAAAATGATGAAAAATGAGGATAACATTTTTTTCAAAAATTCAAAAAACGATGGGCTATAACCCATGTTTTTAGAAATTTTGAATTTTCTTCAAATCCTCAAAAATGATGAAAAACGGCGTGCTGTAGTATGCCGTATGGTAGGGGCTATAGCCCATGTTAAAAAATGATGGAAAATGAGGATAACATTTTTTTCAAAAATTCAAAAAACGATGGGCTATAACCCATGTTTTTTGAAATATTGAATTTTCTTCAAATCCTCAAAAATGATGAAAAACGGCGTGCTATAGTATGCCGTACGGTAGGGGCTATAGCCCATGTTCAAAAATGATGAAAAATGAGGATAACATTTTTTTCAAAAATTCAAAAAACGATGGGCTATAACCCATGTTTTTTTAAATTTTGAATTTTCTTCAAATCCTCAAAAATGATGAAAAACGGCGTGCTATAGTATGCCGTACGGTAGGGGCTATAGCCCATGTTCAAAAATGATGAAAAATGAGGATAATTTTTTTTTCAAAAATTCTAAAAACGATGGGCTATAACCCATGTTTTTTGAAATTTTGAATTTTCTTCAAATCCTCAAAAATGATGAAAAACGGCGTGCTATAGTATGCCGTACGGTAGGGGCTATAGCCCATGTTCAAAAATGATGAAAAATGAGGATAACATTTTTTTCAAAAATTCAAAAAACGATGGGCTATAACCCATGTTTTTTGAAATTTAGAATTTTCTTCAAATCCTCAAAAATTATGAAAAACGGCGTGCTATAGTATGCCGTACGGTAGAGGCTATAGCCCATGTTCAAAAATGATGAAAAATGAGGATAACATTTTTTTCAAAAATTCAAAAAACGATGGGCTATAACCCATGTTTTTTGAAATTTTGAATTTTCTTCAAATCCTCAAAAATGATGAAAAACGGCGTGCTATAGTATGCCGTACGGTAGGAGCTATAGCCCATGTTCAAAAATGATGAAAAATGAGGATAACATTTTTTTCAAAAATTCAAAAAACGATGGGCTATAACCCATGTTTTTTGAAATTTTGAATTTTCTTCAAATCCTCAAAAATGATGAAAAACGGCGTGCTATAGTATGCCGTACGGTAGGGGCTATAGCCCATGTTCAAAAATGATGAAAAATGAGGATACATTTTTTTTCAAAAATTCTAAAAACGATGGGCTATAACCCATGTTTTTTGAAATTTTGAATTTTCTTCAAATCCTCAAAAATGATGAAAAACGGCGTGCTATAGTATGCCGTACGGTAGGGGCTATAGCCCATGTTCAAAAATGATGAAAAATGAGGATAACATTTTTTTCAAAAATTCAAAAAACGATGGGCTATAACCCATGTTTTTTGAAATTTTGAATTTTCTTCAAATCCTCAAAAATGATGAAAAACGGCGTGCTATAGTATGCCGTACGGTAAGAGCTATAGCCCATGTTCAAAAATGATGAAAAATGAGGATAACATTTTTTTCAAAAATTCAAAAAACGATGGGCTATAACCCATGTTTTTTGAAATTTTGAATTTTCTTCAAATCCTCAAAAATGATGAAAAACGGCGTGCTATAGTATGCCGTACGGTAGGGGCTATAGCCCATGTTCAAAAATGATGAAAAATGAGGATAACATTTTTTTCAAAAATTCAAAAAACGATGGGCTATAACCCATGTTTTTTTAAATTTTGAATTTTCTTCAAATCCTCAAAAATGATGAAAAACGGCGTGCTATAGTATGCCGTACGGTAGGGGCTATAGCCCATGTTCAAAAATGATGAAAAATTAGGATAACATTTTTTTCAAAAATTCAAAAAACAATGGGCTATAACCCATGTTTTTTGAAATTTTGAAATTTCTTCAAATCCTCAAAAATGATGAAAAACGGCGTGCTGTAGTATGCCGTACGGTAGGGGCTATAGCCCATGTTCAAAAATGATGAAAAATGAGGATAACATTTTTTTCAAAAATTCAAAAAACGATGGGCTATAACCCATGTTTTTTGAAATTTTGAATTTTCTTCAAATCCTCAAAAATGATGAAAAACGGCGTGCTATAGTATGCCGTACGGTAGGGGCTATAGCCCATGTTCAAAAATGATGAAAAATGAGGATAACATTTTTTTCAAAAATTCAAAAAACGATGGGCTATAACCCATGTTTTTTGAAATTTTGAATTTTCTTCAAATCCTCAAAAATGATGAAAAACGGCGTGCTGTAGTATGCCGTACGGTAGGGGCTATAGCCCATGTTCAAAAATGATGAAAAATGAGGATAACATTTTTTTCAAAAATTCAAAAAACGATGGGCTATAACCCATGTTTTTTGAAATTTTGAATTTTCTTCAAATCCTCAAAAATGATGAAAAACGGCGTGCTATAGTATGCCGTACGGTAGGAGCTATAGCCCATGTTCAAAAATGATGAAAAATGAGGATAACATTTTTTTCAAAAATTCAAAAAACGATGGGCTATAACCCATGTTTTTTTAAATTTTGAATTTTCTTCAAATCCTCAAAAATGATGAAAAACGGCGTGCTATAGTATGCCGTACGGTAGGGGCTATAGCCCATGTTCAAAAATGATGAAAAATGAGGATAACATTTTTTTCAAAAATTCAAAAAACGATGGGCTATAACCCATGTTTTTTGAAATTTTGAATTTTCTTCAAATCCTCAAAAATGATGAAAAACGGCGTGCTATAGTATGCCGTACGGTAGGGGCTATAGCCCATGTTCAAAAATGATGAAAAATGAGGATAACATTTTTTTCAAAAATTCAAAAAACGATGGGCTATAACCCATGTTTTTTGAATTTTTGAATTTTCTTCAAATCCTCAAAAATGATGAAAAACGGCGTGCTGTAGTATGCCGTACGGTAGGGGCTATAGCCCATGTTCAAAAATGATGAAAAATGAGGATAACATTTTTTTCAAAAATTCAAAAAACGATGGGCTATAACCCATGTTTTTTGAAATTTTGAATTTTCTTCAAATCCTCAAAAATGATGAAAAACGGCGTGCTATAGTATGCCGTACGGTAGGAGCTATAGCCCATGTTCAAAAATGATGAAAAATGAGGATAACATTTTTTTCAAAAATTCAAAAAACGATGGGCTATAACCCATGTTTTTTTAAATTTTGAATTTTCTTCAAATCCTCAAAAATGATGAAAAACGGCGTGCTATAGTATGCCGTACGGTAGGGGCTATAGCCCATGTTCAAAAATGATGAAAAATGAGGATAACATTTTTTTCAAAAATTCAAAAAACGATGGGCTATAACCCATGTTTTTTTAAATTTTGAATTTTCTTCAAATCCTCAAAAATGATGAAAAACGGCGTGCTATAGTATGCCGTACGGTAGGAGCTATAGCCCATGTTCAAAAATGATGAAAAATGAGGATAACATTTTTTTCAAAAATTCAAAAAACGATGGGCTATAACCCATGTTTTTTTAAATTTTGAATTTTCTTCAAATCCTCAAAAATGATGAAAAACGGCGTGCTATAGTATGCCGTACGGTAGGGGCTATAGCCCATGTTCAAAAATGATGAAAAATGAGGATAACATTTTTTTCAAAAATTCAAAAAACGATGGGCTATAACCCATGTTTTTTTAAATTTTGAATTTTCTTCAAATCCTCAAAAATGATGAAAAACGGCGTGCTATAGTATGCCGTACGGTAGGGGCTATAGCCCATGTTCAAAAATGATGAAAAATGAGGATAACATTTTTTTCAAAAATTCAAAAAACGATGGGCTATAACCCATGTTTTTTGAAATTTTGAATTTTCTTCAAATCCTCAAAAATGATGAAAAACGGCGTGCTGTAGTATGCCGTACGGTAGGGGCTATAGCCCATGTTCAAAAATGATGAAAAATGAGGATAACATTTTTTTCAAAAATTCAAAAAACGATGGGCTATAACCCATGTTTTTTGAAATTTTGAATTTTCTTCAAATCCTCAAAAATGATGAAAAACGGCGTGCTATAGTATGCCGTACGGTAGGAGCTATAGCCCATGTTCAAAAATGATGAAAAATGAGGATAACATTTTTTTCAAAAATTCAAAAAACGATGGGCTATAACCCATGTTTTTTTAAATTTTGAATTTTCTTCAAATCCTCAAAAATGATGAAAAACGGCGTGCTATAGTATGCCGTACGGTAGGGGCTATAGCCCATGTTCAAAAATGATGAAAAATGAGGATAACATTTTTTTCAAAAATTCAAAAAACGATGGGCTATAACCCATGTTTTTTGAAATTTTGAATTTTCTTCAAATCCTCAAAAATGATGAAAAACGGCGTGCTATAGTATGCCGTACGGTAGGGGCTATAGCCCATGTTCAAAAATGATGAAAAATGAGGATAACATTTTTTTCAAAAATTCAAAAAACGATGGGCTATAACCCATGTTTTTTGAATTTTTGAATTTTCTTCAAATCCTCAAAAATGATGAAAAACGGCGTGCTGTAGTATGCCGTACGGTAGGGGCTATAGCCCATGTTCAAAAATGATGAAAAATGAGGATAACATTTTTTTCAAAAATTCAAAAAACGATGGGCTATAACCCATGTTTTTTGAAATTTTGAATTTTCTTCAAATCCTCAAAAATGATGAAAAACGGCGTGCTATAGTATGCCGTACGGTAGGAGCTATAGCCCATGTTCAAAAATGATGAAAAATGAGGATAACATTTTTTTCAAAAATTCAAAAAACGATGGGCTATAACCCATGTTTTTTTAAATTTTGAATTTTCTTCAAATCCTCAAAAATGATGAAAAACGGCGTGCTATAGTATGCCGTACGGTAGGGGCTATAGCCCATGTTCAAAAATGATGAAAAATGAGGATAACATTTTTTTCAAAAATTCAAAAAACGATGGGCTATAACCCATGTTTTTTTAAATTTTGAATTTTCTTCAAATCCTCAAAAATGATGAAAAACGGCGTGCTATAGTATGCCGTACGGTAGGGGCTATAGCCCATGTTCAAAAATGATGAAAAATGAGGATAACATTTTTTTCAAAAATTCAAAAAACGATGGGCTATAACCCATGTTTTTAGAAATTTTGAATTTTCTTCAAATCCTCAAAAATGATGAAAAACGGCGTGCTGTAGTATGCCGTATGGTAGGGGCTATAGCCCATGTTCAAAAATGATGAAAAATGAGGATAACATTTTTTTCAAAAATTCAAAAAACGATGGGCTATAACCCATGTTTTTTGAAATTTTGAATTTTCTTCAAATCCTCAAAAATGATGAAAAACGGCGTGCTGTAGTATGCCGTACGGTAGGGGCTATAGCCCATGTTCAAAAATGATGAAAAATGAGGATAACATTTTTTTCAAAAATTCAAAAAACGATGGGCTATAACCCATGTTTTTTGAAATTTTGAATTTTCTTCAAATCCTCAAAAATGATGAAAAACGGCGTGCTGTAGTATGCCGTATGGTAGGGGCTATAGCCCATGTTCAAAAATGATGAAAAATGAGGATAACATTTTTTTCAAAAATTCAAAAAACGATGGGCTATAACCCATGTTTTTTGAAATTTTGAATTTTCTTCAAATCCACAAAAATGATGAAAAACGGCGTGCTATAGTATGCCGTACGGTAGGGGCTATAGCCCATGTTCAAAAATGATGAAAAATGAGGATAACATTTTTTTCAAAAATTCAAAAAACGATGGGCTATAACCCATGTTTTTTGAAATTTTGAATTTTCTTCAAATCCTCAAAAATGATGAAAAACGGCGTGCTATAGTATGCCGTACGGTAGGGGCTATAGCCCATGTTCAAAAATGATGAAAAATGAGGATAACATTTTTTTCAAAAATTCAAAAAACAATGGGCTATAACCCATGTTTTTTGAAATTTTGAAATTTCTTCAAATCCTCAAAAATGATGAAAAACGGCGTGCTGTAGTATGCCGTACGGTAGGGGCTATAGCCCATGTTCAAAAATGATGAAAAATGAGGATAACATTTTTTTCAAAAATTCAAAAAACGATGGGTTATAACCCATGTTTTTTGAAATTTTGAATTTTCTTCAAATCCTCAAAAATGATGAAAAACGGCGTGCTATAGTATGCCGTACGGTAGGGGCTATAGCCCATGTTCAAAAATGATGAAAAATGAGGATAACATTTTTTTCAAAAATTCAAAAAACGATGGGCTATAACCCATGTTTTTAGAAATTTTGAATTTTCTTCAAATCCTCAAAAATGATGAAAAACGGCGTGCTGTAGTATGCCGTATGGTAGGGGCTATAGCCCATGTTAAAAAATGATGAAAAATGAGGATAACATTTTTTTCAAAAATTCAAAAAACGATGGGCTATAACCCATGTTTTTTGAAATATTGAATTTTCTTCAAATCCTCAAAAATGATGAAAAACGGCGTGCTATAGTATGCCGTACGGTAGGGGCTATAGCCCATGTTCAAAAATGATGAAAAATGAGGATAACATTTTTTTCAAAAATTCAAAAAACGATGGGCTATAACCCATGTTTTTTGAAATTTTGAATTTTCTTCAAATCCTCAAAAATGATGAAAAACGGCGTGCTATAGTATGCCGTACGGTAGGGGCTATAGCCCATGTTCAAAAATGATGAAAAATGAGGATAATTTTTTTTTCAAAAATTCTAAAAACGATGGGCTATAACCCATGTTTTTTGAAATTTTGAATTTTCTTCAAATCCTCAAAAATGATGAAAAACGGCGTGCTATAGTATGCCGTACGGTAGGGGCTATAGCCCATGTTCAAAAATGATGAAAAATGAGGATAACATTTTTTTCAAAAATTCAAAAAACGATGGGCTATAACCCATGTTTTTTGAAATTTAGAATTTTCTTCAAATCCTCAAAAATTATGAAAAACGGCGTGCTATAGTATGCCGTACGGTAGGGGCTATAGCCCATGTTCAAAAATGATGAAAAATGAGGATAACATTTTTTTCAAAAATTCAAAAAACGATGGGCTATAACCCATGTTTTTTGAAATTTTGAATTTTCTTCAAATCCTCAAAAATGATGAAAAACGGCGTGCTATAGTATGCCGTACGGTAGGAGCTATAGCCCATGTTCAAAAATGATGAAAAATGAGGATAACATTTTTTTCAAAAATTCAAAAAACGATGGGCTATAACCCATGTTTTTTGAAATTTTGAATTTTCTTCAAATCCTCAAAAATGATGAAAAACGGCGTGCTATAGTATGCCGTACGGTAGGGGCTATAGCCCATGTTCAAAAATGATGAAAAATGAGGATAACATTTTTTTCAAAAATTCTAAAAACGATGGGCTATAACCCATGTTTTTTGAAATTTTGAATTTTCTTCAAATCCTCAAAAATGATGAAAAACGGCGTGCTATAGTATGCCGTACGGTAGGGGCTATAGCCCATGTTCAAAAATGATGAAAAATGAGGATAACATTTTTTTCAAAAATTCAAAAAACGATGGGCTATAACCCATGTTTTTTGAAATTTTGAATTTTCTTCAAATCCTCAAAAATGATGAAAAACGGCGTGCTATAGTATGCCGTACGGTAGGAGCTATAGCCCATGTTCAAAAATGATGAAAAATGAGGATAACATTTTTTTCAAAAATTCAAAAAACGATGGGCTATAACCCATGTTTTTTGAAATTTTGAATTTTCTTCAAATCCTCAAAAATGATGAAAAACGGCGTGCTATAGTATGCCGTACGGTAGGGGCTATAGCCCATGTTCAAAAATGATGAAAAATGAGGATAACATTTTTTTCAAAAATTCAAAAAACGATGGGCTATAACCCATGTTTTTTTAAATTTTGAATTTTCTTCAAATCCTCAAAAATGATGAAAAACGGCGTGCTATAGTATGCCGTACGGTAGGGGCTATAGCCCATGTTCAAAAATGATGAAAAATTAGGATAACATTTTTTTCAAAAATTCAAAAAACAATGGGCTATAACCCATGTTTTTTGAAATTTTGAAATTTCTTCAAATCCTCAAAAATGATGAAAAACGGCGTGCTGTAGTATGCCGTACGGTAGGGGCTATAGCCCATGTTCAAAAATGATGAAAAATGAGGATAACATTTTTTTCAAAAATTCAAAAAACGATGGGCTATAACCCATGTTTTTTGAAATTTTGAATTTTCTTCAAATCCTCAAAAATGATGAAAAACGGCGTGCTATAGTATGCCGTACGGTAGGGGCTATAGCCCATGTTCAAAAATGATGAAAAATGAGGATAACATTTTTTTCAAAAATTCAAAAAACGATGGGCTATAACCCATGTTTTTTGAAATTTTGAATTTTCTTCAAATCCTCAAAAATGATGAAAAACGGCGTGCTGTAGTATGCCGTACGGTAGGGGCTATAGCCCATGTTCAAAAATGATGAAAAATGAGGATAACATTTTTTTCAAAAATTCAAAAAACGATGGGCTATAACCCATGTTTTTTGAAATTTTGAATTTTCTTCAAATCCTCAAAAATGATGAAAAACGGCGTGCTATAGTATGCCGTACGGTAGGAGCTATAGCCCATGTTCAAAAATGATGAAAAATGAGGATAACATTTTTTTCAAAAATTCAAAAAACGATGGGCTATAACCCATGTTTTTTTAAATTTTGAATTTTCTTCAAATCCTCAAAAATGATGAAAAACGGCGTGCTATAGTATGCCGTACGGTAGGGGCTATAGCCCATGTTCAAAAATGATGAAAAATGAGGATAACATTTTTTTCAAAAATTCAAAAAACGATGGGCTATAACCCATGTTTTTTGAAATTTTGAAATTTCTTCAAATCCTCAAAAATGATGAAAAACGGCGTGCTATAGTATGCCGTACGGTAGGGGCTATAGCCCATGTTCAAAAATGATGAAAAATGAGGATAACATTTTTTTCAAAAATTCTAAAAACAATGGGCTATAACCCATGTTTTTTGAAATTTTGAAATTTCTTCAAATCCTCAAAAATGATGAAAAACGGCGTGCTATAGTATGCCGTACGGTAGGAGCTATAGCCCATGTTCAAAAATGATGAAAAATGAGGATAACATTTTTTCAAAAATTCAAAAAACGATGGGCTATAACCCATGTTTTTTTAAATTTTGAATTTTCTTCAAATCCTCAAAAATGATGAAAAACGGCGTGCTATAGTATGGCATGAATTGAACAAAGGGCATTGTTCAATTCATCAAAACATTTAGAGACAAACAAATAGACACTTATATGTAGTTAAAGCAACAGAGTTAAGCAACAGAAACAAACAACAATGGATTCTACAGTGTAAAGACACCAATTTAATTATAAATGTCAATAAAGTTGAATATCTAATAATATCAATTTAAAATGTATTATCCAATACAAATTTCCTTACCATTTTTAATGTTTTAGTTTTGTATTGCTATTTTTATTTGCTAATTGTAGATTGACCTACTTTTTGTTTATGGCATTCCGCTGCTTGTTATTTTTTATTTTATTTTCATGTGAAGTACTTTGAGTTGCATTTTATGTATGACATGTGCTATATAAATAAAGTTTAATATGTGAAGTACTTTAGTTGTCAAGGATGCAGACAGAGTTGAACCCAGGAGCAAAGTCACAACAAACTAGAGTATAATAATAAAGTATTTAATAAAGAATTACGAGATATCTTACACAGGGGAATGCAGGTAGGAATCAGGCATGAATCAGAATGACATCAAAGTCAACACATGAACAGGCAGGACATCTGTGACACAGGTTATGAACTGACAATGAGTGTTTGTACTGAGTCCAGTTTTATAGTGAGCAGGTTGATTGGAGAAGTGTTCACTGCTGGGCTGATGAGGTAGTTGACAGGTGTGTAAATGGAACTGGGTGTGCTGGAATGGGATATGGGAGGCCAGTGTGGAGACTGAGGGAGAGACAGAATGTGACAGAGTTGCATTTTATGTATGAAATGTGCTATATAAATAAAGTTTACACCACTGACTGTCCCTCCATATAAAATAAAGGCGAAAGTCACAAAAGAAAATTGATCAGTTACAATTCCAGACTATGAAGAATCATTTAATAAAGGAATACTTCCAGATTCAGTTAAAGATTAGCTACAATAATTGTGATATTAAAAGTTAAATGCTCGTCATATGACATAACAGAGAGGAATGGGCCGGACCCTGCGCGCAAGGGGACAATTTACAATTTTACAATTTAGGCATTTAGCAGACACTCTTAATCCAGAGCGACTTACATTAAGCAAGAACAAAAGCATGGGAATACATCACATAAAAGCATTTATCATGAAGTGGAAAACAGGAAACAAGAAATGGGTAATACATTTTAAATTGATATTGTAATCACAGACTATCTTCTTGGTGTCTTTACTTGCGCAAGCAGAGCGCACAAGTAATCGTTTCGCTTGGTCTCTTCGAAGTGAAGACAAGTTTTCTTCAACGGTAAATCTGTGCCTGGTTTGCTGGGACTAGTTACAACATTACGTCATCCTTGAGAGAGTACATGGTGTGTATATGACGTAATGTTGTAACTAATTCTTCTCTTCGAAGTGAATGTTACAAGTTACAAGTTACAAGTTACAACATTACGTCATATACACACCATGTACTCTCTCAAGGATGACGTAATGTTGTAACTAGTCCCAGCAAACCAGGCACAGATTTACCGTTGAAGAAAACTTGTCTTCACTTTTTGGAACCAAGTAACCACAGTATACTGCTAATCAAATTACAACTACATACTCTGTATGTAGTTGTAACTAGAACAACTACATACAGTCTGTGCCTGGTTTGCTGGGACTAGTTACAAGTTACAAGTTACAACATTACGTCATATACACACCATGTACTCTCTCAAGGATGACGTAATGTTGTAACTAGTCCCAGCAAACCAGGCACAGATTTACCGTTGAAGAAAACTTGTCTTCACTTTTTGGAACCAAGTAACCACAGTATACTGCTAATCAAATTACAACTACATACTCTGTATGTAGTTGTAATGTGATTTGTAATTTGTAAATCTGTGCCTGGTCTGCTGGGACCAGACTACACAGATGACCATATCTCTTACGTCATCACTGAGAGCTAGTCATACATATACACACCATGTACTCTGGTCCCAGCTCTCAAAGATGACGTAATGTGGTATCTGCTGGGACCAGATTATACAGAGTAACTTGTAACATTCACTTCGAAGAGAAGAATTAGTTACAACATTACGTCATATACACACCATGTACTCTCTCAAGGATGACGTAATGTTGTAACTAGTCCCAGCAAACCAGGCACAGATTTACCGTTGAAGAAAACTTGTCTTCACTTTTTGGAACCAAGTAACCACAGTATACTGCTAATCAAATTACAACTACATACTCTGTATGTAGTTGTAACTAGAACAACTACATACAGTCTGTGCCTGGTTTGCTGGGACTAGTTACAAGTTACAAGTTACAACATTACGTCATATACACACCATGTACTCTCTCAAGGATGACGTAATGTTGTAACTAGTCCCAGCAAACCAGGCACAGATTTACCGTTGAAGAAAACTTGTCTTCACTTTTTGGAACCAAGTAACCACAGTATACTGCTAATCAAATTACAACTACATACTCTGTATGTAGTTGTAATGTGATTTGTAATTTGTAAATCTGTGCCTGGTCTGCTGGGACCAGACTACACAGATGACCATATCTCTTACGTCATCACTGAGAGCTAGTCATACATATACACACCATGTACTCTGGTCCCAGCTCTCAAAGATGACGTAATGTGGTATCTGCTGGGACCAGATTATACAGAGTAACTTGTAACATTCACTTCGAAGAGAAGAATTAGTTACAACATTACGTCATATACACACCATGTACTCTCTCAAGGATGACGTAATGTTGTAACTAGTCCCAGCAAACCAGGCACAGATTTACCGTTGAAGAAAACTTGTCTTCACTTTTTGGAACCAAGTAACCACAGTATACTGCTAATCAAATTACAACTACATACTCTGTATGTAGTTGTAATGTGATTTGTAATTTGTAAATCTGTGCCTGGTCTGCTGGGACCAGACTACACAGATGACCATATCTCTTACGTCATCACTGAGAGCTAGTCATACATATACACACCATGTACTCTGGTCCCAGCTCTCAAAGATGACGTAATGTGGTATCTGCTGGGACCAGATTATACAGAGTAACTTGTAACATTCACTTCGAAGAGAAGAATTAGTTACAACATTACGTCATATACACACCATGTACTCTCTCAAGGATGACGTAATGTTGTAACTAGTCCCAGCAAACCAGGCACAGATTTAGCGTTGAAGAAAACTTGTCTTCACTTTTTGGAACCAAGTAACCACAGTATACTGCTAATCAAATTACAACTACATACTCTGTATGTAGTTACTTGCGCAAGCAGAGCGCGCAAGTAATCGTTTCGCTTGGTCTCTTCGAAGTGAAGCCAAGTTTTCTTCAACGGTAAATCTGTGCCTGGTTTGCTGGGACTAGTTACAACATTACGTCATCCTTGAGAGAGTACATGGTGTGTATATGACGTAATGTTACAAGTTACAAGTTACAAGTTACAACATTACGTCATATACACACCATGTACTCTCTCAAGGATGACGTAATGTTGTAACTAGTCCCAGCAAACCAGGCACAGATTTACCGTTGAAGAAAACTTGTCTTCACTTTTTGGAACCAAGTAACCACAGTATACTGCTAATCAAATTACAACTACATACTCTGTATGTATAAACTGAATTAAACACATTTCTCAAGAAAATGGTAAAGTATCTATCATCTCCGACTTCCACAATTATGATAATAGGAGATTTCAATGAAGACCATTATACTGAAAAAGATATAAATATAAAGACCTTCATGTCAAGATTAGGCTTTAAACAATTAAATACAAATCCAACTACAGATTTCGGAAGTATTTTAGATCATGTATATTTCAACAAATTTGAAAGTATTATTACAGAAATTGAAGTTAGAGACACATATTACTCTGATCATGATTTAGTATTAATATCACTATAGTACAAAATGAAATACATTTAAAACAATTGACAATTTACAATAAGTAATAAAATAATTATACTGTATAATATATTTTAGTTTATATACCAGTTTATATACCTTTCTTTCATCACATATCAATGATTCATTTTTCTGTAAAAAAGTAGTTAGGTAGCAAATAGTTACACGTAATGATTATACATTTCAAACGTTCCTTCACAGAGATACTGAGATGTGATAGTTTCCAGCGGTCGAAAGTACTTGCGCGCTCTGCTTGCTCACTAGTAGGCCATTTATGGCCTACTAGTGTGCAACAAGCAAGTATGCACTCGGCAGAGTGCAGTTCTAGTTGAACTATAATTTGACATTTGATTTAAACATACAAAAGGACAAAAGTATCATCAAAGCAGGTTATTGAGCAATGCAGGGCCTCGCACCCCATATAGGTCAGCAGAAGCTGGCTAATAGTACTATTACCATCGCTTTTCGTGTTGCTTTGCTTTGTGACACTTGAGTTCATTGCATGTGAATAGGCCTAGACAGTTAAATAAATAAAACAAGAAAAATACTAAAATAGCCAATCTACAATCTGGCTCATAATTTTCACATTTTGTGCCCATATATGGAGCTGAGTGGACCTGGCCCCTTTTGTGGCCATATATGGAGCTGAGTGATTGCTGATGCAACACACTCCATATTTGGATAGCGGGACAGACACACACACACACACACACACACACACACACACACACACACACACAGACATGATCTGCTAGGTCTCATAGTAAGTGCTCACTGGGTTCGCAATCACTGCGTTCGCAATAATGAGAAGAACCCATTGCAGCTAATGCTAACATATGCTGCAATGTCCGTCCATGTCTATGCCAAAATGAACCAAAAATGTTCCAAATTAAAGTCGATTCCTTGGTGAGACCTGGTTGAAGCCACGGTGCCTTTCACTAATTTCCAAACGCCTTGTACGATTTAATAAAAAAATATGAAATATTCACACATAATAAGAAGAACCCATCATCATCATCATCATCCAGCAGCTAGCTAACATGCTAACAGATACTATACATGTCCATAACTAAGCCAAAAATGGACAGAAATGTTCCAAATTAAAATCGTTCCCTTATTGGCCCCTGGAGAAAGCCCTGCCGCCTTTAAATATTTTCCAAACGCCTTGTACGATTTAATAAAAAAATATGAAATATTCACACATAATATTAAGAACCCATCATCATCATCATCATCCAGCAGCTAGCTAACATGCTAACAGATACTACATGTCCATAACTAAGCCAAAAATGGACAGAAATGTTCCAAATTAAAATCGTTCCCTTATTGGCCCCTGGAGAAAGCCCCGCTGCCTTTAAATATTTTCCAAACACCTTGTACGATTTATTAAAATTATGAATACCTCCATCCATCCACCGCACACTGTAACAAGATGGCCGCCGCCGTGCTGTTTTGGAATTACTGAGAGGTAGGGGCGGGACCATGCCCCCATTGGCTCCTGGGTTGGAACCCCAGTTGGAACCAGCCAATGGTAGCCTGCACGATCCGGGCACCGGCCAATCGGTGGCCCGGAAGTTGCAACATTGTTGAAACACTTGGAACAAAAAAAGGACGAAGATGGAACTCGACCAATATGAGTAGCTGTCTGCCTGCCTGCCAGCCAGCAAGTTGGTTAACAGAAAATAAATTGTTATGGCTGAGTAAAATAAAATACAATAAACACAATTTGCCTGAAAATAGATTACCCAGCTATGACCTTTTTCATGAAAAAAAATGAGTAGTGATATGGCTGACTGAGTAAAATAAAACAATCTACCTGAAAATAGATAGCTATAAGTGAAGAGCAATTTCCGCAATCTCTGCAATTTCCGCAATTTCCATTTCCGCAATTTCCATTTCCGCAATTTCCTCAATTTCCATTTCCGCAATTCCGCAATTTCCGCAATTTCCATTTCCACCATTTCCACCATTTCCGCAATTACCATTTCCGCAATTTCCATTTCCGCATTTCCGCAATTTCCATTTCCACCATTTCCGCAATTACAATTTCCGCAATTTCCGCAATTTCCATTTCCGAAATTTCCGCAATTTCCGCAATTTCCATTTCCATTTCCAACTATTAATGGCAGCTGGGTTTCATCATTCAAATAAAATAGAATTCTGTCCGTTTAGCTATAAAATTATGTCAGGGAATAGGGATACAGAGTATATGTCTTTCATTTGCATTGCATCTCCCCCCCCCCCCCCAAGCTTTTATTTTCGTTCGAGTAATAGTACAACTCTAATAGTATTACTTATAATAATGTAATTAAAGATAACTTCATTCAGATTTATTTATTTTTATTTCATTTTCCAGATTTTTTTTTCTTCTTTTTTTTAGATTTTCATTGGTGGGCCAGTCATAATGGTCCCGCGGGCCTGATGTGGCCCGCGGGCCTGAGGTTGAGTATCACTGCCGTACGATATGGGCTATAGCCCATGGTCCAAAATGATGAGAAACGAGTATAACTTTTTTTTTCAAAAATTCAAAAAACATGGGCTATAACCCATCGTTTTTTTCATTTTTTTCAAATCCTCAAAAATGATGAAAAACGGCATGCTATAGTATGCCATACGATATGGGCTATAGCCCATGGTCCAAAATGATGAGAAACGAGGATAACTTTTGTGGTATCCAAATTTCATATTCATATAATATAAGCTATGTTCAAATGTTCAACTATACATTGTGGTCACCGTGCTTATTTGATTTAGGTTAAGTAAGTAAATCATCTAGTCTGTCTGTCTGACAGTGACTACAGGTATGAAAGCCATCAGTACCCTGTGGATAGGCATTGTTTGAAGCTCTGCAAGGTGTGATAGGAATGTAGCATTCTATGCATCTCAAGGGACCTTCTGGATCTTTCTGAGGCCATCTGCCATTTGTACCGGTATGTAAGTTTCAACCCCCTCCCAGAACTCAACTGTTTGATGTAAATGGATATGTCATGTTGGGTCTGATAGCAGGCTGACCATCGAGAGGTGGTTAGTCTGTCCGTGAGCTCCGCAGGCCGGCACGGCCGCGGTTAGCGATATGCTATGTTGTCTTTTTTGTCTCCGATTGAATAAATGGTCAACTCTACAGTACTTCAGTTCATCTCTCTGCCTGTGCTTCTTCATCTGATCGTCTGATACTTTGGCAAGGGTTTTCACTACAGTGGCCTACAGTCTGCAGTTTGCTATTTAGTTTAGAGAAACTCTTTCAGCCTTTTTGTCTCTAGTAATTTAATGAGTTAAATGTGGAGTGTTAAAATACACCACAGCACCAAGCCACTAAGGCTAGACTACAGTGGTGAGTCGGTTATGAACCTCAATGCAGCATGAAACAAGGAATCAAGTTGAGGAGCTAGGAAAATGGTACAGTATGGCCTTTTTGCGAGAAGCATTACAAAAGCAGGACTTCATTCTGTAGAAGAAACTAAGCTTTTTTTGTTATGGCATCGATGTGGTGTTTGAAGTTTAACTTATCGTCCAATCAAATTCCAAGATATTTATAAAACTCATTCCATTCAATGGATACGCCATCAAGAGTGACGTTTAAGTAGACATTGACTAGGCCATTTGGAGAAATTTTATTTAGTTTATTGGCCATTTAGTAGCAGTTTGCTTTTTAGCAATTCATGCTGCAATGAGACAAAGTCTGAGTCCTAAAGTCAGCTCTTCGGTGCTACTGAAAATTTCTGACGAGCCAAAATCATTTTGGCACTACAGCGACAAAATAAGAGTACGAATCGGCCCCAAGATTAACAATCTGGAGAATACTAAATTGGCAGTTTAATGATCATTCGAGATTAACAATTTCAGAACATTTTTATTAAACTTGTTCATTCTGAAATACAATATAAAATACAATTCAACAATCTAAAACAGTAGATTACAACAAAAAAGAAAATACAGCCTTTTAAAAGTGCAAAATATTCAATCCTCACTTCAACCCCATCTTCAAATAAAATTTCTCATTAATGTTAATCAAAGATAGTACAATTTCCATCCACTTGCTCCGTGTCTCAGAGGTGGGCTGTGGACACTTCAGAAACCCGTCTACCAATGAAATCATCGTCTCGAATGGAACATTTGTTATTTGAAATAACCGACAATTTTATCACTGGTAGGCAGGTTTGTGAGCTGTCCACGGCCCACCTCCGAGACACAGAGCAAGACGGTAATGCCTTACAATAATGAGCACTAGCGAAGCCCGACTATATACAGTATGAAGACGTGGTTGAAAATGGGAACTCTGATGTCCCACTATATTCGCAGCAACATAAAATCTCTCTCCCACTGCACCCTTCCAATACTCCACAGGAGACTGGGAGATACAATGTGGGTAACCCTTTTCTTATGTGGCCACCGTGAACAGGCAGGTAGTACAGGCAGGTGACGTGTCTGTCTCTCGCTGTACCATCAGGGACCGACACTTCCAGGAATAAAGGAACCAACCATCCATCCATCTATGGCCAAAACAGACAAATATTTTCATATATCATCGTAAGCCACGTCATCACAAGTCTAACAGTAATGTAATCAGGGTTGGTAGCTTCGGCTTTTGTTTTGACACACCCACCACCCAATTAAATGGAATACACCGTGCACACAAGGTATCAGTGATTTGTAATAGTCCGGCAGCCAGGTGGGGTGGGAAATGTGGTATACAGCTCCATCTCAATGAATTAGTGTAAAAGTTCAGCCTTTGTCACTATTGAGGCGTTATGGAAGCCCAGGTTTGCTTTGATAACAGCGTGGCAAGGCTACTTACTGCCAGACTATAAATGGATACACTCACTTACCAGTGTGTCATGTTTATGTTGACAGTGATGGGTAATAGTAACTCAGGGGATGAGGCCTAAGGGAACAACATCACAATTATTAGATTATATTTCACTTTTGGGACATTTGAGTCATTTTAATGTCTACTCTGGCTTTTGTGAGCATCTCAGACAGTTTAAGTTGTTGATTCAGTGCAGTTCATTGTTAACCATCATAGAATCATCAAAAACCCCAAAACCCCCGGTAGGTACCCTCACAAAAAACATGCAGTAATCCTGGTCTCTAAACTGCCTCCCCCTGGCCAGCCTGATGGAGGGGAAAGGAACTGGTTGGAATAACGTGTTCCTTCCACGCGCTACTCCAATCCAATCACCACATTCCGTGGTACAAACCCACAAGCTGGGCATAGGAGGGGCTAGAGGCCCTAAAAAAAAAAACTAGGCTTTAAAATAAAGGTTGAAATGACATCGGTGAGCAGATTTCTGAACTGTTCAGAGCCTTCCTCTGAGAAACTGGATTAGAACACTGCCATTGTTTTGATTTACTCAACCTCAAATGGAAGGCTTAATTTGTCTGGTGTGGCATGTTTGTGCCTTAAATTAGTTTTATCGATGTTCTGTTGGTCAGCTGCATGGGAACCTTATTGGACAGATCAATGAAAACAAGACAGATAAATTAATTAGTGGTCGACAAGCTGAGGGACTTACAGGAGCCACTGGGACGAGGCGTTCGCAGCGGAGGTCTGTGCTGCTGTGACATCGCCGTCTACAAGGAAAAGTACATGATTATTGTAGAGGAAAAAAAACAAAGCGAAAAACGACATCATGACAAACGATACAATATAAAATTACACTTTTATCAACCACTTGAACCCCCAGCAGTAGATCTGCTCCGTATTTTGGTGAATCAAATAGTGTAGTGAAATCAGAGCGTTCCAAATGCACACTTCAGGTCCGTTTTATCAGTGGTAATGAATTCGCAGCTCAACAAAAGCAAATTGATCCTGACAGAGGACAATTTCACGATACATTAAAATCTCTACGATTGTGAGCAGTTTTTATCTCTAGGATTGTGGGCAGTTTTTAACCAGGATCAACGATAACAGCTATTATTGGCCAGACTAGTAGATTTCTCAACCATTTCCACCTGGTTAGCATCGGACTCACTTTGCTTGCCAAACCTTTTATCTAGAGACATTGATGGGACCCAAACAAGTGAAAATAACCCACAAGCTGTGAGCGTGCATTTCCTCAGAAAACTACAAATAATGGTCTGATGCTGCATTCACACGGGCAGATGTTTGTATCTTTTGTAGCAGGTGCAAACGCCAGATTTGCTTTGTAGCTTCACTTCGCTGGCTTCCATTGACAATGAATGGTGGACTGCATCTTTGTATCTGCCCGTGTGAACGCAGCAGACGTGGACAATCACTGCAAAGCTTGTCATGTCCAAAACTATTACTTTTCAGGAAGGGGGAAAAAAAACCTGAGTTTCAATGGATTTAGTCACAAGCCATTTAAAATAGAAATAATGATAAAGTAGGGCAGTACAGAGTGAAAACTCGCCCTCGCTGTGTGGTTGCAGCCAATAGCAGTCGTTTCCGGTTGCTTTTCGGGACCAGAAGTTCGAATATGGCGGATTTGAATTATCGCCGAAAAAAGGGCTTCAAAAGGGGGTCTGTAGAAACCAATGGGTCACGTCAGCGTTCCCATTGTCCATATTTTTTGATATACACAGGTTAAATGTTAATGGCATTTAATTTTATTGTTTGTGTTGGCACCGTTTGTTTTACATCACCATTACATCACCTAATCAACATGAGTTAGACTTTAATATATTAGCGCCCCTCACTTCACACGGGTGTGATTCTTTTTTACAGTCTACACCTTTAGGCCAGAAGTCGCCGCTCTCATCTCTTCCTGCATTTTCTGCTTTATGTGCGTGTCGCCATTAACTGTCCGGCACAGCATCAGCCACCAGCTCAGTTCTGCCTTTTTGCTCCGTAAATATTATGTTAAATTAAATTTCCTAATAAACTCACGTACGTGTCACAATGCATCCAATAATCAATTAATCTTCCCACCTTTACATTCTTTCCAGCGCTGGTGGGTCCGTAGCCCATGGACGGTTTTGCAGATCTTGCCGCAAACGCATACATGCAAGCCCATGTTTGTCATTGGGTCTGTCGGTACTGCACATTTTGAGGGGGGGGGGGAAATAAATTCAAAGGCATTACACTCCCAAGTAATTAAACAGTCACAAGGTGATGCTTCCGATCTTCCAATTTTATCTTCCTGTCAATTTCAAGACAGGGGTGGGGAGTTCCAGACAAAGGAACACCCAGGGGGCCAGGCTGGTTCCGGCGTGCCGCCCCGCGTCCGAAACGGTTGAAAAATGACATTTACCGTGTGGCGGTCCTTCTACTGTACGCTCTACTGTACTGACACACCCGAAAGCATCATATATACAGTTAATACGTGCGTGTGTGCTCGTTAGGTTTCGCACAGGTGGTGAAAAACCACCATGCTGTTATCGTGCCTCTCTAGGGCCAAATGAAGACACACCTGCAGCAGCTGCAGCGGTGGGGATGGAGGCGCTCTGCAGCTCCTGGAGGAGGCCCTTCATGAAGGACAGGTAGACGTCAGGGGAGTAGGACGTCAGGCTGTCACACAGCCACTGGAAGGCCCACTCGTTGTCCTGCAAGCCGGGTGGGAGAGAAAACCAGGGATATTATAGTTCAGACAGTGGTTCTGAAACCTTGTCGTGCCAAGGACCCCCAAATTGATGTGTATTGATGTTAACTACTTTAAGCTGGGGAGTGGGGACTCCACCGAACCCCGGCGCTTTTTGAGTTGTGCAGCCACTCCAATGCACAGCAATGTGTGTCCCTATGTCCGTCTGGGGTACAGACAAGTGACTGTTGAGCTTAACACTAATTGTGTGTGCGTGTGTGTGTGTGTTCACCGTGTTGGGAATCAATTGAGCTGATCTACCACAACTGAACTGGCTTAACACTAATTGTGCGTGCTGATCTGTCAGTGTTTTGTGCAGGCAGTAACTAGTGGGAGCCAATAGAAGGGGCGGAGACATGTGAATACTCTGGGTGGTTGAAGACCAAGCGTGTTGTGGCATTCTGGTTCATTTGGAGAGGCCGCCAGTAAGGACTGAGTTACAGTAGTCACGTTTTAATATGACCGCTACCTTGAAGGTGTTGACAACCGGGATTGCTGGCACCAATCCGTGCTGGATACGCATGGCCAGAGCCTCGGTCATCATCAGCAGCAAGCCTTGGCGTGGATACGTGGCCTGTGACAGAATTTCAGTCAACACACTTTTCATTATGATACATATAACGAATACAAAATACATTTAGTAAATAAAAACGAAAAAATAACTGAAAAACAAGTCAAAACCCATGTGTAAAATGTACATACCACGAGGGCTACTGGGACGCAGACGTTGTCCATGAGCAGTCCCTTACTCAGTTCGTGCCTGGTTATCATCCTCGCATCCTAAACACCAGGGTTGGAGAAAAATATATAATACGCGTTAAACAATGATGCATGATTATGTATTATTTAACGTGGGAATGGACAATTAATCGAATATGCATCTAAATACATTTTAGAACCAACAACACCTATAACCGAATAAGAGAAGCAAAGTCTTTCTATAAATGCATTTTCTCTTATACAATCAATTGAATCATAAAACGTCAACCAAAAATGTCTCCCCCCTTTTCCGCTCCCTCAAATGGCTCCCAGTTGCTGCTCGCACAGAGTACAACACACTGATGCTGGCCTACAAAGCAACCAAAGGTATGGCAACCCCATATCTTCAAAGTCTGATCCAACCCATCACAAATGTGAAGGTCATCATATTTGGAAAAGCATCTATGGCTGTTTTAGTGCAAAACAAATGCTTGCAATGGATTCATAATCATGAAAAACCCCTAGTTTGACCCTTCCTATTTGCAGGAAAAATACACATTTTCATTCTGCTTTAATTAGTGTGTTGTTAATGGTACCCCAACTTTCAGCAGCTGTCACAAAGTGAAGAAAGTTAAGTGTAAGCATTTATTTTGCAGATTTACCACAAATTCCGCTAACATTCCCTAATTCTTTAGAATGATGCAAGTTGGGAACAATGCCCGTTACATCCTGTTAAGCAAGTGGCAGGTGTGGGGAATTTGCCAAATCAAGCCTATCTGACTGACTTCGACGGCAGGCACTGCACTCCCTCAGGTCGTCTGTCATGCATGACAAATGTGTAGTTTGGCAGTTGAGCGGTTCTCGAGATACGTACATGCAAAAGATGCATAGGTTTGTACAGAGATAAGATGTACCTGTAGGTACTGGGGGGTGGGTTTCTCCAGGGGGACAGGTGTGTCACGGGGCGTGTTCAGCATGCTGAGTAGAGCCTCCCAACAGCTGGACTGGAAGATCAAATGACACATCAAAAAACACATTAGCAGCAAGATTACACACAGCAATAATGACATTCATCATAACATAAATTTTGTTTTAGAAGAAACTGTTTTAGAAGACATTTGTGGCAAAAGTCTGATGCACACCTCAGAAGGCTAGTGACAGGTGCGTAGGGCAAAAGAACCCTAGTGTGCGGGACCCTCTTTGTTTTTCAAAGATACCCTTTTTAAAGAAGACAATGGGCCTGATTCATTAAAAAGAAATACGCCACCGTTGCACTGTGGCGGAAACAGATATCGTATTTATCCGTCCGATCAAGCTACGTTGAGATGACGTGTTATTCAGAGAAGCTGGTGTAATCACTTCATTTATGCGGATCGCTGAGTGTATCCTTTCCGCATTTTCCCCAAGCGATTCGCCTGTTGTCGCCTGGTTAGTTGGAACATCCACGCCCATTCTACACCATATAAGGCAACAGGAAATCTCGAAATACGTCATCATAGCCGGCACAGAGGATTCCCAAACTTTAAATTCTATACAACAGCGCGATGAGCTTGTAGAGTAGTTAATTTTGACAGGAGGTTATCTGCACGGACAGATCTTCAAGCAAACAGCGCGAGTTATATGTATAAAAATAATTATAAACGAAACTTGCCAACTTGGCACGCATTGCTTCACTCGATCCTTAAATGTCAGAGTTAACTGATATGTTACAGTTACTTTCACATAATGAGAAAGAAGTTAATTTGTACTGTTCACCACACGACCAAATGCTATATACAACTCGGCAATGATACTGATGAATGCACTGCAGGGTTATAAAAAAAGAAAGAACACTCGCCTGCAGAAGTAAAATAGATATCCGATGTATCAGATGTAAATTCATTTCATGATGTCGTCATATTAAAATGATTCGCGGGACACGGCAAACTTGATTCATCTCATGATGAGATCAATGTAGTAGCCTACAGCATATAGCCTACACAGCTACAACGTTGCCCATATTATAATTAATTAAGGTGAGCTGGCTTAAAACTGACTGGCCAAATTGCACGCACTGATGCCATAATGTGGATTTATAGCCCTCGTCGTGACTGCTGTCTGTCTGTCAGACCGGCATGTCTGTGAACCATAGAATGCCATAGATAGACCATATAACAGTCGGGCCGGGCCGTGTTCTGTCCTTGCCGGGCTCACCGCGCCGTTATATTAATTTTCCAATGTAAATTTCACCCAGATTGGACTCTGTTCAGCGGCCGCATGCTGCTGTCCGCCCCACACACACACACACACACACCGACAGTCAGAGAACTGACTCACTAAATAACACTAACACACACTAAACAATGTTGGATTCGTACAGTGCAGAATGCAGATAAGTGTAGGCCTATGTTCTTATTATAATTGTGAGTTTGTTTTATAACATGCAGCGTGAGTCCACGTGAATCTACAAGCTCACAACACGTTGCACTGCGAGTAGCCTAGAGAAGGCTGTCAAGTGAGCAGCGCAATCGCGCATGCTATAGAAATATCCTAATAAATAAATAAAAATGTGTCGCTTGCAGGGGCAGTTTCCTTATGGGACTTGCCTCTAGAATGCATGCATAGGCATACAAGTGCAAGTTTTATATATCATTTTTTTATGTGCTGAACAATGTTATAGGGTCGGGACACATGCCTACATATTTTATCTGTGATTTGGGAACTATTTATTGATTCAGCATGAAGACTAAAGCCTTCTGAATATATCCGTAAATTCGTCCGCCACCTAAAGAGGTCCCGTGGGATTTTACGGAGTTTCCGACCAACCTACGTGAGCGTCAAGTTCACGGCCATTTCCATGAATTCCAAATTAATGTGGGAAATCCACGTAAATGCCTTTCCGCTAGCTTCACGTCATTATATCAGCGTAAACGCGTTGAAGAATCAGGCCCTTTGTCTTTAACTCATGACTCATGTATAGTATTGTATATGTCATTTCAAACCAACACACATGACGCATGTATAGTATTGTATATCATTATATGTCATAATTTCAAACCAACACACAGACCGCCATGTGGCGTTTTCAGTTATACGATAGAGGGCACTCTTCCACAACCCGTGACTTTCAAAGAAACATACAATAGGATTAATAAAATAAACGGAAACATTGGTGGTGACAATGTTTTTCTGCAGATGAAAGTAGTCTTCCTTTGAGATATTTGGCAATTACATCATTGTAGAACAAAATATTCTGTGAGTCTTTAAAGATTAAAAAAAAAAAAAAAGCTCAAAAACACTGGCAGTAAATGATTCAATAGACTCACATCACTGTATATGGCCTTTTGGATGTCCATGACCCTGAGGGAAAGCCCCACCAAGCGGGTATGCAGCTGCGGCTCCGCACCTAGGGAAGAGTGACAGAAGTCAGTGTGCTTCTCAAAGTGGGCTCTGGGGACCCCTCCAGGGGTCCTTGAGGAGTTTCCTGGGGGTCGCCAGCAAACTTCATACACCGCATAGGCTTATAGCAGGGGTATTCAATTAGATTAGGCCGGGGGCCACAACTGTAGAATGATTGTGTGTGGGGGGCCGCACAGTGTGCGCGCGAAGCGCGGAAATTTGTGGGTTCTCAAAATGCTTTTTGTGCTCAAACACGAAGATTTATGTATATTTCCGCACAGTAATGAGCAGGGTAATATGTCGATACAGGTATATGCCACCTTAGAATAGATGTAGGCCTAGACCTATTTGACAGTGCATAAACAGCATTGCTTTGACATTAACGACCATCAGCTGGACGGACACACACACACACACACACACACACACACACACACACACACACACACACACACACATTGCATAGAGCAGTGATTCCAAAGTGGGGTTCGGGGTCCGGGGACCCCCAGGGTCCTTGAGGCAGTTCCAGGGGGTCCCCAGGGAAATGGTTTGGAACCAAATGGACCCTTATGGGTCTGTAACTCTGAGAGTGTACAAATGGAACCAAATGGACCATAACAGGGTTTATTATTGTGATAATTATGGATTCCATTTTCGCAACTTTTCAGGACTAGAAAGCCTGCCGTTTCTATTAGCTTGGATTCTCCATTGATGTCACTGTTGGGTGGGTTTCTGAACTGCCCACAGCCCTCCTATGTGACACAGACCGAGTAGAAAAAAACGTGTCATTTTATCATGATTATTAGTGAGGACCTATTATATGAAGATAGGTTGAAAAGTGGTCCTTTAATGATTACCGTTATTATGGTAATCTCACAATTAATATCGCACACACCATACCTGTAACTTTTATTAGCCCTATTATTATTCTCACAAAAAAAAACGAAAAAAAAAAAAAACATTTTTTTTTTTTTTTTTTCAAAATTCTTCCAGGGGCCACAAGGGGGCGCTCCGCGGGCCACATGCGCAATTGAATATCCCTGGCTTATAGTGTCTCTAAATCAATTACCATTTGTCCTATTTGAAAACACATCTACAAATTCGCAACGCGCCGTGACATTGTGAGCTTGTAGATCTGTGCCAAAGCAATTTGTTTTATTTTAAAGGTTTTATGACATTCATTTTCATTTATTTGTTTTTCTTTTAGGTTTTATGACCTCAATTACACCCAAAAACCTGAACATTCAGTGGATTTTCTGTGGTCTGAAGTTTTCTTTGGGGTTTGGAAGCCTTTTGAGCTACAATGAAAACAGGCAACACAGTGAAAACAGTGACATCTGCTGGCAAATCCCATTGACATATATGGGATTTGCAGGCTCTTAAATCACAAACTGCTGGCAAATCAGAGCACCCGTTTGAGCCAGAAAACCCCAGATCACAGAAAATCTACTGAATGTTAAAAGTTCATGTTGTTTGGGTGCAATTGAGATTAGAAAACCTTAAAAAAAAAAAAAAATCCAAAACCTTTTTTTTAATGTCACAATCCCTTTAACAAATCTTAACAGGGGTCCCTGGCACAAAATATTTTGTCAGGATTCACCACAAACATGGGGATGGATTCACTATACTATTATGCCACCAAAATGTGGAAGTCCCTACCACCACCCATCAAAAACTGACTCCCTACGCTCCTTCAAAACCACCATAAAAGAGCATCCGAACTCAGAGCCCTGCCAAAAACCATCACAAAGGAGTTGGGCTCGCCCCCTAGTGGCCGGTTTACAATTAATCCAATAAAACTGGGTCAGTAATGTATATGATGGTTGAAACCCCAAATAATTGATTGCTCATTGGATTCTGTTACTATTGGGTAAGCTAAATAAAATAAAAAGTTCTGGAAAGACTGAAAGACTTTCAAAATGAGGTCCACGATGGCTAAAAATGCCTAGGGAATATAAATATATCTAGAAAAGGTTTGAGAACCACTTGTGTAGGTCCATTTAGCTTGAAAAGACAGTCCATTACTGTGGTGGACTGGTGGTGGTGTACGTTTTTTTTTAATGACTTTGTATAAGAGTCTGACCTATAATTTTCTCCCACTTGGCAGTGGCCAGGGTGGCCTGTGTGGGCAGCTCTGCGGTCAGCACGGGTGCAGTGCCGGTCTCCAGGATGTGAAGGTACAGCCGGAAGAAAAACGGCGAGAGGCGGAGGGTGGGGCATCTCCGCGAACTCGTGGAGAACTGGCTTATTGCCTCCGCAAATTCACCGGTCCAGCACATGTACAACGGGATGAGGTCTGTCACTTGCTGAAATCTGCACAACAAGTAGTAAGAACGCTTTACTTTGACGGGGCAATGCACATCAACATGTCATGTAAACATGACGGGTTGAGCAGCAGCTCATTTTACATCCGTAGTCCCCACACATAGAAACACCACTGTAACGTGACAAAAACAGAGAACATAAAAACACCACTGTAGCAACGTGACAAAAGCAGAGAACATACAACTAGGGATCGCAGAGATTATCATTTATTGTGAAATTGTCCTAAATTATACACTAGGATGAATTAGCTTTTGTTGAGCTCCAAATTCAGTACCACTTAAACCCCTCTATACATGATCAAACTGACCTCTAAAGACCACATTTGTATTTGGTACGCTCTTAATTGCACTCTACATAAAATTGACCGGCAAAAATGGCAGATCTGATCGGCTATTTTTGATGAACGCTATTCTCCGTTTGATATTATCAGTGAACCAAGTGAGGTCCAGGGACCCCTACTTTTGTATCAGCAAAAGTAGTTAATATATGACTTAATATAAGTTTGCCATTCAAAAATAGCAGATCTACAAGCAGATACACGCAGCACAAAGTGGCTTAGTCAACAGCAGATTTTCTGCAACAGACATCCTATCCCCTTCCCATATCACCCTTTGCTAAAATAGTTTTAAATTAGATGTAAATGTAAAACCTGGTTAGCTCCTCCGTGGATAAACCAGCACACGACACGACTCGCAGGTAACGATACAACTCCCGGTACCTGAGGACACACATATAACAACTGTTATACAGGCATTCAGCATTAACAGCACACATCATAATTATACAACTGTTAGATTTACAGTCACACACAGATAAGGTTAAAGCAGCACTATGTGGTATGGGCCATCAGTGGCCACTTTGGACACAAACATGGCAGCCAATGAAGTAATGAAGTCTTTTGACTTCATTACCCGAGTCTCAAGCATTTCCAGCAAGGATGCACTGTGATTGGCCTTCACTTTGACTAGTCAAGCCCCAACCTACCCAAGTCTATACCGTCTCCCCTATACATAGTAATACAGTCAAGCCCCAACCTACGTACCCAAGCCTATACCGTCTCCCCTATACATAGTAATACAGTCAAGCCCCAACCTACCCAAGCCTATACCGTCTCCCCTATACATACATAGTAATACAGTCAAGCCCCAACCTACCCAAGCCTATACCTTCTCCCCTATACATAGTAATACAGTCAAGCCCCAACCTACCCAAGCCTATACCGTCTCCCCTATACATAGTAATACAGTCAAGCCCCAACCTACCCAAGCCTATACCGTCTCCCCTATACATACATAGTAATACAGTCAAGCCCCAACCTACCCAAGCCTATACCTTCTCCCCTATACATAGTAATACAGTCAAGCCCCAACCTACCCAAGTCTATACATTTATGGAAGGATTGTTTTCTTTATTGCTTAAGCCATTTGACTTAAGTCATCCCAGGGACTACAGATGAAATTTAGCTTCGGCTAACTCTGGCCCATTTACATTGATGTGAAAACTGACATGTTGATTAATGAGCTTTGTCCCTGTCAAATAAATAATAATTTGACTGCCATTTGGGTGTTTGCCAACCTCTGAGAAATCATAAAATATTCTTCTCCTCAATGATCCACCCACCGAACGCTTTGAAAGACGCCATCTACTTAAGGCCCCTGATGGCATAGTGCCAGTAACTTATGCAATATTACACGAGAGGGTGTGGGTTAACGTGATTATTGCCACGACAGGGATTCGGTCAGGAACGAGACGGAGTAGAGTTCCGCAAGCATCACTGAAGTGGTAATATTGCAATTCTACCACAGTTGCCCTTAAAACTATGAAAATCGCTGAAAAAAAATATATTTTTAATGACAGATGTAGTCACTACGACCACAAATGTCCCAATAAACTAGCTAGCCTAGCCACCGAGTTTGCTAGCGCTCTGGGAGAACAGAGCGGCTGAATTATTTGTTTTGATTAAGTGGTGAACAGTGCTGGTTTAACCACCGGCTAGAAGGTTGTTTCAACCAATCAGATTGCTTCCTCGAAACGACCTGTGGTAGAATTGTTTGCATGTGAGGCTCTCTTATGGCACTCCATGTATGGATTCATGTCTTGCCTGGATGAGTCCCGGAAACGGAATTATTGAAGATACAGTCAATCCTAGGAAGAGCCGTCTCCGGTACTCGTCCAGGCTGCGTAAAACAAGTTTTTATTTTTTTAAAGATATGATGATTTGTATATACTCTATGGAGCTAGCCAGGCTACAATGAACCTGGAATAAAGTTTGAAATGAATAGACTATACCTGTGCTGTGCACGCACGGTCTGTATATACCTGTGGTGTTTCTGCAGGTGCTGTACTCTCAGTAGGATCACAGGCAACTCTTCGTACAGGATTTCCTCTGGCATGAAAATTCTGAGATTCTGGCCCCTCAGCACAGACACAAGGAGCGGGTTGTTCCAATAACGCATCTTCAACCTACAGCATGCAAGCACACACGCATTACTATATAGACCCGTCGGAAAGAATGAGATTATGCAATCGTATAATTCATTGCATGATCAGCCAAATAGTGCAGATTATGTAAAAGTTATTATAATTTTTTGACATATCCACAGCAATAATCGCATCGGGCATATTTTGCAACTTTCCACATATTTCATCGCAAAATCAAAGATTTTAGCCGGTACTTTTCTTGTGGCTCCAACTACTTGAGTCTGTCAACAGACATACACATGCAGAGGATTTAGAAATGCCATTTATTTTCTAATGCGCACTGAATGAAACAATGAACCCACCTCCACATCAGTGCAGGAGGGAGACCGATTTGGACAGTGTAGAAAATATACAGTTTTCCACTGAATTCATGGCCAAAGTCAGCCAGGACCATCTGTTGGTGGACGGCCGTTATGACCCTGGGAACGCACAACACAAAAGACAAGAGCATTAACGACCAATAAAACAATCAGAAGAACAAGAACCCAGTCAGATCAAACAGTTTTCAGTGTGCTCTAGGGTCTCTAGAGCAAAAAACTAATGTCACGACTGAAAGTTTTTAAGCCGTCTCTGGGATTATGGTCCGTTTGGTGGAAACCTTGTCATGTCCAAAATGGTTACTTCAAAGATAAAAAAAAGAAAAGGAAATGTAGCAGATCTACACGCTTCGTGTTTCAAAGTTGTTGATGCTTGTGTTACGCTTTAGCATGCTCAAGTAGGGCGTTAATTTACAGAAAAAGACAACTTATACTAAAAAAATAAAAAAGGTTTCTGCATGACAGCAACGCTTTGTGGAACAGTGCAACAATTGACACAAGATGCAGAATTATGTTTCAGGTATTATCATTCTAATGTATGTTTTCACCATACTGTTCATACAGCCGACCCGATGAAGAAATTGCAGATTGAGGCCAATTAGAAATACAAAACGCCCTGGGCTTTATTTTAAGGATTAGAATTTTAGTATGATGATAACGTGTGCGCGTGTACCTTTCAATCAGCAGTGCTTTGGCTGTAGTTGCACTAGCCTTGGGACAGTTTGAGATCACCGGCCTGCAGAAAGGGAAGGAGAGAGACAGGTAATTACAATATTATCTATTATTAGGGGTCTTGAACTGGGGGTCCGAGACACCTAAGGGGTCTTCAGTTACTATACAGTTGATCTTTGTGTTATAGGAACTTTTCCTTTTTACATTAAGCACTTGAACCATAGCATCACTTTTCTAAGGTAGGTGAACATTAGCCGAAAATAGCCGATCTACAAGACGGAAATCTACACGGCAGATCACTACGCCTCACACTGTGGAGGAGGGGGGGGGGGAGCAGAAGTATTAAGGATTAAAAGGATAAAATACACATCAAGTATAATATTATAGGATTCATCAAAATAAAGTATTACGTTGTCTGTTCCCAGACAGCATTTTTGGTGAAAAACAAAAGGTAGAAACACTTTTGTAATGATGAAAGTAGAGACTCTTGTCACTATATTTAAAATCACCGAATACCAAATATCTCACAGCGTCTCCTCTTTATAGTGGTTGGACTGGAGATGACGTCACTTTTTTGTTATGCCGATTGGCTGAATGGGTTGTCTGTCAACGCTGTACTCCCGCATGTGATTTCAAGGGCGAACGGTTGACCAGGCTACGAAAATTGGGAGATCTAAAGGTCAAAGGTCTTGAGCGATTCTCACAACACTGGCATATTGCCGATGGTAAACGACAGCAAAGAAGTGCCAAAACTGCCAAAAATGGCGGGACCCAAGAGTCATCTTCGCCCCTTCGGGCTTGACCCATAAAAATGTGTCAGCGACTCACAAATGGGTCCTGTGTGTGTACGTGTATGAGTGTTTGTACCCCGCAGGTTGAGTGTGTGCCCAGAAATGCTTGGCCGCTCCCAGCCTCATGACAGCAGCTGCCTTGTCTTCCTGGCCATCAGCTTTATTCAGGAACGTCCAAACACACTCGTACACCGGCGTGTAACTGCAAAAATAAACGACACCATGATTCAAATCCACTGGTGTACTCATTTTAGCTTGTGAGATGAGCCGTTTTGGAATAGCAAACTAAAACTAAGGTTTCTGAAAACCTTCTAATAATCGCAATTATAACTCACGATAACTTAAACTCAAAATTGCAATTCATGACAGCCCTACAATGCTTGCCATGTCAGAAAAAAATTAAAAAGCATACTCACTCATAGATGGTACATGTAGATGGCGTGACAGATTCATGTCTCATGAAGAAGGAGTACTTTTTTGCCAGTTCTACAGTGAAGCTGCCCAACATCACCTCTACACAAACCAGGGAATAAAGCACAACATGCTATAAACACAACAAACATATACTATTAAAATGTTTTAAGTCCCATTATAATTATACATTATAATAATGTGTGATTCCCAAATAACTGAAATCAGTCATGGCGATTGAGATCTTTATCCCAGGGTTTCTCAAAGTGGGTGCCGTGACAAGAATGCTTTAATATGTATTCCGTTATCCATCCACATAAATGTCGCCTCAATCAGGCTAATGATAACAGATACCGTCCATTACCATCAATAGCTCCTGGGCGTCAGGTCTTACCGGGTCGGAGCTCCGGACCGTCGCGGCCCACTTTCACCCCTGGTTGCACGGCTGTACAGCGTGAAAATAAGCTAAGAAAAACCCTACCCCATTTGTGAAACTAGCTGTAAATCTGAAAACCCCTTACTTGTATTGTAACTTGAGCCATTTTAGGCGCAAACCCCTTTTGGTGTTAGCATTACGTTATGCTTTAGATATTTGAAAATAGCAGATCTACAAGCTCATAGTCGAGCTTGTAGGTCTGCCATTTTTGAAAAATCAAAGAACGACTGACATAGAAACAGCTTTTTCAGAAAACTGTCATTTTCAAACAGACATTTTTAGAATCTGATCGTGCTGGGACACAGGGACAGACCCAGCCACATAAGTGGTTGCACCACTCAAAAATATGATTGATATGTGTAACTAGTACTGTAGTGTAAGGGTGTACCGACCTGCTTCTCGGAGGGGAGTGTCCATCTCACACGGGGTGATGCCGAAGTCTCTCAGGAATCCCAGGAGTCTGGCGTCTCTGAGTCCCTTCCAGTAGACGCTCTTCTTGTGACTGTTGCAGTGACAAGCCTCAGTGACCTGCCACATTTCACACTGGAAACACAGACACAAGTGTTCATTTTGACAGCAAAGTTTGTTTAGTCTAGTCAAAGGTTTAGGTCTAGTTTCACTATATCTACAGTTGATTTTGGCGGCTTTGATGGCGTCCTAATGTCTGATTTCACACATTTGCAGAGTCTTGGAACCCCCTCAAGGTAACCAGAGTCCCTGGGGCCTCTCTGGGTACCGAATGGGGCCTGAATCTAAAAATGTCTTCTACATCCTGACAGTTTTCTGAAAAAGCTATGTTTCTATGTCAGTCGTTTTTTTCAAAAATAGCAGACCTACAAGATCGTAGTGCGCAACTCGGTGGTGCGCTATGAGCTTGTAGATCTGCTATTTTTCAATAGCTAAAGCATAACACAATGCTAACACCAAAAGGGAACAACGTTTCCACCCACCTGTGAAGCGAGCTTGTCACAGATATAACAGTAGCACTGCTCACATGTGAGGACATTTCTGCTGATGGGAACCTTTGTCACCTCGTTAGGCCTGAGGACACAAATGTTATGGAAGAGAACGGTTACTCAAGGGTGAGGAGGAGCCAAAGAAAGCTGACATAGGTATTCACGTTAAGCATTATGCTAAATGATTTATAAAACCCATGTTGTGTCGCCTGGAACCGCTGGTACTGTATTCTTTCTGTTTTACCTAGGGCTGTCAAGATTTAAGTTGACGAACGATTAATTGCCAAACAAATAATTGAGATTAACGATTGAATTGTGTTTTTGGCATTGAACACTGGGACATATGAATACAAATTAAATTTCTGTTTGGTTTTTAGGGTTCACAATCACACATCGCACAGGGCGGACATGAAAAATAAATAGTTATCTGATCTAAATAGTTAGCTGATCTTCAAGCTTTACAACTCGTCACGAAAGCTTGTAGATGTGCCATCTGCAAATGTATTTTCAAACTTATGATTATGACTTGCAAAAGAATTATGATCATCTAAAATAATTGCAGATTATGTAACAATTGTGACAGGACTAGCCCAGAGCACCAGGGTTGAGTCTACGCACTGGACGCATGGGGCAGCGCTTCAATTATTAATAATGAAAATAATAATACTCACTGGAAGGGGTAAACGGGACAGTCGTAGCGAGCATGGGGCAGTACTTTAGCACGTTGGGAGAAGGTTATCGTCAGGTCTTCATCCACTACCTTTGGACACTGCTCTGGGACTACACACAGTTACACAGTCATCTCAATGTCTTCTACCCATTTTTCTCCCCTAATTTAGTAATCATCGATGCTGCTATTGTGCATGTTGAAATAACAAGCTTGGAACAGAGCCTTAATTAGTAACATCTGTGAAGGAACACATTTTTCTATGTATAAATTAACTAATTAACTAACAACCACAGGGCAGAAAGGTTACCGTTTTCCTTCTCCACATCCACGTCCACGATGTAGACCGACTGGTCGCCGTAGTTCGTCTCGCCTTCTGAGTCACTGCTTATGACGATCAGCTCTTGTAATTGTTGCTGAACCCGCAGCAACCGCTTTGGTATCGGCTGATTGTTCTGCGCTTGTGGAAGAATCGGCCTTGGTGCCAGCGGTGTCTTCGACTTTGGTGGGTTCGACAGAAGAAAAAAATCACACACGTGTGAACTGAATGGTGCAATTCCCCCCCCCCCACCCTCTCTCTCTCTCTCTCTCTCATTAGAGACACAGCACTACCCCTCCCTCTGTTTCTGGCGCCCTCTACTGGTATAAATCAGTAACATACTCGGGCTCATGTGCACACACAGGTACACAGGTATGTACACGGACATTGCTGGTTGTAGGAGTGGTTGCACCACTCAGAAACACACACGGCAAGGTAAATAATGCAGCCACATAACTATAAAAAATGCAATTCATTATTTTAAAGTCACCAATCCGCTGACACATTATGTCACATGGAGAGTGCTTCCCTGGGTGGTTTATATGTCACATAGAGTGCTACCCAAGGTGGTTGTTGTTTCCGCCACAGATGAGGGGTCCTTGACATGACAAAGTGTGAGAACCACTGATATAGCAACAATGCAAAATACATTTTTCATAACTGTTAGGATTTAGAAGACATTTGTTGAATGGGGCCCTTCAGGACGGATGGACGCTCGCAGACGAGGGTGAGGGATTATACAAAGGGAGATACCCATGACATCACGAGTAGCACCAAATCAGATGGCATGTTGTGAGACTACTGTACATAAAAACCCAATTCAGGCAAGGGGTCGACAATATAACTGGCCCGGATGTACTTTTTTCATGCTCCGGGCCTCCACTAATGCACCAAGCACTGGCCTCTATCTGTGACATAATTTAGTCAGCGGATTAGTGACTTTAAATGGAAGAGATCTTTAACTGTCAACAGACAGACAGACACAATCTCCACCAGGCCAAAGACAATTAGTATAATTTGATAACACCTGTGAATGATATATATATATATATATATACACATCTCTAAATGTTATTCTGAATTGAAAACGGTGGACCCTCTTGTAAACAAGTGTAATGCTTTATGGTGTCATCCACACGCATGCAGTTAACAGTTTTGTATTGAGTTGTGGCCTTAAATATAAAATATTGAAGTGCAGTAAAATGGCCATGCAGTTTAACATTGCAGACTCAAGTCATAACAATGCACGTTACATTTACAGCTTCAAAACCGGTTTGCTATAATGGAAGGGCGCAAAGAAATGTCTTTAAAAACGTCTGAGAACTTGAATAGAAGTTAAAGTTTCTGTAACGTCACGTTGTGTACTATACAACGTAAACAATGTGTAGCACTAGCCTAAATATTTAGGCTACGTTATGTGTAACCTTACGGTCAGAAATAGCCACGGTTCACATTTCCCCTCACTGTAGCCTATATGTCGTCCCCCCCACCCCCCCCTTTTGCTTCCTATATGAATTCCTGTTGTGTTCTTTAACTACATAGAAGTGTCTATTTGTATGTCTCTAAATGTTTTGATGAATTGAACAATGTGCACCCCGTTGTAAACAAGTGTAATGCTTAATTGGGTCGTCCACTCACAGTTAACAGTCTTTGTATTGAGTTTGTGCTTGAAATGTACTGTAATTCTGCAAACTGTTAATAAATATTTCAATCAATCAAACGCGTCATGGCTTATTTGTTATGCCTTTTATTAAATAACGCGGAATGCAGCAGTGCTAATCGTTGTACCAGCACATTTCTAACACCCGTGGCCTACGTGTTGAATACTTTATATTTGAAATCTGAATGTTTATATAAACGTTTTCACTGTAAATGTAGCGATCGCGACGCGTAAATCTGGCTTCAGTTGTGACAGTCATGTTTCAGGGCTAGGTCAGAAACAAACTAAACAAAACTATAAACAGGTAAAAAAAAGTCACTTAAACATCCCTGCAACGGTCTGATGTCTACTGTGTAGCACTGCACTGCAACGACACGCATCCGTGTGCATTAACGTGACAGAATGTCTCGGATTATGAGCATAAATTAAACATTTAAGTATTTACCATGTTCATTTCGGGTTGTTGTTGTTGGCTCATGTTTAGCGCCAGGCAATCAAAGAGGGATCCGGAAGACGGAAGTGACGTTTGTTTTATTCTTCTTCTTCTTCTTCTCTGCGTTTTATGGCGGATCGCAACCAACATAAAGGTGCATACCTCCACCTACTGTACAAGATTGTGCAACATCATGTCAATTTTCTAGTGCTAGTTTGATTGATTGATTGATTGATTGATTGAAATATTTATTAACAGTTTGTAGAATTACAGTACATTTTAAGCACAAACTCAATACAGAGACTGTCAACTGTGAGTGGACGACCCAATTAAGCATTACACTTGTTTACAACAGGGTCCACATTGTTCAATTCATCAAAACATTTAGAGACATACAAATAGACACTTCTATGTAGTCAAAGAACAGAACAGGAATTCATCATGTAGGAGGCAAAAATGCAGTTATTTCCTACTACTCAGGTTTGTAGTGTATAGAAATGTAAACAGTGCCTTCCTCACCATAGCTACACTACACCCTTTCCCTCTGCTCCTAGAATCCCTGACAAATCCCATTCTATCCTGCATCATTAACTTTGTCCTTCAGTTGTGCTCTTTCCTCTATGTACCTTTCACAGTTCAGTAAAACATGCTCAACATTTTCTATTTCCCCACAACTTCCACATTTGTTGCTCTCTGTCTTACCCATGGTAAAAATGGGTGCTGTAACTGTTTAACCCAGTGTGGCCCACCCTTAGCCTTGTAATGAATTGTTCTTCACTTCTATTCTTTTCATTATAGCCTACTCCTTAGTGGCTACTGTCTTTTGTACCTTGTAGTACCCTCGTCCTTTCAGGTCTTCGTCCCACCTTCTCTGCCAAATTTCCATTCCTTTCTTTTTGACCATTGCTTTCCCTTCACCCTTCCCTAGTAACACTCATAATGCTATCTCCTGCTGAGTTGCCCTTTTGGCAAGCTTGTCCGCCCCCTCGTTCCCTGCCAGCCCCTTAGGGTATGTGCTGGAACCCAACAAAACTGAATATGTGTAGTCCTAGTAAGTACTGGTTAATCTCAATAACTAGGTCCTCTCTAACTCTAACTGACTTTTCAGACTGCAGGCTTTTCAACACTGCTAGTGAGTCTGTGCACACCACCACCCGCTCTGGTCCAACCTCCTCCACCCATTGTAACCGAGTGATGATTGCCACCGCCTCAGCTGTATATACTGACAAGTGATCTGGTATCCTCTTTGCTATAGTGACATTGAACTATGGCATATACACTCCTATTCCCACCCTGTGCCAGTTAGACCCGTCTGTGTATTATGTGCAAATAGTTGCTGTACTTCTGTCTGAGGTAAAGGTTGGATTGGGCTCCTATGTCCTCTGCTTGCCAGTCATTTTTATTTTCAATAATGTTCAGGTCCACTTTAACTTCTGGGAACAGCCACTAACTGGGGAGGTCATAGTGAATTCTGCCATCTCCAATTCATATGCCCTAGCTCTCTCTTGTCAAATCCATCCAAACCCCCTCCCCTGGAAGCTGACATACTCCCAGCAATCCACCAGTGCCCTCTTAACTGGGTTTCCCTCTCCACTACCTTTAATTCTGATCCAGTATGCCAGTGAAAGCTTCTCTCTCCTCAGCTCCAGTGGCATTTCTCCTGACTCTATTAACACTGCATTAATTGGGGTTGATCTAATGGCTCCAGTACAGATCTGTAATGCTTTGTACTAGCATGCTGTACTTTTGCACATATTGCTTTTTCACATAGTTTTCAAACAAGTCAAGTCATAATGAATTTGGTAAAAGAAGCATTCACACAAATCTTTTAGAGAATTGCATTCATATTTATAAAAGAAATATCATAAATACATTTACAATGTTATACAACATACTGGTTTGCAATGCCGTGTTGGCGTGTTGACCACTACAAGATATAGATTCAGTCTGTTGCAGCGTTGCATCAAGCTGTATAGGCTACATCTGACACAAGCAAGCTGTCGAAAGGACATACATTTCCAAATAGGGCTGCAACATATAGATTTGTATTATTCTATCGATTCCTTCTTCAATTAATTGAGTTATGAAGTGGACTTCCGCCGGACCCTCTTAGGAAGGTGGAATCTGCTTGTGGCTGTTTCTCGCTGACTCCTCTGAGCCACTGTCACTGGAAAGAGAGAAGAAATTAAATGTTAGCCCATTATAGAGGGTGTGCTCATGACATCATCATACTCGGACGTTATGCGGGAGTGGCAAAGAACTACTTTCTGGCATTTTGAAATCGAGAAAAACTGAATGGGGCGTATGTTTCAGCGTCCTTTTGGGTGATGTTCTTGCATATCTGCTATTTTCAGTATTTCACATTAGTAAAAAATGGCAAATGAGTTTATCGATAATGAATAAGGCAAGATATAGCCCTTTTGACTTACTCCTCTGAACAACATTCACTTTCTCTGCCTCAGGTTGTGCTTGCTGTGAGGTCACATCCTGTGTCTCAGCCGCCATCTCTTCAATCTGCTCCGACTCAGGGCTGTGTAAAAGAATTATACATGATGCTATAGTTATTATAGTTGCTTGCATCTAACCTTTATATTTTTCCATCACTTCTAATACTAAGTTCTAATACATTATGACATTTGGTAGCTAAAAGCTTGTAAGAGCTTAGATGTCTCTAATAGGCCTAAAAGAGCCCGGAAGTCTGATGTAATTTACACATCCTACCTCATTCGTATTTTTCCCCTATTCTGAATTCTCATAGTCAAATAAGAACGGTGTTCCAAAAATAAACGAACTATCCCGGCGGGTTGACTCATATGGATATGAAGAATTAACTGACAGCGATAAATCGCTAACGTTACCGCCGCCAATTTTGTAAATAGAAATAGCACAGGGCAGATATGACAAATAACTAAAAAATGGACAGAAATAACTGCTAAAAATAATCAAAATACAATCAAAATAGGCCATATTTTCTACATATTTAAAAACGAATCTGTAAAATAGTGGAAATAGCCGATCTTAAGGGTCACAACGCATCATATCATGACATATTGTAAGCAAGTGCTATTCTTTTATGAAAATTATATTTTTTAAATATCTCTATAAAACAGATTATTTTATACGGATGAATGGATGAATGGAAAACAATTCTGATGATTATGTAATAACCAGGGTTGGGATCCAGAACCGGAGGACCCGGGAAAAACCGGATCCAACATTGAGGAACTGGAATCAGTTCCATCACATTTGAACAGTTTCCAGGAAGCGGGTTTTATATCAACAATGTCAGACCTGGTACAGTATATGTGGCCTTCACTTCTGCAATACAATTACAATACCAGTGGTTCTCCAACTCTTTAACCCGTAAGGTTCCATCTGGTTCCATTTGTACACTCTCAGAGTTACAGATATGTAAGGGCCCATTTGGAACTCCCTAGAAGAATCGTTAAAGGGAACCACTTAAAGAATCGGACCTTTAAGAGGGAACTGTTTAAGGAACCAGAATCGTTTGTATCCCAACCATAGTAATAACTGTTAACGGTTCCTACCCTGACTCAGTGCTCTGGGCAGGCATGGCCCTCAACCACTCCTGGTAGTAACCACGGAAACCATCGATTTGAACCAGATAGTTGTTCCTGGTCTTGTACTGTGAGATTGGAAAGGGAGATGACACATTGATTAAAGTCAAATAAAATCTCAAGACTGAAGAAATGTCTATGGGATTTGTGAAACGGTGTGAAAGGAGCTCCCACCCACACTAGTAGTGCTGCCTGTTTCCTAAACAATTAACACTATACAGTATGTAAAATTGTATGTTTTAGTAATAATCGTAACTGCTGTTCTACATACTGCCAAACAGGTGAGGAAATCTCAGAATGAGGCTTTAACCTTTGCTTTTATGAAATATCCGAGATCGTTAGGGTTTTATGGACAATTCTTGGACAAGTTTTGCTAGTTTGACCATTTCAAATGCACTAATGTTTTTAGAAGAAATAACCGAAAGTAGCCCATCTACAAGAGCTTGTAGAATAGGCTATTTTCGCTGTGCAACATGCTTCCATAGAAGACATGAATCCAAATAACTGAAATCAGCCGTGTCGACAGAGAACTTGAATCCATGGAGATGGAGATAACAAACAAGGGTACGGGTAAACAAGGGCGGCATTGGCTCAGGGTGTGAGTGACCGGATGTACGAACCCGGGCTCCCCCACAGTTAGTGTCCAAGTGTCCTTGAGCAAGACTCTGAACCCCCAATTGCTCCTGATGTGCAGGTTGGTGCCTCGCATGGTTTCCTCCGGCATCGGTGTGTGAATGGGTGAATGTAATGCACACTCTGTAAAGCGCCTTGGATGAAGTACAAAGTCTCTTGCACCCATTTCTTTTTAATCCAATTAAAAGCGCTACACCCAGAACATCTTGCAAACTGATTCCGATGCAAGTTATTATTAGTTGAGAAAACACCATCCTCAATCATTGACTAGCAGTTGAATTGGCATTTCAAATTGTGTCATCGCATCGCAAAGTTTATAAAGGCATGTGTGCTAGGGCAAAGAGTATTCAGGGGTACAACAGCCTCAAAACTCAGCATGAAGATGATCGGAAAAAATCTGATCAGAAATCTTGAATGACAGACTAAAGATTCAGAAGCGGCGGGTGGGTAAACATGGTGGCATTTTTATTTAATTATTTCTTTCCCATGTCCATATATATATACATACTCCGCCACTAGGGGACGCTATATCCCAGGTCCGTATATATACTCGGTCTATATAATGGTCTTTTAACATTGGTCCGGTTCGCCCCACCAGGCCCACAAGCCCCACAACATTACACACCTGGTCGTAATTGGGTGGATACTGCGCGGCGAACTCCAGCTGTCTGATGATGACCTCGTTAGGCCACACCCCCAGGTCTCTCATGCTCTTCAGGAGCTCCTTCAGATAGAGGTAGTCCAGCCTCCGAGCTGCTCGGCCAATCAGAGCAGAGAACACGTGGACGTTAGGCCTCAGCTCCGCCCACTACAATAAGAGCACAAAGAAAGAAAAAAAAAGGATGCTTCATTGACAATTTGACATTTGTCAAAAATAGCAGCTGATCTGTGCTGCTGTGTGGCACCAAAGTTATTGAACAAACGCCCTTTGAGGATCAAAGCTTCCCACCACCCTATGGACTTTTAAAAACATCCTTAATAATAAATAATGACGTATAGGTTAAGCAACGCAACGCAGCAGCACATAAAGGAATTAAAATCAGGCCCACCTACACCAGCTGTGACTTAAAGACACAGTAAATGCATTAATTAATAAATAAATACTAAAGACAATCATATAATGTGATCATGAAATGGGGCCATTCTGCATAATGAGAACTCTTGTGTTTTAATACAACGCAAAAGTATTTCTACACAGTTTGTATTGCTACTTTTACTTAACCCATTGAGACCTGAGATCAGATTCTACAAATGACTTCTAAAGTTTTCTGAAAAACCTATGTTTTTATATCAGTGGTTCTCAAACTATTTCACGTCAAGGACGACAAAAATGATATGCAATTGGCTAACTCCAATATATTGTTCCAGGGACCTCCCAGAAGCAAAAATATGAGTAAAAAACATTTTCTGTGAAATAATATATATTCAAAGATTTACACACGTTTTTTACGATTTTTGAGTGGTGCTAGCCACTCCTATAGACAGCTATGTGTGTCCCTATGTATGTATGTCGTACGTACATTTCCGTCCGAGTACTGAAATAGCATAGCAAATAAAACACACACACGCACACACACACGCACACGCAATGGTTAAAGTGGTTCAAAGCTAAGGTGTCACAGATGCGTTCCAGTAAGGAGTCTGTGTGTGAACTCACCTGCATGTCAGAGAGCAGCTGCAGTCCGTCCTGCAGCTTGTCACAGCCCAGAGCCAGACAGCCGTAGGTCTGTACGTCCACACTGATGCGCCGCTGTTTCATCGTACACAACACGGCCTGGAACAGCGGGAAGATGGAGAAAGTGTTGACTTTGACAGCAGCTAATTCTAACTCGACTACAGTTGTCAATCCAACAGCTGACCTGACTTCTCCATGCTTACTATCACTCTGTCAGCGAATGTGTACTGGCGTAACCATTTGTGTGTCGTCTTTAGAATATATCCTTGTATGACTATTTTAGAATAGCATTTCTGTTACACTATAACTGTGGACACTATAAGAACTGTCTCAGATTGGTGCTCAAGAGGCCGGTTCCCAGAGGTGCTGCCAGAACAGGCCAGGAGGCTTGTTTCTACCTTTGCTGAAACCAAATCCCCGGCTCTCGCTGCTCGGCGAATCACGCAGTTGAAGAAGCCGCCGTCGAGCTTCACTTGGTGCTGCTTGGCGGCCCCAAGGAGGGTCGGTAGGGTCTGGCCGCCGGGCTCCATGGTGTCGGCCAACAGGGTCAGGGTCCTGATGTCGGGGCGGAGTCCGTCGGCCGCCATCTTCTCCAGGAGGCCCCGGGCCCCTCCGATCAGGGCGAGCCGATCGGACGGCCCGGCCACGGCGCCCAGGGAGACCACCACTCCGCCCCGCTGCTTCCCCTCGAAGATGTCCAGGAGGTTCGGGAGCGCGGGCACAGAGCACAGAGCCTCTAGCGGCGCACTGGGCAGGTCATTTGGCTTCGTCTCACTCACTGGTACCAGCTGCAAGGAGCGGCCTGGCTCCTCTTGTGCTGCTGTTGGTCACATTACAGTTGAAGATTAACACACACTGACTGCCAAGCACATCATGTCCTATGGTCTTTTCAGTGCCTCACGATGAAATTAAGTGAAAATCTCAATTTCTCAGATTTAGAAAAATATATTTATGTCGGATGCTTTTCCCAGATTGCGTTTTGGTCAAAACAAGGTATATTCAACAGCCTCATAACTAAAGAGACTTATATGATTCTATTTTTGATAAGTAGTCGATAGGATAATCGTTATAATCGATAATTGCAGAAAACCTACTGGCGATGATGTAATCATTGTGACTAGGGTTGGGATGCTTTAGGATTTTAACGATTCAGATTCCTTAATAATAATAATAATAATATCTGGGATTTTATATAGCGCTTTTCGAAGTACTCAAAGGCGCTTTACATGTGTGGGGGCCGGGGGAGAAAGCAAAACACTAAACGCAATAAAACACTAAAAGTGACAAGTTAAAGCCAAAGTCAACTCGGGAAGGCTATTCTGAAGTGAAGGTGGGTTTTGAAGGTAGGGAGGGAGGAGACCCAGCCCCAGGTTCTGAACGGTTCCCTTTAATGATTCATATTATAGGCGCTTCCAAATGGACCCTCAAAAGGTCTGTAACTCATAGAGTGTACGCTACAAATGGAACCACTCTCAGGCTTCATACACACATACTGTAAAGAACGAATGTTCTGTGCTCTGCCTGTTTTTCACGGTTGGACTTCCAATGCTTTTCCAATGGAAGTCACGTGGTTTGACCAAACACTTGTGTTTGATTGGGGGGAGGGGGGCAATCAAACACAAGTGTGTATGGAGAATATAGGTTGCTACCTTCAGGAAGGAGATATGGTGTACCAGCATACAATAAGGTCAGACTAAAGAGGTCCTTTGTCCACCAGTCGACCTTGAGGCTTAATCAGGAGTTGTAGTAGCCAGTAGCCACAGGGTAATTTAAGCGGTGGATATTGCTCTTGTCTTCATATCTTTATGTATGTAAATTGTCTTGTTCTTTATGTTATGTCAAATGTGTGTATATGTGTTCTGCATACTTGGCTGCTGTGTCGCAAGACAAATTTCAGTGTGAACTGACAATAAAGTACTATATCATATCATATCATATCAGTGTTTGGTCAAACCACGTGACTTCCATTGGAAAAGCATTGGGGCGGCCATGAAACACAGGCAGAGCACAGAACATTGGTTCTTTATGTGTGTACGAAGCCTCAGAGTTACTGTACGGTGGTCCTTGAGATGTAAAAGTTTGAGAACCACCAGTACAGGAGACATGAAGTCCATATACCAGCTCCGACAGTGTAATAAACCGCTTCCAAAAACGCTACCAAATGTCATGGAACCGATTCAATGTTGGGTCCCATTTGTCCGGCACCGGATCCCAACCCTGATTGGGACAGACCTACCTGGTATACCGGCACTGTACGGACCACAGAGGCTGTCGTCTTGTCGACCGCTTGACCGGTCACTGTGCGGGGAAGGCTGGATGAACAGCTGCTTTTCCAGGAGATCAACATCTATAGAACCGCGTACCCCTGAAAAGGAGTGCAACAGTTATTTGAAATAAGCGATTGAATTGATTATACATGATTTATGATCAATTCAAATGGACAAGTTTGATCCTTAGAATCGATAACTTTCTAATTAAATTATTGAATAATAATCGCATCCTATTTTGGGGAGAAAAGTTTCAAATACATTCTAGAAAAATCACACCCGTGTGAAGTGACTAAGTGAGGGGCGCTTTATTACCAACCCATCTTACATCATCGTGGACGGATATTGGGTATAGTCTGGAGCAGTTTACAAGAATCGTGGTCCCTTATTGGCAGAGGTTTTCCCTCTGACATGCATATATGCCGATTTGCTCAGTGACAGACAAAAGACACATTAAACTCTGCTCATTGTTAATGGCATTTAATGTTTGTCTAGACAAGCTATATTCAAACATTAAACCTGTGTATAGGGAGGGGCTAGCGCCCCTCGAAAAACAATACTAGAACTGTGCCCGTCCGTCACTGGCCTACTTGGGAACGATGCAAATTGGAAACAATGAAAATGGGGAATGCATACCCCACCCTAGTATGCAATACCCGTTATGCAATACCCGTTATACCCATTGTCATAGCACCCGTTTTAACCGTCTGTCTGTGTCCCTTTTGTGCATATTATACACGAGATCTCTGTACAGTATCCGTCTGCCTAATGGATAGTCGCGGGCCCGAACCTTCTGACTTGGTGTTGACGGTGGCGACGCCTGTCCCTCGCTGACCTCCGGCACACACTGGGCCCAGCAGAAGGTTAGAGGCCAAGGCGGACTCTCCGATGCCGCAGTCCCTCGCCGTCCGCAGGAGCAGGTTGTAGTTCTTCGAGTCTGGGCTGATGCCTGACATCAGCATTTGACGCCACACCTGAAACAGTAAAGTCACACACACACACACACACACACACACACACACACACACACACACACACACACACACACACACACAGTTATTAAATTGTCACATTAGAAATATGCAGATAACCTGTACACACTTACGGTGGGGCTCCACCGCGGGCGCGTCGCGTCTCCGTCGCGTGCGTCAACGAACCGGGGCGATTTTAATGCAGTCGCGCAACGCGGGCAGTGGAGCCACCCTTCCTTGATTAAAAAGGGAACATTCCCTGACGGTGGCGGAGACGCTGACGCGCCCGGGGGAGCCCCGGTGTTACACTGTAAGTAATGCATTTCTGGTTTACCGTTCAGTGAGAAAACAATGTTGTGTTGCACATTAAGCTACGGTAGTCATCTTTTCCAACGCTGAATGCATGCAGCTCACCTGTAGGGACATCCTGAACCCTGTGTCTTTGTCCTCCAGGCACCCCATCATGAGGTAGTGGAATGTCTCCTGTGTTACTGCATGGCCGTTCTGTAGCATCTCCTATAAAACACACACACACACACACACACACACACACACAAACTTATAGTAATACAAAGTCCAATCCTTACTCTTCATTTATCCATTTGAAATTGTAACTGAGATTATTATTATCTACGTTTTCTATTTATTATTTTTCATCATCATTTATCGTTGCATTATCCTACGGTGTATACTTAATTTCTTTGACTTGTTGATTTCCTTCAATGTTAATGAGTCTTATTTGTATGTACTGGTGTTGTTGTTTTTTGCTAATTGTACAAGATACCAGGGCTCTTTTGGAGCGGGAACATACACATTTTTGCATGTTATTGTTTTATTGACCCATATGTGATTTAAAGAAACCTTTAACAAATGGACCTGTCCAAAAGTAAAATATAAGCTATATTTACTATAGCTGGAAAGTTTTAATTAACCCATTTTGGGCGCGGAACCCCTCTTGGTGTTAGAATTATGTTGTGCTTTAGCTATTGAAAAATTGCCCCGAGACAAAAATGTAATATTCCTTCCTTGGTACCCTGATAGTGTGAAAACAGGCAGGCAGCTGGTTGGTCATGGCGTGGGTCTTCAGCAGGGCATGGTAGGTGATGGTGCTGAGGGGGTAGTTCTTACGCCGGAGTTCCTGCTCCAGCTGCTGCGCGCGCTGAAGTCCCGCCTCTTTATGAGGCGACATTGCACAGGCGTTGAACAGAGCCGTGTACGTGTGGTCGCTGGGAACTAAACCACGCTTCTTCATCTGGGGGAAAATAGAGGGGGAGCAAACCACTTTAGAACTAAACCACGCTTCTTCATCTGGGGGGAAATAGAGGGGGAGCAAACCACTTTAGAACTAAACCACGCTTCTTCATCTGGGGGGAAATAGAGGGGGAGCAAACCACTTTAGAACTAAACCACGCTTCTTCATCTGGGGGGAAATAGAGGGGGAGCAAACCACTTTAGAACTAAACCACGCTTCTTCATCTGGGGGAAAATAGAGGGGGAGCAAACCACTTTAGAACTAAACCACGCTTCTTCATCTGGGGGGAAATAGAGGGGGAGCAAACCACTTTAGAACTAAACCACGCTTCTTCATCTGGGGGAAATAGAGGGGGAGCAAACCACTTTAGAACTAAACCACGCTTCTTCATCTGGGGGGAAATAGAGGGGGAGCAAACCACTTTAGAACTAAACCACGCTTCTTCATCTGGGGGGAAATAGAGGGGGAGCAAACCACTTTAGAACTAAACCACGCTTCTTCATCTGGGGGGAAATAGAGGGGGAGCAAACCACTTTAGAACTAAACCACGCTTCTTCATCTGGGGGAAATAGAGGGGGAGCAAACCACTTTAGAACTAAACCACGCTTCTTCATCTGGGGGGAAATAGAGGGGGAGAAAACCACTTTAGAACTAAACCACGCTTCTTCATCTGGGGGGAAATAGAGGGGGAGCAAACCACTTTAGAACTAAACCACGCTTCTTCATCTGGGGGGAAATAGAGGGGGAGCAAACCACTTTAGAACTAAACCACGCTTCTTCATCTGGGGGGAAATAGAGGGGGAGCAAACCACTTTAGAACTAAACCACGCTTCTTCATCTGGGGGAAATAGAGGGGGAGCAAACCACTTTAGAACTAAACCACGCTTCTTCATCTGGGGGGAAATAGAGGGGGAGCAAACCACTTTAGAACTAAACCACGCTTCTTCATCTGGGGGGAAATAGAGGGGGAGCAAACCACTTTAGAACTAAACCACGCTTCTTCATCTGGGGGGAAATAGAGGGGGAGCAAACCACTTTAGAACTAAACCACGCTTCTTCATCTGGGGGGAAATAGAGGGGGAGCAAACCACTTTAGAACTAAACCACGCTTCTTCATCTGGGGGGAAATAGAGGGGGAGCAAACCACTTTAGAACTAAACCACGCTTCTTCATCTGGGGGGAAATAGAGGGGGAGCAAACCACTTTAGAACTAAACCACGCTTCTTCATCTGGGGGAAATAGAGGGGGAGCAAACCACTTTAGAACTAAACCACGCTTCTTCATCTGGGGGGAAATAGAGGGGGAGCAAACCACTTTAGAACTAAACCACGCTTCTTCATCTGGGGGAAATAGAGGGGGAGCAAACCACTTTAGAACTAAACCACGCTTCTTCATCTGGGGGAAATAGAGGGGGAGCAAACCACTTTAGAACTAAACCACGCTTCTTCATCTGGGGGAAAATAGAGGGGGAGCAAACCACTTTAGAACTAAACCACGCTTCTTCATCTGGGGGGAAATAGAGGGGGAGCAAACCACTTTAGAACTAAACCACGCTTCTTCATCTGGGGGAAATAGAGGGGGAGCAAACCACTTTAGAACTAAACCACGCTTCTTCATCTGGGGGGAAATAGAGGGGGAGCAAACCACTTTAGAACTAAACCACGCTTCTTCATCTGGGGGAAAATAGAGGGGGAGCAAACCACTTTAGAACTAAACCACGCTTCTTCATCTGGGGGGAAATAGAGGGGGAGCAAACCACTTTAGAACTAAACCACGCTTCTTCATCTGGGGGAAATAGAGGGGGAGCAAACCACTTTAGAACTAAACCACGCTTCTTCATCTGGGGGAAATAGAGGGGGAGCAAACCACTTTAGAACTAAACCACGCTTCTTCATCTGGGGGAAAATAGAGGGGGAGCAAACCACTTTAGAACTAAACCACGCTTCTTCATCTGGGGGGAAATAGAGGGGGAGCAAACCACTTTAGAACTAAACCACGCTTCTTCATCTGGGGGGAAATAGAGGGGGAGCAAACCACTTTAGAACTAAACCACGCTTCTTCATCTGGGGGAAATAGAGGGGGCGCAAACCACTTTAGAACTAAACCACGCTTCTTCATCTGGGGGAAATAGAGGGGGAGAAAACCACTTTAGAACTAAACCACGCTTCTTCATCTGGGGGAAATAGAGGGGGAGAAAACCACTTTAGAACTAAGAGGGATAAATCGGGAACTATGGACACATGCATTTACATAAAGAACTGCATTTCTACTGGCTGTTTTTTTGTCTTTGGGAATGTACTGTTGAAAAAAATTAACTTTTTGTATAATACTGCATAATCTTACAAATCTAATTACTGTACCAATCCAACAGTTATGGCGTGAGTGTACTGTATGCATACGTACATCATTATACAGTTTGAAGGCGTTCTTGAGGCGTCCAGCGCGCCCACAGCCTCCTATCAGAATGGTGTAGTTGTATTCTTCTGGCTGCAGCCTCTCTGCCTTCAACATGTCTCTGCTGAACATATCCATGGCCTCCTGGAGCTGAGAGACAACACAGGACACAAAGAGGACAACTGTAAATATGACAAGAGTCTCAAAGACTAGTCTTCTTTGAGTCCGTCATCAAATTATTGGCTTAGGAACGCGACAAAAAGGAAAACAAAATGCATGATTCAAGGCTTCAGTTCATGGGGTGTGTAATTGATAGAAAATAAGTCACTTTCTGGGTGAACTACTCTTACTCCTTTTTAAGGTTTGTCTGGGTATTTATAGATATAATTATAAGTATGTATAGGATATATATATATATATATATATATATATATATATATATATATATGTGAATGCATTCGATGGTTCTTTGTGTTAGGCTATTTGTGAATGTACGATCTTTGGGGATTCTTTTTCCCTAAGCCTCCTGTGGACAGGTGTAAATATCAGGGGGGCAGTCAGACGGATATTTTGTGAAGCCACTAAGGAAATGAAAGTTCATATAATGGCCTGTTGTGGCGCTCTCATTGGGCTCAAAAAAACCCATAGCCCCATAGAAGTCCATGTATTTGGGCCCAACTTCACCTAGACTGTATTACCTTAATAAACATGGTCATGAATACTTTTTGCTTCCAGTCACTAGTTTAAAGTCTCATTTCTAATGTCATAATATTCTTTTTGGAAAATTATGGTCCCATTTATTAGAAAAATTACCATAAAGTCGCGCATGTTCTGAGGGGCGTGGCTACCGTTACAGTCTATGAACGGGATCCCCCACCCACTCGAGTCAAAATAAAAACCAACGAAGAAGAAGGGGGAAGTCCCGCCTCGTTGTCTGGGCCTGCCAATGGGCCAGCTGGCCTGAACTGGGCCAAAACGGATCTAGAAAGATGGCGACTTCCATTGCAAGGACTGACAGGCTTCATTTTACGTTCACGTTAGACGCGCGGAACGCTTTGTCCATATTTTTTACAGTCTATGGTAAATATGCCTTTAAAAAAATGACAGATGGCACTGAGTCCACACCAAATAAAAACACACATGTAACATCTAGTAGGAAGCAACAGTTTGTTGTGTGTGTGTTTGTTTATGAGTGACAGACCACACACACACACACACACACACACACACACACACACACACACACACCTTGTTTTCCTTGATCAGTCTCTTGCACTGTAAGAGGTACCAGTAGGTGGTGTTACTCCCGCGGGACGGGAATGCCTCTTCTCCCACTGCCT
>NC_137864.1:3425005-3432505 GCF_963924005.1 Protomyctophum bolini | reverse complement strand
AAAAGTGAAAATTGCTGATGGATCACATTGTAACATGAGCTATTTTTGACAATAATATAATAAATGTCATGCAAAAGGGCACCAGGAAGTGGGTAATAAGGGTTAATAAGGAACAGGGTTAGTAATGGGTTAGGATTAGGGTTAGGGACAGGGTTAGTAATGGGGCGAGTCGGACCAACATGGCGTCTGAATAATGGCGCTGACCCAGTGTGCACTGGGCTTACTGGTGGACGGTGATGTGTTGGGTTTTCCAACTACCGCGTTGATAAGCATTTCCTTTCAGAGTGTCAGTAAGAGCAGCTTGACGTCACAGAGAAACCACATGACTGATGAAGAAAACATGATAAAACACGAAGTGCCGACCCCAAAGAGACCAGACCACACTGCTTCTTGTTGACTGAATGCCTGTTTAAAGACTAAAGTCTGATTGAACGTCCATGTATCTGTTTTGACAGCTAGAAACAGATATGAATTTTTACCCAATATTGGTGCTGTTCACCTTTTTCTGGACCTCAGGTAGGACTCTGTTTTAACTTGTTGATTGTTTTAATGCGTTGATTGATTACTAAACTCACTCAATGGTTTTTGGCTAAAATGCATACCTCTGACTTGCTTTTACATTGTGAATCCTTAAGTGTCCTGTCATCAAGGACTATAGTTTGAACACATTCCTGTTTATGTACTGGGAAATATATAGGTTTATTCCTGTCAGGGTCGTAGTCTAGATGCGTTCATGTTAAAAACTCTCACCAGGTTTGGTGAGTCCCATGTTTTGACATAAAGTACAGTATAAAATTGTCTCACGCAATAAAGTATTATATACTACAGACGAACCAGATCGTTAGCCTTGACCTTTTTCTCATTTATAAATTCCAAATGACACAATCATTTTTCAACATATAAAGTTCATATTTGTGATGTAACAAGCAGAGCGGCCAGTCTACGGCTACTATAAAGTCTGTTTATACTTAGTCGTAAGAAAGTGTCACGCGACGAACGTAGCAGATCTACAAGCCCACATGTCATGGATTTGTTGTGTTTTGTTGTGAATTAGTTTGAATTTTGTTGTGAATTTGTTGTGAATCAACAATCAAGTTTTTATTTGCCAGTAACTTGTACTTGTAGGAGCAGTGGAATGCTGTTGTTTCCGCAAATTGTGCTACAATATTATATTAAAGCAGAAGTGGCAAAAGTTTTTATGAATTTATTTTACGCACCATTATAATGTTCTTATTTTGATCATAGACCCAATTACTGAAAGTCAGTCTGGGTGCATACTTAGACTAGTTATTGGTTAGACATGGGTTAAGGTTAGGTTTAGGTGTGCTGCCCTGTGGGAGGTTAGGGTTAGGGTGAGGGTTTGAGATAGGTTGTATCGACAATATGTCATATTAGGAGTCCATACTAACTAAACCATACATGGTAAATGGCGGCACATAATGCGGCCCGCAGGTTAATAGCAGAATACTCATATTATTGATTTCAGCTAATTACTACAATTCAAGTGTTATTGTCTTTTTTAAATTAAAAGGTTACTTTTCAGGATTCCAATTCAAAAATAGCAAAAATAAATGAATAAATCAGGATTTCAATTAAAATATAGCAAACATAGCTGATCTACAAGCTCAAAATGTATTATCAATTCCTCCAGATCTGCCATGTCCGCCGCGTCACGCCGTTGACCGTTGTACGACAAAGCATAAACTGCTGCCTGTCTGTCTGTCTGTCAGAATGCCTTTTGTCTTCGTCCTTTTTTTCCCAACTTGACTACAGGAGCAGTGTCTCAAAAACATAGAGGAAAACTTGACAGAAAAAGACTCGCTCACTATATAAAAAATGAAGGAAAACTCTAACAGACCGAGACTTAAGAAAACATTTTTTTCTTTCATTTTAACATAAAAGTACATTAATAGTAGCAAACATTTCGGTCCTAAGACCTTCATCAGTGCTATACATGCCGGTAGTCTTTTTCTGGCAAGTTTTCCTGCCTGTCAGAATGACCTCTATACTTTTAATCATTTGAGGGAAACAAAGAACACATGTGAGAAACGCATCAGAAAAGATAAGAGTCAAGTAGAGAGAAATGCCGGTGCGAGATCATGTTAGATGTGTGAAAAGTGACAATACTATTGACAATATCCTAAGGTGGAAGGGCCAAGGATGCCATGGATGATGCTGTGACCACTAACCCAGCCTTAGCCACTGAAGAGGCAGGACTCAGCAGCCAGGTGGACACCACAGGTGGGTATATGGCATGGGATGTGCACACATAGACATCAAAGGGGGCTTCAGCCCCTGTCCTTTTGCCCGTCTGTAAAAAAACTGCCCTTTCCAGACCACGAATGCAGAATTTACTGTTGTGAAAGAAATGCAAATGCTACTCCTTTCCTTTCCAACATGCTGGAAGGCAGCGCATTCAGGAGAATTGCTTTTCTTTTACGAAGTCTCCTGAACTTGAACATATTTGTTTTGAAATCCACTAGCTAAAGAGTGCTGGGTTGCGCCCCCAAAAAAGATGATCTACAAGCTCTCAATGTGTCGCGGTGCGACGCGTTGTGAGCTTGTAGATCTGCTATTTTCCCTATTTTTGTCCAAAAGTGCCGTCTTACGGGATTGCAGCCCCTGCCCCTCTAACACTCTCTGCATGTCCCTGGGGTATGCAGGACGCATGTTCATGACGTCTAGATATTAGATCTATAAGACATTTATTATGATATCTCTGCTGTCGGGGAGAAAGAACTACAAAATGTTCATTAAAAAATAAAAAAATATAATGCACACTGCCTCATCAAAATTGGTATTGTCAATTACTATTCCCGACAGTGACGATAGAAACTATACATTATTTGGTAACACTTTACAATAATATGGCCACACATCATTAGCAGTCATTAGCATGACTCATTAAAGGGACATTTCAGACTTTCAAACATGTGAGATGCTCGATTCATAATTTAGATATTTGATTGTATCAGACACGCCCCCTCAATTACAAACACTAATTGTAATTTCAAACTCAAATTTGAATACCACGATGGATTCATCTAAAACATCCGTCCTTGATTCAGGTGACTGAATACTGTAATACGTCATGTTTGAAAGTGAAATATCCCTTTAACCATCCTGCAGTGTTCACTTTTCTCTCATGCCAATGAAACCAATGTGTGTGAGTGTGCCTGCGCGCGTGCGCGCGCGTGTGTGTGTGTGTGTGTGTGTGTGTGTGTGCACGTGCGCACACATGCACGAGCGCACGCATTTGTAAAATACAAATAAAACGTCTCATTCATTTAAAAATCGATGCATTGTTGCATCAATTTCATTAACACAAGTCGATTCAAATTAGAATTAGAATGAAAAAAATATACCGGTATATATTTTCAATTGTTTTCCCCATATCATATTTTTTGCTCTGCCGTGCGTGTGTACATAATTCAAACTGTAGGATTGGTTATTGTGACGGACAGAAATCATTCCTTCCCTTTGCATTGCGTACCGGAGCGCACTCGCCTATTAGTTTGCATTAATAATAATAAATAATAATAAAACTTTATTTGTATAGCACCTTTCATGACATGAAATGCAGCTCAAAGTGCTTTACAGAAAAATGGAGAATAAAAGAAAAGCAAGGCAACAACATTAAAAAACAAGCAGTAATGCAATAGCCTACAGTGAGGACATGAATAACAAAAAATAAAAATAAAAGATCAATTAAAAGCAATGTTGTAGAAGTGGGTCTTGAGCTGAGCTTTAAAAATGTCTAATTAAGAACCTAACTGCATCTGTGTGTGGCTCTCAGCGGTGTCCCACTATTAGCGACTTTAAGCAACGACGGATACGGCAGTCGGCTACGGCAACCGGAAATGGATCAGTGCTCGATACATAAACCTGCTCTCCGTCGCAGCCCTTTCTACTACGGGAGAACCTACACTTACACTAGTGTCTACAACGCAATGTCATAACCGTGTTTTTTTAAATTATAGCTGTCATACATTTACACCGATCCCTCCATCACCTCTCTTATGCTGTGTAATGTGTTGCTCTGAATGAAGAAATCACACTAATACCATCATTATGTCATTTTAACCATGTTTATTAAAACGGTTTTAGAATAACACAGATTGCTCCAGCACCTTGCTCTTTCCACTGCTGATCATGTCCAGCGCATGTAAGAATTAAGCAATATCGGCAAGTTAGCTGATGCACGTCACCCCCCCCCCCCCACCTCCTTGCTGATGCAGTGACTGTCCTGTTTCTGGTTTAACTTTACGCACGGGACGCATGAATCTCTCCGTCTCCGGTCAGAGTGGGTTGTTGTTTATTTGCATGACTCAGAAAAGAAGTAACATGAGAACGTTATCGAGTTGTATAGGAGGAGGAGAAGGAATGCATGTTGTTCACGTGGTGAACGTGGAACTTAAGGTCAGCAGATTGTATTCTGGTGTTGTGCTGCTGGCTGCTATAAATGTTAATATAGACCTATGTCTTCTATTGTGTTCTGAAGGTCAGGTTGCTGTACTGCCACTAGTGTTAATGTTATATTTTGTATTGTGTTCTCGGGCCTCGATCTGCGCTGCGCTGTGCTGTGTGCCAATTATGCCCCCTCTCCTCTTTTCTGGTCTGTGTAACAGTGTGCGAGGCACACTTGCGTGTTTAGTATTTACAATTACATTTTTATGTTTTGATAATCAGGGCTTTTCCATATAGATACATACTGTGCCATATTGGAGAAGCCCCCCGTCATAAAACGTTGCATCGACTCAACTTTGACTTTACTGTCTGACAAGTCGACTGGGAAAAATCTCAGAATCGCTATTGTGATTCTGTAGAACACTGTTGTTATGCAGAGTTGTGGTGATTAGACTCCATTAAAGCTATCATCTGTAGAGAAGCTCCTCTGGTTGTGGAACAGTCAAGGTTGAGAAGCTCTGCTTCTCAAGGCTCTATACCTGGGTCATAGACTGTAAAAACAAAATATGGACAAACCGTTCTCCGGGTCTGATATGGACGTAAAATGAAGCCAGTCAGTCCTTGTATTGTAAATCGCCATCTTTGTAGATCCGTTTGGGCCCAGCTGGCCATTGGCTGCATGGCCCAGACAACAAGGCGGCACTTCCCCCCTTCTTCTTCGTTGGTTTTTATTTTGACTCGAACGGGGGTGGCTCCCGATCATGGACTGTAACGGTAGCCACGCCCCTCAGAACATACGCGACTTTATGGTCAAGAACAATAACAACACTAACAGTACAGTACAGTACAGTACAGTTCAAGTACAGTACAGTACAGTACAGTACAGTACAGTACAGTACAGTACAGTACAGTACAGTACAGTACAGTACAGTACAGTACAGTACAGTACAGTAGGACTACAGTACAGTACAGTACAGTACAGCACAGGACTACAGTACAGTACAGTACAGAGGACAACATTACAGTACAGTGTAATACTAAGGAGTGCAGTACAGTACAAAGGGGTACAGTACAGCACTCGCATCGCCCTCCCGCTATTGCCTTCTTCCCATTTGCCAGACAACGAATGGCGCGAGGATGGCCTGCGGAATTCTAGTTTATTTAATAAATGGGACCATAATTTTCCAAAAATACTATTATGACATGAGAAATGAGACGTTAAACTAGTGACTGGAAGCAGAAAGTATTCATGTTTATTAAGGTAATACAGTCTAGGTAGGTGAAGTTGGGCCCAAATACATGGAGCTCTATGGAGCTAAGGGGTTTTTTGGGCCCAATGACAGCGCCACAACATTATATGAACTTTCAGGAAGTCCAGATTTCCTTAGTGGCTTCACAAAATATCTGTCTGACTGCCCCCCTGACCTGGGTACATACTGTATATGTGTCATGCAACCCATTCTGGACGGGAACCCCTTTTGGTGAATTAAACATTACTAGCCCTTACCCGTTGTGAGCTATTTGCCCCCCTCTTGTGGCCGTGGGGGGTACTGCGCCCGGTGCGTTTTTAATTCAGTAATAAATCTTGCATCCTTTGGTATTCTTCTCCTGATAAACTACACGGTTTGCACACATCTCACCATGCACAACGGCGACAGGTAGCCTGTCCACACATGGACCGCTACTTTGCATTCATATTCATGTCATATTGACAGTACAATACCCATTTTTGCATTTTTTAATCCACTAATAAATTCATTATAAATCATTAATGTGTCAAATTGGAAAAAGGGCTCCATTAAGACCTCCATATAATTATGGTCCATGCCTGTGTGAAAAGTGGGAGTGATTGGGCCAGCCAATGTTGAGATAAAGCGCTGTCAGGGACATTCATTCAGACATTGGGACATTCATTCAGACATTCAGACATTCGCTGAATTTTAGTATGATGTTATTCTTTAGCTGTTGAAAAATAGCAGATCTACAAGCTCGTAGCGCGGCACTCGGTGCCGTGCTATGAGCTTGTAGATCTGCTATTTTCATTTAATCGTGAAAATGTGGCGCGAATCTTTGAATATATATATTCTTTCAGAATGAACGTTTTACTCAAATCTTTGCTTCTGGGGGGGGGGGGGGGGGGGGTTCCTGGAACAACATATTTTCAGATGGGGGTCGGCGGCCAGTTACATATATTTTTGGGGGTCCTTGACATGAAAATGTTTGAGAACGACTGACAGAAACATGGGTCTTTCAGAAAATATGTCAGGATGTCAATGTCAAGGCATTTGTCGAATCGTCCTCAGGTCTAAATACGTTTAGCATTATGTTAATATTTAGCTGTTGAAAAATAGCAGATCTACAAGCTCGTTGAATGTATTCTTTCAGAGCAAATGTTTTTTAACTCAAATCTTTGCTTTCGCTGGAACAACATATTTTCAGATGGGTGTCCGCTCCGCAGCCAAATTCAGATAATTCTGTGGGTCCTTGACATGAAAAAGGTTGCACCACTGACATAGAAACATAGACTTTCAGAAAACTGTCATGATTTAAAAGATATTTTGTAGAATCGAGCTCAGGTCTAAATGGGTTAAAATGGCCAGGGTCCACTTACTGAAATAAATTAATAGTTACCGTCCGTATGCAATAAAGAGGTTTTCTTCTAAACCAGTGTTTCCCAAACCTTTTTAGCCCGTGACCCAAAAATCTCCCCTCCCCAACACCCGACAGTTAAAATAGCCGATCTACAAGCTCACAACATGTGGCTTCGCGCCGCATTGTGAGCTTGTAGATTGGCTATTTGCACTACTACCTAAACACTTGTTTTCTAATTTATGGAATTTCTTTGATATTCTTTCTTTGATTTCTTCTTGACATTACTTAAAAATGTAATTTGTTCTTAATTCATGAAACTTTTTGCTTTTTTGGGATTTTCTTTTTTTTAATGTCCTGAAATAGTAATAATTAAAAACAAAATGTAGGAAACAAAACATAAAGGGACCCATAACAATGTGTCCATGACACACAAATGTGTCCTCTATTTGGGAAACAGTGTTTTAAAGAACAAGTCTAAAATTCTAAATGTAAGGAAACACA
>NC_137864.1:3300005-3420005 GCF_963924005.1 Protomyctophum bolini | reverse complement strand
AGAACCCCTTTTGGTGTTTTAAGCATAATTTTGAACTTCTATTGAAAAATAGCAGATCTATAAGCTCATAGCGCGGCACAGAGTGCCACCCTAAGACATTGTAGATCTGCTATTTTTGAAAAATCAAGAAAATCTGGCGCACATCTTTGAATATATATTATTTGAGAGCGAACATTTTGAAGTCATATCTTTGCTTCTGGATGGGGGGGGGGGGGGGGGTGTCCCTGGAACAACATATTTTCAGATGTGGTTCGGCGGCCAATAACATATAATTGTTGTAATTTGAAAACCACTGACATAGAAACTTTTTTTTCCAGAAAACTGTCATGATTTAAAAGAATCTGGTCTCAGTCCTTAATGGGTTAACATACATACAGTAAATACAGAGTTTTATTTGCATTTTCTATTGTTGTATTCGCTTATTGTTTGTTTGTCTGAAGTCAAATGGTAGGAACAGGTATCTGTTTCTTTCTGTACTAATATTGTGTGTTTTTGGTCTAATACAATCTACGGTTGTAAATTATCATTATTGGTAACTCTAATATTTACATTGCTTTCTCATCTCTACTGTATGTAGTTTTATAAATGATGCTGTGTTCATGAATATGTTCTGTCTCTCCCAAACAAACAAATTAAGCATTCCATTTTACGCTAAATAAATGTGATTTTCTCTAGATGTGGAGCCCTTCCTCATCTTCACCACCTCCAAAGAACTGAATAAGATGAACTTGGACGGCTCCAACCACATTGTGCTCAAACAGGTGAAAACCATTGAACATACTACTAACAACACATCCTATACACGCTTACATCCACCAACAATAACACATTTGAGCCCCTAATGAACTGCATAGACGACATTAAAAACTGGATGGATGAAAACCTCTTATATCTCGATGACAATAAAAGGGAAATCATCATCTTTGGACAACGCTCCACCCCTCCTGTCAACATCCTCGGCCCCCTCACTTCCAATATCAACACAGGCGCAAAATAATCTTGTTTTTTTCGATAATATTTTTAAGCAGATAAGCTCTGTTGTCAAAACAAACATAAACCCTGCCTCCCCCTCAAACAATTTGAATGGTCATTCACTCCTTCATCTCCTCAAGGCTGGACTATTGTACTAATACTATGGCATCAACCAATCCTCACTCCGAAGACTCCAATTAGTCCAAAATGCTGTTGTCCGCCTTCTCACCGGACCTAAAAAGTTTGTCCACATCACACCAGTCCTGATATCACGCCATTGGCTCCCGATAAAACAAATAATTGATTTTAAGATCCTACTTTTTTTTTACTTTTAACCCATTCAGGAAAGGAACCCCTTTTGGTGTTTATAAGGATTATGTTATAGCTATTGAAAAATAGCAGATCTACAAGCTACAAGCGGCCCCAGAGCTGTGGAACAACCTCCCCCCCTTTATTAGAGCTGCCCAATCCATGGAGATTATTAAATCCTTCCTAAAAACGCACATTTTCTCCCTGGATTTTAATGTAATTTTAATTTGCTCATATATTCCTATATTGTGCATGTATCATGTTTGCCTCATTTGCCTGCATGTATCTGGTTCTACTTGATGTAAATTGCTTTCAATGTTATTTGCTCTAAATGTTTTTTCTTTCCTGTGAAGCACTTTGGTCAATTTCGGTTGTGCTAAATGTGCTATAAATAAAGGATGATTTGGATTTGACACAATACACACACTGCTTTTGACATGTCGGAATGTATTCGACCTGTCAGAGACTAACTGCTAACTAACTAACTGCTGTGCTGTGACAGGACTTGAATGGAGCGTGGGCTCTGGACTTTGACTACGAGCAGCAGATGGTCTATTGGACAGACACCGAGACGATCAGTCGTATGCACATCAATGGCAGTGACGTCCAGGTCAGTGAGACAAATACACAGATGGGAAGTGAAATAATGTCAGAAAATGGTTATACTTGTATTCATAATGCTTTGTAATATCACTGTTGTTAGACAGTGTGGTGGTAACTAAGTATTTTTACCCAAGTACTGTATACATATTAAACACTGTAAGGTACTTGTAATTCCCCAAGTATTTATATTTCCTAATACATACATACTGGCCTGGTACTCCACTATATCTCAGAGGCATATTTGTACGTTTGACTTATTTGATGGTGGACAGTAATGGATGAGGTACTTTGTTTTAGTAGTGTTCTTAGGTACATTTATGAGTATGTGTGGTTTACTTTAGTATTTCAATCCAATGCATTCCAAAGACGTAATATTGTACTTTTGACTCCACTACATTTCTAGGAAGGTAAAAGGTACATTCTGAATTAACGATCTATAAGCTCACACCGCGTCGCATCAGGACACGTTGTGATGCTTGTAGATCAGCTATTTTCACTACCATTGATATTGTTTTGAAGGTGGTGGTGGATTGGGCCGGATGGGGGAGTGGGGGGGGGGGGGTCTAAATACAGCAATGCATTGATCCAAATTATTTATGTACACATTATACAGTAGAGGCTACAAGTACGCCAGTACTTTAGCTCAAGTACACATTTATAGAGAAATGTATACTTGCTATACGTAGTTTATGAAAATTATGAAATAAGGCTTAAGTGCTGATAGTTGTGCAAACAAGCAGACAGGTTGAGTAGTGGCAGTTAGTGCACAGACAATATGCTCTTTTTACAATATCCTGTGATATTGTAAAACTGTTGAACAAATGACTTACAAATAGAACAATAAAACGTGGTGAGCACTGCGTGAAAAGAGGAGTTAACGGGCAATTACGGGAACTGTATTTTGCCCGTAAACCTCAAGTTTAGCAGCATATACAGTTAATATACGGTATATTATACAGGTGCATGTGATGGTAGAATACGGGAGTTTATGGGAGTTTGTTGGAAAGATTAACGGGAGTTTCCTGTAATATACACATCCGTATTCCAAGCTTTTTGCGCAGTGGAGTATATCCAGAGTGAATGTATGTCTCATTGACAGGTCCTCCACACGTCACTCAGTGCACCACGGGCTCTGGCTGTTGATTGGGTGGGAGGAAACCTCTACTGGAGTGACTATGTGCAGGACACCATAGAGGTGTCCAAACTAAACGGGGCGTACCGAACAGTCCTGGTCAACACCGGCCTGAAGACGCCAGTCTCCATGGCTATGGATGTACGCAACGGGTAAGTGTACTGTGGTGTGGTGATCATGAACCTTACACTGACTTTATCAACCGTCCTGTGAAACACCACGGATACAAGAAGACTGAATTTACATCTAAAAGCTAAAAGGATGACATTGCATCATATTTATTTGTTGTACCTCTTGCAGCACTGTTAATTTTGACAGCAAATTCTGATTTAGTCTTAGTCTTTTGAATAACACCATTTAGTTTTAGTCCTATTTTAGTCTTCTGAAATTGTTTAGTCTTCGTCGACTAAATATCAAAATCTTGTGGTCTTGTATTATTAGTCTTAGTCTTAATGCAGTGTACATTTTAAAAGATTTAGTCTTAGTCTTTTGAACAACACAGCATTTTGTTTTAGTCCTATTTTAGTCATCTGAGTCCTATTTTAGTTTACTACACAACATAATTAACAGTCTTGCAGATCTAGTTAAATAAAAGTCTCATTAGTTATTTTTTTGTATAAGACTAGGATGTATCACATGAGTATGAGTATATATATCCGATCTACAAGCTCACACAACGCGTCTCACAGAGACGTGTTGTGTGAGCTTGTAGATCAGCTATTTGTGGTGTACGTTCCCCCCAGAATAGGGATGCTGAAGTGTTTAAAGTAAACGTCAAGTATGAAGTTATTTGCATGGTTTACGTACCGTAAAATGACATAAAGGTTCTATAAAGTAACAATGCAATTCAGGGGTGCGGTTGACGAAAACGTTATTTTGCCGATCGAGGTGCACTGATACAAGAATGTTTGAGAACCACTGCTGTACAGACAGTACTGTATGTGTGATTTGTTGTGAATAGTGACCTGACACAGTGTCTCCTCTGACAGCTACTTGTACTGGGCAGACCGGAGCAGCTTCAACCCCCACATAGGGAGGATAGGGATGGACGGCACCAACAGGAGCATCATAATGAAGGATGGGATCACCAGGCCCTTTGCCCTGACGTTAGACTACATCAATGATCACATATACTGGAGCACGGGGAGCATTGAGTTTGCCAACCTGGATGGAACCAACAGACACACAGGTTACACGCACGCACGCACGCACGCACGCACGCACGCACGCACGCACGCACACACACACACACACACACACACACACACACACACACATATTTTAGTATGGGGATTCATGGATGCCATTTTTACAGATATTTTGGTCAACACAAATCATAGAGAGCCAAATATAGCTGATCTACAGGCTCACAATGCGACGCGTTGTGAGCTTGTAGATCTGTTATTCTTGTTGAATGACACCGGTGTGCAGTTAAATATGTAAGGCATAATTCACGCATGCACGCATGCGCACGCACACACACACACGCACACACACACACACACACACACACACACACACACACACACACACGCACACACACACACACACACACACACACACACACACACACGTACACACATGCACACACATGCACGCAGCCAAACACTCACTCACGCACGCACGCAGCCATGTACGTAAGCACGCAGCCACACACACAAGCACGCACATACTGTACGTTCACATGCACACACACACACACACACACACACACACACACACACACACACACACACACACACACACACACTCACACTCACATACTGATACATATTTATTGTGGGCAACAGTTTGAAGACGCTGTAATTACACAATTCCAGGTCCATTTTACACTCTGTGTTAAAAGAATGCTCCAGATTTGACTGTGTTCAAGAACAGATTTGGAAATTTGGAGATTTGTCCATGAGTAGTGGAAGAAAAAGTAATTAAAGCAGTAAGAACAGGATTTACTTCAGTACACTACTTCACCAAAACATTGTATATCTTATTATAAATAGTCTTATTGCTATTTCATAATATTCTGACACTTTTGGTTTTGTGTGTCTGTAGTTCTGCATCGGGACGACTATATCATTGGTATTACCCTGTTTGAGGAGTACATCTACTGGATAGACTTCACCTCCATCTTCAGAGCTCACAAGACTCAAGGAACCAACCCCACCACACTCATCAACCTGAACAGTGATGGGAACATCAAGATCTACCACCCATATCAACAACCTGAGGGTCTGTACCACCTACTGTACACAACACTCTCATTATGACTCTGCATAATGTTTTATGACTTATATTAACGGTCTATCATTGTATTATTATCTGATCTGTTTTGAAAAGCATTACCCTATAACAACAACAACAACAACAACAACAGCAACAATAATAATAGTCATATTGTGACATAGTAGTAGTAATAGTATTAGTATAGTATAATCGGAATCGGCCATAAAAATGCCATATTGGTATCGGATCGGTCTCAAAATAATCCAGATTATTTCATCGGTTTACACCAGCAAAATAAATTAATAATTCTACATTGAATTCATTCATTCATTCACACTTGGAAAATGAGTATTGATTGGCTTTGGGCCAAGCCCCTAGAGGACCTATAGGCTTGTTTCCATTGTGGCCCTCTGTATAATATCGGAATTGGTCAGATTTGGTATCGGCAGACCCTGTAAATAATGGGAGATCGGATATCGGTCAGTATAATTTCATAACTGTGCACCCCTGAACAGTATTGTAACATAATAGTAGTAGTAGTAGTAGTATTGTATCAGTATAGTAGTAGTATTCAGGGCTCTCATATTCATTACATGTGTACATGTTTTCCTGCAGTGTCTGCTCATCCGTGTCAGACCAACAATGGAGGATGCAGTAACCTGTGTCTGCTCTCACCTGGAGGAGGCTACAAGTGTTCCTGTCCCACCTACTTCTACTTGGCAGCGGACAACAAGCAGTGCATGTCCAGCTGCACTGCCAGCCAGGTGATTCACCTCCAGTTCACTTGTGTTGTACGCGTTTATGTCTTTATAGGTCTCGTGTCTGCTGTCGATAGTCATTCTAAAGATGTGTGTCGTCTCTCCCGTCAGTTTGCTTGTAAGAACTACAAGTGCATTCCGTTGTGGTGGAAGTGTGACACGGCAGATGACTGTGGGGACGGCTCAGATGAACCTGCAGACTGCTGTGAGTAGAGACGCAGAGACTGTAACACATCTTACTACATGTGTTTACACTGATTACACTCAGTATTACTTTGTACTCCAATGTCCTTTAACTGTTTCTGACACCTGCATTAAATATATAACTACAAATGTCTTCTAATTCATGACAGTTTCTTAAAATCCTGTTTCTGTATGTCAGTGGTGTTCAAACCTTTTCATGTCAAGGACCCCCAGAATAATTATGCATTTGGCCGTGGACCCCATCTGAAAATATGTTGTTCCAGGGACACTTTGAAAGAATATATACACTTTTTCACGATTTTTCAAAAATAGCAGATCTACAAGCTCATAGTGCGGCACTCTGTGTCGTGCTATGAGTCCATTTTAAAACAACCAACATCGAACAGACCATACAAACAATGTAAAAAGAAAAAAAAAATAGCCTACTAATGTAAACAATTAAAAACAAATGGCTTCTAAATCCTAAAAGTTTTCTGTAAAACCTGTGTCAGTGGTGCTCAACATTTTTCAGGTCAAGGACCCCCAGCATTATCTGTATTTCTGAAAATATGTCTTTCCAGGGACCAGGGGAAGATTTGAGTTAAAAACGTTCGCTCTGAACGAATATACTGTATATTCAAAGATTTGCGCCACATTTTCACGATTTTTCAAAATGAGCAGATCTAGATAGAAAAAAGCGTAGATCCGTGAACACTTGATAGTTAAAAAGGCGGAAAACTTTATTAAACCGACATGCTTCGACCTATACCGGTCTTGTCGGTTTCATACATGTGTTATCCCGATTGATCCAGGAGCACCTTTTTACTATTTTTATATTTTGTATACCTGCACACCTCCTGAGCACCGTGTTGGTTCCTTGCCTCTGCATAGTCACATTTGTATTCCATTTGTAGCAACCCTTGGTGGCCGATTAGAATACATCTTTCAGGGTATTTTTAGGTACTTATGTCATCCTGCGAGTTTAGTGATGATTGGTCCAACAACAGTGGTAACCTTGCACAGCAGCTGGCCTCATGCCATCACAGTTTATCTGGTAAGACATCAGCTTATGTAGGACACTTCTGTCTGAAAGCCAGGTGATAATAAATGTCCTTTAACGACACACAGCAGAGATTTTTCGTACTCACTGTAGCCTATACTGTTTGATGGTGACCGTTTGAAGTTTTGAACTATAGGCTATACATGATACATGGGAACAATGTACCCCTCACTTTGTTCCTGACGCACTTCATATTTGAGGATTGTTAACGGTAGTGAAACAAAATGTGTCGTCCGTCCACTATGCCATTTTAAACTTAGTTAAAATAGCTATATTCCAGGAACAGGCACAAAGCAGATATCCACCAATACAAATATACACATAGTTTGGGGAGTGGGACGTCGCTGCACAACACATGTAGTGTCGCTCTCTAGCTGATTGAAACACATGTATTTTGGCATGTGGTGGCACAGTTGGTAGTGCTGTCGCCTCACAGCTAGAAGGTCCTGGGTTCGATTCCCGCTCGGGGCACTGTGGGTGCTGGCGGCGTGTTTCCTCCTCCGCGTCATCAGTGCTCATACCCGAAGGCGGGGTTGGCGAAAGGGCCTTTCTGTGTGGAGTTTGCATGTTCTCCCCGTGTCCCCCAGGGTAGATACCCTCACAAAAACATTCAGTAATCCTGGTCTCTAAACTGCCTCCCCCTGGCCAGCCGGGGAACCTGAGGGGAAAGGAACTGGTTGGAATAACGTGTTCCTTCCACACGCTATGTCCAACCAGGGAAACTCCCCCCTGTCAGGTGTAAAGGAGCAACTTGGACACTCTGCATGAAGGGAGCATGAGTTAAGTCCGTTGCTCTCCCCAGGTTGGCAGAGGGTGTGTAGAGCCCAGGATCACAGTAGATGATTGGCACAGGGGTGAAAAATGGGTTACAAAATCGTGGGATAAAAAATATATAAAAAAAAAAAAAGAAGCACATGTATTTTAGTGGTGGGCCGTCTGGGCCAGCAAGGCCTTCTCTGCTGGCCTTGCACTTTCCTGATGCAGACATTTATATTTTATAATAAGTTTTTCTTTTTATAGAATAATAATATTATATATTGTATTTATTTCGCTGCCACTGCACTATTTCTCAGTCAGACAGGCTGGATGCTCTGCTTCCATTCTGTGCAGGTACAACAGCGCTTGGTTTTTTTTTAACCAATGGGATTATTTCCTTTTGTTGTCTCCGGGTAAGGCCTTCATAAACTCCACTGAATCCCCTTGCTGTTGAAATGAATGGGAGCAATATAGAGATTGACAGGTTCCTTAGCCAATCAAATTTCAAGTTTTCCCTGCTGGGCGTCTTCTTTCAAGTGCCAGGGCCAGCTAGCTGGCCTTTGGTGACGTTAACGTCTTGCTTGGATCCCATCGCTGTTCCCATCTGATTCTGATCCTCATTCTGAGGTGGGCATTGACTGTGTGGGTATAGTTGTCATGATCCAAGGAATCCAGGGAATGTCATGATTGTACGACCTTTGATTCAAGAGTTATACGGGCCGAAATGTAACGCCCGACCTGGTGGAGACAATGTATTAGAGTAATAGAGACAATCCACGTTCTCTGCTGTGAAGCTAATTGATTGTGTTATTTGTTTCCCTTCAGCTCTCCAGGCTGAACAAACACACAACACAGTAACAACAACAACAGGTAAACAAAGATTACAAATCAATAAATCATCATAGATTATAGATAGACCAAGAGCTTCTTCTAATTCTCTCTCTCTCTCTCTCTCTCTCTCTCTCTCTCTCTCTCTCTCTCTCTCTCTCTCTCTCTCTCTCTCTCTCTCTCTCTCTCCAGAGTCTGTGAGGTTGGTGAATGGGACCAGTGTGTGTTCAGGCAGAGTGGAGGTGCAGTCTAACCACTCGTGGGTCTCAGTGTGTGAAGATGACTTTGACCAGCAGGACGCAGAGGTGCTCTGTAGGGAGCTTGACTGCGGAGCTCCTTCAGTCCTCCAGGGGGCGCTCTATGGAGAAATTAACGCTTCAATGTGGACCAAAGAGTTCCAGTGTGAAGGCATTGAGTCTGTTCTCCTGGACTGTAGAACCTCAGACTCAACTAGAAACACCACCTGCTCACCTGACAAGACTGTTGGACTCACCTGCTCAGGTAAAAAAATATATATATATATATATATATATATATATTCAGCTTTAATATTCTCCCCTCATCCCTTCTCATAATATATAATGGAAAAAGGACCATGCATGAAATAAACCTTAGTTAAGTTCGTAAATCGCCGCAATAACCACTTCATAATTTGCTGTTAAAAAGAAAATGTTTGCAACTGTCGTCACTGTTCATTACGCTAGGTATGGAGGGCTCTGCAAATAACACACAGCCCCGCCTCCCCCTGCTGTCAAAGCAGTTGTCAATGTTTACAACTCCATGTCAATGTTTACAACTCCATATCAATGTTTACAACTCCATGTTTACAATTCCATGTTAATGTTTACAAAATAATGTCAATGTTTACAACTTCATGTCAATGTTTATAAGTTATGAGAGAATTAAGTGGAACTTGTGTTCTCTCCTCTCCCAGGTTGATGTCAGTAAATACATCAAAGTAACTTTACATTGACATGCATCTCTCTCTTTGTCATAATGCTTGACAAAAGTGAGAGTATTTCATATGTTTAGTGTGATGAAGCGTACGTGCACGTGCACATTGTGTTTAGTGAGCCTGTTGCACGCGCACATTGTGTTTAGTGAGCCTGTTGCACGCGCATGGATGTGAAGGTTAGGAGGAGGAGCGAGCCGTAACAATTTGTCCCCTACGCACAGACAGAAGAGAAACAAGGGTTTATACACACATAAATAAATAGTTTTAAGCATTCCTCATGCAGTTATATTGGCCTTTTTGTGACTGTTATTATGGTTAAATCAATTTATTTCATGTCATGAAATATTGGTCTTCTAAAAATGTACAAGCACTGTGTGCAGCGCTTTTCCAAAATGTATTTAAAGCATTTTACAAAACAAGATACAACTTGTACTTTAATATAACACAAACGAGATACATGATAAAAAAGTATCAACTTAAAACAAATTGAAGATATTCAAAAAGACACTGACTCTCTGAGATAACGACATCTTTAGTTTTTGATGAAATAAAACGTTGTTTTACTACTTACTCCCTTGTCTCTGTACAGAGCCTGTCAGGCTGGTGGGAGGTAAGTGTACTGGTCGACTGGAGACGCAACACCAGGGAGACTGGAAACCTGTGGATGGTCATTCTGACTGGAACCTGCAGTCATCCTCTGTAGTGTGTAGGCAGGTGGACTGTGGCTCTGCTGTTTCAACACGATGGAGTTATGCTTCAACACAACCGGTATGGAAGATGACAGTGTCCTGTGATGGATCTGAATCTTCACTGAGGGAGTGTGGAACAAAGACGTCTGATACTTCCTCTAGGATCCTGGAGGTATTCTGTTCAGGTAACACAAACAATCAATTCAGCAATGACTGTAATATGTACAGTTCATTTAATTGAACTGTCTGTCTGTCTGTCTGTCTGTCTGTCTGTCTGTCTGTCTGTGTTGAAACTCATGTCCGTGTCTGTTATGCACAGTGGTGGACAGTAGCAAAGTATGTTTACTTGTATTGAGTACTATTACTTAAGTACTTCTATTTTTGTATACTTTTACTCCACTACATTTCAAAGACATATCTCAGTAGGAAGGGCAAAGTTTAACCACTTAAATGCACTTTCAAATACAGTGAAAATAGCAGATCTACAAGTTCACAACATGTTGCGATGTGACACATTGTGAGCTTGTAGATCTGCTACCTTCACTATCCTATCCTACTATAATAAGGAAACCGGTCAGTGAGTCAGTCACTCCTGTCTGTTCTGGATGGTTCTCCTCAGTGGCTTGAGCAATTGCTCTGCACACGGGCATTGACCATTAGCATATACACACAACCACAACGCCTGTTTTTAACATTTAAGTTGTTTATTAGCGTTTCTTTGTAAACACCAGAGATTCGGATCGTAGCTGCTGGCCAGACACTGCCACAGAGTGAACGCCATAACACACACACACACACACACACACACAGACACACACACACACACACACACACACACACACACACACACATGCTGCAAACTTATAAAGGGCTTTAATTTACGGCCCGAGTCCAACATATGTTTTATGAGCGGGAGGGCGATTTGGGATATCATCCTCATAGCACTAGCACGTAACTTAACACAGCACGCCGGTCAGTTGACTTAACTCACAAAAACACATTTATCATCCTGTTTAACCTTCAAATTAAAATCATCTGACAATGCAAACAACGACACGTGCGTACTGCATGTATGCATGTTCTGGCGCGTGGCTATATGGAAAGCTCACTCCTCCGTTCTTCACTTGACGTGTAGATTTATGAACGAACTTGACCACTGAATGTACCGCTATGGTTGACGGCTGCTGTCTTTTAAATTGAGTGACTGGCTGTAGGCTATTTACTGTATGTAATCACGGGTAACAGCTGGGCTTTCAACGGGTCCCTAATTTGACGGGTGGGGCGGGTCTGGTTTGTATTCTGATATAATCGCTGGTGACTGGACGGTCTATGGACCGTGCAGGGCACTGGTTGTCAAAATTGGAGCCCATTCACTGGGGGTTTGCGACAACCTGCCTCACAAAAGTGATATTTATTTAATCTTAGACTGTGCCCATCGAAAGCTGATTTCCCACTGCATGGCTACTGCTTTGCCTAGCTGATAACAGATCAATAGCCTCCTGTAACAATGGCATACTTCGTTCACGCCTTCATTCTATTCAAATGATTCTCATTAATGTTCTTGATTAAAATTATCCATCTCTCTCTCTCTCTCTCTCTCTCTCTCCAGAGTCTGTGAGGTTGGTGAATGGGACCAGTGTGTGTTCAGGCCGAGTGGAGGTGAAGTCTAACCAGTCGTGGGTCTCAGTGTGTGAAGATGACTTTGACCAGCAGGATGCAGAGGTGGTCTGTAGGGAGCTTGACTGTGGGCCTCCTTCAGTCCTCCAGGGGGCGCTCTATGGAGAAGTGAACGCTTCAATGTGGACCACAGAGTTCCTGTGTCAAGGCAACGAGTCTGTTCTCCTGGACTGTAGAAGGTCAGACTCAACTAGAAACACCACCTGCTCACCTGACAAGACTGTTGGACTCACCTGCTCAGGTAATAATAAAAATCACACCCGTGTGTAAGTGAGGGACGCTCTTATCATCATACATCATCACAATCCGGCCAATTACAATTTGCGTCCTCAATTTTGTCTTCACACACTTTTGTCTTCAATGTTTGTGTAAACACTGAAAGCTGGACATAGCTGGACAAAAATAGGACAAAGGTTACATGCTTTACAAACCAAAATCTTATTTGAAAAATCACACCCATGTGAAGTGAGGGGCACATCAGCATGACGTAAAATTAGACACATTGTCTATTTGCTCAGACACTATGACACAACTATGGACACAGACTCTGGCCGTGGGAGGGGCTAGAATCAGTTAAAACAGAAAACAAACACAAGGATGTGGTTTCGATAGCCTGACATAACAATCTACACTCTTTGTTAGGATGTTTTTGTAAGGAAAAGTAATAGTACTTTGTTTTACTGTACTTACGGTATTCTCACTTCACTTGTCTCTGTACAGGGCCTGATGATGTTAGGTTGGTGGGAGGAAGCAGTAACTGTACTGGTGAACTGCAGATCAAACACCAGAGAGAATGGAGACGAGGGGTTGATCAGTCGACTGTCTGGAACCTGAAGGCAGCATCTGTAGTGTGTCGGCAGATAGACTGTGGATCTGCTCTGTCGACACAAAGGAGTTATGCTGATTATCCTCTTGTATGGTCGATTATATCTTCCTGTGATGGTGCTGAGTCTTCACTGAGGGAGTGTGGAGCAATGAGGTCTGCCATCTCCCTGACTGACAGTCTGGAGGTGATCTGTTCAGGTAACACAAACAATACTTCAACAATAACAGTAATCTGTACAGTCTGCTATTAAATTGATCTGGCTTGTCTGTCTGTCTGTCCCCATACGTCTGTCCATCCGTTGATTCATGTCTATCTGTGTGCGTGCGTGTGTGTGTGTGTGTGTGTGTGTGTTATGTATTTGCTGTATTACCGTGTTGTTCTTACTTATTGTAAATCGCTCTGGATTAATTTAACCCAATTAGACCTGAGGACTATTTTACAAATGAAAAACCTACGTTTCTATGTCAGTGGTTCTCACACTATTTCATATCAAGGACCCCCAGAATTATATATGTACAGTATACGGCATATCTGAAAATATGTTGTTCCAGGGACCCCCCAGAAGCGAACATAATGAAATAAAAACGTTTGCTCTGAAATAATTTAAATCCAAATATTTGCACACGTTTTCACGAAGAAAAAAAAAAGCTAATGCTGCACTTTTCAATAACTAAAGTATAACACAATGCTTAAAACACCAAAAGGGTTCCCGTCCTGAATGGGTTAAGAGCGTCTGCTAAATGCCTACATTATAAATTGTGTGTGTGTCCTCATGTTTTCATCTGTTGTAGCCTACCTTTAATGAATGAAAATGTTGAACACACTTTGTCTCTCTCTCTCCAGAGTCAGTGAGGTTGGTGAATGGGACCAGTGTGTGTTCAGGCAGAGTTGAGGTGAAGTCTAACCAGTCGTGGGTCTCAGTGTGTGAAGATGACTTTGACCAGCAGGATGCAGAGGTGGTCTGTAGGGAGCTTGACTGTGGGCCTCCTTCAGTCCTCCAGGGGGCGCTCTATGGGGAAGTGAACACTTCGATGTGGCCCAAAGAGTTGCAGTGTGAAGGCAACGAGTCTGCTCTCCTGAACTGTAGAACCTCAGACTCAACTAGAAACACCACCTGCTCACCCGACAAGACTGTTGGACTCACCTGCTCAGGTAATCAGGGACATGCAGAGGGACCAGGAGAGCCAGGGCTGTGGCCTGAGTATTTTCTTTTTTACTACCCAGATTTAGAGGAATATCTCATTTTAAATGAACACTAGGAATCTAGAACAAATTGTAACCAGTGCAATGATGCAGTAAAGCCAATATACTCAAACAAAAATAATAGTTAAATACATTAATGAAACAAACAACGTAAATTTCATTTCATTGGCATGACCACGATGGGCCGCAGAGACATGAAGCAGGGGCCGCTTGCGGCCCGCGGGCCACGGGTTGAGTAGGTGTTAAAACACCCACCTGACCCATCTCCTCTGCCTCCTCCTCCTATGACAGCAGCGTATCATTTCAATAACTTTAATTAGCATTCTTTTCAACATGTGTGTGATTTGCTTTAAATGGTAAATGGTGCTTTTATCCAGAGTGCTTTACATAGATTGTGCATTACATTCACCCATTCACACACACATTCACACACCGTACCGATGGCAGAGTTAAGGTCCCCACACACCGAGCGTGTTTTTCTGATTTTTAGCTGCGTTTCTATCGATTTCCCGAAAAACGCGGTCGGTGTGCAACCACCTTTAGTGTCTAATCTACTTAGAACCTACACTAACTCTGGGGGAACCCGGCATCGAACCGGCTACTCTACCGGCCACTCTACCCCTGATCCACTGCCCCTTTACTTACTCTGATTTAGGTTGATAGATATTTTTGGAACGTACCGGTGGTGCTTTCTGTGTCCCCTGCAGGACAGACTGTGTGTAAGACTCGGCCACAGTTTTCACAAACTTATCCGGTATCCTATTGATCCGACTCCGAGTATGTGTGATTACTTAAAATGAAAGTAATGCATTTTCTAATTTAGCTTTTGTTTTTACTGCTTACTTTCATCTCTGTACAGATGTCAGGTTGGTGGAAGGAACCAGTAAATGTGCTGGAAAACTTGAGATGAAACTCCATGTTCAGTGGAGACCAGTGGATGATTCTGACTGGACCCTGCAGTCATCATCTGTAGTGTGTAGACAACTAGGCTGTGGTTCTGCTGTTTCATCACTAAGACTGGTTGGTTCTGCAAAACAACCTGTATGGTGGATAACAACTCCCTGTGTTGGCTCTGAGTCTTCACTGAAGGACTGTGGAACAAATGCGTCTTATACTTCAGCCCACAGACTGGAGGTGATCTGTTCAGGTAACACCTGTTCAGGTGTCTGTCTGTCTGTCTGTCTGTCTGTCTGACACACAGAACACACACCTCCCTTGCCACTGAGGGCTACACGTTCTTTACTTGTATTAACCTAAAGTATGAAATAAAGTACCACCAACAAAATGCTCACATATTAATAGGTTACCGAGTCCTGACCGTCCATTACAGAGACATGTTAGGAATTATGAATACACAAAAGTTAGTTATTACATTTAGACAACTCCTTATTTGTGCGCAGTGATGTTGGAAAATGTATTCTTGAATGATTTCAACTAAGATCCCCACTCTTAAAAAAATGGCATTTCAGAGATGAGTGGAGCAGTCCTGGAAAAGTGTAATGTTCTATGATTAAAATGATCTCTCTCTCTCTCTCTCTCTCTCTCTCTCTCTCTCTCCAGAGTCTGTGAGGTTGGTGAATGGGACCAGTGTGTGTTCAGGCCGAGTGGAGGTGAAGTCTAACCACTCGTGGGTCTCAGTGTGTGAAGATGACTTTGACCAGCAGGATGCAGAGGTGGTCTGTAGGGATCTTGGCTGCGGGGCTCCTTCAGTCCTCCAGGGGGCGCTCTATGGGGAAGTGAACGCTTCGCTGTGGACCAAAGAGTTCCAGTGTGAAGGCAACGAATCTGCTCTCCTGGACTGTAGAACCTCAGACTCAACTAGAAACACCACCTGCTCACCTGACAAGACTGTTGGACTCGCCTGCTCAGGTAATAATAATCATAACTAGAAAAGAACATTTCACATAATGTGACTGGTTTGTGGTCACCTGCAGCCTGGCATCATTCACTTCCCTGTGCAGTGAGTGAAATGTACTCTAGCTGCAGACACTGTCATGTCTGTGATTACTTTGATTCTGATGGGATGAGAAATCACATCCAATATAAGCATATGGTTGTGAATCACCAAGGTGGTAAAACTGGAGCTATTTAGGCTATTACCTGTCCTACTTCCTGCTGCCACCGTAGTCCAATTGAATTGTGGAATTGGTCGAATTGAAGCAGTAATCTGGCACCGCACCACAAAGCACAAGGCACCACATGTCATCCTGATTGGCTAAGATTGACCTCTACTATATTGTCGGTGGAGTCCTGTGCTCAGAGGAGCACATATTTCTAGTTTAAAACATGAAAATTACATTGCTAGCCTGAGATAAAACAGTAAAATACCAACTATACTTGTAATTCGCATTCCTTTTTAACAATGAAAGTAATAGTAGTTTATTTTCTTTTTTGCCACTGTACAGAGCCTGGTGACGTCATGTTGGAGGGAGGAACCAGTAACTGTTCTGGTATCCTGAAGGTGAAACATCAGGAAGAGTGGAGACCAGCGGGTTCTATTTATGACTGGAACCTGAAGTCATCATCTGTAGTGTGTAGACAACTGAACTGTGGCTCTGCTGTTTCAACACAAAGGAGGTCTGATGCAACCGTTGAACCTGTGTGGAAGATTCAATGTGTTGGATCTCAATCTTCACTGAGGGAGTGTGGAGCAAAGGAGTCTCATAATTCCACTGAGAGACTGGAGGTGTTCTGTTCGGGTAAAACACATAAACAGTGACCTCCACTATTACAATAATGTGCACTCCACTTCACCTCCACAACTCCACTGCGTGTGTGCGTGCATGCGCGTGCGTGTTGAAACATGTTGCAAAATTGCCCTTAATAAGATACACGCACATTGACACCCCCCTTCTCTCCCTCCCCCCCCCCCCCCCCCCCCCCCCCCTCTCTCTCTCTCTCTCTCTCTCTCTCTCCAGAGTCTGTGAGGTTGGTGAATGGGACCAGTGTGTGTTCAGGCCGAGTGGAGGTGAAGTCTAACCAGTCGTGGGTCTCAGTGTGTGAAGATGACTTTGACCAGCAGGATGCAGAGGTGGTCTGTAGGGATCTTGGCTGCGGGGCTCCTTCAGTTCTCCAGGGGGCGCTCTATGGAGGCCTGAACGCTTCGATGTGGACCAAAGAGTTCCTGTGTCAAGGCAACGAGTCTGCTCTCCTGGACTGTAGAACCTCGGACTCAACTAGAAACACCACCTGCTCACCTGACAAGACTGTTGGACTCGCCTGCTCAGGTATGATCTAATAATTTTAGTAATGTCCTCGAAATATGAGGAGGGAAAATTACCATCTATGCCGCCAAAATTTGAGGACGGAATTGCAGCAAAATTAACCATATGGCGCCGACATTGGCGATGTGGTTGGCCGTTGTGATTGGCTGGAAGCTGTGCCGTTATTCCCATTATGTGCTGTGATTGGCTGAGCATGGCATAACGGGTGTGATATTCCGTGCTCAAACTTTGAGTTTTGAGGTTGACGTTTGGTCATTTCCGTTACACGAAGTCACCCGTTTGCCGTCTTGGGAGTGACAGCTCACCATGTGTTAGTGTTAAGACAGTGTTAGGAAAGTATGCTTTTCTGTATTTGGTTTTATGGGTCCCTCTTGAAAATGAGATGCTGCATCTCAAGAGGCTGTCCCTTCAATAAAAATCTGAAATCTGAATAGATCCCCACCATCTGTTAACAGAACGGGTGCATGCTTTTGGTTAGACATACCATTGGTCTGATATCTCAAACCCTCACCCTCACCCTAACCTCCCACGGGGCAGCACACCTAGTAAGTAGCCTTGCCGAGCCATGAGGCCCATAGGGCAGGAGCTTAACTCCTGTTTCTGTAGCGTGAGGCAGCTTGATGTACACCCCCTGGACATGACGCTAGTATGTCGCAGCATCAATCCAACCATTGATGCTGAGTGTCAAGCAGGGAGGCATTGGGTCCCATTTTTACAGTCTTTGGTATGACCCGGCCGGGGATTGAACCCCGACCTCCCAGTTTCAGGGCGGACACTCTAACCACAAGGCCACTGAGCTGGTGCAGCACACCTAAACCTAACCTTAACCCTCTCCCAACCCTTAACGCCCCCCTTACCAACTTTAATCCGGTCGTCTTAAAACACCCCTCACCAACCTTAACCAATGCTATGTCTAACCAAAGTATGCGTCCCAACAGAACACCACCATCCATTAACATGGAGTGAGAAAACTGAACACTTTCGGCTCACAAGGCATGTCTGCTCTAAATGGTTTGTAACGGTCTTGTCTCTGTACAGAGCCTGATGACGTCAGGCTGGTGGGAGGAAGCAGTAACTGTAGTGGTGTACTGGAGATGCAACACCAGGGAGACTGGAGAGCCGTGGATGGTCAGTCCGACTGGAACCTGAAGTCATCCTCTGTCGTGTGTAGGCAGATGGACTGTGGCTCTGACGTTTCAACACAAAGGAGTCCTGCTTCAACGGTTCAACCTGTGTGGTGGATCACAGCTGACTGTGTTGGAACCGAGGCTTCACTGAGGGAGTGTGGAATGACACTGTCTGAGAATTCCACTGTCACATTGGAGGTGATCTGTTCAGGTAACACAAACAGTGACATCCGTCTACTTGCCTATACTCACTTAACCTATACCTATCTACAGCATAGAAACAGGATGTTTCTTTTTCTGAATGAATTTAAAATAACATTTTTGCATCGTCTAATTTCAGCAAAAGCCATACAATATGTTGGATCTCTAATCTTGGTTCCATCTCATTGGCTACTCTATACTGTTTATGTAAATATCTGCTGTACTATAATTCAATCACTCGTGTCTTGTTACAGATCTTCTGTTTAAGCCAAACATCAGCGTCTTCCCCTCTCTAAACGGGGTTTCTGAGGGCCAGCTGCAGGGGCATCAGGTGTCTCTAAACGGGGTTTCTGAGGGCCAGCAGCAGGGGCAGCAGGTGTTGGAAGGTTCCAACTTCAGCATCAGCTGCTCCATCCTTCCACAGTACCCAGACGGCTCCTTCCACCTCACCTTCACTGGAGCCAACAGCACACACAACCACACCCAGCCAGCTGTCAATCACTCTGCCAACTTCCTGTTCTTCGAAGCAGGCCCCGGCCACCAAGGGAATTACAGCTGTGCTTATCACGTCGACGTTGTTATAAATCACACCAACGTGTTTTCTCACAATGTCTCCTCTGAGAGCGACATCCTCTCTCTCACCGTCGTCACAGGTAACCTGAATGAAATTACCTTTAAACCATTCTGGGCGGGAACCCCTTTTGGTGTTTTAAGCGTTAATGTTATACTTTAGCTGTTGAAAAATATCAGACCTACAAGCTTGTAGCGCGTCACCGAGTGCCACGCTACGAGCTTGCAGGTCTGCTATTTTTGATGAATCTTGAAAATGTGGCTCAATTCTTTGAATATATATTCTTTCAGAGTGAATGTTTTTAACTCAAATCTTTGCTTCTGGTGGCAGGGGGAGGGGGGTCCTTGACATGAAAAAGGCTGAGCACCACTGACATAGAAACACAGGTTTTTCAGAAAACTGATTTAGAATCGGCCTCAGGTCTAAATGGGTTAAACTCACAATATGAATCTCCGTCAGGCATGATTCAATCAAACATGAAAGTTTATCAAATGTTCTTACATGATTTGATGATGTTTTATTTTTCACAGTCCCTCCTACAGTCCCTCCTACAGTCCCTCCTACAGTCCCTCTGACACCTGAGGACGACAGCAGCAGAGTTACAGTCACTGTGGTGGTGGTGCTGCTGTTGGTGCTGCTGGTACCCATCCATGCCCTCTATTGTCTCTGGAAGGTAATACATCTTTACACAACACAAGACTGGAATGTGTATAAATGACAGTTAAACCAGAGTTAGGAGAGAGATAGGAGGGTTTTCAGCCAGATGTGATTCAGTGACTTAACGTTGGGTGTTTCTGTGTTTCTCCAGGCCAGCAGAAGACATAATGCAGGAGTGTGGGACACTGCGACGGTTCATTATAATGTCGGAAATGAGAACATTGATATCGAGTATTATAATGTTGTTGGTTCTGATTCTGAAGCTGGCATCGAGTATGAAGTGATAGATGAACAAGTAGTTGTTGAATCTGGCTCCATTGAAGAGGCAGATGACTCAGACTATGAAGAGATAGATCAACAAGTAGTTGTTGAAGCTGCTGGACCCAGTGAGGAGACAGAATACCACCAGTATGAAGAGATAGATCAACAAGGAGTTGTTGAAGCTGGACCCAGTGCTGAGACAGGAGTCCAGGCCCCATAGACACTTGAGACGCTCGGGTGGCACAGTAAAGTAGCTGTGCCCACCATTGAGGAGTCTAGGGGGGTTCAAATCCACCTCATCTGGCTTTGTCGAGCATCTACACAAACACATTTGGCCCATGTTCGGGGTAGAGAAGCCGGGCGGGGAGGGTGATATATATATAGTCACTGCACATAATCCTAAGTAGTAGTAAGATGAAGGCTCTACATCCTCCCGGTATGATCTCCAGGTGAGCTTGTGACAATGTACAGAAATGTGTGTGGGGGGCAAAAAAAGGGCAAAAAAAGAAAAGAAAACAAGATTGACAGGAACAGACACACAGAAGTACTGTACTTTACCTGAGGTTTGTGGTTGTAAATAGAAATTGGGGATAAAAAGGGGCAAAAAAATTAATAATAAATAAAGAAAAAAAAGATTGACAGTACTGTACTTTACCTGGTGTTTGTGGTTGTAAATAGAAATAATTCCTCCCAGTCCACACAGACCAAAGCTAAACGAGGACAGACAGAAGATGTGATTTTGAAATGGAAGCCTTATTGCGTTTTTATTTAGCTTGTTATGGGGGCCTGGTTATGGTAAATCAATTTATTTAATGTCACGGTCAGTCATCCATGCTGGTGCTGTATATTACTACAAATATTAGCCGTCCCAAACGTCAGGCTCAACCGCCGCCTATCCAGTCAGGATGCTCTCTGTGGTTCCTCTGTAGAAGATTATGGAACCATGCCCCGATAATTAATATCCCAAGCAGGCAACAGCAACACGTAAATAGTTTTGTAGGGGAATTAAAATAGTCAACTTGATGAAGGGCTATACAATTGTTACTTTTACATATTTTATGCGATTAGGGTATTAATAAAATTATGAATAATCTTGCATTGTCATTCAAGCTATTGTGTAATCCCTCCATTTTATGATATGTGTTTTGTTTATATATATTTTTTTACAGAACAGTGTTTGTTATGAGCAGTAAGCCATAGTGTAAATAGGAGGTTATTGTTCCTTTGCATAGGCTCAACTTATGTAACTTAGATAGCATTTTATGTAGACAACATACAGTAGCACTCTATAGTGTATGCGCATAGCGTTATTATATAGATACTCCACTGTTAGGTTGTTTGCTTACGTATGATTCATGATAACAATTTTTATGTATGTGATATATTACCATGTTTTTGTACTTTGATTTATTTTTTAAGATTTAAAGATTTTTTTTTAAATCACAGTTAAGCAACTTTACTTTGTATTGTATCCTTTTCTTTGTGTTACTTATCTCTATTGTTGGATGAACACCTCATTGAAGTTGGTATACTGTACATATAGTCCATTATGAAGGCATGGAACCCATTCAAAGCGCATTGGAACTGAATGCACCTTCATTACTGTAAAGTCGACGGTTGTCACTTAACTATTCATACAGTTTTAAACAGTTGAATTGATGAGATAATGTAATGTTTGTTTCTTTGTGCCTTTTGAAATAAAGACAAAAGTCCTAAAAATGAAGAATGTTCTCTCCACAATGTGTTGTGTGTAGTAGAGGAAGCTCCCATCGGTTACCATGAACACAAACGCATCCAACAGCAGCAGCAGAAGACAAGCTGCTACGGTAACTAAACTGACATTTTAACATAGGTTAAATAGGTCTACTTTATTTAAAAAAAAAGAAAACCTTCAAGAGTGCCAACGTGGATTAATACACACACTAACCCTTTTCAAGAGGGATTTGGCCATGAAAGAGCCTCGTCAAACACATTTTCATTCAAAGCAACACGGAAACAATGAATGCAGAGTGAAGACATCACAATAGCGCACACGTTACACCAGAGCAAAGAACGATGAAGAATCAGAAATAATCATAATACTCACCTCTCCATCATCTTCAGGGGGGTTCCTGCAGGCACTGCATGAGGCCGGGGCCACTGGAAAATATATGCAAAACATGTGTTCATTCTAACTGAATGCATTTTGTTCTCAGTCCCCCTGGCCAAACGAGATATATAGTCTTCTGGACTATATCTCATACTATATATATGGGCTATTAGTATTTATGTACGTGTATGTAACAAAGGCCTACACATGATAAATAGCTACTACATAGGCTACTAATGTATGTTAGTAGCCTATGTGTGGGCATGTACAGTCCTACAAGTAAGACTCGATCACCTTGTGGTTTTCTGGTTCTCTTTTATGTAGATCAGCAGGGTCACCACCGTCACTGCAAACACAATCTGAGAACCCATCGTCAAAAAACAAAGGAAAAACAGCGCCCTCTTTGCCAGTCAACAGTCTGTGAAAGACTGCTGCTAACATGACAGCTAAAACTGATCATGAGCAAACCTAGAAGTGTGTTACATGAGCATCCCCTGGTGGACAAACTTGTAAACAGCATGACATGCAGTATAATGGCATAATGGACTGTGAACAGACAACCACTGCAGTGGAGCAGTGGTTCTCAAAGTGGGGACCGGGGACCCCCAGGGGTCCTTGAGGGAGTTCCAGTGGTCCCCAGCTAAATGATGGACCCTAACGGGTCCATTTGGTTCCATTTGTACACTCTCAGAGTTAAATTAACATAGACTTTAAGGTATAAATTGGAGATAGAAATGCCATTAAATGGGGGTCCGTAGACTAATATGCATGTCAAACTGGGGGTCATTAAAATTAAACTGGTTTTGCTAGAGCTGTAAAAGTCTTCTCTTATGGGGGTCCCTGGCATATCTTTTCAAATGGGGGTCCGCGGGCTAATTAGTGTCAATTTGGGGGTCCTTGTCATGACAAAGTTTGGGAACCCCTGCTGTGGAGAGGGTTCAAGTGGATAATGTGTGTGTGCTCGTCTGCAGACACCACATTTAGTTTTAGTCACCCGGAATGTTGCAGTTTTAGTCGACTAAATATCATAAGATTTTAGTCCACTAAATCTACAGTTGATTCGACTAAAATGTATGCCGTCGTAATGGCTGATTTTACACTGTAAATCTGCTTTTTTCAGCATGCAACCAAGTGTAAAATGACTTATACTGGATCTCTTGTCCACTAGTCACTTCCTAACATTTTAGTCTAGTTTTTATTTGTATTACTTAGTCTTAGTTTTAGTCGTCGTAGCTTAGTTTTCATTTAGTTTCCGTCAGTGAAAAAAGGTAGTCGATGATCATTTATCGTCATAGTTTTAGTCGATGAAATCAACACTGCTGACAACGCATTGCGAGCTTGTACATCTGCTGTTTTCACTAGTTTGAGCCCCATCCAGCGAGACATCAAATTTCTCTCTTCGGTCTCAAGCTAAACATGTTTTGGGGACGACTGATCTTGATGAAACTACATTTGACAGCGAGACAATAACATTGTCTCTGCAGCTGACTTGACACCCATTGTGGCTTCTATATTCTATAGTATGTTGATCTCTTGCCTTAATTATTATCATTATCCCAGCATACCTTTACATAATAGTGTACATTAGGGGTTAATTTTGCGACAATGGTGTATTGCATTGTAGTCGCGATGCTCTGTTGGAGAATCAGCTATTTGTATTAATTATAAATATTTATTAAACCATGAGCCATTACTGTCTCCAGTGCCTGTTATGTACAGTATATGATGTCATTCAATTTGCCTTTGAATCTTTGCTTTTGAATGCCAAATGTTGTGTTCCATTTCAGCTTGTAGTTTCTACAGTATGCGTAGGCCCTACTGTAGGCAATGACTATAGCAAAAGGATACAATCAAAGCTTTATTAAGTACCATCTTAATCTGCAAGTAACCCAAATGCTTCATTATCAGCCATACTATCTGATTGACCTTGGCCTGTAGAGTTGTCTTTCCCCATATATATGCTAGTTGTATCATGTCTCACACTAATTAGGGGTGTAACGATACATTTTCACAGCGATACGATACGCATCACGATACATGGTTGACGATACGATACATGGACGATATTGGTTCATTATGGCGAGACGATACGATTCAATGATTTAAAATCGATATAGTAACTAATTAGCAAATACGTTAGGGCAGGTTTCTTAGGGGAAATATTTATTATTATGGATATAAATAAGTAAACAATGATTCTCTGGCAAAGAATTTACATTGTATTTGAACACGTGGACAAACCCACGCCTTGACATGAACACAGAGAATACACACATTTATCGATAGACCAAGTAGCGATATGGAAACCCATCTTTTTCCTTTTTCTTCTTAAAATTGCTAAATACAATGCACAAATACTTAGTATTGACACAATTGTATTATATACATTGCAAAACGATTCGATACGGATTATTTCCATTGCAAAACGATACGATACAAAGTCATACGATATTTACTGCCTCCTTTTCGATAATATTATACTATACTGTAATTTCGATACAGTTATATATCGTTACACACTCCTAACACTAATCTCACCATTAAGCCATCTGCTGCTGTCGTTTCACGAGTAAATGTTTAAAATGTCCTGTTGTTTTATTGTATTGTATATTATAATACACTGGGCTGTTTCTGAAAACAAAATGCAATGTTACAACTATGTCATTTTGGCCCATAGATTGCACTGATAGAAAGTGTATCGGTTTCATATTGATTAGTCAGTCACATGCTCCAGATTTTCTAGTCCTGTAATGTCAAATGCAATGAATATGAACAATATTAACGTTGATAGCATACAGTGAGAAACTGAGAATGGTGGTGTCTCAAAACGCAAGAAATAAGGAAAAAAGGGACTGGATAAATTAAGATTTAAGTTACTGTGCTATGAATGGTGCGTTTATATTGCGCTTTTATCCAAGCGTTTTACATATTTTGCTTAATTTACATCACCATTACATATCACTCAACATGAGTTAGAATATATTAGCGCCCCTCACTTCACACGGGTGTGATTTTTTTCCTTCTACCCGTGTTTAGTGATAGTGGGTTAAAAAAAAGAAACAAAACAATCCCATACTCCCATGGTCTGACAGACAGACACTTCAACACTAGCACAGTGCTGATGAAGTTGGAGGCTTGCGTGTGCGTGCGTGCGTGTAGACCTACTGTTTCACAACATCGATTATGATTAAAATAAAATAAAAACTACTGTGAATGTTGCTTCTCTCTTCCAGTGTCCCAGGCCAGCTAGGACCAAAATATTTGAGGGTCTCGTCATCGGCAATATTTGTCAATATATTAACCTGTGCTCAAACGGGGTTGTTGCATTATTAATCAGAGAATCACTATGAAGGCAACAGGAACACTCTGACAATCAACGCTCCGAGAAAAGACGCCAGAGCGGAAGTAGGGGGCGTGGCCAGGAATCTCTGGTATAGCACCAAACCTGCCCATGCCCCCCTGTCTGACCCTATAGCCTGGAAACTACAGTCACCCCCTCTATGAGAACCAACCCTGCTGCAGAGTTTGATCTGCATTCCTCTTCAAGCAAGATGCAGTAGGAAAGAGAGCCCTATATACAGGAGAAAGACAAAAGAAAAAAGAGCAAGCCCAAGTGGAAGAGAACCAGGTTCCGACAAAACCACAGAAGGTACTTCAATTCCTCACCAACCATCATGTCTAAGGTGTATGCACCGTTTCAGAAAAGGGCCATATACCTATTTTTGACATTGGCAACAGAATTCTCCAAAAAGAGGAACCCTGTATACAAATCCCGCTGCCAACTTTGGAGCTGCAAGATACTATACTTTCATTCTGTCAGCCAGAGCATGTGATCACTATGATGGAGGAAATTGCTAGAGGCATCAAATCAACAGTAGTACAGTAGAAGAGAAAACCAGCTGAGTGATGAAGAACTCTCCATTGGCGAGGACACCGACATTCAAATCCATCTAGAGCTGGAGCCACTTTTCAGAGATGTCAGAAAGTATTTCTCAGCTGCAGCTGAACACATGATTTTACACATTTCCATTTAGCGATGATGAGCTGCTGATGCATGCTGTGGTGGCAGGCAGACATATAACCAAACGGAAATCTGTCCATTTCCACTTCACCAGACGCTTTCCATCTATTCTGCCTGGAGGGGTCACTATATGGACCAGGTGGAGGATGAGTTCAGGTTGTATCAAACGTTCATCTTGGAAGACCACATCCTCACAAAGCGCACTGATGAGGCCTGCAGGTGACACATGTGTGACTAGATTTGATCGAGAGACTGCCATTGGATTTTTCTTTTTTTTTGTTTTCTTTTTTTTTTCATGTCATATGAAAGCAGGGAATCATAGCTTCAAGTTGACATATTGGTTGTTCGGAGGAGATATGGCTTATAGAAAAATGACTTGCAGGAGTAGTGGAAAAAAGACCAATCAGAGAAAATGGGCTTCAAACCTTTAGTTCAGTGATCTGTGACTTTAGGGGGCGCTGTTTTCCCTTAATTCCTCCATTAGTCAACCAGCAGTGTTGCCATGTTTGCTTATTATAATTAGTTGGCCTTGTTTCTAAAGGCCTACTGTACCAATTTTATAATAATTTATAACCTGTTAATAAAAATGTATTTGACAAAAATAAATTCTAGTTGATTATTTGGGCTTGTTTTAAGTGTAGTTGATTATGGAGAGTTGGTAACCAAGTGGACCCTTATTAGATCTTTAACTATCGAGTGTAAAAAAAACCTTAAAGGTCCATTTTATTTTATTTTACACTATCAAGATATACATAATTGTTCAAACTACAATTTCAATGTTGATTCCTTTACAGGGGATACCTACAGCATATATAATTAGCTGCAAATGTATTTTTCATCCATACATTAGTATAACTTATATAAGTATTTAAAAAATAGTGTGCATGTGGGATCTCAAGTATCAAATAGTCCTGATAATGCAGTGTTTGCAGTTTTCCACTGCAAAAGATAATATAAATAAAAGAGTTATACTCGTTGCCATCTATTCCTGAAATTGGATTACTACAAAATAAATAAATACAAATTAAAAATAAATAAATAACAGGGGTGAAGATTTACCTGTACACGGCCCCCTCACCTGGTCATAGGGAGAGAAAAATGTATCTTTTGAGAAAAAGAAAAAACTATACCCAGGGTCAGCAAAAGCTTAGCCACTTGGAACTGTCTGTACATTTGTGTGAGCTTTGGACAAAATCTGTAGGATAGTATAGTAGCAAAGAGTGTGTTTTGAAGAAAATGCAGAATGGTAGAAAAATGTAATCTGGCCTATGAAGTTGCTTAATGATGCAAGGAATCCAGGGGATTTTTTTTGTGCTTTTTACCCAATTTAGGCGTTATGCCATTGCCAATTATTTATGAGATGCATTGTGTTGGACAGAGAGGTCCAAATGACACCCTGAACAGAACAGTTACAGCCTTTAATAGGTCTGTGAAGGGGCGGTGTGGTGTCTGTGATGGACAGTATCAAATGCATTTGACTCGAGAAACATTGGTCCAATAGACCAATAGTGGTCCGTGAAGGTTAAGCGTAACCAACCGCCACCGCCCCAGCCCTTCTCTCTGTTTTTACTCACCACCGCTCAACGTTATATCAGCTCCGGTGGTCACCTCACCACCGGAGCGGTGGTCACCTCACCACCGGAAATCCAGACTATATGAACACTGTCCCCCCCCCTCCCAGTGAGCTGTGGCGTCCCACAAGGAAGCATACTAGGGCCTTTACTGTTCCTAATATATGTAAACGACATGACTTCAGCTTGTGACTGCAACTTGTTCCTGTTCGCAGACGACTCAGCACTGCTGGTCTCGGACAGGAACAAACTGCAGGTTGAAAAGACCCTCAGCTCTGAACTCGGTAGAATCTGCACCTGGCTCGCTGATAACAAACTATCCTTACACCTGGGAAAAACTGAATCCATTCTCTTCGGATCAAATAGTAATCTCAAAAAGGCAGATGGCTTCTTGGTTAGAGTTGGTGATGATATTATCACACGGAAGGATCAAATTACCTACCTAGGTTCCATCCTGGAGGCCAATCTTTCCGGTGATAAGATGGCCACCAACGTAATCAAAAAAGTCAATCAAAGAACAAGATTCCTCTACAGGATCTCCTCACTGGTCGACAAAAACACCTTGAAGACCTTAACAGGAGCCCTTGTACAAGGTTTCTTTGACTATGCATCCACCTCCTGGTACCACAGCACCTCAAAGGCCCTTAAAACAAGGCTCCAGACCTCCCAAAACAAACTGGTCAGGCTCCTACTTGGCCTCACCCCCCGAACCCACCTCACCCCTGCCCACTTTGACAGGCTGGGATGGCTTAGGGTCGACGACAGAGTACAGCATCTTGCAATGGGTCTGGTCCACAAGATTAGATACACCACCAAGATACCCATGTACCTGTCTAAATACTTCCTTAATGTAAACGAAGTCCACACCCACAACACCAGAGGGAGTGCAACAAACCATGTACAACCCAGATTCGGCACAAACAAGGGACTAAATTCTTTTCGCTCCTATGCGACCAAAATGTGGAACGCCCTACCAACAGTCATTAAGACATGTGAATCCCTTGGCTCCTTCAAAACTGCTCTCAAAGGGCACCTACGGATGGCTGCAATTCGAAACTGGCCTCTGTAAAAGCTGAATTTGTATCTGGATTGTACTATGTTTTTGTATGGACGTGGTGTTGGGTGCCTGCACATATGCACACATGGCATCAACGCATGGTGTTGTGTGCAGGCGCCCTACACTCTGTCTTTGTACTATGGATTGTACTATGTTTTTGTATGGACGTGGTGTTGGGTGCCTGCACATATGCACACATGGCATCAACGCATGGTGTTGTGTGCAGGCGCCCTACACTCTGTCTTTCGTTTTCTTTTCTTTTATCCCCCTGTTCCCCTCACTGTATATATACTTTTTTTCCCTTTTCGCTTCCTATATGATGAATTCCTGTTCTGTTCTTTAACTACATAGAAGTGTCTATTTGTTTGTCTCTAAATGTTTTGATGAATTGAACAATGTGGACCCTGTTGTAAACAAGTGTAAGGCTTAATTGGGTCGTCCACTCACAGTTAACAGTCTTTGTATTGAGTTTGTGCTTGAAATGTACTGTAATTCTGCAAACTGTTAATAAAGATTTCAATCAATCAATCAATGAACGAGCCTTTAGAATCTCAAGATGGGGAAGTGCACCGATTGTCTGTTCGAGTCATTATTAGGAAATTATTAGTAGTCAGTGGGCCATTGGTTGAGAAACAGTGTGATGTATACATAATATGGGATGCGTAGGAAGTGTTACAGAAGCTCTCTTATTAGCCCATATGAGTCCACTTGCCAGAATGTGAACCCAGGCATGGCGAGTACATTTATGTTAGAAAGTAGACCATATCCCCATGCCCCGCTCAGTGCTGTGCACCTTTGTCATTCATCACAGCAGGTTAAGCTGATCTACAAGCTCATAAGTGATGGTTCTTTGTGGAGCCGGCATTAGCCTTTAGAAAAGAAACAAATAAATACACATTTAACACTTAGCTTGCTATAACGATTCCCTCAGCCATGGAACCTGTGATGCCAATGCTGATAGCATTGGACGACCAACCTTTTCCAAGGCCCGACAGCAAATGTTCTCTTATGGACCGATTCCATAACGGTACGTCTCATGGTCGCAGCCTACGTACTTCCTGTAGGCGGAGACGACACATCTGCGGTTTCCCCACACCAAGCTTCTACTATACAGTGACTGATGTTAGTCTGCCTCAAACGTTTTTTAGTAACACTAACATTACAAAGAATATGCCCGGAACATCGGGATGAACCTGTGTAGTTTATGGCTGCTCCAACAGTAGTGGCAACATAAGAAAAACGGCATGTCAAAATATATACCGCTATTGCATTAAAGTACAGCAGCCTTGTGTTCCTAAAACAGAAAGATTGGGTATTGGGTAAGACTGACGTTATGTATCTTTCAGGACCTTTCACTGCTTTGTCTCAACCATTACTCAATGGCTCTGGTCTCAGCCACCGCGGTAGATATTTTGACAATCCTTTTTTCTTTTTCTTTTTGAATGTTGCCACTACTGTTGGAGCAGCCATAAACTACACAGGTTCATCCCGATGTTCTGGGCATCTTTGTATTGTTAGTGTTAGTAAAAAGCAGGTAAAAGAGTAACGTTTGAGACAGACTAACATATACTTTATACTGTATAGTGTTAATTGTTTAGTAAACAGGCAGCACTACTAGTGTGGGTGGGAGCTCCTTTCACACCGTTTCACAAATCCCATAGACATTTCTTCAGTCTTGAGATTTTATTTGACTTTAATCAATGTGTCATCTCCCTTTCCAATCTCACAGTACAAGACCAGGAACAACTATCTGGTTCAAATCGATGGTTTCCGTGGTTACTACCAGGAGTGGTTGAGGGCCATGCCTGCCCAGAGCACTGAGTCAGGGTAGGAACCGTTAACAGTTATTACTATGGTTGGGATACAAACGATTCTGGTTCCTTAAACAGTTCCCTCTTAAAGGTCCGATTCTTTAAGTGGTTCCCTTTAACGATTCTTCTAGGGAGTTCCAAATGGGCCCTTACATATCTGTAACTCTGAGAGTGTACAAATGGAACCAGATGGAACCTTACGGGTTAAGGAGTTTGAGAACCACTGGTATTGTAATTGTATTGCAGAAGTGAAGGCCACATATACTGTACCAGGTCTGACATTGTTGATATAAAACCCGGTTCCTGGAAACTGTTAAAATGTGATGGAACTGATTCCAGTTCCTCAATGTTGGATCCGGTTTTTCCCGGGTCCTCCGGTTCTGGATCCCAACCCTGGTTATTACATAATCATCAGAATTGTTTTCCATTCATCCGTATAAAATAATCTGTTTTATAGAGATATTTAAAAAATATAATTTTCATAAAAGAATAGCACTTGCTTACAATATGTCATGATATGATGCGTTGTGACCCTTAAGATCGGCTATTTCCACTATTTTACAGATTCGTTTTTAAATATGTAGAAAATATGGCCTATTTTGATTGTATTTTGATTATTTTTAGCAGTTATTTCTGTCTATTTTTTAGTTATTTGTCATATCTGCCCTGTGCTATTTCTATTTACAAAATTGGCGGCGGTAACGTTAGCGATTTATCGCTGTCAGTTAATTCTTCATATCCATATGAGTCAACCCGCCGGGATAGTTCGTTTATTTTTGGAACACCGTTCTTATTTGACTATGAGAATTCAGAATAGGGGAAAAATACGAATGAGGTAGGATGTGTAAATTACATCAGACTTCCGGGCTCTTTTAGGCCTATTAGAGACATCTAAGCTCTTACAAGCTTTTAGCTACCAAATGTCATAATGTATTAGAACTTAGTATTAGAAGTGATGGAAAAATATAAAGGTTAGATGCAAGCAACTATAATAACTATAGCATCATGTATAATTCTTTTACACAGCCCTGAGTCGGAGCAGATTGAAGAGATGGCGGCTGAGACACAGGATGTGACCTCACAGCAAGCACAACCTGAGGCAGAGAAAGTGAATGTTGTTCAGAGGAGTAAGTCAAAAGGGCTATATCTTGCCTTATTCATTATCGATAAACTCATTTGCCATTTTTTACTAATGTGAAATACTGAAAATAGCAGATATGCAAGAACATCACCCAAAAGGACGCTGAAACATACGCCCCATTCAGTTTTTCTCGATTTCAAAATGCCAGAAAGTAGTTCTTTGCCACTCCCGCATAACGTCCGAGTATGATGATGTCATGAGCACACCCTCTATAATGGGCTAACATTTAATTTCTTCTCTCTTTCCAGTGACAGTGGCTCAGAGGAGTCAGCGAGAAACAGCCACAAGCAGATTCCACCTTCCTAAGAGGGTCCGGCGGAAGTCCACTTCATAACTCAATTAATTGAAGAAGGAATCGATAGAATAATACAAATCTATATGTTGCAGCCCTATTTGGAAATGTATGTCCTTTCGACAGCTTGCTTGTGTCAGATGTAGCCTACAGCTTGATGCAACGCTGCAACAGACTGAATCTATATCTTGTAGTGGTCAACACGCCAACACGGCATTGCAAACCAGTATGTTGTATAACATTGTAAATGTATTTATGATATTTCTTTTATAAATATGAATGCAATTCTCTAAAAGATTTGTGTGAATGCTTCTTTTACCAAATTCATTATGACTTGAGTTGTTTGAAAACTATGTGAAAAAGCAATATGTGCAAAGGTACAGCGACAAACGGCCCCAAAATAAAACACTAAATTATATGATTCTTATTATATCATTTTGGTTAATGGTAAAGCACTTAATTCTTTACATTCATCGGTATTTCTGAGGGACGTTGTTTGTTGAATGACTACAGTGTACGGTTCAGTTATTGCAGAGCTAAAATCATTTAATTAAAGACAGTTAATGTAGCTTTTAGCGTAGGTTCAATAAGGAAGATCCTAACCATTCCATTCGGCCTTATCATAATAGTCTACGTCACTTCCGTTCCCACGCTGTCAAAGGAATGAGGGACTTCAGAACATATCTGCTATCTGTACATGGCCTACTAGTGAATTAGAACTCAGCCTCAGACTTTGTCTCATTGCAGCATGAATTGCTAAAACGCAAACTGCTTATAAATGCCTGGCCATAAAACCAAGGCCATGCTATTTTCTCCAAATAGCCTAGTCAATGTCTCCTCAAACGTCACTCTGGATGGAGTATCCATTGAATGGAATGAGTTTTATAAATATCTTGGCATTTGATTGGACGATAAGTTAAACTTCAAACACCACATCGATTCCTTAGCAAAAAAAGTTAGTTCGTTTCTTCTACAGAATGAAGTCCTGCTTTTGTAATGTTTCTCGCAAAAAGGCCATACTGTCTACCGTTTTGCTAGCTCCTCAACTTGACCCCTTGTTTCATGCTGCATTGAGGTTCATAACCGACTCTAGTGTAGCCTTAGTGGGTTGGTGCTCCTTAACGTCTGGCAGGTTGCTACATTGCTGTTTCACATGAGCACAAACAAACACGCACTTTGACCTTGAATATATTTAAGAACATTGTCAAATGTCCAGAAATGAGGAAAATTACTATATTATTAAATATAGCCTATATTCAAAGATTTGTGCCGCATTTTTACGATATAAAAAAAAAAAACAGCAGACCTACAAGCTCGTAGGTCAAGCTTGTGCCACTCGGTGGCACGCTATGAGCTTGTAGATCTGCTATTTTTCAACAGCTAAAGTATAACATACTGCTTAGTTAAAACACCAAAAAGGGTTCGTTCAGAATGGTTTAAGGCTGCGGTCAAACCAAACTTTAATTCTGCCGATGCGGGCAGATTCTGGCAAACGCTTTTCACTCAACGGAACGGAGGGTCATTCTTCGTTTTTACGGAAACCCTCAAAATGGCAACAAACCGCTCCGTTTCCCATTGAAAAGCATTAGCAGAATCCGCCCCGCATTTTTTTTTTTACCAAATTGTATGGCCAAGCATGTTTATATTAATAACAGTGATTCTAAACCCCGCGGGTCAGATCCCAATGACGGGGGCCCCAAAATAATTGGCAAAACAATAAAAAAAAAAAAGTGATGCCAAATCCATAACAACTTAACACATAGACTGCTACAGGTTCTAGCGGACCCTGGCTTACTGGTGCTGAAGGCTTAACATGGGCTTTTTGAACTTTTTGGGGGGCCCACAGCGAGGGGCCTCTTATAGCGAGAATCACAATCGCATAAATAAAAAGAAAGCCCAACTTGTCCACTTCAATTTAAAAAAAAAATTATGATTCTACCATCTTCCATTCTGGAGATATTGACCTTTTTCTAACACCTGCTTTTGCCTGCACGCTGCTTGTGAAAAAAAACAACAGAGATATGGAGGCCTGAAGTTGACAGACATTTCAGTTCAGTTTTTTTAGTTCAAAAGACCGATATAAAATTGAGCACAAATAATATCCTATACAAACCATATACCGAATGAAAGCCCTGAATGTCTACTTTTAGGAGGAAAACAGTACACATTGTACACATATACAGTTTGTCACTAATTGGCTATTGAATGCAGCTTGCGCCCACCAGAGAACTTTAGAGAAGGCATGGACCCGAAGAACTATTATTCACAAAATAAGGCCTATAGCGACATGTACATACTATATACCGTATGAAACAGTAGACTCTCTGCTTTCATAAGAAAAATACCACCCAGAAAAATCACACCCCTGTGAAGTGAGCAGTGCAATTGCACTGCTCACTTCACAGGGGTGTGATTTTTATTATTATTACAGTATTAGTATTTTTCTTATGAAAGCAGAGAGTCGACTGTTTCATACGGTATATAGTATGTACATGTCGCTATAGGCCTTATTTTGTGAATAATAGTTATTCAGGCCCATGCCATCTCTAAAGTTCTCTGAAAAAGATAATTTTAGAGAGCATGGACCTAACAACTAAATATTCACAAAATAAGGCCTATAGCGACATGTACATACTATATACCGTATGAAACAGAATACTCTCTGCTTTCATAAGAAAAATACTAATACTGTAATAATAATAGAAATCACACCCCAGTGAAGTGAGCAGTGCAATGTTGCACTGCTCACTTCACAACATTGCACTGCTCACTTCACAGGGGTGTGATTTTTATTATTACGAGTAAGACGCGCGAACGCGGAAGGCGAACGCAGATCGTAAATTGCAATAACAATTAGAATAAATTACAGACATGATCTGCAGGGTGTCATAGTTAGTGCTTGGACCACGCCAGCTCCATATATGGTCACAAAAGACGCCATCACACTCATGTCACCATGACTCAGCCATAACCATATAAGGAGTCCCCAAAGCAGGACCACGCCATCACACTCATGTCACCATGACTCACAAATCACTCAGCTCCATATATGGGCACAAAAGGGCCAGGTCCACATATACAGTAAGCGGGACAGACAGACACACACACACACACACACACACACAGACAGACAGACAGACAGACAGACGTGATCTGCTAGGTCTCATAGTAAGTGCTCATTGCATTCGCAATTACAGTATTAGTTTTTTTCTTATGAAAGCAGAGAGTCTTGATGCACATTATCTGATCATAAAACGGACTTGGAAACTTTCTTCAATCGTAGCCCCATATGTGCCCTCTCCCTACGCTCATTGAACTCATTCTGTGATTCGAGCTACAAACAATCGCAGTAACGGGGGGGGGGGGGGGGCAACTAGGCTTTGAGGAAATGATCTTGCATAATCAACATTATTAACAAGACCGTAAGGGCGCCGCCATGTTGCTCCACATGGTGCTCCATGGAAGGAAAGAAACATGCGCAGTGGAGACCAAAGGAAGCTGAACGCGGAAGTGTTGGCTGCATAAAGCCCACTGCGCATGTTTCTTTCCTTCCATGGTCGCGTCTCGTCCTCTTTTAGACAGTCCTTGGGTCTTTGGGGTTTTCCTAAGAGGCGCTCCTCTAGTGCTGTTTGGGAGGCAGCTTCCTGCGGTCCTTGGTGGCGTTCCTCTTCCTCTTCTTGCCCAGGAAGTTCTCCAGCTTGCCGCTCTTCTTCAGCTCGTTGTATTTGTCCGCCAGCTCCAACTTCTTCTTGTCGGCTGGACGGGAAATAAGAGAACACGACGCAAAAGATTGTCAAATAATATTAACGAAGACAAGAGGCAAGAGCTTGTGACCATAGCCGGTCTACAAGGTGCAGGCTGATATCGCAATTAGAGGTTTCCAGTAGGGTTTACTTTACACCTGAAACTGACCCGAGATCAGATTCTAAAAATGTCTTGGAAAAAAAGCTATGTTTCTATGTCAGTCTTTCTTCGATTTTTCAAAAATGGCAGACCTACAAGCTCGTAGCGCGCCACTCGGTGGCGCGCTATGAGCTTGTAGATCTGCTATTTTTCCAATAGCTAAAGCATGACATGATGCGAACACCAAAAGGGGTTCCCGCCCAAAATGGGTTAATGACATTTCTGAGCCCATACGCGTTTCTGGAAGATGCTAGTTAACGTGTATTCTATTGCTAGTCGATCACTTCAAATACTCTTTCCCCCTAAAATAACGAATGGCCGAAAATAGCCGATCTACAAGCTCACTGCACATCACGCTGCGATGTGTTTTGAGCTTGTAGATCCGCTATTCTCGGTGTGCAACACAAGCTCAAGTACAAGCTGCTATTTTTGAAAAGTCATGAAAATTTGGCTCATATATCTTTGAATATATATTATTACAGAGTGAATTTTTTTTACTCAAATCTTTGCTTCTGGGGAGGTCGGAGGCATATTACATAAATCTTTTGGGGGTCCTGGACATGAAACAGTGAGCACCACTGATACAGAAAACATAAGGGTTTTTCAGAAAACTGTCAGGATTTTGAAGGTTTATAGTAATAACGTTGTGGTTACATTTCTTGAGGTAGAAGGGCTGCAGTCCCTGCTCGGCCATCTCCCTCTGCCTCTTCTTGAACTCCAGGTCCTTTTCCCTCTGCTGCTCCTGGCGTTTCCTGGCTTTGTCCTGGTTGTCCTGCACAATAGAACACAGCAAACGGCTTTAACTCCATTCTGACCTGAGATCAGATTCATGCGAGGTTTCCACTGGACACACACTGGTCTGATTATTAACCCATTCTGACCTGAGATCAGATTCTAAAAAATGTCAGTCGCTCTTCGATTTTTCAAAAAAATAGCAGGCCTACAAGCTCGTAGCGCGCCACTCCGTGGCGCGCTGTGAGCTTGTAGATCTGCTATTTTTCAATAGCTAAAGCATGACATGATGCTAACACCAAAATGGGTTCCCGTTCAGAATGGGTTAAAAAAAACGGTGCTGGAGGGTGATATTTATTTTTTAGTTCGAATAGGTGTTAAATAACTATTATTAGGGATGCACCGAAAGAGAAATTATTGGCCGAAACCGAATACCGAAAACAGTTGGCCGAAAACCGAATACCCGAATATGATTAATATTATTATTGTTTTTTTTTCCTACCATTGCTGTCATGGCCGTAACCTTAAAGCTACCTGATTTATGGCAAAATAAATGCTTATGGCAAAACTCAACTTAAATAATAAATCACTATTATGGGTCCATAAAACATTCATTCAGCTCTTTTGAATGCATTTATTGCATACACGACTATTCGGTGATATATTTTCTGCCTATTCGGGTTTTCGGCCCGAATAGGCAGAAAATATATCACCGAATAGTCGTGAAATGCATTTTTTAGCCATTTTCTGCCGGATATTTTCTGCGGCCGAATATACTCATTGATATAAGAGTAGAGAGTTCATTCGGTAACGGGCCTCTTCAGATATACAGGATAACAGAAACAGAAACAAACAAATAAATAAATGAGCAGACACAACTGGAACACTAACACAAATTGAAGTCGATAGATGGTCTCTCTCTCTTGGTGAAATCGGTACCCCCCCCCCCCCAAAGTGACAGCCAATAGAACCTCACCATTCGCTTCAACAGGGCCTTGAGTTGCTCTCTCTTCTCGCTGTCCTTCGACTTCTTCAGCAGTTGTTTGACATCCTGGAGATTAAAAAAAACACATCGGAATCCATCTTTATCGTCACATCACATTTGGGCCCCCCGTCACGGTTATTACATAAATGCCCTAATAGCAATCATTGAAGATATCCTATCCTAAAGGGAAGTGGGCGAGATTCTTCATCGTGCAGGCTCATCAGAGAACACCTGAATAATACCGTTCAACATTCTAAAGCCCCTTTGCGAAACGGACGACGAAGATTCAACCGAGTGTTTCTCCATCGCCTCTCGAACACCTACTCTTACATTGTCGAGCATTACACCACAAATGTACTGCGCGTCTCCGGTGAACTAAGTACATTGACATGAAAGTGGTTAAGCACGTTATTAACAGCTTGCCGATCAGCGAAATCCCCACAAAACGGAATATACACTAGTATAGAGCCCTGAGGGACTCCGGTCAACCATATAGTGTTTAAGTGGTTAACCCACTTTTTGACCCGAGATCAGATTCGAAAAATGTCTTCTAAATCCCCGACGGTTTTCTGTAAAAGCTATGTTTCCGTGTCAGTCGTTCTTCGATTTTTCAAAAAAAATAGCAGACCTACAAGCTCGTAGCGCGCCACGGAGCTTGTAGGTCTGCTATTTTTCAATAGCTAAAGCATAACACAATGCCAACACCAAAAGGGGTTCCCGTCCCCCAAAATGGCCCTATACGTACGAGCCCGTTTCCTCACCACTTTCTCTCTCAGTCTGATGTCGTTGATGAACTTGTAGGTTTTCTCAAAGATCTCAGGTTTGTACTCTCCCGACAGGTCGTCGAAGCGCGGGTCTCTGAACACCTGAGAGAGAAGGAAGGAAAAAAAACAAGCATGGTTTTTAAAAAACGGTATTTGTTATACACCTGCTGTACAGTCAGCGGCATAGACGGCTGGTTCTTAAAGTGGACTCCCATGGGTCCTTGGGGGGGGGGGGGGGGGGGGGTTTCCAGGGGGTCCCCAGCAAAAGCAATTAACACAGCATCGCAATCATCTTAACTACGCATGTAACGATACACTCAACTCACGATACGATACGTATCACGATATGAGGTTCACGATACGATATTTTCAACACAATGATTTTCCAGACAAATGACCAATGTTCTTTTTTTTTTTTTTCCCCAAAGCTTTTTTCACAATTTTTATTTAACTACATTGCAAAATAATTGCCTTCCTTGATGTATTAATGAGCATCAATAATGACCATCACCTGGGCACAGTCACAGACTCCATATACAGCTCCCCTCTCCAGGCCTCTACTGTCTCATTTCTCTCCAAAATCATGTGAATATGATGGAATATGATTACAGCTGACATTTCTTATCACACACTAGCCCCCCCCTAAAAAAAAGAGCAGTGGGACAGTGGGACAAAAATCTGATATCTCCATAATAATTTCGAGTTGGCGAGGTGACTAAAATGTGACTAAAACTAAATGAAAACTATTGAAGAGACTAATGACTAAAACTAAAATCTAAATGCGCTGCCAAGAACAACACTGGGACATACGACAGATGTATGTATGCAAGTAAATCGTGTGTATGCAAATCATATAAATGGTGGCGTGGCGAAATACACTCAATGTATGTGAAAACACTCACTGCTTTCTTCACGGGAACCACTTGTCTGAGGAAGCGTGTCCGTCTCTTAGAAGAGATCTCCTGGGGCCTGAACAGGAAGACGGTACAACAACACATGAACAACACGCAACACCGCAGCAGGTGAACCGCACACAAACGTGGCGCAGGTTCTTGTTTGTTGGGGGAGTTGTAGAAATGGGACCAGAAAAGTCCAACCTCAAGTCAACCTCTTTCACCTTGGCTAACCCCGTTTTGGACGCAGTCGAGTGGTAAAGTCCCTTGCCCAGTGCCCACTACCGCGGAGGTTGTGGGTTCGAATCCACCGTGGTGCTTTGTTGAGACACATAATACAGGTATTTCGGGGGTTTGTGTGGCCGAATCTGCCATTCCGTCAGGGTGCAGGTCTTTTTTCCGACAGCATATTGATCCGAAACCTCAATCCTAACCTAACCCTAACCGCAAGCACGGGAGCAGCGCATGTCGGACCATCGCTTTTTCGCATCGCAGCGAATGTCCCCCCGCTGCGGATCGGATCGTTGCCCCGTCGCCTAGAATGCTGTCGGAAAAAAAGGCCGCCTCCCATTCCGTCATTGGGTAATAACGACACAGAGCGGACGTAGAATACGCACATCGACAGGCTGGGTGCTGGGCTGAGGAAAACTTCAGTAGATATTGGATGGAGCCCTGTTGCACAACCACAGGTACCAGAAAGAACCTTCTTTATTGAAAATTCTGACAACGTTTCGATCCATTTGTTCTTCATGCAGGTCATGAACCTGATGAGGTTTAAAACGTTGTCAGGATTTTCGATCTATTCGATTGTTCAATAGAGAACGTCTTTCTCGTACCTGTGGCGTGCGGGCTCCGTCCAATATCTAGTCAAAACAACACAAGCTCGTCCTCAGCAGCAGATCTACACCCATTCAGGACGGGAACCCCTTTTGATTTGTTTTAACCCTATACTTGAGCCAGGAACCCTGTTTGGGGTTATTGCTGTTTTTCAGAAAACTTAGGTCAGGATTTAGACCGTTTCCACTTACGCATCGGATGATTTGAGGCATTTTCTTCCAAAAATGTGTTGTGCAAAAATCCACCTGTTGGTGGCGCTATAACAGGCCAATGTGAAAAGGGTAGGATATACTCCTCGGCCTAGTAGGAAAGTCTGTGAAAGATTTCACGTAAATTGCACGCTGCGTTGATGATTTGAGGCTTTTTGTTCAAAACGGGCCAATCCCGCAAACGTTGAAAGCCAAAGTTAGCCAATTAGGATGGAATATGAAATATCGCACAGATCTGTCTTGAACACATGACCTATAGAGATAGTGTGTAACGATTTGCGAGATTTTTGGACAGAATCTGGAGGAGGAATATCAAAAGAATGTGTTTTTCAAAACATCTGCCTCCTGGTGGCGCTCTAACAGGCCGTTCTGGATAATTTTGGGCAGAGGTTCATGAATCATCGTTGGCATCCAGGGAGTGTGTGTGCAACATTTGGCATCGACCGGGTTAACGGTGCCGGAGATTAGCTGATAACGGACGGACGGACACATCACATCACACACACACACACACACACACACACACACACACAGACGGAGTGCAAGACATATACTCTCTCCCCATGCCTTCGGCCTGGTGGAGACAACAATGTCAACCATACGGACCTGTTGTGGTTGAGACGTTTGATCCTCTTCCTGGCGGTGGGGGTGGGAGCGTCGTTGGTTCCGTAGGCGATCTCGTTGAACACTTTGGTTCCCACTTTGTTCTGGAGCGTCATGACGTCCTCAAACGACATGGTGGTCAGCTCTGCAAAGGGTCACACAGCATCAGTTATCCCATTCTGACCTGAGATCAGATTCATACGAGGTTTCCACTGGACACACACACACTGGTCTGATAACCCCATTCTGACCTCAGATCAGATTCTAAAAATGTCAGTCGTTCCTTAGATTTTTCAAAAATGGCAGACCTACAAGCTCATAGCGCGCCACTCGGTGGCGCGCTATGAGCTTGTAGATCTGCTATTTTTCAATAGCTAAAGCATAACATGATGCTAACACCAAAATGGGGTCCCGGTCAGAATGGGTTAAGTGACCTTCTCTTGTCATAATATGGTTTTTTTGCACTACGCATATTAACTATATGATAATATTTATGCTGCACAATATTCTGTAATGCATACCTTCAGTTGAACATGTGTTCATCTATCTATATATAATGTATATACTTTTTGGCTGCAACGTTAATCCTATCTCAGCAACCCAGGGACAGTATAGTTCCAAATTCCAAAGTGTATATGTGCTGGTTTATTAAAGTAAAGTAAAGCACTATACTGTATATATCATCGACCTTGTTGAATATTAGTATCGTGTTGACTTTACAAGCAGTGTGTACGACTGTGCGTTCCCATCAGCTATGCAAAAAAAATGTGCTCTCTAAATAGTACGGAAATATCTGCACCGTCACTGCAATACACTTCAGACCCATGTGCTATTGTTTTTTTTATCTTGAAATTTTGCATTTTTTAAGACAAATCTTCTCTTCTGGGGGGGGGGGGGGTCCCTAGCACAAAACATTATCAAATATATATCAATTTGGGGGGTCCTTGGCACAAACAAAAAAAACGTTTGAGAACCACTGAATTATACAACATGACCACTGGACGTGACAAACTATGTGCCGATTTGGAAGACAGGCAACCTGTCACCTTCCTTATTATTTTTAATATATTTTTTTATCGCACGATTTTGTAACCCATTTTTCACCCCTGTGTCAATCATCTAATGTGATCCTGCACACCCTCCACCAACCTAGTCCCCATATATGGGGGACAAGGGGAGAGCATTAACGGACTTGAACTCATGCTTCCTTGAGTCGCACCTTTTTTAATGTCATTCTCAGACTGCTGTCCCCTGGCCCTGACGCCAGCAGATCTGGGTTCTTCTTCATCATCATCATCATCATCATCATCATCCTCCTCCTCCTCCTCTTCCTCAGAGCTGTCAGCGTCCTCCTCTGGCCCTGGCTGCTCCTCTTCATCGCTGCCAGGAGCACCCTCCTCTTCCTCCTCCTCCTCCTCCTCCTCTCCATCGGCCTGGCAACATCACCACATTTTAGATGTGTGTTTTTGAACATTGAAACATACAGTATGACTGGAGTATACAAATAAATCACTGACAATGACAGCTACCAATAATCAAAAATAAATACTGCACTATAGCAAACAGGCCGATATTTAATAATACAATACTTTAGAAATAGTTAGTTAACATAGCCAATTAACAAGCTCACAATGCCTGGCAGCGCGACACATTGTAAGCTTGGAGATTTGCTATTTTCCAAACATTTGTATCAATATTCTTCCTTTTTTTTTATGTTTTGCCAAAAATAGGTAACTTGAAAGTGGAAATATGACATTTGTTAGTTTGATCCTGCTATTTCCATATGGTTGAATGGAAATGGTTATGCACAAATAACTGTGATTAGCTCAAATAATTGCAACAAGGCAATAACATAATAACCCATTCTGAACGGGAACCCATTTTGGTGTTAGCATCATGTTATGCTTTAGCTATTGAAAAATAGCAGATCTACAAGCTCATAGCGCGCCACCAAGTGGCGCGCTATGAGCTTGTAGGTCTGCTAATTTTGAAAAAATCGAAGAACGACTAACGAATTTTTAGAATCTGATCTCAGGTCAGAATGGGTTATAATCAGACCAGTGCGTGTCCAGTGGAAACCTCGTATGAATCTGATCTCAGGTCAGAATGGGATAATTGACCGCCCTACCTCCTCCTCCTCCTCCTCCACCTCCTCCTCATCGTCGTCGCTGTCCTCCTCTGCGTCCTCCACAGTGACGGCAGTGCTTCTCTTCTGACTCAATAGGGAGAAGTTTCTGTCCATCTCAGAGTCATCAGAGTCTCCATCATCATCATCATCTTCCTCTTCATCTCTGTCCATGATGGATGCTGGCTCTTTATACTTGACCTTCTGGCCTACAGAGGACATCCCTGAAACAGAGGACATCCCTGAAACAAAGAACACTGCATTAAGACCTGAGGTCGATTCTACAAATGCTTTTTTTTCTCCTTCTTTTTAATAGCCAACATTAGAAACAAACTTCCGCACACCTAGAGATAGGGCGTACGGACAGGTGCGTAGGCCAGTAGACATCAGCGATGAGGAAAAAGCTACGCCCGCACACTGATCATCTGCTCGGTACATGAGTTAATTATTTAAATGAATTAATTAATTGTCAAAGAATTAACTCATGTACCGAACAGACAATCAGTGTGCGAGAGTATCTTTTTCCTTGAATAAGCCAACGTTAAAATGATCCAAATTGACACGGATGCTTTCACGACACAATGCAGACACAGCAACATTATTATGAAGAATCAACTGGGGCTGTGTCAAGTGAATTATGTAATAATTGTGACAGGCCGCCTAGAATCAACAGGGTTCTGCTTCTATTTGTCACCACGGGTACAAGCAGTGAAATGTTGGTTTTTGATTGACTGATTGAATACCAGGTTTGTTTAACTGTACAGGTAGTACAGTTAAAGGTTATGCTAAAAGGATAACAGAAAAAGCCCTCAGGGGGCTTCTTCCTTTCCTCTGTGGTCAGTTGTACTCAATTCATCAGTAAAATACTACTCAAAGGGACTGGTTGTCCGAGTCTATAACCCACCGCAGTGGTGTCCAGTGAATGTGATAACCCTATTTCAAAGCCCCCTAAGGTACATTGTTATACACAGTAGCTCTCAAGTCAAAAAAGTGTGGGCACTTCTGCGATAAGAGTATATACATATAGTCTCTTGGTGAGAGCTGGTCAGGGTAATTGAAGGTAACTGGTTTGAGCCTTAAGTCTCACCTGAGCGATAGGCAAGGGGAAGAGTAATACTGCTTGCATCTAACCTTAAGGGTAATAACGACCCTTCATATAGGGCTTGGCTGGATGCTGGTCATGCTGACAATGCCAGTTGTCTATATCCATATATGGAGTTGTACATTATAAGCATGATCTCAGCACTAAATGTCTCTGTCATCTCCATATATGGAGCTCTAGATGGGTCAGCCTGGTCCAAATATGGATACTGTGATGTCAGTCACTCAGTCTGCTCTGCTTTACATCTGCATGTTCAATATTATGTGATGTAGTTTTATATACTATGAATGTACAAACATTCCTGGAGATGGAGAATGCCACTTCTCAAGCGGCCCCCGGAGGATTTTCAGGCTTTCCCCTTCACAAGCAATTTGCTTGTCACCGTCAGTAAATATATGACAACACATAAGCTCCAACTCCCATGTGTGCAGTAAAACAAAGGATGGATGATGGGAATCAATCAGATGTCATTGATAACAGCGAGAGCCAGAGTAGTGCTTCTCAAATAGTGAGTGAGGGGTAAAGTGTAGGCTACGAATTGAACCAAGTTAGCCCAAACATTTAGACTCTCGTAGAGGTTTTTTTCGAGAAAAAGAAACATCTACGAGAGTCTAAATGTTTGGGCTATAGAACCAAGTAACCATGAAATCCCTTACAGCTGCAGTCCCGCTGACAGTGTATACACTGTTAAGAGTTATGTAGCTTCTGGAAATTAAAAACGTTTGAGAAACTGCTTATCAATTTGATAAGTTTTCAACGCCGTTTTCAGCTTTTTCTTTGATTCTGAAGTAAAAGTCAGACTATAGAATAATCAAAACGAAATCATGCATGCACGTTTTCCTAAATAAGATATTAAACAACTACTGCAACACTGCTCTGATCTTTCCTTTCCAGCATCACAGACTGGTGATGTAAATTTGGTGATGTTGTAAATAATGATTTATATAAAATAGTACCTGCTGTAGTAAAGAGTAAAGACTGGTTGGTTTGATGTTGTTGTTATCCGCGTGGAGCCGAAGAGTTATATGGCGTGGATAGTTGTTGTTGATGTTTATTTCCCTTCCGGGTGAGGAGGACTATAGAGGTTAAAAGACACTCTCTACGGCTCTACTGCCCCCTGCAGGTCAGGTTTACAGCGGCGCAAGTGATACTGGTATGGTAGGCCGGGGCCGAATCACAGTTAATAGAACTTTATTGTTGAGTTGTTACAGTACAACTTGTACTGTAATTCTGCAAACTGCTAATCAATCAATCAATCAATCAATAAATCAATCAATTATTTCCCCCCTGGAGCCAAGGCAGCAACATTAAAAAAATTCAACAGTCAACACACGCACGGCCACAATCAGCTTGACAGCTTCGTTTATTTTGACCATAAGCACAAGGAGAAGGTTAGTATTAGTAATAGGTATTTTCAAAATGTTCTGTTGCCTTTGCGTGTTACCTTTGCGTGTTGCCTTTGCGTGTTACCTCCTCCTGGCTAAATGGTGAGATGTCTCAATTAATGCAAGATAAGAGAAACAATGAAGAAATTAGCCATATTTGATTCGCGACCACGATCTCATTATTTATCATTTATAAATGATTTTGAAATCTTTTAGAATTTCACACTGACTACATGATAATCTTATAAATCATAAGAATATTTTATCAGATAATATTAGCAGATAGATTAGTGTATCTATCCACATTCTGTAAACTGGCCTATAGGCTATAAACTGGCATAGGCTATATGGCTTGTGCCATGTGCATTGCAAGTTGATCGTGAGTTTGCCAGCTTTGATATTTGATTTTAATATGTTATATCTTTCTGCTATACCACAACTTTGCCTAAGGATACTTTCAGTTGGCCTGTTAGGGATATAGGACGGTATACAGTTGCTGCAAATTATTTGAACATGCAAGACAAAACCCAAATCAAGATTTAAATTGTCAACTACTTGATTAACATTGTGGGACTAATTGATTTTACTTTTTGAGATGCTAAATTTGTTTTCAGCTTAATAGGCAATTACGCTCTTTCAGTCCACTCCAGATATGTTGGCCTATCGAACTACACTTGAAAATCTGATCTCTAACAAAAAATCAATTTGTCTGCACTTATTTTTACAACTTATAAGCAACTCAACTGCTTTTGATTTGGCTCTAAATTAATCGCGCAACTGTTGAGAGCCCAGCCTTTAGGTGCATATATACCTCCATACATTGATTACTTTATAAACAGTTTGCAGAAAGAAGCACAGGAACGTAGCCTACAGTTCAATACAAGGTCTGCTAAGAGGATTTTATAACCCATAAGAAAGCACTATGGCTTGTTTCCATTAAGGTAACAGGTGTCCTTCATATTAAATTAATCTGAACGTTAAAAGACAACATTTGTCACCACAACAATATCATTATTGCAATGTGTACTGTATATTTAATATACAGTACAAATTGCAACAATGATATTGTCGTGGGGAAGTTTAAATAATAGTGCCACCTCATAATTGCAAAGTGCAAATATAATAATTGAATTTGTGTTTCTTAAGTACTTGGTTAGGTTAGTTATAATTAAGCATAATATATGTCAGGAAAAAAAGGGGAAAGAAATAATATTAGGAACCATTAAGGGAACCAAAGGTACAAACATATTTGTAAATTGTAAATGCCATTACTTTATTGTACAATACACAGGTTTTTAATTTACTTATTTCACTCCTAGTATGTAGGACTAGTATTTCTTTTTACACCTAAAATTATCATTTCTGATACATTTCTTTGTAATTTTTAGTTTGTGTTTATTTAATAGACAGACCGATCTGAGCAGATTGATGTGGTTTCACTACTTTATTATTGTTTGTATACATAACAATAACAAACACATGATCACATTATACACTTACACAACACATATGAGGGCAACCTGAGTGTCTTCAGTTGGCCCAAAAGTTTCATGTTGGTGTTAGATTTCTCATGTATCTTTTATTTTACCACTTTAGGATTCAACACTGCAACAAATAACTATTGTCGATTATCAACTAATACAAAAGAACATTTCATAACTGTCTACATATTGTCGTATCTTGTACTCAGGGTTTGTGGATTATATTACCAATTCCTTGGTTTAGCCACTTGGTTGAAATGCATGTCCATCATTTATTAGATAAAACAGCTTCCATATACATTAATTAGTTCCAGTTACAGCATGTTTAGGCCTCCCCATCCAAGGGTACAGTGTTTTTTAATCAGACATACTCATTTATCCGCACCTCTGCAGAGCCTCTTCCATCTTATTCTGCACATCCTCCATCTTCGTGGACCATTCCTCCATCAGCTGCTCTTCATCATCTCCAATGATAGCAGCGTAGCCCATGCGGGCGATGAGGCCGATGCAGAAGAGGATTTTGAGACGGGCGCAGAGACGCTCCATGGTGTGGCGGTCGCCCCCTGAGTGCCTCAGGTACACTTCCAGGATTGGTTGGCCGAAGAGTCTAGGCGTGCCTACCACACCATCGTAGAGGGAGTGCAGGTTCTGGTCAGCGAGGTCATTGTTGTAGCTCTCCATGAAGTCATTCTTCTTACTGTCCCGGTGCTTAGGCTGTGCCTCCAGCATCTCCATGTAATTCCGGAACTGCTTCTGCAGTCTCTGCTCCACAGGACTGTACTGGCCATCCACAGCTTCCAACTGGATCTGCAACAAGGCGTCGCCGTTCTGCCGGGACAGCGTGTCAAGGGCACCGTTGACCGAGCCAAACTGAAGCTTCAGCGTGCGGATGTCTCCATCGTCCACGTGGTTCAGCACCAACCGGATAAGGGAGCCAGCCAAACCGAAAATAGGGTGCACCGTGGCTGCTGCTGTAGAGATGGCGGCCACACAGTTCAGTACCGCTACCAGGCCCTCCTTCAGCTTGGAGCTATCAGCAATGATCTCTTCTGACATGATGGAAGTCACTATGCAGTGATGTCAATATGGAAGTATATAAGAATTCTTCTTTTGAAGATCACAAAGGTGTCTTAATAATCCTTTATCTTCAGAATGAGTAAGGGTTTTGTCCTGGACAAGGTGATGTCTTTTCTCTCACAATCTCCCTCTCCAAAGTACCAAACTGAAACAAATGCAGCGACAATTCAGCGACACTTTAGCCTTAATATGTCTTGACTATAATATGTGTGAGTCCGTTGCACCACAGTTTCCAAATGACAATGACGTGAATTTGTTGCCAGATTCTCTATTAAAGGGCCGCCCTTGGCTACTGTTGTGATATACATGCTGTCTACTGATACTGTTGTGATATACAACATGCTGTCTACTGATACTTGGTACTTGTACGTGCAATGTACCAAGTATCAGTAGACAGCATGTTGTATATCACAACAGCTACCTCCTGAATAACTGACCAATCAGATTGCTTGCATTTCTTTGAGCGGACAGGCCATGTATTGACATGCAGTGATGACCACTGATGACAAAGAATGCATTGAATAGTTTTCTGCTCTTAGTATGTTATTCACTTACCAAGAATGACAAAATGAAACATTTACTTATCGTATATAAAACAAAATAGGAGAAAGAAATGTATTTATCAGCTTCAATTTGATAGTGTTCCAGTACCATTGTGTCTGCTCATTTCTTTGTGTCATCGCTTTCGAATTCACTTGTTTCTCCTGCAATCCTGTACGAGTTCTCTCTCCAGATTGGATCAAATCGATATCCCGACCTGAGTTGAAAATGCCTTTGTACTTTGTGTACTAAAGACCCTTGTTACTGATCATTGAACAAACACTCTATAATTTTGCAATGATTACTGTCAGAATAGAGAGCCATTTGAACCAGAAAAATCACTATCAACTTTTGAAGCTTGTTAGAAAAAGGGTTAGGTGGGTTTCTGTGGGATTCACCGGTGGGTTTTGATTTTTGAAGGTGGGGTCCAGAGTGAGTTTCACAGTCACGGGCGGTGACTGGAGACCGGACCTGTTCACCAGGTTGGGTGCTTGGTCCTGGGGGGTCCTGGGGGGTTTCTGGGGGTTCTGGGGGGTTCTGGGGGGGTTCTGGGAGGTTCTGGGAGGTTGCATTGAGCTTACACAACAACAAAAAAACAATTTCACCCTCATTTTTCTTTCTATTTTTTTCTTCTTTTGTACTGTTTTGATTGATTGATTGATTGATTGATTGATTGAAAACTTTATTGAAAATTAATTCAAAAGGATACAGACGTTGGGGAAAGGGAGACATGGGGAGTAACAAAACAAAACATACCATTTTGTATTTTGCCCTGACCCTGTTCCTTTTGGGGAAGGGGGGGCAGGAGACAAAGTCATAACAAGAAACAAAAACACAGAAAAAGGTACAAAAAACCCAACCAAAAACCAATAAAAGGTTCAAAGCAATTCTGATCCTGACTCCCAAATTTGGGCATGCCAGTAACTCAGCTTCTCTATGTAAACTCCTAGGCTGATTTTGGAATTAAAGTATTCAATTATGACATACTTCTGGCAGAAACCTATAATATCTCCATATTTAAACTTTTCGTTTTTTTCGTGTAAATGTATGGCCTGTTTTGTCATACAAAACAGTCTTGTGCAAAAGTAGTGAAAATAGATGATGCATTGTGAGCTTGTATAGATCAACAATTTTAGCTAATTTTGAAAGAGAAAGTAGTTACCGGTGAGTGTTTTTTAATCAGACAATATTTAACCAATTAGCCTAAAGTGTTTCTCCATTCCCTGAAAGCTAACCTTTTGGACATACAAGGTTTCCACCGGACAGTGACAATATGCAAATGAGATAGCTTTCACATCTATGATTAATAGGTCAAATGCACTATTTGGTGTCCTTTGAGAGCGGTTTTGAAGGAGTCAAGGGATTTGCATGTCTTAATGACTGTTGGTAGGGCGTTCCACATTTTGGTGGCATAGGAGCGGAAATAATTTAGTCCCTTGTTTGTGCCGAATCTGGGTTGCACATGGTTTGTTGCACTCCATCTGGTGTTGTGGGTGTGGACTTCGTTAACATTAAGGAAGTATTTAGGTTACCAGAATGCCAGAAAAAACATGTCTCCAATTTTTGAGTGGTGCAACCACTCCTACAACCAGCAATGTCCGTGTACCTGTGTACCTGTGTACCTGTGTGTATGAGCACGAGTGGTGTGTGCATGCGTGAAATTGGAACGACACGAGTATGTGACTTATTAATACCAGTAGGGGGCGCCAGAAACAGAGAGAGGGGTATGCGCCTGCTGCCTGCTAATGAGAGAGAGAGAGAGAGAGAGAGGAGGGGGGAGGGAGAGGGGAGTTGCACCACTCGGTTCACACGTGTGTGATTTTTTCAAAAACTGAAATGGCAATAACTTTGCTTCTAGGTAACTTATAAAAGTGATCTAAGAGTTTAAGTCCATGTTTGTGATGTCCAGAAATTCATCTGTTACCATTGTGAAGTCATACAACGTTTCCTAATTAGCATCATTACCATGAATTATGTAAAAACGAGGTGAACATCAGCTAATTTCCCCCTTCGTCCTGGCCCTTAGCCCTTTCCCTTGCTTATGCGCGTTCACGTGAGGGGGAAGGGTTATCTCAATTATTATCATTTATAAATAAATCATGCAACCTCTTGTCTATGTAATAATTATGTAATAATCACACCAAAAGAAGAAATAGCTATATTTCTTTGCTTTAAGTTAACAAATACTCATGATCTTACAGACAGTAAGTCTGTTTGCATGTCTAGAAAATATTCTATTTCCATAACTAGGATATGAAACCTCCTTATTAGTGTAATTTGCATATATATATATATATCCCTCATATAAATCCAGTAATACGCCTGAGGGCGAGAAGCGACCTCGCACTAAAGGGCTGCATGGCGAGCTCTGGTGCTTTGGAATGGGGGGATCAGATCAACATATCCTCCTGGGTGATGGCAGACTGCTGGGCAAGCACTGGTGCTTTGGCATGGGGGGGGCAGATCAACATATGGAGTGAATTATGTACTTTATGTTTATGTTTATTCAACTTTCAGCATGATCACAGGTTTTAAAAGACGGGTGCCATTAAAAACACTGAATTATTTTGCAGATTACAAAAAACTGGCCATATATGGAGCGTGTCTTACAGAGTGTACAGGGTTTGATGAGGTCAGATCAACATATGGAATGTCAGAACAGGTCAGCACCATGTATAGAGATCTAAGGGTGGCAGTGTCTTGAGTGTACAGGGTCTGATGAGGGCCCAGGCTGGGCCGGACCTTAATTTCCGGGCCTGTTGAGAACTCCGTCTAGAGCCCATCTAGATGGGGTGCATATACAAGACTAGTCATTGGTAGGGTTGGGATTCAGAACCGGGTCCATTTCAGACCCGGTTCCGACATTGCGGATCCGGTTCCATCGTTTTTGTAATAACGGTTCCCCAAACGGTTCTCATCAGTCGTCATTTAGCTCCGCTGTGTCTGTGCATGCATGCAGAGCCAAGTTACTGGGGTGACGTCTACGACTTGACATGAGTGAGTAGATTAATCTTGTGACTCGTGTAGGCGTATTGATTTTGAGATGTTTCCTCAATGTGGACGTGCAACTGGTGCAAGTTGCAACAAGGAATGTAGCCTACAGTTCAATACAAGGTCTGCTAAGAGGATTTTATAACCCAAGAAAGCACTATATGGCTTGTTTCCATTAAGGTAACTGGTGTCCTTCATATTAAATTAATCTGAACATTAAATACAACATTTGTCACCACAACAATATAATTATTGCAATGTGTACTGTATATTTAATATACAGTACAAATTGCAACAATGATATTGTCGTTGTTCAATGTCAACAGTGCCACCTCATAATTGTAAAGTGCAAATACAATAATTGAATTTGTGTTTATTAAGTACTTGTAGGTTAGTTATAATTAAGCATAATATATGTCAGAAAAAAGGGGAAAGAAATAATATTAGGAACCGTTAAGGGAACCGTTAGGAACCGGAACCGTTAAGAGGGATCCGGTACAAACATATTTGTAAATTGTAAATGCCATTACTATATTGTATACAATACACAGGTTTTTAATTTACTTATTTCACTCCTAGTATGGGAGTCGGACTATAAAACATTTTTACACCTAAAAAAAATGACCTTAAAATTATCATTTCTGATACATTTCTTTGTATTTTTAGTTTGTACTAATTTAATAGACAGACCGATCTAAGCAGATTGATGTGGTTTCACTACTTTATTATTGTTTGTATACATAACAATAACACAACACATGATCACATTATACACTTACACAACACATATGAGGGCAACCTGAGTGTCTTCAGTTGGCCCAAGTTTCTTGTTGGTGTTCATTTTCTCATGTATCTTTTATTTTACCACTTTAGGATTCAACACTGCAACAAATAACTGTTGATTATCAACGAATACAAAAGAACATTTCATAACTGTCTACATATTGTCGTATCTTGTACTCAGGGTTTGTGGATTATATGACCAATTCCTTGGTTTAGCCACTTGGTTGAAATGCATGTCCATCATTTACTAGATAAAACAGCTTCATACATTCAATTAGTTCCAGTTACAGCATGTTTAGGCCTCCCCGTCCAAGGGCACAGAGCGCCTGGTTCCCCATTTCCATCTTCTCTCTGTCCTTCTCTAACTCCCATGCTTTATTCCACAAACATCAAACAGCCCATAGTGGGTCTAACCTAAAAACGGGGCTTACTTTTTCGAGAGGACGTGCGTGTGTGTGTGTGTGTGTGTGTGTGTGTGTGTGTGTGACAGCTTACATGTAAAATGACCCTCCCCTGTCCCCAGAACAAAAGGTCTTCCAACATGGGTCTTCACCTTAAAGCAAGATGGCTGGCCCTTGGTCTTTCTCTATCAGAAGCTAAACAAAGCATTGTTTAGGTTAAAAGCAATTCTGATCCTGACTCCCATTTGGGCATGTCAGTAACTCAGCTTCTCTATGTAAACTCCTAGGCTGATTTTGGAGTTAAAGTATTCAATTATGATAATGTCTAACAATATCATCATAGTCTGGCAGAAACCTAATATCTCCATATTTAAACTTTATGTTTTTTTCTTGTAAATGTCTGGCCTGTTTTGTCATACAAAACAGTCTTGTGCAAAAGTAGTGAAAATAGATGATGCATTGTGAGCTTGTATAGATCAACAATTTTAGCTATTTTTGAAACATTTTGAAAGAGAAAGTAGTTACCGGTAAGTGTTTTTTAATCAGACATACTCATTTATCCGCACCTCTCCAGAGCCTCCTTCATCTTATTCTCCACTTTAATCATATTCTTGGACCAGTCCCTCATCAGCTTGTCTTCATCACCTCCAACGATAGCAGTGTTGCCCATGTGGGCGACGAGGCCCATGCAGAAGACGATTCTGAGACGGGTGCAGAGACGTTCCATGGTGTGGCGGCCGCCCCCTGAGTGCCTCAGGTACACATCCAGGATTGGTCGGCCGAAGACGCTAGTCGTGCCTAACACACCATTGTAGAGGGAGTTCAGGTGCTGGTCATCTTCTAGGTCATTCTTGTAGCTCTCCATGAAGTCGTTCTTCTTACTGTCCCGGTGCATAGGCTGTGCCTCCAGCATCTCCATGTACATCCGGAACTGGTTCTGCAGTCTCTCCACCACAGGACCGTACTGAGAATCCACAACTCCGATCTGGATCTGCGACAAGGCGTCGTTGATCTGCTGGGACAGCGTGTCAAGGGCACCTTGGATCGTGCCAAACTGAAGCTTCAGCGTGCGGATGTCTTCATCGTCCACGTGGTTCAGCACCAACCGGATAAGGGAGCCAGCCAAACCGAAAATAGGGTTCACCGTGGTGATGAGGTGCGCCTGGTCCACGTGTCTGTTGGGAACTCTGGAGTCTCTCGGGTTCTTCTCCACGTGGAGACTATTGCACATCTCCTCCTCCAGGGCCTCCTCCTCCACGCCCTCGTAACGGCCCACCCATATCCCGTCGTGGTGGAAAAGGAAGGTGGGCGTGGCCGAGACCTTGTGGAGCGCCGCCATTCCCTGGCACGTCTGCACGTCCGCCTGGAGGAAGGAGACGTCCGTGTAGATGCTGCTCAGGCGGCTGACCGCCGGGCCCACGCGGACGCATAGCTCACAGCCGGCCATGGAGAACTGGACCACGGTGAGCCTCGAGGCCACCAGCGCCGTATTGAAGTCAGAGTCGGACGCAATCGCCGTTTCCAGCCCCTGCTGCAACATGATGGAAGTCACTATGCAGTGATGTCAATATGGAAGTATAAGAATTCTTCTTTTGAAGATCACAAAAATGTCTTAATAATCCTTTATCTTCAAAATGAGTAAGGGTTTGGCCCTGGACAAGGTGATGTCTTTTCTATCACAATCTCCCTCTCCAAAGTACCAGTTGCCAGATCCTCTTTAAAGGGCCGCCCTTGGCTACCTCCTGAATAACTGACCAATCAGATTGCTTGCATTTCTTTGAGCGGACAGGCCATGTATTGACATGCAGTGATGACCACTGATGACAAAGAATGCATTGAATATAGTTTTCTGCTCTTAGTATGTTATTCACTTACCAAGAATGACAAAATGAAACATTTACTTACTGTGTATAAAACAAAATAGAGGAAATAGTTTAAGCACAACTCAATACAAAGACTGTTAACTGTGAGTGGACGACCCAATAATTACACTCTACAAGAGGGTCCACCTTGTTCAATTCATCAAAACGTTTAGAGACGTACAAATAGACACTTATAAAGAACAGAACAGGAATTCATCATAAGAGACATCACCCAAAATAGCTATTTGTGCGTCTGGAGTAATCATTTTTCCAATAATTTTTGAAAGTTGTTCAAATATAAATTTCCAATAATAATTTAACTTCCGGCAGTTCCAGAACGTGTGGATTAAGTCCCCTTTAACATGTTGACATTGAAGACAATTGGGTGATGTCTCGTGGCTAAATTGATATAATCTGTGAGGTGTATAATAAATTAATACAACCCTTATTTTAAGATCTCTATTGTCTTTCATTTTCTAACGGGTGCGCAACTGTTGAACACAAACCACAATAAAAGTGGTTGCCAAATTCAGTATGTGTGATGATGTGTTGTGTGTTCTCAATAAATTAAAGAATATGGATATGGGACATTATATTTAATGTTAGGTGGGTTTCTGTGGGATTCACTGGTGGGTTTTGATTTTTGAAGGTGGGGTCCAGAGTGAGTTTCACAGTCATGGGCGGTGACTGGAGACCGGACCTGTCCACCAGGTTGGGTGCTTGGTCCTGGGGGGGTTCTGGGGGGTCTGGGCGGGTTCTGGGAGGTTGCATTGAGTTTACACAACAACAAAAAAAAACAATTTCCCCCTCATTTATTTATTCCATTTTTTTCTTCTTTTGTACTGTTTTGATTGATTGATTGAAAACTTTATTGAAAATGAATTCAAAAGGATACAGACACAAGAAAGCCGTTAGACTTGTTTCCGTTGTGGTCCTTTTGGGGAAAGGGGGACATGGGGAGTAACAAAAACAAAATACCATTTTGTATTTTTGCCCTGTTCCTTTTGGGAAGCAACAGACGGACAGGAACAATTAGGCTGTAGGCTATCTACAAGGAGGTAGCTACTTCGTAAAAAAGCTATCAAGATAGCAAACGACCCCTCTCATCCACTCTGCGGGGAGTTCAAACTGCTTCCCTCTGGTAGACGGTACAACATTTTTTTAAATTATTTCATACCAAATGCCATTAAGGCACTAAATGATACCATGTCTCGCTAGATTTGTTTGTTTTTCCAATGTATTTGCCACTGTTGTCCTGCACTTTTTTGCCATGAGAAAATAATTATGTTAAGTGTTGTTGCTGTTGTTGTAACCGTTTGTTTTTTACTGTTGAGACCGAAGACGAATTTCCACACGTGGACAATAAATGAAACTAACTAACGAAAGGGGCAGGAGACAAAGTCATAACAAGAAACAAAAACAAAAAACCCAACCAAAAACCAATAAAAACTAGATTTTCTTTGTTGTTTTTTAACCTATTCTAATCTAAATGGTCAGTATGGATTTTAAAATGTTATCAGCCAACCATCTTTTTAATGTGAATTTAAAGTTAAATGTGATCTGACAATAAAGTTGAATGTTGCCTCTCGATTTCCCCCGGGAAAGGATGAATGAAGAATTTAAATCATGAATGGGGGTGCTGTCATGGCACAAATTATTTTCAGATGGGCGTCTGCGGACAAATACATAATATAAAACATTAATTAGGGGGTCCTTGACATGAAAATGTTTGAGAACCACCACTAGTTAAAACCCATTAAAACTGGGAAAGTCATCCGTCATTTTACATTTCTTTGGCTATTCAAAAATAGCAGATCTAGGTACAAACCCGTACTTTTTTTCTTATTTTCTTTTCATATCGCTTTTGCAAACATTTTCGATGGTGACGTAATGACGATATGTTTTAGTGTTGGGAGGAATAATTGTTTTATGTTGCTCATTCTGATCATGTTTTATATGTCAGTTTTGACGTGGGCTTTGGAAGCGATTATGCTTGCTACAATAAAGCCGTCAGTAGGCTACATACACAGACCAATTAACTGCCTCATTCGTTCTTCAAGTTCATCAAGGGGCAAAGGAAAGATTTGCCTCCAGGATGGAATCTATAGGTAATCTTCTCGTCTTTTTCCCCAGGTGTAATGAAAGTTTGTTATCAGCGAGCCAGGTGCAGATTAGTTCATGCAGGGTCTTTTCAACCTGCGCAGTCTATTCCTGGCTCATTATATGGTGCTAATTTCATTTGTCCCTGTCCGAGACCAGCAGGGCAGAGTCAACTCATCCACAAACACGAGCAATTTTAGTCACAATTTACTCACAAATGTTTAAATGTAGGCTATGACTTGTTACGTGAGGTACGTCGTAGGCTACTGCTGATTTTAATTTACAATACAGGACTCAGGTTTAGGCATTTAAGCAGCCAAGTCTCTGAATGGGCGATTACTGATCATCATAACTCCTGAACCAAAAACGTATTTCCAGATGTTGTCCACAAGGGACACAATAATTACACTCTACAAGAGGGTCCACCTTGTTCAATTCATCAAAACATTTAGAGACGTACAAATAGACACTTATAAAGAACAGAACAGGAATTCATCATAAAGGAGGTAAAAAGGGGAAAGAAACATATACAGTGAGGGAAAAAAGAAAGGGGGGGGATTCTGATTTTACGGGGGGCAGTTTCAAATTGCAGCCGTCCGTAGGTGCCCTTTGAGAGCGGTTTTGAAGGAGTCAAGGGATTTGCATGTCTTAATGACTGTTGGTAGGGTGGCATAGGAGCGAAAATAATTTAGTCCCTTGTTTGTGCTGAATCTGGGTTGCACATGGTTTGTTGCACTCCCCTGGTGTTGTGGGGTGGACTTCGTTAACATTAGGAAGTATTTAGACAGGTACATGGGTATCTTGGTGGTGTATCGAATCTTGTGGACCAGACCCATTGTAAGATGCTGTACTCTGTCGTCTACCCTAAGCCATTCCAGCCTGTCCAATGTCCAAGCTTCTGAAAGCTTATTCCTAATTCTTAACAAATATTACTGAAATGAGATGGAACATGAAATGCATACTTTTGCTACGTTGTTTCAACTCTCCATTCTTTCAATGAAGGCACAAATAAAACATACATGTAAAACAGTATGATATACAGACAAAGTGGGTCTAACCTAAAAACGGGGCTAATTATTTCGATAGGATGTGTGTGTGTGTGTGTGTGTGTGTGTGTGTGTGTGTGTGTTTGTGTGTGTGTGTGTGTGTGTGTGTGTGTGTGTGTGTGTGTGTGTGTGTGTGTGTGTGTGTGTGTGTGTGTGTGTGTGTGTGTGTGTGTGTGTGTGTGTGTGTGTGTGTGTGTGTGTGTGTGTGTGTGTGTGTGTGTGTGTGTGTGTGTGTGTGTGTGGACAGCTTGCATGTAAAATGACCCTCCCCTGTCCCCAGAACAAAGGTCTTCCAACATGGGTCTTCACCTTAAAGCAAGATGGCTGGCCCTTAATTGGTCTTTCTCTATCAGAAGCTAAACAAAGCATTGTTTAGGTTAAAAGCAATTCTGATCCTGACTCCCATTTGGGCATGTCAGTAACTCAGCTTCTCTATGTAAACTCCTAGGCTGATTTTGGAGTTAAAGTATTCAATTATGACATGAGAGACATAATGTCAAAATATACAACAATATCATCATAGTCTGGCAGAAACCTAATATCTCCATATTTAAACTTTGTTTTTTACTTGTAAATGTATGGCCTGTTTTGTGCAAAAGTAGTGAAAGTAGATGATGCATTGTGAGCTTGTAGATTTTAGCTATTTTTGAAAGAGAAAGTAGTTACCAGTGAGTGTTTTTTAATCAGACATTTTTAACCAATTAGCCTAATGTGTTTCTCCATTCCCTGAAAACTAACGTTTTGGACATACAAGGTTTCCACCGGACAGTGACAATATGCAGACAGACAAATGAGATAGCTTTCACATCTATGATTAATAGGTCAAATGCACTTTCTGTACTAGTTTAATTTCTTCTGGCGAACTCGTGTGGATGCAGACACAGTACTCGGTGAGGGCAGAAGAAGCAGAAGGAATCTGGAGCGATAGATGGGAATGTGGATAATCCCTACATATCAACATCTCAACAGGTAGCAGCCTGATGATCTCACCTCTGATGGCTATCATGCAGATCCTCTTCAGGAGGACTGCCCAGGGTGACGCCCTGGTAGTTCAACGTACGCAAGCCCGCACAGCCATTCACAGTTTTGTGAATTTTTGTGAAGTTGAGCTTGGATGAATATCAATGGTGATGGCCACGTCCATTAGTGTCTAGTCGTCTCGACCTGCTAAGTAGTCTACTGTAGGTGTCAGTCAGATGTTCTGTCTGAAGAAGTCACACTGGCTGATGGCTTCATGATGAACTAATTAAATTACAGTGATGCAAGGTAAATGCATAATTAAACACTGAAACACTAGTATTATACTTAACGCTAAAGTTAGCCCATTATGCAACTAAATAGAATAACATTTGATATACAGTATATTGTTGGCTAATAATTAGGTATACTACATTTAAGAGGTTATTTCAATCAGTGATGGCTCGCGTGCAGCCGTGCACGTGCGTGCGACATAGCCTCACTAAATCAACAGCACATTGCTGGCGGGTGTGGAAGAGAGTGTAGGGATCCGCTTTTGACCTTTCATTTACATACAGTTATAAATAAATAAAAACATTTCCTAACTGAACAATTACTAACCCTTCCCCGACCCTTCCTAGTACAAGAAAACGATCAAGTGCATGATTTACTTTATGACCATGATTGTCTGTTCTGCAACATGAAAAATAAATAAATAAATAAAATAAAAATAAACATGACAACAAAAAGAAAGACAGGTAGACAAAAATATAAACGTATATAATTTAAACATCCACAATCAAAGTTATGCTTCAGTTAGCTCTCTCCAGTTCTTGACCCATATTTGGTATGTAATCCATTGCCCGACCCCAGATCTTCTGAAAGTGTAATATTTTTCCTTTCACATTATACATGATTTTTTCAGGTGTGCAATAGGATAGAAGTTCTGCCCACCATTGTTTAGTCGGGGGAGGGGGTTCAGATTTCCAATGACAAAGAATACATTTTTTTGCAGCAGACATTGCTAACAGGGTAAATTTCTTCTCAAAGATGTTAAGGTTACTCAGCATAGAGACATCACCCACAATAGCTATTCGTGCGTCTGGAGTAATCGTTTTTCCAATAATTTTTGAAAGTTGTTCAAATATAAATTTCCAATAATAATTTAACGTCCGGCAGTTCCAGAACGTGTGGATTAAGTCCCCTTTAACATGTTGACATCGAAGACAATTGGGTGATGTCTCGTGGCTAAATTGATATAATCTGTGAGGTGTATAATAAATTCTGTGTAATATATTAAATTGGGTTAACCTATGGTTGGTATTTGTTAAAGTTTTTTGGGAGTTCAGGAGCAATGTCTGCCATTCTTTCATGGTATATTTGTGTTTAATGTCTTTTTCCCATTTCTTTTTTTGTTGTAGCATCTTATCATCCTTCTGTTCAGTGTTCATCAGTGTGTACATTTTAGATACCAGGCCCTTTGATGATTTTGTAGTGTTAAACAGTTTCTCTATTGGTGTTTCAGACATATGGGGATAGCTATAACTGTTATTTTTTACCCAATTCCGTATCTGTAGGTATTTAAAAAAGTTGGATGAAGGTAAATTATATTTCGCTCTCAGGGAATTAAAATCAGAAAAGATGCAAGAGTCTCTTATTTCACTGATTCCCTTGGTTCTCCAGTTTTCAGATATTCCATTACTAATCATTTTGGGGACACAAGGGTTGTTCCACAGAGGCATGCTCATTAACAAGGTATTTTGATTTTGATTGTTTGAGAACCACCACTTAAAACCCATTAAAACTGGGAAAGTCATCCGTCATTTTACATTTCTTTGGCTATTCAAAAATAGCACATATACAAACCCATACTTGTAGATTTAGGAGAGTGGTCAAATGATATGGTGATCCTTGATCTGACCAGACCCCAATGCATCACTGTTGATCATCACAACTGCCTGAGCAGAAGGCAGAGAGCGATGACTATCCTCTAACTGTAGGACTATACTGGAATGCAACTGCCAAATAGAGCTTCCCTTTTTCTATTGAAGGAAGATTAAGGAAGAAATTAGGTTTTCTTCATTTTAATATGTACCGAGAGATTTTAGATTTGTTATTTTGTTTGTGGGTTTATTAGGTGTTTGCCTGTTGTGTGCTCCTACATTGCTTTTATAACTTATGTTGGCTGACTTTACATAGTATAGATCTTATACTTTGCTTTGCATTGTGGTTGTGCATTTCTGCATCTGCATTTCTTATGTTATCTTATCTGTTGTGTTTCTTTCTTGTTCCTGTTTACTGTCGGTGACATTTACAGAGAAAATTGTGCAATCCCCGTCAAGCACCTTGGCATACCGCTCATCAAGACACTGTAGCTCCAAGGGTACAGTTGACGATGGAGGATGAGTATGAGAGAGATGTGCTGTGATGAACTTTGCTAGAAAGTGGGTTGTACAGCTTGAGTCCATGCATAGAACAAATTACACGTGGTCCAGCCAAAGCTGGACACAATGTTGTGCCTAAGTTATTTACAGTTTTTTCAGAATCCACTTCCGTTTTGAATTTTAGTGTTTAAAGTTTGATTTTTAGACCTGTTTCGCCATGGTGAATAGAATCGCTAGTTAAGTTCATTTTATCACAGAGTAAGTTAGTTAGTCAGAGCACAGAAGCAACAGATAAAGATTATTGGCAATATTTAGACTTACGTAGGCTACCGGTATATCATGTATAAGGTGATATTCTACCAAAGATCACCATCACTTTATTAAGATTACATTGTAATCCTTTCTGAATTAACACTGTTGTAGCTATTTTTGTCTGAAATAGTGTGAAGGGAGATATTGCCTCCAGTTTTGTATTGATCTCTTTTGCCTTTTGAATGAGCATAACGGATGCCGGCTGAGTATTGTGTCACACTAACTAACATTGCTGGAGTGTTGCTGTAGTACTAGAATGGAGTATTGGTGGGTGGACATATGACTAGAATAATATATTGTTTCAATGGTGTTTTGAACACCCGGGCAGTATTTGCAAATGAAATTGCATAACTTACAGTCCAAAAGGCAATTATGTTTGACTCCGGCTGCTGTGCCTTTTTAGTTGAGCCTACTCCTGTGAAGTACAATCATTTCTATATACGTAATACGTGACAATATGTTTGTGTTTGTTTTCGTGGTCCTCATGGTTGAGATGGATAATGTGTCTCTAATCATCTGAAGGAATAGGCCTTTAATGAAGCTTTGTTCCGACTGCTGTTAATACAATCCTTATTTTAAGATCTCTATTGTCTTTCATTTTCTAACGGGTGCGCAACTGTTGAACACAAACCACAATAAAAGTGGTTGCCAAATTCAGTATGTGTGATGATGTGTTGTGTGTTCTCAATAAATTAAAGAATATGGATATGGGACATTATATTTAATGTTAGGTGGGTTTCTGTGGGATTCACCGGTGGGTTTTGATTTTTGAAGGTGGGGTCCAGAGTGAGTTTCACAGTCATGGGCGGTGACTGGAGACCGGACCTGTCCACCAGGTTGGGTGCTTGGTCCTGGGGGGTCTGGGCGGGTTCTGGGGGGTTTCTGGGAGGTTGCATTGAGTTTACACAACAACAAAAAAAACAATTTCCCCCTCATTTATTTTTTCAATTTTCTTCTTCTTTTGTACTGTTTTGATTGATTGATTGATTGATTGAAAACTTTATTGAAAATTAATTCAAAAGGATACAGACACAAGAAAGCCGTTAGACTTGTTTTCGTTGTGGTCCTTTTGGGGAAAGGGGGACATGGGGAGTAACAAAACAAAACAGACAAAAACAAACCATTTTGTATTTTTGCCCTGTTCCTTTTGGGAAGCAACAGACAGACAGCAACAATTAGGCTGTATCTAAGGAGGTAGCTACTTCGTAAAAAAGCTATCAAGATAGCAAACGACCCCTCTCATCCACTCTGCGGGGAGTTCGAACTGCTTCCCTCTGGTAGACGGTACAACATTTTATTAAATTATTTCATACCAAATGCCATTAAGGCACTAAATGTCTCGCTAGATTTGTTTGTTTTTCCAATGTATTTGCCACTGTTGTCCTGCACTTTTTTGCCATGAGAAAATAATTATGTTAAGTGTTGTTACTGTTGTTGTAACCGTTTGTTTTTTACTGTTGAGACCGAAGACGAATTTCCACACGTGGACAATAAATGAAACTAACTAACTAACTAACTAACGAAAGGGGGGCAGGAGACAAAGTCATAACAAGAAACAAAAAAAAAACCCAACCAAAAACCAATAAAAACTAGATTTTCTTTGTTGTTTTTTAACCTATTCTAATCTAAATGGTCAGTATGGATTTTAAAATGTTATCAGCCAACCATCTTTTTAATGTGAATTTAAAGTTAAATGTGATCTGACAATAAAGTTGAATGTTGCCTCTCGATTTCCCCCGGGAAAGGATGAATGAAGAATTTAAATCATGAATGGGGGTGCTGTCATGGCACAAATTATTTTCAGATGGGCGTCTGCGGACAAATACATAATATAAAACATTAATTAGGGGGTCCTTGACATGAAAATGTTTGAGAACCACCACTAGTTAAAACCCATTAAAACTGGGAAAGTCATCCGTCATTTTACATTTCTTTGGCTATTCAAAAATAGCAGATCTAGGTACAAACCCGTACTTTTTTTCTTATTTTCTTTTCATATCGCTTTTGCAAACATTTTCGATGGTGACGTAATGACGATATGTTTTAGTGTTGGGAGGAATAATTGTTTTATGTTGCTCATTCTGATCATGTTTTATATGTCAGTTTTGACGTGGGCTTTGGAAGCGATTATGCTTGCTACAATAAAGCCGTCAGTAGGCTACATACACAGACCAATTAACTGCCTCATTCGTTCTTCAAGTTCATCAAGGGGCAAAGGAAAGATTTGCCTCCAGGATGGAATCTATAGGTAATCTTCTCGTCTTTTTCCCCAGGTGTAATGAAAGTTTGTTATCAGCGAGCCAGGTGCAGATTAGTTCATGCAGGGTCTTTTCAACCTGCGCAGTCTATTCCTGGCTCATTATATGGTGCTAATTTCAGCAGGGCAGAGTCAACTCATCCACAAACACGAGCAATTTTAGTCACAATTTACTCACAAATGTTTAAATGTAGGCTATGACTTGTTACGTGAGGTACGTCGTAGGCTACTGCTGATTTTAATTTACAATACAGGACTCAGGTTTAGGCATTTAAGCAGCCAAGTCTCTGAATGGGCGATTACTGATCATCATAACTCCTGAACCAAAAACGTATTTCCAGATGTTGTCCACAAGGGACACAATAATTACACTCTACAAGAGGGTCCACCTTGTTCAATTCATCAAAACATTTAGAGACGTACAAATAGACACTTATAAAGAACAGAACAGGAATTCATCATAAAGGAGGTAAAAAGGGGAAAGAAACATATACAGTGAGGGAAAAAAGAAAGGGGGGGGATTCTGATTTTACGGGGGGCAGTTTCAAATTGCAGCCGTCCGTAGGTGCCCTTTGAGAGCGGTTTTGAAGGAGTCAAGGGATTTGCATGTCTTAATGACTGTTGGTAGGGTGGCATAGGAGCGAAAATAATTTAGTCCCTTGTTTGTGCTGAATCTGGGTTGCACATGGTTTGTTGCACTCCCCTGGTGTTGTGGGGTGGACTTCGTTAACATTAGGAAGTATTTAGACAGGTACATGGGTATCTTGGTGGTGTATCGAATCTTGTGGACCAGACCCATTGTAAGATGCTGTACTCTGTCGTCTACCCTAAGCCATTCCAGCCTGTCCAATGTCCAAGCTTCTGAAAGCTTATTCCTAATTCTTAACAAATATTACTGAAATGAGATGGAACATGAAATGCATACTTTTGCTACGTTGTTTCAACTCTCCATTCTTTCAATGAAGGCACAAATAAAACATACATGTAAAACAGTATGATATACAGACAAAGTGGGTCTAACCTAAAAACGGGGCTAATTATTTCGATAGGATGTGTGTGTGTGTGTGTGTGTGTGTGTGTGTGTGTGTGTGTGTTTGTGTGTGTGTGTGTGTGTGTGTGTGTGTGTGTGTGTGTGTGTGTGTGTGTGTGTTTGTGTGTGTGTGTGTGTGTGTGTGTGTGTGTGTGTGTGTGTGTGTGTGGACAGCTTGCATGTAAAATGACCCTCCCCTGTCCCCAGAACAAAGGTCTTCCAACATGGGTCTTCACCTTAAAGCAAGATGGCTGGCCCTTAATTGGTCTTTCTCTATCAGAAGCTAAACAAAGCATTGTTTAGGTTAAAAGCAATTCTGATCCTGACTCCCATTTGGGCATGTCAGTAACTCAGCTTCTCTATGTAAACTCCTAGGCTGATTTTGGAGTTAAAGTATTCAATTATGACATGAGAGACATAATGTCAAAATATACAACAATATCATCATAGTCTGGCAGAAACCTAATATCTCCATATTTAAACTTTGTTTTTTACTTGTAAATGTATGGCCTGTTTTGTGCAAAAGTAGTGAAAGTAGATGATGCATTGTGAGCTTGTAGATTTTAGCTATTTTTGAAAGAGAAAGTAGTTACCAGTGAGTGTTTTTTAATCAGACATTTTTAACCAATTAGCCTAATGTGTTTCTCCATTCCCTGAAAACTAACGTTTTGGACATACAAGGTTTCCACCGGACAGTGACAATATGCAGACAGACAAATGAGATAGCTTTCACATCTATGATTAATAGGTCAAATGCACTTTCTGTACTAGTTTAATTTCTTCTGGCGAACTCGTGTGGATGCAGACACAGTACTCGGTGAGGGCAGAAGAAGCAGAAGGAATCTGGAGCGATAGATGGGAATGTGGATAATCCCTACATATCAACATCTCAACAGGTAGCAGCCTGATGATCTCACCTCTGATGGCTATCATGCAGATCCTCTTCAGGAGGACTGCCCAGGGTGACGCCCTGGTAGTTCAACGTACGCAAGCCCGCACAGCCATTCACAGTTTTGTGAATTTTTGTGAAGTTGAGCTTGGATGAATATCAATGGTGATGGCCACGTCCATTAGTGTCTAGTCGTCTCGACCTGCTAAGTAGTCTACTGTAGGTGTCAGTCAGATGTTCTGTCTGAAGAAGTCACACTGGCTGATGGCTTCATGATGAACTAATTAAATTACAGTGATGCAAGGTAAATGCATAATTAAACACTGAAACACTAGTATTATACTTAACGCTAAAGTTAGCCCATTATGCAACTAAATAGAATAACATTTGATATACAGTATATTGTTGGCTAATAATTAGGTATACTACATTTAAGAGGTTATTTCAATCAGTGATGGCTCGCGTGCAGCCGTGCACGTGCGTGCGACATAGCCTCACTAAATCAACAGCACATTGCTGGCGGGTGTGGAAGAGAGTGTAGGGATCCGCTTTTGACCTTTCATTTACATACAGTTATAAATAAATAAAAACATTTCCTAACTGAACAATTACTAACCCTTCCCCGACCCTTCCTAGTACAAGAAAACGATCAAGTGCATGATTTACTTTATGACCATGATTGTCTGTTCTGCAACATGAAAAATAAATAAATAAATAAAATAAAAATAAACATGACAACAAAAAGAAAGACAGGTAGACAAAAATATAAACGTATATAATTTAAACATCCACAATCAAAGTTATGCTTCAGTTAGCTCTCTCCAGTTCTCGTCCCATATTTGGTATGTAATCCATTGCCCGACCCCAGATCTTCTGAAAGTGTAATATTTTTCCTTTCACATTATACATGATTTTTTCAGGTGTGCAATAGGATAGGAGTTCTGCCCACCATTTTTAGTCGGGGGAGGGGGTTCAGATTTCCAATGACAAAGAATACATTTTTTTGCAGCCGACATTGCTAACAGGGTAAATTTCTTCTCAAAGATGTTAAGGTTACTCAGCATAGAGACATCACCCACAATAGCTATTCGTGCGTCTGGAGTAATCGTTTTTCCAATAATTTTTGAAAGTTGTTCAAATATAAATTTCCAATAATAATTTAACGTCCGGCAGTTCCAGAACGTGTGGATTAAGTCCCCTTTAACATGTTGACATTGAAGACAATTGGGTGATGTCTCGTGGCTAAATTGATATAATCTGTGAGGTGTATAATACCGGTAAATTCTGTGTAATATATTAAATTGGGTTAACCTATGGTTGGTATTTGTTAAAGTTGTTTGGGAGTTCAGGAGCAATGTCTGCCATTCTTTCATGGTATATTTGTGTTTAATGTCTTTTTCCCATTTCTTTTTGTTGTTGTAGCATCTTATCATCCTTCTGTTCAGTGTTCATCAGTGTGTACATTTTAGATACCAGGCCCTTTGATGATTTTGTAGTGTTAAACAGTTTCTCTATTGGTGTTTCAGACATATGGGGATAGCTATAACTGTTATTTTTTACCCAATTCCGTATCTGTAGGTATTTAAAAAAGTTGGATGAAGGTAAATTATATTTCGCTCTCAGGGAATTAAAATCAGAAAAGATGCAAGAGTCTCTTATTTCACTGATTCCCTTGGTTCTCCAGTTTTCAGATATTCCATTACTAATCATTTTGGGGACACAAGGGTTGTTCCACAGAGGCATGCTCATTAACAAGGTATTTTGATTTTGATTGTTTGAGAACCACCACTTAAAACCCATTAAAACTGGGAAAGTCATCCGTCATTTTACATTTCTTTGGCTATTCAAAAATAGCACATATACAAACCCATACTTGTAGATTTAGGAGAGTGGTCAAATGATATGGTGATCCTTGATCTGACCAGACCCCAATGCATCACTGTTGATCATCACAACTGCCTGAGCAGAAGGCAGAGAGCGATGACTATCCTCTAACTGTAGGACTATACTGGAATGCAACTGCCAAATAGAGCTTCCCTTTTTCTATTGAAGGAAGATTAAGGAAGAAATTAGGTTTTCTTCATTTTAATATGTACCGAGAGATTTTAGATTTGTTATTTTGTTTGTGGGTTTATTAGGTGTTTGCCTGTTGTGTGCTCCTACATTGCTTTTATAACTTATGTTGGCTGACTTTACATAGTATAGATCTTATACTTTGCTTTGCATTGTGGTTGTGCATTTCTGCATCTGCATTTCTTATGTTATCTTATCTGTTGTGTTTCTTTCTTGTTCCTGTTTACTGTCGGTGACATTTACAGAGAAAATTGTGCAATCCCCGTCAAGCACCTTGGCATACCGCTCATCAAGACACTGTAGCTCCAAGGGTACAGTTGACGATGGAGGATGAGTATGAGAGAGATGTGCTGTGATGAACTTTGCTAGAAAGTGGGTTGTACAGCTTGAGTCCATGCATAGAACAAATTACACGTGGTCCAGCCAAAGCTGGACACAATGTTGTGCCTAAGTTATTTACAGTTTTTTCAGAATCCACTTCCGTTTTGAATTTTAGTGTTTAAAGTTTGATTTTTAGACCTGTTTCGCCATGGTGAATAGAATCGCTAGTTAAGTTCATTTTATCACAGAGTAAGTTAGTTAGTCAGAGCACAGAAGCAACAGATAAAGATTATTGGCAATATTTAGACTTACGTAGGCTACCGGTATATCATGTATAAGGTGATATTCTACCAAAGATCACCATCACTTTATTAAGATTACATTGTAATCCTTTCTGAATTAACACTGTTGTAGCTATTTTTGTCTGAAATAGTGTGAAGGGAGATATTGCCTCCAGTTTTGTATTGATCTCTTTTGCCTTTTGAATGAGCATAACGGATGCCGGCTGAGTATTGTGTCACACTAACTAACATTGCTGGAGTGTTGCTGTAGTACTAGAATGGAGTATTGGTGGGTGGACATATGACTAGAATAATATATTGTTTCAATGGTGTTTTGAACACCCGGGCAGTATTTGCAAATGAAATTGCATAACTTACAGTCCAAAAGGCAATTATGTTTGACTCCGGCTGCTGTGCCTTTTTAGTTGAGCCTACTCCTGTGAAGTACAATCATTTCTATATACGTAATACGTGACAATATGTTTGTGTTTGTTTTCGTGGTCCTCATGGTTGAGATGGATAATGTGTCTCTAATCATCTGAAGGAATAGGCCTTTAATGAAGCTTTGTTCCGACTGCTGTTAATACAATCCTTATTTTAAGATCTCTATTGTCTTTCATTTTCTAACGGGTGCGCAACTGTTGAACACAAACCACAATAAAAGTGGTTGCCAAATTCAGTATGTGTGATGATGTGTTGTGTGTTCTCAATAAATTAAAGAATATGGATATGGGACATTATATTTAATGTTAGGTGGGTTTCTGTGGGATTCACCGGTGGGTTTTGATTTTTGAAGGTGGGGTCCAGAGTGAGTTTCACAGTCATGGGCGGTGACTGGAGACCGGACCTGTCCACCAGGTTGGGTGCTTGGTCCTGGGGGGTCTGGGCGGGTTCTGGGGGGTTTCTGGGAGGTTGCATTGAGTTTACACAACAACAAAAAAAACAATTTCCCCCTCATTTATTTTTTCAATTTTCTTCTTCTTTTGTACTGTTTTGATTGATTGATTGATTGATTGAAAACTTTATTGAAAATTAATTCAAAAGGATACAGACACAAGAAAGCCGTTAGACTTGTTTTCGTTGTGGTCCTTTTGGGGAAAGGGGGACATGGGGAGTAACAAAACAAAACAGACAAAAACAAACCATTTTGTATTTTTGCCCTGTTCCTTTTGGGAAGCAACAGACAGACAGCAACAATTAGGCTGTATCTAAGGAGGTAGCTACTTCGTAAAAAAGCTATCAAGATAGCAAACGACCCCTCTCATCCACTCTGCGGGGAGTTCGAACTGCTTCCCTCTGGTAGACGGTACAACATTTTATTAAATTATTTCATACCAAATGCCATTAAGGCACTAAATGTCTCGCTAGATTTGTTTGTTTTTCCAATGTATTTGCCACTGTTGTCCTGCACTTTTTTGCCATGAGAAAATAATTATGTTAAGTGTTGTTACTGTTGTTGTAACCGTTTGTTTTTTACTGTTGAGACCGAAGACGAATTTCCACACGTGGACAATAAATGAAACTAACTAACTAACGAAAGGGGGGCAGGAGACAAAGTCATAACAAGAAACAAAAAAAAAACCCAACCAAAAACCAATAAAAACTAGATTTTCTTTGTTGTTTTTTAACCTATTCTAATCTAAATGGTCAGTATGGATTTTAAAATGTTATCAGCCAACCATCTGATACATTTCTTTGTATTTTTAGTTTGTATTAATTTAATAGACAGACCGATCTAAGCAGATTGATGTGGTTTCACTACTTTATTATTGTTTGTATACATAACAATAACACAACACATGATCACATTATACACTTACACAACACATATGAGGGCAACCTGAGTGTCTTCAGTTGGCCCAAGTTTCTTGTTGGTGTTCATTTTCTCATGTATCTTTTATTTTACCACTTTAGGATTCAACACTGCAACAAATAACTGTTGATTATCAACGAATACAAAAGAACATTTCATAACTGTCTACATATTGTCGTATCTTGTACTTGTGGATTATATGACCAATTCCTTGGTTTAGCCACTTGGTTGAAATGCATGTCCATCATTTACTAGATAAAACAGCTTCATACATTCAATTAGTTCCAGTTACAGCATGTTTAGGCCTCCCCGTCCAAGGGCACAGAGCGCCTGGTTCCCCATTTCCCTCTTCTCTCTGTCCTTCTCTAACTCCCATGCTTTATTCCACAAACATCAAACAGCCCATAGTGGGTCTAACCTAAAAACGGGGCTTACTTTTTCGAGAGGATGTGCGTGTGTGTGTGTGTGTGTGTGTGTGTGTGTGTGTGTGTGACAGCTTACATGTAAAATGACCCTCCCCTGTCCCCAGAACAAAAGGTCTTCCAACATGGGTCTTCACCTTAAAGCAAGATGGCTGGCCCTTGGTCTTTCTCTATCAGAAGCTAAACAAAGCATTGTTTAGGTTAAAAGCAATTCTGATCCTGACTCCCATTTGGGCATGTCAGTAACTCAGCTTCTCTATGTAAACTCCTAGGCTGATTTTGGAGTTAAAGTATTCAATTATGACATGAGAGACATAATGTCAAAATATACAACAATATCATCATAGTCTGGCAGAAACCTAATATCTCCATATTTAAACTTTTTGTTTTTTTCTTGTAAATGTATGGCCTGTTTTGTCATACAAAACAGTCTTGTGCAAAAGTAGTGAAAATAGATGATGCATTGTGAGCTTGTATAGATCAACAATTTTAGCTATTTTTGAAACATTTTGAAAGAGAAAGTAGTTACCGGTAAGTGTTCTTTAATCAGACATACTCATTTATCTGCAGCTCTGCAGAGCCTTCTCCATCTTCTTCTCCACTTCAATCATATTCGTGGACCATTCCTCCATCAGCTGCTTTTCATCACCTCCAATGATAGCAGTGTAGCCCATGTGGGCGATGAGGCCCATGCAGAAGACGATTCTGAGACGGGTGCAGAGACGTTCCATGGTGTGGCGGTTGTGCCCTGAGTGCGTCAGGTACACATCCAGGATTGGTCGGCCGAAGACGCTAGGCGTGCCTAACACACCATTGTAGAGGGAGTTCAGGTGCTGGTCATCTAGGTCATTCCTGTAGCTCTCCATGAAGTCGTTCTTCTTACTGTCCCGGCGCCTAGGCTGTGCCTCCAGCATCTCCATGTACATCCGGAACTGTTTCTTCAGTAATTCCACCACAGGACCGTACTGAGAATCCACAACTCCGATCTGGATATGCGACAAGGCGTCGTTGATCTGCCGGGACAGCGTGTCAAGGGCACCTTCGATCGTGCCAAACTGACGCTTCAGCGTGCGGATGTCTTCATTGTCGACGTTTGTCAGCACCAACCGGATAAGGGAGCCAGCCATACCGAAAATAGGGTTCACTGTGGCTGCTGCTGTAGAGATGGCGGCCACACAGTTCAGTACCCCTACCAGGCCCTCCCTCAGCTTGGATCTATCAGACATGATGGAAATCACTATGCAGTGAAATATGGAAGTATAAGAATTCTTCTTTTGAAGATCACAAAGATGTCTTAATAATCCTTTATCTTCAGAATGAGTAAGGGTTTTGTCCTGGACAAGGTGATGTCTTTTCTCTCACAATCTCCCTCTCCAAAGTACCAAACTGAAACAAATTCAGCGACAATTCAGCGACACTTTAGCCTTAATATGTCTTGACTATAATATGTGTGAGTCCGTTGCACCACAGTTTCCAAATGACAATGACGTGAATTTGTTGCCAGATCCTCTATTAAAGGGCCGCCCTTGGCTACCTCCTGAATAACTGACCAATCAGATTGGTTGCATTTCTTTGAGCGGACAGGCCATGTATTGACATGCAGTGATGACCACTGATGACAAAGAATGCATGGAATAGTTTTCTGCTCTTAGTACGTTATTCACTTACCAAGAATGACAAAATGAAACATTTACTTACCGTGTATAAAACAAAATAGAGGAAATAGTTTAAGCACAACTCAATACAAAGACTGTTAACTGTGAGTGGACGACCCAATAATTACACTCTACAAGAGGGTCCACCTTGTTCAATTCATCAAAACATTTAGAGACGTACAAATAGACACTTATAAAGAACAGAACAGGAATTCATCATAAAGGAGGTAAAAAGGGGAAAGAAACATATACAGTGAGGGAAAAAAGAAAGGGGGGGATTCTGATTTTACGGGGGGCAGTTTCAAATTGCAGCCGTCCGTAGGTGCCCTTTGAGAGCGGTTTTGAAGGAGTCAAGGGATTTGCATGTCTTATGTTATCTTATCTGTTGTGTTTCTTTCTTGTTCCTGTTTACTGTCGGTGACATTTACAGAGAAAATTGTGCAATCCCCGTCAAGCACCTTGGCATACCGCTCATCAAGACACTGTAGCTCCAAGAGATGTGCTGTGATGAACTTTGCTAGAAAGTGGGTTGTACAGCTTGAGTCCATGCACAGAACAAATTACACGTGGTCCAGCCAAAGCTAGACACAATGTTGTGCCTAAGTTATTTACAGTTTTTTCAGAATCCACTTCCGTTTTGAATTAAAGTTTGATTTTTAGACCTGTTTCGCCATGGTGAATAGAATCGCTAGTTAAGTTCCTTTTATCACAGAGTAAGTTAGTTAGTCAGAGCACAGAAGCAACAGATAAAGATTATTGGCAATATTTAGACTTACAGTACCGGTATATCATGTAAGGTGATATTCTACCAAAGATCACCATCACTTTATTAAGATTACATTGTAATCCTTTCTGAATTAACACTGTTGTAGCTATTTTTGTCTGAAATAGTGTGAAGGGAGATATTGCCTCCAGTTTTGTATTGATCTCTTTTGCCTTTTGAATGAGCATAACGGATGCCGGCTGAGTATTGTGTCACACTAACTAACATTGCTGGAGTGTTGCTGTAGTACTAGAATGGAGTATTGGTGGGTGGACATATGACTAGAATAATATATTGTTTCAATGGTGTTTTGAACACCCGGGCAGTATTTGCAAATGAAATTGCATAATTTACAGTCCAAAAGGCAATTATGTTTGACTCCGGCTGCTGTGCCTTTTTAGTTGAGCCTACTCCTGTGAAGTACAATCATTTCTATATACGTAATACGTGACAATATGTTTGTGTTTGTTTTCGTGGTCCTCATGGTTGAGATGGATAATGTGTCTCTAATCATCTGAAGGAATAGGCCTTTAATGAAGCTTTGTTCCGACTGCTGTTAATACAATCCTTATTTTAAGATCTCTATTGTCTTTCATTTTCTAACGGGTGCGCAACTGTTGAACACAAACCACAATAAAAGTGGTTGCCAAATTCAGTATGTGTGATGATGTGTTGTGTGTTCTCAATAAATTAAAGAATATGGATATGGGACATTATATTTAATGTTAGGTGGGTTTCTGTGGGATTCACCGGTGGGTTTTGATTTTTGAAGGTGGGGTCCAGAGTGAGTTTCACAGTCATGGGCGGTGACTGGAGACCGGACCTGTCCACCAGGTTGGGTGCTTGGTCCTGGGGGGTCTGGGCGGGTTCTGGGGGGTTTCTGGGAGGTTGCATTGAGTTTACACAACAACAAAAAAAACAATTTCCCCCTCATTTATTTTTTCAATTTTCTTCTTCTTTTGTACTGTTTTGATTGATTGATTGATTGATTGAAAACTTTATTGAAAATTAATTCAAAAGGATACAGACACAAGAAAGCCGTTAGACTTGTTTTCGTTGTGGTCCTTTTGGGGAAAGGGGGACATGGGGAGTAACAAAACAAAACAGACAAAAACAAACCATTTTGTATTTTTGCCCTGTTCCTTTTGGGAAGCAACAGACAGACAGCAACAATTAGGCTGTATCTAAGGAGGTAGCTACTTCGTAAAAAAGCTATCAAGATAGCAAACGACCCCTCTCATCCACTCTGCGGGGAGTTCGAACTGCTTCCCTCTGGTAGACGGTACAACATTTTATTAAATTATTTCATACCAAATGCCATTAAGGCACTAAATGTCTCGCTAGATTTGTTTGTTTTTCCAATGTATTTGCCACTGTTGTCCTGCACTTTTTTGCCATGAGAAAATAATTATGTTAAGTGTTGTTACTGTTGTTGTAACCGTTTGTTTTTTACTGTTGAGACCGAAGACGAATTTCCACACGTGGACAATAAATGAAACTAACTAACTAACGAAAGGGGGGCAGGAGACAAAGTCATAACAAGAAACAAAAAAAAAAACCCAACCAAAAACCAATAAAAACTAGATTTTCTTTGTTGTTTTTTAACCTATTCTAATCTAAATGGTCAGTATGGATTTTAAAATGTTATCAGCCAACCATCTTTTTAATGTGAATTTAAAGTTAAATGTGATCTGACAATAAAGTTGAATGTTGCCTCTCGATTTCCCCCGGGAAAGGATGAATGAAGAATTTAAATCATGAATGGGGGTGCTGTCATGGCACAAATTATTTTCAGATGGGCGTCTGCGGACAAATACATAATATAAAACATTAATTAGGGGGTCCTTGACATGAAAATGTTTGAGAACCACCACTAGTTAAAACCCATTAAAACTGGGAAAGTCATCCGTCATTTTACATTTCTTTGGCTATTCAAAAATAGCAGATCTAGGTACAAACCCGTACTTTTTTTCTTATTTTCTTTTCATATCGCTTTTGCAAACATTTTCGATGGTGACGTAATGACGATATGTTTTAGTGTTGGGAGGAATAATTGTTTTATGTTGCTCATTCTGATCATGTTTTATATGTCAGTTTTGACGTGGGCTTTGGAAGCGATTATGCTTGCTACAATAAAGCCGTCAGTAGGCTACATACACAGACCAATTAACTGCCTCATTCGTTCTTCAAGTTCATCAAGGGGCAAAGGAAAGATTTGCCTCCAGGATGGAATCTATAGGTAATCTTCTCGTCTTTTTCCCCAGGTGTAATGAAAGTTTGTTATCAGCGAGCCAGGTGCAGATTAGTTCATGCAGGGTCTTTTCAACCTGCGCAGTCTATTCCTGGCTCATTATATGGTGCTAATTTCATTTGTCCCTGTCCGAGACCAGCAGGGCAGAGTCAACTCATCCACAAACACGAGCAATTTTAGTCACAATTTACTCACAAATGTTTAAATGTAGGCTATGACTTGTTACGTGAGGTACGTCGTAGGCTACTGCTGATTTTAATTTACAATACAGGACTCAGGTTTAGGCATTTAAGCAGCCAAGTCTCTGAATGGGCGATTACTGATCATCATAACTCCTGAACCAAAAACGTATTTCCAGATGTTGTCCACAAGGGACACAATAATTACACTCTACAAGAGGGTCCACCTTGTTCAATTCATCAAAACATTTAGAGACGTACAAATAGACACTTATAAAGAACAGAACAGGAATTCATCATAAAGGAGGTAAAAAGGGGAAAGAAACATATACAGTGAGGGAAAAAAGAAAGGGGGGGGATTCTGATTTTACGGGGGGCAGTTTCAAATTGCAGCCGTCCGTAGGTGCCCTTTGAGAGCGGTTTTGAAGGAGTCAAGGGATTTGCATGTCTTAATGACTGTTGGTAGGGTGGCATAGGAGCGAAAATAATTTAGTCCCTTGTTTGTGCTGAATCTGGGTTGCACATGGTTTGTTGCACTCCCCTGGTGTTGTGGGGTGGACTTCGTTAACATTAGGAAGTATTTAGACAGGTACATGGGTATCTTGGTGGTGTATCGAATCTTGTGGACCAGACCCATTGTAAGATGCTGTACTCTGTCGTCTACCCTAAGCCATTCCAGCCTGTCCAATGTCCAAGCTTCTGAAAGCTTATTCCTAATTCTTAACAAATATTACTGAAATGAGATGGAACATGAAATGCATACTTTTGCTACGTTGTTTCAACTCTCCATTCTTTCAATGAAGGCACAAATAAAACATACATGTAAAACAGTATGATATACAGACAAAGTGGGTCTAACCTAAAAACGGGGCTAATTATTTCGATAGGATGTGTGTGTGTGTGTGTGTGTGTGTGTGTGTGTGTTTGTGTGTGTGTGTGTGTGTGTGTGTGTGTGTGTGTGTGTGTGTGTGTGTGTGTGTGTGTTTGTGTGTGTGTGTGTGTGTGTGTGTGTGTGTGTGTGTGTGTGTGTGTGTGTGTGTGTGGACAGCTTGCATGTAAAATGACCCTCCCCTGTCCCCAGAACAAAGGTCTTCCAACATGGGTCTTCACCTTAAAGCAAGATGGCTGGCCCTTAATTGGTCTTTCTCTATCAGAAGCTAAACAAAGCATTGTTTAGGTTAAAAGCAATTCTGATCCTGACTCCCATTTGGGCATGTCAGTAACTCAGCTTCTCTATGTAAACTCCTAGGCTGATTTTGGAGTTAAAGTATTCAATTATGACATGAGAGACATAATGTCAAAATATACAACAATATCATCATAGTCTGGCAGAAACCTAATATCTCCATATTTAAACTTTGTTTTTTACTTGTAAATGTATGGCCTGTTTTGTGCAAAAGTAGTGAAAGTAGATGATGCATTGTGAGCTTGTAGATTTTAGCTATTTTTGAAAGAGAAAGTAGTTACCAGTGAGTGTTTTTTAATCAGACATTTTTAACCAATTAGCCTAATGTGTTTCTCCATTCCCTGAAAACTAACGTTTTGGACATACAAGGTTTCCACCGGACAGTGACAATATGCAGACAGACAAATGAGATAGCTTTCACATCTATGATTAATAGGTCAAATGCACTTTCTGTACTAGTTTAATTTCTTCTGGCGAACTCGTGTGGATGCAGACACAGTACTCGGTGAGGGCAGAAGAAGCAGAAGGAATCTGGAGCGATAGATGGGAATGTGGATAATCCCTACATATCAACATCTCAACAGGTAGCAGCCTGATGATCTCACCTCTGATGGCTATCATGCAGATCCTCTTCAGGAGGACTGCCCAGGGTGACGCCCTGGTAGTTCAACGTACGCAAGCCCGCACAGCCATTCACAGTTTTGTGAATTTTTGTGAAGTTGAGCTTGGATGAATATCAATGGTGATGGCCACGTCCATTAGTGTCTAGTCGTCTCGACCTGCTAAGTAGTCTACTGTAGGTGTCAGTCAGATGTTCTGTCTGAAGAAGTCACACTGGCTGATGGCTTCATGATGAACTAATTAAATTACAGTGATGCAAGGTAAATGCATAATTAAACACTGAAACACTAGTATTATACTTAACGCTAAAGTTAGCCCATTATGCAACTAAATAGAATAACATTTGATATACAGTATATTGTTGGCTAATAATTAGGTATACTACATTTAAGAGGTTATTTCAATCAGTGATGGCTCGCGTGCAGCCGTGCACGTGCGTGCGACATAGCCTCACTAAATCAACAGCACATTGCTGGCGGGTGTGGAAGAGAGTGTAGGGATCCGCTTTTGACCTTTCATTTACATACAGTTATAAATAAATAAAAACATTTCCTAACTGAACAATTACTAACCCTTCCCCGACCCTTCCTAGTACAAGAAAACGATCAAGTGCATGATTTACTTTATGACCATGATTGTCTGTTCTGCAACATGAAAAATAAATAAATAAATAAAATAAAAATAAACATGACAACAAAAAGAAAGACAGGTAGACAAAAATATAAACGTATATAATTTAAACATCCACAATCAAAGTTATGCTTCAGTTAGCTCTCTCCAGTTCTTGACCCATATTTGGTATGTAATCCATTGCCCGACCCCAGATCTTCTGAAAGTGTAATATTTTTCCTTTCACATTATACATGATTTTTTCAGGTGTGCAATAGGATAGAAGTTCTGCCCACCATTGTTTAGTCGGGGGAGGGGGTTCAGATTTCCAATGACAAAGAATACATTTTTTTTGCAGCAGACATTGCTAACAGGGTAAATTTCTTCTCAAAGATGTTAAGGTTACTCAGCATAGAGACATCACCCACAATAGCTATTCGTGCGTCTGGAGTAATCGTTTTTCCAATAATTTTTGAAAGTTGTTCAAATATAAATTTCCAATAATAATTTAACGTCCGGCAGTTCCAGAACGTGTGGATTAAGTCCCCTTTAACATGTTGACATCGAAGACAATTGGGTGATGTCTCGTGGCTAAATTGATATAATCTGTGAGGTGTATAATAAATTCTGTGTAATATATTAAATTGGGTTAACCTATGGTTGGTATTTGTTAAAGTTTTTTGGGAGTTCAGGAGCAATGTCTGCCATTCTTTCATGGTATATTTGTGTTTAATGTCTTTTTCCCATTTCTTTTTTTGTTGTAGCATCTTATCATCCTTCTGTTCAGTGTTCATCAGTGTGTACATTTTAGATACCAGGCCCTTTGATGATTTTGTAGTGTTAAACAGTTTCTCTATTGGTGTTTCAGACATATGGGGATAGCTATAACTGTTATTTTTTACCCAATTCCGTATCTGTAGGTATTTAAAAAAGTTGGATGAAGGTAAATTATATTTCGCTCTCAGGGAATTAAAATCAGAAAAGATGCAAGAGTCTCTTATTTCACTGATTCCCTTGGTTCTCCAGTTTTCAGATATTCCATTACTAATCATTTTGGGGACACAAGGGTTGTTCCACAGAGGCATGCTCATTAACAAGGTATTTTGATTTTGATTGTTTGAGAACCACCACTTAAAACCCATTAAAACTGGGAAAGTCATCCGTCATTTTACATTTCTTTGGCTATTCAAAAATAGCACATATACAAACCCATACTTGTAGATTTAGGAGAGTGGTCAAATGATATGGTGATCCTTGATCTGACCAGACCCCAATGCATCACTGTTGATCATCACAACTGCCTGAGCAGAAGGCAGAGAGCGATGACTATCCTCTAACTGTAGGACTATACTGGAATGCAACTGCCAAATAGAGCTTCCCTTTTTCTATTGAAGGAAGATTAAGGAAGAAATTAGGTTTTCTTCATTTTAATATGTACCGAGAGATTTTAGATTTGTTATTTTGTTTGTGGGTTTATTAGGTGTTTGCCTGTTGTGTGCTCCTACATTGCTTTTATAACTTATGTTGGCTGACTTTACATAGTATAGATCTTATACTTTGCTTTGCATTGTGGTTGTGCATTTCTGCATCTGCATTTCTTATGTTATCTTATCTGTTGTGTTTCTTTCTTGTTCCTGTTTACTGTCGGTGACATTTACAGAGAAAATTGTGCAATCCCCGTCAAGCACCTTGGCATACCGCTCATCAAGACACTGTAGCTCCAAGGGTACAGTTGACGATGGAGGATGAGTATGAGAGAGATGTGCTGTGATGAACTTTGCTAGAAAGTGGGTTGTACAGCTTGAGTCCATGCATAGAACAAATTACACGTGGTCCAGCCAAAGCTGGACACAATGTTGTGCCTAAGTTATTTACAGTTTTTTCAGAATCCACTTCCGTTTTGAATTTTAGTGTTTAAAGTTTGATTTTTAGACCTGTTTCGCCATGGTGAATAGAATCGCTAGTTAAGTTCATTTTATCACAGAGTAAGTTAGTTAGTCAGAGCACAGAAGCAACAGATAAAGATTATTGGCAATATTTAGACTTACGTAGGCTACCGGTATATCATGTATAAGGTGATATTCTACCAAAGATCACCATCACTTTATTAAGATTACATTGTAATCCTTTCTGAATTAACACTGTTGTAGCTATTTTTGTCTGAAATAGTGTGAAGGGAGATATTGCCTCCAGTTTTGTATTGATCTCTTTTGCCTTTTGAATGAGCATAACGGATGCCGGCTGAGTATTGTGTCACACTAACTAACATTGCTGGAGTGTTGCTGTAGTACTAGAATGGAGTATTGGTGGGTGGACATATGACTAGAATAATATATTGTTTCAATGGTGTTTTGAACACCCGGGCAGTATTTGCAAATGAAATTGCATAACTTACAGTCCAAAAGGCAATTATGTTTGACTCCGGCTGCTGTGCCTTTTTAGTTGAGCCTACTCCTGTGAAGTACAATCATTTCTATATACGTAATACGTGACAATATGTTTGTGTTTGTTTTCGTGGTCCTCATGGTTGAGATGGATAATGTGTCTCTAATCATCTGAAGGAATAGGCCTTTAATGAAGCTTTGTTCCGACTGCTGTTAATACAATCCTTATTTTAAGATCTCTATTGTCTTTCATTTTCTAACGGGTGCGCAACTGTTGAACACAAACCACAATAAAAGTGGTTGCCAAATTCAGTATGTGTGATGATGTGTTGTGTGTTCTCAATAAATTAAAGAATATGGATATGGGACATTATATTTAATGTTAGGTGGGTTTCTGTGGGATTCACCGGTGGGTTTTGATTTTTGAAGGTGGGGTCCAGAGTGAGTTTCACAGTCATGGGCGGTGACTGGAGACCGGACCTGTCCACCAGGTTGGGTGCTTGGTCCTGGGGGGTCTGGGCGGGTTCTGGGGGGTTTCTGGGAGGTTGCATTGAGTTTACACAACAACAAAAAAAACAATTTCCCCCTCATTTATTTTTTCAATTTTCTTCTTCTTTTGTACTGTTTTGATTGATTGATTGATTGATTGAAAACTTTATTGAAAATTAATTCAAAAGGATACAGACACAAGAAAGCCGTTAGACTTGTTTTCGTTGTGGTCCTTTTGGGGAAAGGGGGACATGGGGAGTAACAAAACAAAACAGACAAAAACAAACCATTTTGTATTTTTGCCCTGTTCCTTTTGGGAAGCAACAGACAGACAGCAACAATTAGGCTGTATCTAAGGAGGTAGCTACTTCGTAAAAAAGCTATCAAGATAGCAAACGACCCCTCTCATCCACTCTGCGGGGAGTTCGAACTGCTTCCCTCTGGTAGACGGTACAACATTTTATTAAATTATTTCATACCAAATGCCATTAAGGCACTAAATGTCTCGCTAGATTTGTTTGTTTTTCCAATGTATTTGCCACTGTTGTCCTGCACTTTTTTGCCATGAGAAAATAATTATGTTAAGTGTTGTTACTGTTGTTGTAACCGTTTGTTTTTTACTGTTGAGACCGAAGACGAATTTCCACACGTGGACAATAAATGAAACTAACTAACTAACGAAAGGGGGGCAGGAGACAAAGTCATAACAAGAAACAAAAAAAAAACCCAACCAAAAACCAATAAAAACTAGATTTTCTTTGTTGTTTTTTAACCTATTCTAATCTAAATGGTCAGTATGGATTTTAAAATGTTATCAGCCAACCATCTGATACATTTCTTTGTATTTTTAGTTTGTATTAATTTAATAGACAGACCGATCTAAGCAGATTGATGTGGTTTCACTACTTTATTATTGTTTGTATACATAACAATAACACAACACATGATCACATTATACACTTACACAACACATATGAGGGCAACCTGAGTGTCTTCAGTTGGCCCAAGTTTCTTGTTGGTGTTCATTTTCTCATGTATCTTTTATTTTACCACTTTAGGATTCAACACTGCAACAAATAACTGTTGATTATCAACGAATACAAAAGAACATTTCATAACTGTCTACATATTGTCGTATCTTGTACTTGTGGATTATATGACCAATTCCTTGGTTTAGCCACTTGGTTGAAATGCATGTCCATCATTTACTAGATAAAACAGCTTCATACATTCAATTAGTTCCAGTTACAGCATGTTTAGGCCTCCCCGTCCAAGGGCACAGAGCGCCTGGTTCCCCATTTCCCTCTTCTCTCTGTCCTTCTCTAACTCCCATGCTTTATTCCACAAACATCAAACAGCCCATAGTGGGTCTAACCTAAAAACGGGGCTTACTTTTTCGAGAGGATGTGCGTGTGTGTGTGTGTGTGTGTGTGTGTGTGTGTGTGTGTGACAGCTTACATGTAAAATGACCCTCCCCTGTCCCCAGAACAAAAGGTCTTCCAACATGGGTCTTCACCTTAAAGCAAGATGGCTGGCCCTTGGTCTTTCTCTATCAGAAGCTAAACAAAGCATTGTTTAGGTTAAAAGCAATTCTGATCCTGACTCCCATTTGGGCATGTCAGTAACTCAGCTTCTCTATGTAAACTCCTAGGCTGATTTTGGAGTTAAAGTATTCAATTATGACATGAGAGACATAATGTCAAAATATACAACAATATCATCATAGTCTGGCAGAAACCTAATATCTCCATATTTAAACTTTTTGTTTTTTTCTTGTAAATGTATGGCCTGTTTTGTCATACAAAACAGTCTTGTGCAAAAGTAGTGAAAATAGATTGTTGCATTGTGAGCTTGTATAGATCAACAATTTTAGCTATTTTTGAAACATTTTGAAAGAGAAAGTAGTTACCGGTAAGTGTTCTTTAATCAGACATACTCATTTATCTGCACCTCTGCAGAGCCTCCTTCATCTTCTTCTCCACTTTATTCATATTCTTGGACCAGTCCCTCATCAGCTTGTCTTCATCACCTCCAACGATAGCAGTGTTGCCCATGTGGGCGATGAGGCCCATGCAGAAGACGATTCTGAGACGGTTGCAGAGACGCTCCATGGTGTGGCGGTCTGAGTGCCTCAGGTACACTTCCAGGATTGGTTGGCCGCAAAATTTAGGCTTGGCTAGCACACCATCGTAGAGGGAGTTCAGGTGCTGGTCATCTAGGTCATTCTTGTAGCTCTCAATGAAGTCCTTCTTCTTACTGTCCCGGTGCTCAGGCTTTGCCACCAGCATCTCCATGTACATCCGGAACTGATTCTTCAGTGATTCCACCACAGGACCGTACTGAGAATCCACAACTCCGATCTGGATCTGCGACAAGGCGTCGTTGATCTGCCGGGACAGCGTGTCAAGGGCACCTTCGATCGTGCCAAACTGACGCTTCAGCCTGCGGATGTCTTTATTGTCGACGTTTTTCAGCACCAACCGGATAAGGGAGCCAGCCATACCGAAAATAGGGTTCACTGTGGCTGCTGCTGTAGAGATGGCGGCCACACAGTTCAGTACCACTACCAGGCCCTCCCTCAGCTTGGAGCTATCAGCTTTGATCTCCTCTGACATGATGGAAATCACTATGCAGTGAAATATGGAAGTATAAGAATTCTTCTTTTGAAGATCACAAAGATGTCTTAATAATCCTTTATCTTCAGAATGAGTAAGGGTCTTTTCTCTCACAATCTCCCTCTCCAAAGTACCAAACTGAAACAAATTCAGCGACAATTCAGCGACACTTTAGCCTTAATATGTCTTGACTATAATATGTGTGAGTCCGTTGCACCACAGTTTCCAAATGACAATGACGTGAATTTGTTGCCAGATCCTCTATTAAAGGGCCTCCCTTGGCTACCTCCTGAATAACTGACCAATCAGATTGCTTGCATTTCTTTGAGCGGACAGGCCATGTATTGACATGCAGTGATGACCACTGATGACAAAGAATGCATTGAATAGTTTTCTGCTCTTAGTATGTTATTCACTTACCAAGAATGACAAAATGAAACATTTACTTACCGTATATAAAACAAAATAGGAGAAAGAAATATATATTTATCAGCTTCAATTTGATAGTGTTCCAGTACCATTGTGTCTGCTCATTTCTTTGTGTCATCGCTTTCGAATTCACTTGTTTCTCCTGCAATCGAGTACGAGTTCTCTCTCCAGATTGGATCAAATCGATATCCCGACCTGAGTTGAAAATGCCTTTGTACTTTGTGTACTAAAGACCCTTGTTACTGATCATTGAACAAACACTCTATAATTTTGCAATGATTACTGTCAGAATAGAGAGCCATTTGAACCAGAAAAATCACTATCAACTTTTGAAGCTTGTTAGAAAACGGGTTAGGTGGGTTTCTGTGGGATTCACCGGTGGGTTTTGAAGGTGGGGTCCAGAGTGAGTGTTTTTTAATCAGACAATATTTAACCAATTAGCCTAATGTGTTACTCCATCCCCTGAAAACTAACGTTTTGGACATACAAGGTTTCCACCGGACAGTGACAATATGCAGACAGACAAATGAGATAGCTTTCACATCTATGATTAATAGGTCAAATGCACTTTCTGTACTAGTTTAATTTCTTCTGGCGAACTCGTGTGGATGCAGACACAGTACTCGGTGAGGGCAGAAGAAGCAGAAGGAATCTGGAGCGATAGATGGGAATGTGGATAATCCCTACATATCAACATCTCAACAGGTAGCAGCCTGATGATCTCACCTCTGATGGCTATCATGCAGATCCTCTTCAGGAGGACTGCCCAGGGTGCCGCCCTGGTAGTTCAACGTACGCAAGCCCGCACAGCCATTCACAGTTTTGTGAATTTTTGTGAAGTTGAGCTTGGATGAATATCAATGGTGATGGCCACGTCCATTAGTGTCTAGTCGTCTCGACCTGCTAAGTAGTCTACTGTAGGTGTCAGTCAGATGTTCTGTCTGAAGAAGTCACACTGGCTGATGGCTTCATGATGAACTAATTAAATTACAGTGATGCAAGGTAAATGCATAATTAAACACTGAAACACTAGTATTATACTTAACGCTAAAGTTAGCCCATTATGCAACTAAATAGAATAACATTTGATATACAGTATATTGTTGGCTAATAATTAGGTATACTACATTTAAGAGGTTATTTCAATCAGTGATGGCTCGCGTGCAGCCGTGCACGTGCGTGCGACATAGCCTCACTAAATCAACAGCACATTGCTGGCGGGTGTGGAAGAGAGTGTAGGGATCCGCTTTTGACCTTTCATTTACATACAGTTGTAAAATGCAAGTTATAAATAAAAACATTTCCTAACTGAACAATTACTAACCCTTCCCCGACCCTTCCTAGTACAAGAAAACTATCAAGTGCATGATTTACTTTATGACCATGATTGTCTCTTCTGCAACATGAAAAATAAATAAATAAATAAAATAAAAATAAACATGACAACAAAAAGAAAGACAGGTAGACAAAAATATAAACGTATATAATTTAAACATCCACAATCAAAGTTATGCTTCAGTTAGCTCTCTCCAGTTCTTGACCCATATTTGGTATGTAATCCATTGCCCGACCCCAGATCTTCTGAAAGTGTAATATTTTTCCTTTCACATTATACATGATTTTTTCAGGTGTGCAATAGGATAGAAGTTCTGCCCACCATTTTTAGTCGGGGGAGGGGGTTCAGATTTCCAATGACAAAGAATACATTTTTTTGCAGCAGACATTGCTAACAGGGTAAATTTCTTCTCAAAGATGTTAAGGTTACTCAGCATAGAGACATCACCCACAATAGCTATTCGTGCGTCTGGAGTAATCGTTTTTCCAATAATTTTTGAAAGTTGTTCAAATATAAATTTCCAATAATAATTTAACGTCCGGCAGTTCCAGAACGTGTGGATCTTTAACATGTTAACATGTTGACATCGAAGACAATTGGGTGATGTCTCGTGGCTAAATTGATATAATCTGTGAGGTGTATAATAAATTCTGTGTAATATATTAAATTGGGTTAACCTATGGTTGGTATTTGTTAAAGTTGTTTGGGAGTTCAGGAGCAATGTCTGCCATTCTTTCATGGTATATTTGTGTTTAATGTCTTTTTCCCATTTCTTTTTTTGTTGTAGCATCTTATCATCCTTCTGTTCAGTGTTCATCAGTGTGTACATTTTAGATACCAGGCCCTTTGATGATTTTGTAGTGTTAAACAGTTTCTCTATTGGTGTTTCAGACATATGGGGATAGCTATAACTGTTATTTTTTACCCAATTCCGTATCTGTAGGTATTTAAAAAAGTTGGATGAAGGTAAATTATATTTCGCTCTCAGGGAATTAAAATCAGAAAAGATGCAAGAGTCTCTTATTTCACTGATTACCTTGGTTCTCCAGTTTTCAGATATTCCATTACTAATCATTTTGGGGACACAAGGGTTGTTCCACAGAGGCATGCTCATTAACAAGGTATTTTGATTTTGATTGTTTGAGAACCACCACTTAAAACCCATTAAAACTGGGAAAGTCATCCGTCATTTTACATTTCTTTGGATATTCAAAAATAGCACATATACAAACCCATACTTGTAGATTTAGGAGAGTGGTCAAATGATATGGTGATCCTTGATCTGACCAGACCCAATGCATCACTGTTGATCATCACAACTGCCTGAGCAGAAGGCAGAGAGCGATGACTATCCTCTAACTGTAGGACTATACTGGAATGCAACTGCCAAATAGAGCTTCCCTTTTTCTATTGAAGGAAGATTAAGGAAGAAATTAGGTTATCTTCATTTTAATATGTACCGAGAGATTTTAGATTTGTTATTTTGTTTGTGGGTTTATTAGGTGTTTGCCTGTTGTGTGCTCCTACATTGCTTTTATAACTTATGTTGGCTGACTTTACATAGTATAGATCTTATACTTTGCTTTGCATTGTGGTTGTGCATTTCTGCATCTGCATTTCTTATGTTATCTTATCTGTTGTGTTTCTTTCTTGTTCCTGTTTACTGTCGGTGACATTTACAGAGAAAATTGTGCAATCCCCGTCAAGCACCTTGGCATACCGCTCATCAAGACACTGTAGCTCCAAGGGTACAGTTGACGATGGAGGATGAGTATGAGAGAGATGTGCTGTGATGAACTTTGCTAGAAAGTGGGTTGTACAGCTTGAGTCCATGCACAGAACAAATTACACGTGGTCCAGCCAAAGCTAGACACAATGTTGTGCCTAAGTTATTTACAGTTTTTTCAGAATCCACTTCCGTTTTGAATTTTAGTGTTTAAAGTTTGATTTTTAGACCTGTTTCGCCATGGTGAATAGAATCGCTAGTTAAGTTCCTTTTATCACAGAGTAAGTTAGTTAGTCAGAGCACAGAAGCAACAGATAAAGATTATTGGCAATATTTAGACTTACAGTACCGGTATATCATGTAAGGTGATATTCTACCAAAGATCACCATCACTTTATTAAGATTACATTGTAATCCTTTCTGAATTAACACTGTTGTAGCTATTTTTGTCTGAAATAGTGTGAAGGGAGATATTGCCTCCAGTTTTGTATTGATCTCTTTTGCCTTTTGAATGAGCATAACGGATGCCGGCTGAGTATTGTGTCACACTAACTAACATTGCTGGAGTGTTGCTGTAGTACTAGAATGGAGTATTGGTGGGTGGAAATATGACTAGAATAATATATTGTTTCAATGGTGTTTTGAACACCCGGGCAGTATTTGTGGGCTCGCTACAGCGAGCACACACTAGTTATTGCCAGCCTATATTTATACTTCTTTATTCCGCCGTTTTTTTGACACCCTACTACTTCCACATACTTTATGCTAGAAATTTAGTTCAAACTTCAAACTGTTCAGCTCTTTGCAGTGATGTGTGCTTGCATACAACTTTTTACAAAGTTTTATACTTTTTATACTTTTTAACTTTTTAACTTTTTTTTACATCCTTTATAATGAGAGTCGATGGAAGAAAGGTCCCATTTTTCACAGTTAACTTTTTTGAGCTCTTATTACTCCGTCATACTTTCACTTTGAAACTTCATTCAAACTTTATAATGTTCATCTATCTTTGAACTTTCATTGGTGAAAAAGTTGTTTTGAAAAAGTTTATACTTTTTAAAATATTTAACTTTATTTATAGTTTTTTCCTGCCATTGACTTTGTATGGGATTTATCTCTAAATCAACCTCACTTTTGCAGCCTCATTACTCTGGCATACTTTGTCGTAGAAACGTGATTTAAAGTTTAGAACGCTCACACGACTCTGGACTTTTTCGTGGTTCAAACCGTATTCGAATACGTTAAACGGTTTTTCCGAAATCGCAGTTCAATCGCAGGCCGTTTCGCGTAATTAGTGCCATTTTAGAGTGCGGCTCTTCTTTGACTAGAGTGTGGAAACTGAAATTCTTTCCTTGAAAATTTACCAAACAAATTGTCGTCCCGGCCAAAGTATTCATTTTACACGCATGTTCTTTGGTCATTTTGTAGCCACACATGTCCTCTTTCACACAATGTGACCACCAAAGCACAGAGACATACAGAATGTGAACTACGGCCTTTTAAGTGACACAAAAACAGCAAATCTGCTCATTGACCTCCATTGTATAATTCTTACGAGGATATTATCGCGCAGACAATTCTTAACTCGCTCTTATAACCACATTTTCAATCGTACCAACACCACTATCGCACATGGTGTACGTCAATATCTCAGGCCACTCACAGCGAAAAAAATATTTGCATTCGACTTTTACTTTTTGCGATAGAGCAATTTGTTCGGGCATAGTTTTCCCCCATTCAGAACCATTCTAATCTCCCAGTCATAGTACTGGCATAGAACTTGGAAGTCTTTTACTTCCACAGCTGAGACATATAAGGGCTTAATTACAGGGCTGACATTAAAGTTACAAGATCTCAATGAGTTGCTCTGCGATACCTTGTGAGCTTGTAGGTCTGCTATTTGTGCAATTGGCTGGCCTTTACACAGCTCTCGCAAGAGCACGCACACACGCACACACACACCCTGTCTTCCTATTGGCTGGCCTTTACACAGCTCTCGCAAGTGCACGCACGCACGCACGCACGCAAAAAAATGAAAAAAAGTATTTTTTCCAAAAAAAAGTATTTTTTCCAAAAAAAAGTATTTTTTCCAAAAAAAAGTATTTTTTCCAAAAAAAAGTATTTTTTCCAAAAAAAAGTATTTTTTCCAAAAAAAGTATTTTTTTGAAAAAAAGTATTATTTTGAAAAAAAAGTATTATTTTGAAAAAAAAGTATTATTTTGAAAAAAAAGTAATTTTTTGAAAAAAAAGTAATTTTTTGAAAAAAATGAAAACTAAAAAAAAAAAAAACTTTAACCTCTTTTTTTTTTTTTTACTTAAAAGAAAAAACTTGAATTTTTTTAATAAAGATTTTTTTTTTTTCATTTAAAGAAAAACTTTTAAAAACACTTCTACAACTTCCACATACTTTATTCCGCTTTATGCAGTTATTGTGGGCTCGCTACAGCGAGCACACACTAGTTATTGCCAGCCTATGTTTATTATTCTTTATTCCGCCGTTTTTTTGACACCCTACTACTTCCACATACTTTATGCTAGAAATTTAGTTCAAACTTCAAACTGTTCAGCTATTTGAAGTGATTGTGGCTTGTATTTTTATTTTTACAAAGTTTTATACTTTTTATACTTTTTAACTTTTTAACTTTTTTTTTACATCCTTTATAATGAGAGTCGATGGAAGAAAGGTCCCATTTTTCACAGTTAACTTTTTTGAGCTCTTATTACTCCGTCATACTTTCACTTTGAAACTTCATTCAAACTTTATAATGTTCATCTATCTTTGAACTTTCATTGGTGAAAAAGTTGTTTTTAAAAAGTTTATACTTTTTAAAATATTTAACTTTATTCATAGTTTTTCCCTCCCATTGACAATGTATGGGATTTATCTCTAAATCAAGCTCACTTTTGCAGCCTCATTACTCTGGCATACTTTGTCGTAGAAACGTGATTTAAACTTTAGAACGCTCACACGACTCTGGACTTTTTCGTGGTTCAAACCGTATTCGAATACGTTAAACGGTTTTTCCGAAATCGCAGTTCAATCGCAGGCCGTTTCGCGTAATTAGTGCCATTTTAGAGTGCGGGCCTTCTTTGACTAGAGTGTGGAGACTGAAATTCTTTCCTTGAAAATTTACCAAACAAATTGTCGTCCCGGCCAAAGTATTCATTTTACACGCATGTTCTTTTGTCATTTTGTAGCCACACATGTCCTCTTTCACACAATGTGACCACCAAAGCACAGAGACATACAGAATGTGAACTACGGCCTTTTAAGTGACACAAAAACAGTCAATCTGCTCATTGACCTCCATTGTATAATTCTTACGAGGAAATTATCGCGCTGACAATTCTTAACTCGCTCTTATAACCACATTTTCAATCGTACCAACACCACAATCGCACATGGTGTACCTCAATATCTCAGGCCACTCACAGCGAAAAAAATATTTGCATTCGACTTTTACTTTTTGCGATAGAGCAATTTGTTCGGGGCATAGTTTCCTCCATCCAGGACCATTGAAATCTCCCAGTCATAGTGCTGGCAAGTAGTAGAACTCTTTTTACTTCCACAGCTGAGACATATAAGGGCTTAATTACAGGGCTTGACATTAAAGTTACAAGATCTCAATGAGTTGCTCTGCGATACCTTGTGAGCTTGTAGGTCTGCTATTTGTGCAATTAGGCTAGACACATGCAAGTGCACGCACGCACGCACACACACACCCTGTCTTCGCACGCACGCACGCACACACACACCCTGTCTTCCTATTGGCTGGCCTTTACACAGCTCTCGCAAGCGCATGCACGCACGCACGCACGCACACACACACACACACACACACCCTGTCTTCGCACGCACGCACACACACACCCTGTCTTCCTATTGGCTGGCCTTTACACAGCTCTCGCAAGAGCACGCACGCACACACACACCCTGTCTTCGCACGCACACACGCACACACACACACACACACCCTGTCTTCCTATTGGCTGGCCTTTACACAGCTCTCGCAAGTGCACGCACGTACGCACGTACGCACGTACGCACGCACGCACGCATTTTTTTTTTTTAACTTTTTTTTTTTTTTTTTTGATTGTTTTTTTAAAAAAATTAAAAATTGAAAAAAATTGAAAAGAATTGAAAAAAATTGAAAAAAATTGAAAAAAATTGAAAAAAATTGAAAAAAATTGAAAAAATTGGAAAAAATTGGAAAAAATTAAAAAAAATTGAAAAAAATTGAAAAAATTGAAAACTTAAAAAAAAAAAAACGTTTTTTAAGTTTAAAAACTTCAACTTTTTTTTTTTTTTTACTTAAAAAGAATAAACTTGAATTTTTTTTAATAATTCTTTTTTTTTTTTTACCTTTAAAGAAAAACTTTTAAAAACACTTCTACAACTTCCACATACTTTATTCCGCTTTATGCAGTTATTTATGCTTAAACTATAGTTTTTCCAAATGTTCATACTTTTTAAAACTTTTACTTCAGCTTTAATACATTTTCTACTTTTGTTTACAATATGCTACAGTCCCGAAATTTTGATTATGGATTTAGACCACCAATGGGAACACTATTACTCCGGTCCCCGAGTTTCAAACTTGACACGGCAAAAACTTTATACATTGCAATTTATGCGAGCCCACGCAGTTTCTACAGGAACTGCCTTTCTAGTTGCAAATGAAATTGCATAACTTACAGTCCAAAAGGCAATTATGTTTGACTCCGGCTGCTGTGCCTTTTTAGTTGAGCCTACTCCTGTGAAGTACAATCATTTCTATATACGTGACAATATGTTTGTGTTTGTTTTCGTGGTCCTCATGGTTGAGATGGATAATGTGTCTCTAATCATCTGAAGGAATAGGCCTTTAATGAAGCTTTGTTCCGACTGCTGTTAATACAATCCTTATTTTAAGATCTCTATTGTCTTTCATTTTATAACGGGTGCGCAACTGTTGAACACAAACCACAATAAAAGTGGTTGCCAAATTCAGTATGTGTGATGATGTGTTGTGTGTTCTCAATAAATTAAAGAATATGGATATGGGACATTATATTTAATGTTAGGTGGGTTTCTGTGGGATTCACCGGTGGGTTTTGATTTTTGAAGGTGGGGTCCAGAGTGAGTTTCACAGTCATGGGCGGTGACTGGAGACCGGACCTGTCCACCAGGTTGGGTGCTTGGTCCTGGGGGGTCTGGGCGGGTTCTGGGGGGTTTCTGGGAGGTTGCATTGAGTTTACACAACAACAAAAAAAACAATTTCCCCCTCATTTATTTTTTCAATTTTCTTCTTCTTTTGTACTGTTTTGATTGATTGATTGATTGATTGAAAACTTTATTGAAAATTAATTCAAAAGGATACAGACACAAGAAAGCCGTTAGACTTGTTTCCGTTGTGGTCCTTTTGGGGAAAGGGGGACATGGGGAGTAACAAAACAAAACAGACAAAAACAAACCATTTTGTATTTTTGCCCTGTTCCTTTTGGGAAGCAACAGACAGACAGCAACAATTAGGCTGTATCTACAAGGAGGTAGCTACCAGTATGTATATTTATGTGATTGTGACAGTATTAGACACTTTTTTGGCAGTTTGAAATTGTGGCCACTTGCTGGGGACAGGCTAAATACAGGCCTTTTTGGGTACAGGACCTGCTTTTAACTAATTCAGATGGAATATGAAAACAATTATAATGAAATTAAGGGCATAATAATACACAACTGTATTACACTTAACTTTGCAAGTGCTTTTATTTTTATGAATTAATTTATTTTTTACATAAAATAAGGCTCTTATGTGTGGGACATGTTTTTTCCACTTTTGTCCCTCATCTCAAGAATGAGTATACAGTTGTAAAATGCAAGTTATAAATAAAAACATTTCCTAACTGAACAATTACTAACCCTTCCCCGACCCTTCCTAGTACAAGAAAACTATCAAGTGCATGATTTACTTTATGACCATGATTGTCTGTTCTGCAACATGAAAAATAAATAAATAAATAAAATAAAAATAAACATGACAACAAAAAGAAAGACAGGTAGACAAAAATATAAACGTATATAATTTAAACATCCACAATCAAAGTTATGCTTCAGTTAGCTCTCTCCAGTTCTTGACCCATATTTGGTATGTAATCCATTGCCCGACCCCAGATCTTCTGAAAGTGTAATATTTTTCCTTTCACATTATACATGATTTTTTCAGGTGTGCAATAGGATAGAAGTTCTGCCCACCATTTTTAGTCGGGGGAGGGGGTTCAGATTTCCAATGACAAAGAATACATTTTTTTGCAGCAGACATTGCTAACAGGGTAAATTTCTTCTCAAAGATGTTAAGGTTACTCAGCATAGAGACATCACCCACAATAGCTATTCGTGCGTCTGGAGTAATCGTTTTTCCAATAATTTTTGAAAGTTGTTCAAATATAAATTTCCAATAATAATTTAACGTCCGGCAGTTCCAGAACGTGTGGATTAAGTCCCCTTTAACATGTTGACATCGAAGACAATTGGGTGATGTCTCGTGGCTAAATTGATATAATCTGTGAGGTGTATAATAAATTCTGTGTAATATATTAAATTGGGTTAACCTATGGTTGGTATTTGTTAAAGTTGTTTGGGAGTTCAGGAGCAATGTCTGCCATTCTTTCATGGTATATTTGTGTTTAATGTCTTTTTCCCATTTCTTTTTTTGTTGTAGCATCTTATCATCCTTCTGTTCAGTGTTCATCAGTGTGTACATTTTAGATACCAGGCCCTTTGATGATTTTGTAGTGTTAAACAGTTTCTCTATTGGTGTTTCAGACATATGGGGATAGCTATAACTGTTATTTTTTACCCAATTCCGTATCTGTAGGTATTTAAAAAAGTTGGATGAAGGTAAATTATATTTCGCTCTCAGGGAATTAAAATCAGAAAAGATGCAAGAGTCTCTTATTTCACTGATTACCTTGGTTCTCCAGTTTTCAGATATTCCATTACTAATCATTTTGGGGACACAAGGGTTGTTCCACAGAGGCATGCTCATTAACAAGGTATTTTGATTTTGATTGTTTGAGAACCACCACTTAAAACCCATTAAAACTGGGAAAGTCATCCGTCATTTTACATTTCTTTGGATATTCAAAAATAGCACATATACAAACCCATACTTGTAGATTTAGGAGAGTGGTCAAATGATATGGTGATCCTTGATCTGACCAGACCCAATGCATCACTGTTGATCATCACAACTGCCTGAGCAGAAGGCAGAGAGCGATGACTATCCTCTAACTGTAGGACTATACTGGAATGCAACTGCCAAATAGAGCTTCCCTTTTTCTATTGAAGGAAGATTAAGGAAGAAATTAGGTTATCTTCATTTTAATATGTACCGAGAGATTTTAGATTTGTTATTTTGTTTGTGGGTTTATTAGGTGTTTGCCTGTTGTGTGCTCCTACATTGCTTTTATAACTTATGTTGGCTGACTTTACATAGTATAGATCTTATACTTTGCTTTGCATTGTGGTTGTGCATTTCTGCATCTGCATTTCTTATGTTATCTTATCTGTTGTGTTTCTTTCTTGTTCCTGTTTACTGTCGGTGACATTTACAGAGAAAATTGTGCAATCCCCGTCAAGCACCTTGGCATACCGCTCATCAAGACACTGTAGCTCCAAGGGTACAGTTGACGATGGAGGATGAGTATGAGAGAGATGTGCTGTGATGAACTTTGCTAGAAAGTGGGTTGTACAGCTTGAGTCCATGCACAGAACAAATTACACGTGGTCCAGCCAAAGCTAGACACAATGTTGTGCCTAAGTTATTTACAGTTTTTTCAGAATCCACTTCCGTTTTGAATTTTAGTGTTTAAAGTTTGATTTTTAGACCTGTTTCGCCATGGTGAATAGAATCGCTAGTTAAGTTCCTTTTATCACAGAGTAAGTTAGTTAGTCAGAGCACAGAAGCAACAGATAAAGATTATTGGCAATATTTAGACTTACAGTACCGGTATATCATGTAAGGTGATATTCTACCAAAGATCACCATCACTTTATTAAGATTACATTGTAATCCTTTCTGAATTAACACTGTTGTAGCTATTTTTGTCTGAAATAGTGTGAAGGGAGATATTGCCTCCAGTTTTGTATTGATCTCTTTTGCCTTTTGAATGAGCATAACGGATGCCGGCTGAGTATTGTGTCACACTAACTAACATTGCTGGAGTGTTGCTGTAGTACTAGAATGGAGTATTGGTGGGTGGAAATTTGACTAGAATAATATATTGTTTCAATGGTGTTTTGAACACCCGGGCAGTATTTGCAAATGAAATTGCATAACTTACAGTCCAAAAGGCAATTATGTTTGACTCCGGCTGCTGTGCCTTTTTAGTTGAGCCTACTCCTGTGAAGTACAATCATTTCTATATACGTGACAATATGTTTGTGTTTGTTTTCGTGGTCCTCATGGTTGAGATGGATAATGTGTCTCTAATCATCTGAAGGAATAGGCCTTTAATGAAGCTTTGTTCCGACTGCTGTTAATACAATCCTTATTTTAAGATCTCTATTGTCTTTCATTTTATAACGGGTGCGCAACTGTTGAACACAAACCACAATAAAAGTGGTTGCCAAATTCAGTATGTGTGATGATGTGTTGTGTGTTCTCAATAAATTAAAGAATATGGATATGGGACATTATATTTAATGTTAGGTGGGTTTCTGTGGGATTCACCGGTGGGTTTTGATTTTTGAAGGTGGGGTCCAGAGTGAGTTTCACAGTCATGGGCGGTGACTGGAGACCGGACCTGTCCACCAGGTTGGGTGCTTGGTCCTGGGGGGTCTGGGCGGGTTCTGGGGGGTTTCTGGGAGGTTGCATTGAGTTTACACAACAACAAAAAAAACAATTTCCCCCTCATTTATTTTTTCAATTTTCTTTTGTACTGTTTTGATTGATTGATTGATTGATTGAAAACTTTATTGAAAATTAATTCAAAAGGATACAGACACAAGAAAGCCGTTAGACTTGTTTTCGTTGTGGTCCTTTTGGGGAAAGGGGGACATGGGGAGTAACAAAACAAAACAGACAAAAACAAACCATTTTGTATTTTTGCCCTGTTCCTTTTGGGAAGCAACAGACAGACAGCAACAATTAGGCTGTATCTAAGGAGGTAGCTACTTCGTAAAAAAGCTATCAAGATAGCAAACGACCCCTCTCATCCACTCTGCGGGGAGTTCGAACTGCTTCCCTCTGGTAGACGGTACAACATTTTATTAAATTATTTCATACCAAATGCCATTAAGGCACTAAATGTCTCGCTAGATTTGTTTGTTTTTCCAATGTATTTGCCACTGTTGTCCTGCACTTTTTTGCCATGAGAAAATAATTATGTTAAGTGTTGTTACTGTTGTTGTAACCGTTTGTTTTTTACTGTTGAGACCGAAGACGAATTTCCACACGTGGACAATAAATGAAACTAACTAACTAACTAACTAACGAAAGGGGGGCAGGAGACAAAGTCATAACAAGAAACAAAAAAAAAACCCAACCAAAAACCAATAAAAACTAGATTTTCTTTGTTGTTTTTTAACCTATTCTAATCTAAATGGTCAGTATGGATTTTAAAATGTTATCAGCCAACCATCTTTTTAATGTGAATTTAAAGTTAAATGTGATCTGACAATAAAGTTGAATGTTGCCTCTCGATTTCCCCCGGGAAAGGATGAATGAAGAATTTAAATCATGAATGGGGGTGCTGTCATGGCACAAATTATTTTCAGATGGGCGTCTGCGGACAAATACATAATATAAAACATTAATTAGGGGGTCCTTGACATGAAAATGTTTGAGAACCACCACTAGTTAAAACCCATTAAAACTGGGAAAGTCATCCGTCATTTTACATTTCTTTGGCTATTCAAAAATAGCAGATCTAGGTACAAACCCGTACTTTTTTTCTTATTTTCTTTTCATATCGCTTTTGCAAACATTTTCGATGGTGACGTAATGACGATATGTTTTAGTGTTGGGAGGAATAATTGTTTTATGTTGCTCATTCTGATCATGTTTTATATGTCAGTTTTGACGTGGGCTTTGGAAGCGATTATGCTTGCTACAATAAAGCCGTCAGTAGGCTACATACACAGACCAATTAACTGCCTCATTCGTTCTTCAAGTTCATCAAGGGGCAAAGGAAAGATTTGCCTCCAGGATGGAATCTATAGGTAATCTTCTCGTCTTTTTCCCCAGGTGTAATGAAAGTTTGTTATCAGCGAGCCAGGTGCAGATTAGTTCATGCAGGGTCTTTTCAACCTGCGCAGTCTATTCCTGGCTCATTATATGGTGCTAATTTCAGCAGGGCAGAGTCAACTCATCCACAAACACGAGCAATTTTAGTCACAATTTACTCACAAATGTTTAAATGTAGGCTATGACTTGTTACGTGAGGTACGTCGTAGGCTACTGCTGATTTTAATTTACAATACAGGACTCAGGTTTAGGCATTTAAGCAGCCAAGTCTCTGAATGGGCGATTACTGATCATCATAACTCCTGAACCAAAAACGTATTTCCAGATGTTGTCCACAAGGGACACAATAATTACACTCTACAAGAGGGTCCACCTTGTTCAATTCATCAAAACATTTAGAGACGTACAAATAGACACTTATAAAGAACAGAACAGGAATTCATCATAAAGGAGGTAAAAAGGGGAAAGAAACATATACAGTGAGGGAAAAAAGAAAGGGGGGGGGATTCTGATTTTACGGGGGGCAGTTTCAAATTGCAGCCGTCCGTAGGTGCCCTTTGAGAGCGGTTTTGAAGGAGTCAAGGGATTTGCATGTCTTAATGACTGTTGGTAGGGTGGCATAGGAGCGAAAATAATTTAGTCCCTTGTTTGTGCTGAATCTGGGTTGCACATGGTTTGTTGCACTCCCCTGGTGTTGTGGGGTGGACTTCGTTAACATTAGGAAGTATTTAGACAGGTACATGGGTATCTTGGTGGTGTATCGAATCTTGTGGACCAGACCCATTGTAAGATGCTGTACTCTGTCGTCTACCCTAAGCCATTCCAGCCTGTCCAATGTCCAAGCTTCTGAAAGCTTATTCCTAATTCTTAACAAATATTACTGAAATGAGATGGAACATGAAATGCATACTTTTGCTACGTTGTTTCAACTCTCCATTCTTTCAATGAAGGCACAAATAAAACATACATGTAAAACAGTATGATATACAGACAAAGTGGGTCTAACCTAAAAACGGGGCTAATTATTTCGATAGGATGTGTGTGTGTGTGTGTGTGTGTGTGTGTGTGTGTGTGTGTGTGTTTGTGTGTGTGTGTGTGTGTGTGTGTGTGTGTGTGTGTGTGTGTGTGTGTGTGTGTGTGTGTTTGTGTGTGTGTGTGTGTGTGTGTGTGTGTGTGTGTGTGTGTGTGTGTGTGTGTGTGTGTGTGTGTGTGTGTGTGTGGACAGCTTGCATGTAAAATGACCCTCCCCTGTCCCCAGAACAAAGGTCTTCCAACATGGGTCTTCACCTTAAAGCAAGATGGCTGGCCCTTAATTGGTCTTTCTCTATCAGAAGCTAAACAAAGCATTGTTTAGGTTAAAAGCAATTCTGATCCTGACTCCCATTTGGGCATGTCAGTAACTCAGCTTCTCTATGTAAACTCCTAGGCTGATTCTGGAGTTAAAGTATTCAATTATGACATGAGAGACATAATGTCAAAATATACAACAATATCATCATAGTCTGGCAGAAACCTAATATCTCCATATTTAAACTTTGTTTTTTACTTGTAAATGTATGGCCTGTTTTGTGCAAAAGTAGTGAAAGTAGATGATGCATTGTGAGCTTGTAGATTTTAGCTATTTTTGAAAGAGAAAGTAGTTACCAGTGAGTGTTTTTTAATCAGACATTTTTAACCAATTAGCCTAATGTGTTTCTCCATTCCCTGAAAGCTAACCTTTTGGACATACAAGGTTTCCACCGGACAGTGACAATATGCAGACAGACAAATGAGATAGCTTTCACATCTATGATTAATAGGTCAAATGCACTTTCTGTACTAGTTTAATTTCTTCTGGCGAACTCGTGTGGATGCAGACACAGTACTCGGTGAGGGCAGAAGAAGCAGAAGGAATCTGGAGCGATAGATGGGAATGTGGATAAGCCCTACATATCAACATCTCAACAGGTAGCAGCCTGATGATCTCACCTCTGATGGCTATCATGCAGATCCTCTTCAGGAGGACTGCCCAGGGTGACGCCCTGGTAGTTCAACGTACGCAAGCCCGCACAGCCATTCACAGTTTTCGCACCTCGCTAACCTTGCTAACAAAACATGTGTCACAGCTTGAAACAATTGGAATGACTGAGCTTGGATGAATATCAATGGTGATGGCCAGGTTCATTAGTGTCTAGTCGTCTCGACCTGCTAAGTAGTCTACTGTAGGTGTCAGTCAGATGTTCTCTCTAAAGAAGTCACACTGGCTGATGGCTTCATGATGAACTAATTAAATTACAGTGATGCAAGGTAAATGCATAATTAAACACTGAAACACTAGTATTATACTTAACGCTAAAGTTAGCCCATTATGCAACTAAATAGAATAACATTTGATGCAGTATATTGTTGGCTAATAATTAGGTGATACTGATATACAGTATATTGTTGGCTAATAATTAGGTATACTACATTTAAGAGGTTATTTCAATCAGTGATGGCTCGCGTGCAGCCGTGCACGTGCGTGCGACATAGCCTCACTAAATCAACAGCACATTGCTGGCGGGTGTGGAAGAGAGTGTAGGGATCCGCTTTTGACCTTTCATTTACATACAGTTGTAAAATGCAAGTTATAAATATATAAAAACATTTCCTAACTGAACAATTACTAACCCTTCCCCGACCCTTCCTAGTACAAGAAAACGATCAAGTGCATGATTTACTTTATGACCATGATTGTCTGTTCTGCAACATGAAAAATAAATAAATAAATAAAATAAAAATAAACATGACAACAAAAAGAAAGACAGGTAGACAAAAATATAAACGTATATAATTTAAACATCCACAATCAAAGTTATGCTTCAGTTAGCTCTCTCCAGTTCTCGTCCCATATTTGGTATGTAATCCATTGCCCGACCCCAGATCTTCTGAAAGTGTAATATTTTTCCTTTCACATTATACATGATTTTTTCAGGTGTGCAATAGGATAGGAGTTCTGCCCACCATTTTTAGTCGGGGGAGGGGGTTCAGATTTCCAATGACAAAGAATACATTTTTTTGCAGCAGACATTGCTAACAGGGTAAATTTCTTCTCAAAGATGTTAAGGTTACTCAGCATAGAGACATCACCCACAATAGCTATTCGTGCGTCTGGAGTAATCGTTTTTCCAATAATTTTTGAAAGTTGTTCAAATATAAATTTCCAATAATAATTTAACGTCCGGCAGTTCCAGAACGTGTGGATTAAGTCCCCTTTAACATGTTGACATCGAAGACAATTGGGTGATGTCTCGTGGCTAAATTGATATAATCTGTGAGGTGTATAATACCGGTAAATTCTGTGTAATATATTAAATTGGGTTAACCTATGGTTGGTATTTGTTAAAGTTGTTTGGGAGTTCAGGAGCAATGTCTGCCATTCTTTCATGGTATATTTGTGTTTAATGTCTTTTTCCCATTTCTTTTTGTTGTTGTAGCATCTTATCATCCTTCTGTTCAGTGTTCATCAGTGTGTACATTTTAGATACCAGGCCCTTTGATGATTTTGTAGTGTTAAACAGTTTCTCTATTGGTGTTTCAGACATATGGGGATAGCTATAACTGTTATTTTTTACCCAATTCCGTATCTGTAGGTATTTAAAAAAGTTGGATGAAGGTAAATTATATTTCGCTCTCAGGGAATTAAAATCAGAAAAGATGCAAGAGTCTCTTATTTCACTGATTCCCTTGGTTCTCCAGTTTTCAGATATTCCATTACTAATCATTTTGGGGACACAAGGTTGTTCCACAGAGGCATGCTCATTAACAAGGTATTTTGATTTTGATTGTTTGAGAACCACCACTTAAAACCCATTAAAACTGGGAAAGTCATCCGTCATTTTACATTTCTTTGGCTATTCAAAAATAGCACATATACAAACCCATACTTGTAGATTTAGGAGAGTGGTCAAATGATATGGTGATCCTTGATCTGACCAGACCCCAATGCATCACTGTTGATCATCACAACTGCCTGAGCAGAAGGCAGAGAGCGATGACTATCCTCTAACTGTAGGACTATACTGGAATGCAACTGCCAAATAGAGCTTCCCTTTTTCTATTGAAGGAAGATTAAGGAAGAAATTAGGTTTTCTTCATTTTAATATGTACCGAGAGATTTTAGATTTGTTATTTTGTTTGTGGGTTTATTAGGTGTTTGCCTGTTGTGTGCTCCTACATTGCTTTTATAACTTATGTTGGCTGACTTTACATAGTATAGATCTTATACTTTGCTTTGCATTGTGGTTGTGCATTTCTGCATCTGCATTTCTTATGTTATCTTATCTGTTGTGTTTCTTTCTTGTTCCTGTTTACTGTCGGTGACATTTACAGAGAAAATTGTGCAATCCCCGTCAAGCACCTTGGCATACCGCTCATCAAGACACTGTAGCTCCAAGGGTACAGTTGACGATGGAGGATGAGTATGAGAGAGATGTGCTGTGATGAACTTTGCTAGAAAGTGGGTTGTACAGCTTGAGTCCATGCATAGAACAAATTACACGTGGTCCAGCCAAAGCTGGACACAATGTTGTGCCTAAGTTATTTACAGTTTTTTCAGAATCCACTTCCGTTTTGAATTTTAGTGTTTAAAGTTTGATTTTTAGACCTGTTTCGCCATGGTGAATAGAATCGCTAGTTAAGTTCATTTTATCACAGAGTAAGTTAGTTAGTCAGAGCACAGAAGCAACAGATAAAGATTATTGGCAATATTTAGACTTACGTAGGCTACCGGTATATCATGTATAAGGTGATATTCTACCAAAGATCACCATCACTTTATTAAGATTACATTGTAATCCTTTCTGAATTAACACTGTTGTAGCTATTTTTGTCTGAAATAGTGTGAAGGGAGATATTGCCTCCAGTTTTGTATTGATCTCTTTTGCCTTTTGAATGAGCATAACGGATGCCGGCTGAGTATTGTGTCACACTAACTAACATTGCTGGAGTGTTGCTGTAGTACTAGAATGGAGTATTGGTGGGTGGACATATGACTAGAATAATATATTGTTTCAATGGTGTTTTGAACACCCGGGCAGTATTTGCAAATGAAATTGCATAACTTACAGTCCAAAAGGCAATTATGTTTGACTCCGGCTGCTGTGCCTTTTTAGTTGAGCCTACTCCTGTGAAGTACAATCATTTCTATATACGTAATACGTGACAATATGTTTGTGTTTGTTTTCGTGGTCCTCATGGTTGAGATGGATAATGTGTCTCTAATCATCTGAAGGAATAGGCCTTTAATGAAGCTTTGTTCCGACTGCTGTTAATACAATCCTTATTTTAAGATCTCTATTGTCTTTCATTTTATAACGGGTGCGCAACTGTTGAACACAAACCACAATAAAAGTGGTTGCCAAATTCAGTATGTGTGATGATGTGTTGTGTGTTCTCAATAAATTAAAGAATATGGATATGGGACATTATATTTAATGTTAGGTGGGTTTCTGTGGGATTCACCGGTGGGTTTTGATTTTTGAAGGTGGGGTCCAGAGTGAGTTTCACAGTCATGGGCGGTGACTGGAGACCGGACCTGTCCACCAGGTTGGGTGCTTGGTCCTGGGGGGTCTGGGCGGGTTCTGGGGGGTTTCTGGGAGGTTGCATTGAGTTTACACAACAACAAAAAAAACAATTTCCCCCTCATTTATTTTTTCAATTTTCTTCTTCTTTTGTACTGTTTTGATTGATTGATTGATTGATTGAAAACTTTATTGAAAATTAATTCAAAAGGATACAGACACAAGAAAGCCGTTAGACTTGTTTTCGTTGTGGTCCTTTTGGGGAAAGGGGGACATGGGGAGTAACAAAACAAAACAGACAAAAACAAACCATTTTGTATTTTTGCCCTGTTCCTTTTGGGAAGCAACAGACAGACAGCAACAATTAGGCTGTATCTAAGGAGGTAGCTACTTCGTAAAAAAGCTATCAAGATAGCAAACGACCCCTCTCATCCACTCTGCGGGGAGTTCGAACTGCTTCCCTCTGGTAGACGGTACAACATTTTTTTAAATTATTTCATACCAAATGCCATTAAGGCACTAAATGTCTCGCTAGATTTGTTTGTTTTTCCAATGTATTTGCCACTGTTGTCCTGCACTTTTTTGCCATGAGAAAATAATTATGTTAAGTGTTGTTACTGTTGTTGTAACCGTTTGTTTTTTACTGTTGAGACCGAAGACGAATTTCCACACGTGGACAATAAATGAAACTAACTAACTAACTAACTAACGAAAGGGGGGCAGGAGACAAAGTCATAACAAGAAAAAAAAAAAAAAACCCAACCAAAAACCAATAAAAACTAGAAGATTTTCTTTGTTGTTTTTTAACCTATTCTAATCTAAATGGTCAGTATGGATTTTAAAATGTTATCAGCCAACCATCTTTTTAATGTGAATTTAAAGTTAAATGTGATCTGACAATAAAGTTGAATGTTGCCTCTCGATTTCCCCCGGGAAAGGATGAATGAAGAATTTAAATCATGAATGGGGGTGCTGTCATGGCACAAAATATTTTCAGATGGGCGTCTGCGGACAAATACATAATATAAAACATTAATTAGGGGGTCCTTGACATGAAAATGTTTGAGAACCACCACTAGTTAAAACCCATTAAAACTGGGAAAGTCATCCGTCATTTTACATTTCTTTGGCTATTCAAAAATAGCAGATCTAGGTACAAACCCGTACTTTTTTTCTTAATTTCTTTTCATATCGCTTTTGCAAACATTTTCGATGGTGACGTAATGACGATATGTTTTAGTGTTGGGAGGAATAATTGTTTCATGTTGCTCATTCTGATCATGTTTTATATGTCAGTTTTGACGTGGGCTTGGCTACATAGGCCTACACAGACCAATTAACTGCCTCATTCGTTCTTCAAGTTCATCAAGGGGCAAAGGAAAGATTTGCCTCCAGGATGGAATCTATAGGTAATCTTCTCGTCTTTTTCCCCAGGTGTAATGAAAGTTTGTTATCAGCGAGCCAGGTGCAGATTAGTTCATGCAGGGTCTTTTCAACCTGCGCAGTCTATTCCTGGCTCATTATATGGTGCTAATTTCAGCAGGGCAGAGTCAACTCATCCACAAACACGAGCAATTTTAGTCACAATTTACTCACAAATGTTTAAATGTAGGCTATGACTTGTTACGTGAGGTACGTCGTAGGCTACTGCTGATTTTAATTTACAATACAGGACTCAGGTTTAGGCATTTAAGCAGCCAAGTCTCTGAATGGGCGATTACTGATCATCATAACTCCTGAACCAAAAACGTATTTCCAGATGTTGTCCACAAGGGACACAATAATTACACTCTACAAGAGGGTCCACCTTGTTCAATTCATCAAAACATTTAGAGACGTACAAATAGACACTTATAAAGAACAGAACAGGAATTCATCATAAAGGAGGTAAAAAGGGGAAAGAAACATATACAGTGAGGGAAAAAAGAAAGGGGGGGGGATTCTGATTTTACGGGGGGCAGTTTCAAATTGCAGCCGTCCGTAGGTGCCCTTTGAGAGCGGTTTTGAAGGAGTCAAGGGATTTGCATGTCTTAATGACTGTTGGTAGGGTGGCATAGGAGCGAAAATAATTTAGTCCCTTGTTTGTGCTGAATCTGGGTTGCACATGGTTTGTTGCACTCCCCTGGTGTTGTGGGGTGGACTTCGTTAACATTAGGAAGTATTTAGACAGGTACATGGGTATCTTGGTGGTGTATCGAATCTTGTGGACCAGACCCATTGTAAGATGCTGTACTCTGTCGTCTACCCTAAGCCATTCCAGCCTGTCCAATGTCCAAGCTTCTGAAAGCTTATTCCTAATTCTTAACAAATATTACTGAAATGAGATGGAACATGAAATGCATACTTTTGCTACGTTGTTTCAACTCTCCATTCTTTCAATGAAGGCACAAATAAAACATACATGTAAAACAGTATGATATACAGACAAAGTGGGTCTAACCTAAAAACGGGGCTAATTATTTCGATAGGATGTGTGTGTGTGTGTGTGTGTGTGTGTGTGTGTGTGTGTGTGTGTTTGTGTGTGTGTGTGTGTGTGTGTGTGTGTGTGTGTGTGTGTGTGTGTGTGTGTGTGTGTGTGTGTGTGTGTGTGTGTGTGTGTGTGTGTGTGTGTGTGTGTGTGTGTGTGTGTGTGTGTGTGTGTGTGTGTGTGTGTGTGGACAGCTTGCATGTAAAATGACCCTCCCCTGTCCCCAGAACAAAGGTCTTCCAACATGGGTCTTCACCTTAAAGCAAGATGGCTGGCCCTTAATTGGTCTTTCTCTATCAGAAGCTAAACAAAGCATTGTTTAGGTTAAAAGCAATTCTGATCCTGACTCCCATTTGGGCATGTCAGTAACTCAGCTTCTCTATGTAAACTCCTAGGCTGATTCTGGAGTTAAAGTATTCAATTATGACATGAGAGACATAATGTCAAAATATACAACAATATCATCATAGTCTGGCAGAAACCTAATATCTCCATATTTAAACTTTGTTTTTTACTTGTAAATGTATGGCCTGTTTTGTGCAAAAGTAGTGAAAGTAGATGATGCATTGTGAGCTTGTAGATTTTAGCTATTTTTGAAAGAGAAAGTAGTTACCAGTGAGTGTTTTTTAATCAGACATTTTTAACCAATTAGCCTAATGTGTTTCTCCATTCCCTGAAAGCTAACCTTTTGGACATACAAGGTTTCCACCGGACAGTGACAATATGCAGACAGACAAATGAGATAGCTTTCACATCTATGATTAATAGGTCAAATGCACTTTCTGTACTAGTTTAATTTCTTCTGGCGAACTCGTGTGGATGCAGACACAGTACTCGGTGAGGGCAGAAGAAGCAGAAGGAATCTGGAGCGATAGATGGGAATGTGGATAAGCCCTACATATCAACATCTCAACAGGTAGCAGCCTGATGATCTCACCTCTGATGGCTATCATGCAGATCCTCTTCAGGAGGACTGCCCAGGGTGACGCCCTGGTAGTTCAACGTACGCAAGCCCGCACAGCCATTCACAGTTTTCGCACCTCGCTAACCTTGCTAACAAAACATGTGTCACAGCTTGAAACAATTGGAATGACTGAGCTTGGATGAATATCAATGGTGATGGCCAGGTTCATTAGTGTCTAGTCGTCTCGACCTGCTAAGTAGTCTACTGTAGGTGTCAGTCAGATGTTCTCTCTAAAGAAGTCACACTGGCTGATGGCTTCATGATGAACTAATTAAATTACAGTGATGCAAGGTAAATGCATAATTAAACACTGAAACACTAGTATTATACTTAACGCTAAAGTTAGCCCATTATGCAACTAAATAGAATAACATTTGATGCAGTATATTGTTGGCTAATAATTAGGTGATACTGATATACAGTATATTGTTGGCTAATAATTAGGTATACTACATTTAAGAGGTTATTTCAATCAGTGATGGCTCGCGTGCAGCCGTGCACGTGCGTGCGACATAGCCTCACTAAATCAACAGCACATTGCTGGCGGGTGTGGAAGAGAGTGTAGGGATCCGCTTTTGACCTTTCATTTACATACAGTTGTAAAATGCAAGTTATAAATATATAAAAACATTTCCTAACTGAACAATTACTAACCCTTCCCCGACCCTTCCTAGTACAAGAAAACGATCAAGTGCATGATTTACTTTATGACCATGATTGTCTGTTCTGCAACATGAAAAATAAATAAATAAATAAAATAAAAATAAACATGACAACAAAAAGAAAGACAGGTAGACAAAAATATAAACGTATATAATTTAAACATCCACAATCAAAGTTATGCTTCAGTTAGCTCTCTCCAGTTCTCGTCCCATATTTGGTATGTAATCCATTGCCCGACCCCAGATCTTCTGAAAGTGTAATATTTTTCCTTTCACATTATACATGATTTTTTCAGGTGTGCAATAGGATAGGAGTTCTGCCCACCATTTTTAGTCGGGGGAGGGGGTTCAGATTTCCAATGACAAAGAATACATTTTTTTGCAGCAGACATTGCTAACAGGGTAAATTTCTTCTCAAAGATGTTAAGGTTACTCAGCATAGAGACATCACCCACAATAGCTATTCGTGCGTCTGGAGTAATCGTTTTTCCAATAATTTTTGAAAGTTGTTCAAATATAAATTTCCAATAATAATTTAACGTCCGGCAGTTCCAGAACGTGTGGATTAAGTCCCCTTTAACATGTTGACATCGAAGACAATTGGGTGATGTCTCGTGGCTAAATTGATATAATCTGTGAGGTGTATAATACCGGTAAATTCTGTGTAATATATTAAATTGGGTTAACCTATGGTTGGTATTTGTTAAAGTTGTTTGGGAGTTCAGGAGCAATGTCTGCCATTCTTTCATGGTATATTTGTGTTTAATGTCTTTTTCCCATTTCTTTTTGTTGTTGTAGCATCTTATCATCCTTCTGTTCAGTGTTCATCAGTGTGTACATTTTAGATACCAGGCCCTTTGATGATTTTGTAGTGTTAAACAGTTTCTCTATTGGTGTTTCAGACATATGGGGATAGCTATAACTGTTATTTTTTACCCAATTCCGTATCTGTAGGTATTTAAAAAAGTTGGATGAAGGTAAATTATATTTCGCTCTCAGGGAATTAAAATCAGAAAAGATGCAAGAGTCTCTTATTTCACTGATTCCCTTGGTTCTCCAGTTTTCAGATATTCCATTACTAATCATTTTGGGGACACAAGGTTGTTCCACAGAGGCATGCTCATTAACAAGGTATTTTGATTTTGATTGTTTGAGAACCACCACTTAAAACCCATTAAAACTGGGAAAGTCATCCGTCATTTTACATTTCTTTGGCTATTCAAAAATAGCACATATACAAACCCATACTTGTAGATTTAGGAGAGTGGTCAAATGATATGGTGATCCTTGATCTGACCAGACCCCAATGCATCACTGTTGATCATCACAACTGCCTGAGCAGAAGGCAGAGAGCGATGACTATCCTCTAACTGTAGGACTATACTGGAATGCAACTGCCAAATAGAGCTTCCCTTTTTCTATTGAAGGAAGATTAAGGAAGAAATTAGGTTTTCTTCATTTTAATATGTACCGAGAGATTTTAGATTTGTTATTTTGTTTGTGGGTTTATTAGGTGTTTGCCTGTTGTGTGCTCCTACATTGCTTTTATAACTTATGTTGGCTGACTTTACATAGTATAGATCTTATACTTTGCTTTGCATTGTGGTTGTGCATTTCTGCATCTGCATTTCTTATGTTATCTTATCTGTTGTGTTTCTTTCTTGTTCCTGTTTACTGTCGGTGACATTTACAGAGAAAATTGTGCAATCCCCGTCAAGCACCTTGGCATACCGCTCATCAAGACACTGTAGCTCCAAGGGTACAGTTGACGATGGAGGATGAGTATGAGAGAGATGTGCTGTGATGAACTTTGCTAGAAAGTGGGTTGTACAGCTTGAGTCCATGCATAGAACAAATTACACGTGGTCCAGCCAAAGCTGGACACAATGTTGTGCCTAAGTTATTTACAGTTTTTTCAGAATCCACTTCCGTTTTGAATTTTAGTGTTTAAAGTTTGATTTTTAGACCTGTTTCGCCATGGTGAATAGAATCGCTAGTTAAGTTCATTTTATCACAGAGTAAGTTAGTTAGTCAGAGCACAGAAGCAACAGATAAAGATTATTGGCAATATTTAGACTTACGTAGGCTACCGGTATATCATGTATAAGGTGATATTCTACCAAAGATCACCATCACTTTATTAAGATTACATTGTAATCCTTTCTGAATTAACACTGTTGTAGCTATTTTTGTCTGAAATAGTGTGAAGGGAGATATTGCCTCCAGTTTTGTATTGATCTCTTTTGCCTTTTGAATGAGCATAACGGATGCCGGCTGAGTATTGTGTCACACTAACTAACATTGCTGGAGTGTTGCTGTAGTACTAGAATGGAGTATTGGTGGGTGGACATATGACTAGAATAATATATTGTTTCAATGGTGTTTTGAACACCCGGGCAGTATTTGCAAATGAAATTGCATAACTTACAGTCCAAAAGGCAATTATGTTTGACTCCGGCTGCTGTGCCTTTTTAGTTGAGCCTACTCCTGTGAAGTACAATCATTTCTATATACGTAATACGTGACAATATGTTTGTGTTTGTTTTCGTGGTCCTCATGGTTGAGATGGATAATGTGTCTCTAATCATCTGAAGGAATAGGCCTTTAATGAAGCTTTGTTCCGACTGCTGTTAATACAATCCTTATTTTAAGATCTCTATTGTCTTTCATTTTATAACGGGTGCGCAACTGTTGAACACAAACCACAATAAAAGTGGTTGCCAAATTCAGTATGTGTGATGATGTGTTGTGTGTTCTCAATAAATTAAAGAATATGGATATGGGACATTATATTTAATGTTAGGTGGGTTTCTGTGGGATTCACCGGTGGGTTTTGATTTTTGAAGGTGGGGTCCAGAGTGAGTTTCACAGTCATGGGCGGTGACTGGAGACCGGACCTGTCCACCAGGTTGGGTGCTTGGTCCTGGGGGGTCTGGGCGGGTTCTGGGGGGTTTCTGGGAGGTTGCATTGAGTTTACACAACAACAAAAAAAACAATTTCCCCCTCATTTATTTTTTCAATTTTCTTCTTCTTTTGTACTGTTTTGATTGATTGATTGATTGATTGAAAACTTTATTGAAAATTAATTCAAAAGGATACAGACACAAGAAAGCCGTTAGACTTGTTTTCGTTGTGGTCCTTTTGGGGAAAGGGGGACATGGGGAGTAACAAAACAAAACAGACAAAAACAAACCATTTTGTATTTTTGCCCTGTTCCTTTTGGGAAGCAACAGACAGACAGCAACAATTAGGCTGTATCTAAGGAGGTAGCTACTTCGTAAAAAAGCTATCAAGATAGCAAACGACCCCTCTCATCCACTCTGCGGGGAGTTCGAACTGCTTCCCTCTGGTAGACGGTACAACATTTTTTTAAATTATTTCATACCAAATGCCATTAAGGCACTAAATGTCTCGCTAGATTTGTTTGTTTTTCCAATGTATTTGCCACTGTTGTCCTGCACTTTTTTGCCATGAGAAAATAATTATGTTAAGTGTTGTTACTGTTGTTGTAACCGTTTGTTTTTTACTGTTGAGACCGAAGACGAATTTCCACACGTGGACAATAAATGAAACTAACTAACTAACTAACTAACGAAAGGGGGGCAGGAGACAAAGTCATAACAAGAAAAAAAAAAAAAAACCCAACCAAAAACCAATAAAAACTAGAAGATTTTCTTTGTTGTTTTTTAACCTATTCTAATCTAAATGGTCAGTATGGATTTTAAAATGTTATCAGCCAACCATCTTTTTAATGTGAATTTAAAGTTAAATGTGATCTGACAATAAAGTTGAATGTTGCCTCTCGATTTCCCCCGGGAAAGGATGAATGAAGAATTTAAATCATGAATGGGGGTGCTGTCATGGCACAAAATATTTTCAGATGGGCGTCTGCGGACAAATACATAATATAAAACATTAATTAGGGGGTCCTTGACATGAAAATGTTTGAGAACCACCACTAGTTAAAACCCATTAAAACTGGGAAAGTCATCCGTCATTTTACATTTCTTTGGCTATTCAAAAATAGCAGATCTAGGTACAAACCCGTACTTTTTTTCTTAATTTCTTTTCATATCGCTTTTGCAAACATTTTCGATGGTGACGTAATGACGATATGTTTTAGTGTTGGGAGGAATAATTGTTTCATGTTGCTCATTCTGATCATGTTTTATATGTCAGTTTTGACGTGGGCTTGGCTACATAGGCCTACACAGACCAATTAACTGCCTCATTCGTTCTTCAAGTTCATCAAGGGGCAAAGGAAAGATTTGCCTCCAGGATGGAATCTATAGGTAATCTTCTCGTCTTTTTCCCCAGGTGTAATGAAAGTTTGTTATCAGCGAGCCAGGTGCAGATTAGTTCATGCAGGGTCTTTTCAACCTGCGCAGTCTATTCCTGGCTCATTATATGGTGCTAATTTCATTTGTCCCTGTCCGAGACCAGCAGGGCAGAGTCAACTCATCCACAAACACGAGCAATTTTAGTCACAATTTACTCACAAATGTTTAAATGTAGGCTATGACTTGTTACGTGAGGTACGTCGTAGGCTACTGCTGATTTTAATTTACAATACAGGACTCAGGTTTAGGCATTTAAGCAGCCAAGTCTCTGAATGGGCGATTACTGATCATCATAACTCCTGAACCAAAAACGTATTTCCAGATGTTGTCCACAAGGGGGAGCTGGTGATTTATCTTTATAACAAATTCAGATTGTTACATGGAGAGCAGTGGTTCTCAAACCTTTTCATGTCATGGACCCCCAAATTGACACTAATTAGCCCACGCTCCCCCATTTGAAAAGATATGCCAGGGACCCCCATAAGAGAAGATTTTCACGGCTGTAGCAGTGTTTTTCAACCCGTTTAAATTCAAGGACCCCCCAGTTTGACATGCATTAGTCTACGGACCCCCATTTAATGGCATTTCTATCTCTCATGGGACCCCCAATTTATATTGTAAAATCAATGTTAATTTAACTCTGAGAGTGTACAAATGGAACCAAATGGACCCGTATTTGGTTCTATTTGTATAGTTACAGACCCATAAGGGTCCATTTGGTTCCAAACTATCATTTAGCTGGGGAACCCCCTGGAACTCCCTCAAGGACCCCTGGGGGTCCCCGGACCCCAGGGATCCTGCACAAATCACGTTCATATTGTAATGTTCATTTAATAAATTAACATGGGAGAATAACAGAATGAGAGAGTAGCCTATATTGGCACATCTACTGGATGGCTGGGGCAGGACCAAACAGTGGATAAGGCATTATAAAAAATATAGAAGTCCGCACACTGTAACTTTGTAAAGCCTTAATTGACTGGGAGCTTTCAAAGTTACAGTGTGACTTTGTAAAGCAAGTTAATCTATAATCTATAGATTAACGTTTCTTCATCAGAATGCTCAGGTTAATTAATAGGTATACTTCATGAGAATCTACCTCCCTTTCGATGCTATAGGGCCCTCCCTGGGAGATGGAGTGTTGAGGTAGAGCTCACAAAGTAATAATAATAATAAACTTTATTTGTATAGCACTTTTCATACCTAAATGCAGCTCAAAGTGCTTCACAGGGCAAAAATAAAATACAATAAAGCACAATTAGTTAAAATGATAAAACAATGGCAAAGAACAAAATTGAATATAAGAACATAAAATAAATAAAAACAAATAAAAACAAATAAAAACACCACATGCAGCAAATCAGTCAGGACAGGGTAGGAACGTGCATATTAAAACTCAATTAAAAGCAATGTTGTAGAAGTGGGTCTTGAGCTGAGCTTTAAAAATGTCTACAGAGGCTGCCTGACGAAGGTAAAGTGGGAGCTTGTTCCATGCCGACGGCCCGTAGAAAATAAAAGCTGCTTCCCCGTATTTTTTAGTTGCCATTTTTTTTGGCAACGCGAGCAGGCCAGCAGTGGAAGACCTTAGGAGGCGGTTTGGGACATATTTAGGCAGGCAGTCATGTAGGTAGGAAGGTGCGAGACCATTGAGAGCTTTATAGACAAGTAAAATAATTTAAAAATCAATCCTAAAAACAACCGGAAGCCAGTGCAGTGATGCCAAAACTGGAGTAATATGTTCTAGTTAAAACTCTGGCTGCTGCATTGGTCAAGTTGTAATCTGTCAGTTGTTTTCTTAGGCAGTCCTGAAAAAAGTGCATTGCAGTAGTCAAGCCGAGAAAAAACAAAGGCGTGGATTAGCGTTTTTGCATCGTCCAAGGACAAATAGGCTCTGATTCGTGCAATATTTAATATAAGTACTATCAGCTCGCAGTGCTTACCACACTTCTGATCATGCCCCTTAGTTGCTGCTACTCATAAAATGTGAGTATACTTTTCCCATTTCCCTCCAGCCCATGGAGAAGCATGAAAGACGGCTGCCACAGGCTCCCAGGACTTCTTGTGTTGCGTCAGATGGTTACCAATGTACAATATTTACCTTCTGAGATGCAGTGGTGTAGAATGCACCAGAAATACCAGAGACTGTTCAACCTCTCAGTGCAGTCGCTGTACCGCACAGGCGCACACAATCTTCGTTCCTACTCTCACCGATGGTCATGAAGTGTGGGGTCACGACCGAAAGAATATGGTCGCGAATACAAGCGGCCCGAAATGAGTTTTCTCCGACGGGTGGCTGCCTGGCACCTCCCTTAGAGATAGGGTGAGAAGTTCAGTCACGAGAGAGACTCGGAGTAGAACCGCTGCTCCTTCGCCTGGAAAGGAGCCAGCTGATGGTGGTTCGGGCATCTGGTTAGGATGCCTCTCGGGCGCCTCCCGAGCGCACATCCGACTGGGAGAAGACCCCGGGGCAGACCAAAACGCAGTTGGAGGAAATCCATCGACTCACCGGCCTTGGAACACCCAGGAGGAAGTCACTAATGTTGCTCTGGAGAGGGAAGTCTGGAGCGCTCTGGTGGAGCTGTTCATGCCCCCGCGACCCGACTACGGATAAGCGGTTGAAGATGGATGGATGTTCAACCTCTCAGGTGGTGGCTGTGTAGCATCACAGGACACTGACAGAAGGGGATTCCCCCACTCCCCAGCATGTCTCCCAGGGTGCACACATAGTTTTTTGTTGCGTTATTGTCAATGATGTTATTTACCAGGGGAATGTACATGTGTGCTATATGTGGTGTAACCATGTGGTACAGTGTCAATCATGGGGCGCACCCCCCCTCTCCCTTTCTCCAAATTGCGTCAGGATTGGTTTGGTTTTGTGGTTGAATTATAAATAATAATAATGAAATAATAATATATAGTTATAAATAATGGCTCTGGGTCCACTCGTAATTACATGATTACATGACACTTTTATGATCAGCAATCTGATTCTTATAGACATCACGATGCTGAGTTGTTTTGCATCTCACTTATTCCACCTGACCTGCAGTCATCATTTATATGTTGCATAATGTATAAATTTACCCAGGAGATCCACTGTTACACAATCTGTTATAAGTTCTTGCACTCTCTCTCCCCCTCCCTCCCCGTGTGTGTGTGTGTGTGTGTGTGTGTGTGTGTGTGTGTGTGTGTGTGTGTGTGTGTGTGTGTGTGTGTGTGTGTGTGTGTGTGTGTGTGTGCGCGCGGTGCGCGCGCGGTGTGGTCAGGGTAGGAATTCAAACTTGGATTGATGAATAAGGAATTGTTTCCACATCAGTTTGTGTTGGTTCTCACAGTGTGGCGTTGACAGGCCGCTCTGCCTGTCATTGTGATTGTAACACTGGGGGTTTCTCTTTGTTTCTGCCTGAAGGACATGAACTGCTCCTCCAGAAACAGGCCCAAACGCGGCACAAAAGCATGTAGGGATTATTAGTTCCACATCCACAACCAGGGCAGAATCATATGAGGAATCTCCTCCGGCACGTGGTGCAAAGAACCTATACCATTGAACCATTAACACTGATATACAGACAGAGAGGTCCTGACTCTTAAATAGACACGGAGTCGATGCAACGATATACTACTGCAGAACATTTCCCAGAGCAGGAAAACATGGCTCAGTGACTGGTTGTTTCCAAAGATTACATTGACTTTGGATTTTGTTCGCCAGCGATCAAAATCATGGTGGTTGAAGAGACTGTTAAAGTTAAGGCCAGACCGCACCAATGCAAAGACGCAACTGCTTGCAACAAAACAGTTTTAAGGCCAGTCCACACCAATGCAACTCCTTGTATAACTGCCATTAATTGGGGATAAGTAGTTGCATGTTCAAGGAGTTGCATTGGTGTGGATTGGCCTTTACTGTGGTTTGATGCTATCTTGAAGTTTAGTTTGAGGTTGAACTTGACATTAGCTTGAAGAAAGGGGTCCAGATAATATGTGTTTATATAGGGCGCTCTGTGAGGAAGAGAGACTGTGACAGAGGCTTATAAGTGAGAGGTTATTCAGTGGTTTGACATCTATCACAAACAGGTCACGTTCCGTTCCGATTTAAAATGTGGCAGTATCGGGTCGGGTCTGAAAGTTGCCGTTACCGACCGGAGCTATTCTGTAGGTTTCAGTTTGATACTTGATCCAGACCTTTAAAGAGCTCCACCTCCACTTCTCAAAAGGAGATTTTCCACAAATTTAAAAAACTTAATTCTCTTTGACATGTTGTTGTTAAACATCCGCATCATTCTGCTTGTAAATTAATAATGTTACATTTTTACAAGCTTATTCACTTATTCTTATCTGATTCCATGCTCCATAATGGCATGGAATAAGAAACTCTCTGTTCAATCTTATAAGCACACCACAGATTGATAGAAAAGTTGTTGTTGTTGTTGTACAAATTAAACCAATGGATTTTGGTTTCCATGACAACATAAAGACATTATGTTGGGATTTTGCAAGAACCATATAAAAGCAGCTCTGAGGTCGGTCCTTAAAGTCAATTAATGGGTTTATGAGGAGAGGCTGGAGAAAGGATAAATTAGCCACATTGACTCTCATTGAAATGCTATTGAAGGCTCCGCTGACAGGTGGCATTCATCTGAGAGCTGAATGGAGTCTTAACAACAAAACAATGAACCATGAGGTCAACACATGGCGGGCTTATATAAAGGCTAATTGAGGGCCTTATATTCATGGGCAGACTAAAACCCCACATCCCTTCCCCTCCTCACCCTCGCTTCTTCCTCTCCTCTCTCTCCGCCTTGTCTTTGTGTCTGTAAAGTTTCTTAAGACCGTTTGTTCCATGCCTATATCCAGTATAAAGATTATGGTAAGGAGGCAGCTCTCTCTGTGTGTGTGTGTGTGTGTGTGTGTGTGTGTGTGTGTGTGTGACTGTGTGTGCGTGTGTGTGTGTGTGTGTGTGTGTGTGTGTCATGCGTCACGGACACCACGCTAGAGGACGGTTCCTTTCCGGCTCCGCTCCCTCTCTCATTCCCATTCATGATGACCGTTCAGGGCAGGCCGCCATTGTCCCACCACACACACACCCTGCCGGTCATGATCAGCCAATAGGAGGCCCAGCCAGGCGTGCACGAACAACATAGCGATGCCCTCATTAACAAAAAAAAAGCTCTTTCATAGGTGTCTTTAGCGCGGAAAAAACCATCTGTGCCTCTCCTCCTGCAGCGTGAACAGGATCATTGAGTCTCACAGAAGAATGGACTCCGTTTGTGTTCTATATAAGAATGGTTTCACAGCACATCTGCCCGTGTTCCATTCACTCCCCATTGAGCCTATACTATCGTTTAGCACACTCAATTAAGCCCTCATAATCCCTTTATTGAAAGCGCGGGGGGGGGGGGGGGGGGCTCTGTGGACAAGTGGCAAGTGGCAACAAATGAGCCTTTAGCGAGCGTTTTGCGTGGACAAGTGGCAACAAATGAGCCTTTAGCGAGCGTTTTGTTTGGAAGGGGAGGGAGTCTCGGTTTAGAGATTGATGTGAGACGAATCGATGCACTGGCTGTGTGGTGGAAAAGGAGTATGTGACACCGCAGCTGCCGATAATCCGCTGGCGTGCTCCCTCGGCTATTCTTCGGCCATTTGTTCTCCTGGTTTACGGGCCTGCCTTTTCACTCTGTGAAACTAGTTACAATGAATTAGAGCGGTGGTTCTCAATCTCAACACCGCTCGATCTGGACCGTTAGCGTATTATTATTATTTCAAGCAATCCTCAAGGACCTAACCCCAGCCAACCATCACCTCCCCACAACGTTATATACATCGCATAATACAGTCATTTAAAGGTTTCATTTATTTGGGGTGGTGTGAGCTTGTAGATCAGCACAACAGTGTTTTTAAGCTGTGCGACACCGACCCAGCTATAGCCAGAGCCCAGATGTATACATGGATGGATGGATGGAGATGACTGGAATGGACACGCCTCATCAGTCTCATCATGTACAATGTGTATGTCTTTTGCACCTTATAATGTCTAATCCCATGTGCGTATACCTGTAGTTTGTGGACCTATATGCCGAAGTGTTACCACCTTTATATCTAAAGCTAATGCACCAGTGTACGTACATGGTGTAACTTTATGTACCTTATGTCTAACATAATATGTTAGACATAAGGTAAGGTATATTATTATAATATAGTATAGTATATTATACTGTACCTGCTGCTATGTGTACGTAACGTGCCTCTCCTTGACAAGTTTTGGAGGGCCCAGCTTTGTGTGTTTGTGTGTACCACATCTGTGATGATTTGATTGTCCAGTTTTGTGTGTATGTACTGTATGTCCCACATAGTGATGATTTGATTGGCTGAGCACTGCAGACTGCAGTGAGCACAGAATGTGTATCACATTCGTGTTGATTTTATTGGCTGTGCTCGCTGATGGTGATTTGACGATGTGCTGTATGATGATGAAGCCAGAACCACACCAATGGGTTGCCATACACTGTACAACTCGACTAACACTAAAACCGTCGCGTACCGTCTCAACCCTTTGTGTGGTTTGAGCTAAAGAGCCCACTTCACACAAGTGTGATTTTTCTTTACGGTTTGACTCTCTCTCTTTTTCCCCCTTCTTTCTGAAAACAACAAAATCCATGGAGCTTTCCACAAAAACATATTTTACCCACCTCTTTAAACCTGTTAACCTGTGATGTGGCAATATAAAGTGGATGACATAGGCATACACTGGACCTATGTAGCGGTGTCCATGATGAGTTTTAGGAGTTCAGTGCACCTTGCTCACAGGCATCGATGCCCAGAAAGTGAACCGTCACCTCTCCTGCCAATCCATAACTCCATCCATAGGGGATGGATGGTAACCGCAAGGTTGCCAGTTTGATCCCGGGCTCCCCCCAGAGTTAGTGTCGAAGTGTCCTGAACCCCTAATTGCTCCTGATGTGCTGGTTGGTGCCTTGCATGGTTTCCGCTGCCATCGGTGTATGAATGTGTGTGTGTGTGTGTGTGTGTGTGTGTGTGTGTGTGTGTGTGTGTGTGTGTGTGTGTGTGTGTGTGTGTGTGTGTGAATGGGCGAATGTGTAATGCACAATCTATGTAAAGCGCCTTGGATAAAGGTGCTGTATAAATGCACCATTTACCATTTACACTGGAGTCCTGCATATCAATCAATATACAGTATATGGAGTTATGGACTGAGCTACTGAACATAAAACATCCGTTAGGATTCATATCATTGTATATATTCATTGATAGATAGAGGTGTTGCATTGAATGAAAAGAATATCATATTATGGTTTGTAATGTGTCTATTTCAAAGTTGTGCCAAGAGGAAGTTATTGGATTGAGTGAATCATGGATGATGAAGTCTGTAGAGAAATGCAGAGCTTTCGATTATCCATTGTGATTTGTGAAGACTCCCCACTGTTATGTTATGAGTTGTCCATGTACATCTAAGTCTGTGTACTTGAACTTGAGATACATGCAGTGTACTTGATTATGTATTGTGTACTGCCTGTATACTGTAGCATACTTTATAGATAGGCTACGAGAGACATCTCAGCGCCAGCAAGGTCAGCCTTGCTGCATTAGTCACGGCACTTTGTCTCATATCTTATTGTCACGTCATTAGGATCCAGCACTATATGTTCCTATTTGTGTAATAAACTTAATTTGTGAACCTTTGGCGTGATACTGTCTCGCGTCGCGTTATTGTTCTCCCGGGCCCGCCGCCGCCGCCGACGTAGGCTACCAATTAAGGAATCCTTCAACCGGATTATCACACACCACCCAGCCTGGACACACTATATCAGTCTGTCAGAACCATGACGGGGGTCCAGTTTAGAAAATACAACACGCATAATACCATGGTTTGAAAAATGAGCTGAAGCTTGTGAAACTGGCTGGGATTCTCTTCCTTTGTTATGGTGCTGTAAACAATTATGGCTACAAGCAGCAATCCATAAAACACTTATAGAGTTTTAATACGTTGTTAAATCCCTTTTCCCAGAGCTGCTATAGTGACATAGGACTCTTTCAGATGAGATCAGGGCTGTGTCTCTGTGTGTGTGTGTGTGTGTGTGCGTGTGTGTGTGTGTGTGTGCGCGCGCGCGCGTGCGTGCGTGCAAGCGTGTGTGTTTTTTGTTTGTGTGTGCAGACTGTGCGTAAGTGTGTGCACTTGCACGTGTAAGAGCGTGAGTCTGTGCTTGTGCGCATGCATTTTTGTGTGAGGGTTTGTGTGCAATGTGCATATATGCATGCATGCGATGCGTGCGTGTATACTTGCAAAAGAGCGAGAGTGCGTGCGTAATCGCTCTAGTGTGTCAAAAAGTGAAGAGAGTGTCGGAAAGCTGAACACCAAAGTGGCGCAAAACCATGTCTTCCTTCCATGACATCACTGACAAAAACAAGAATAATTCACATGCCTTGTTTTCTACTGTCAACGGGGCTATAACAAACACGCCTGTGTCCCTATAGCATCTGAACTTTCATCCATGCAGGGGCCTCCTCCTTCAACTGACAAAATTCGGACCAAAATTAGACATGCAGTCAGTGCATCTATATCGGGTACAGGATATGCGTGTCCACTTAAAAGCTAATTCAGATATCATGAGATCTGTTTTATCTGATCCATGCAACCATGAAACCCGGAGGACATTACAACATGAGAAACCCTCCGCCTGCCCCGCCTTGATATTCTGCCAACAAGGCCTTTTTCCTATAGATGTTTTCCGCCGCAAATTACCAGTAAACTTCTTCTCTCAGGTTCTTTTTTTTCTTCCCACAAGCCGTAAAAAAC
>NC_137864.1:3265005-3295005 GCF_963924005.1 Protomyctophum bolini | reverse complement strand
GTTCGAACTGGAAAGGAAACATAGTCCGTCCTGCACTGAAGTTCATTCGGCTGAGTCTGTATTTCCAATTGTCATGTTTGGTAAACTAGCTTCCCTGTGTTTTTTAAACAAGGTCTGACCTTGTTGACAAGTTGCTGTATTCATTTTTTTCCACCACTGAGCCTTTTGATTTAGAAAGACTCGTCAGAAGAACTATATTAAGCTAAACTTGTCCATGCAGAATAAGCTTTGTCTGTACTGTGAGGGAAATGTACAAACTGTATAAACTCACTGCCCAGTGGTCACAATCCTCAACTCCTCCAGCTCACAACATTATGCTGCTGTACAAGTGTATTGTAGATTCTTGTCTACTCTATTATATTCCAGTATATTGTATTCCAATGCATGTCATGTATATCCTAACAAAAGAGTTAGATACACTACATGAAATATATGGGAAAGGAAGAAAAGCTAACCCTAAAAACATTGAGAACATAGAACATTTTCAAGTGGCATTTCTTTATCTGCCTATAGTGAGAATGTACACGCAACGTTTATTGCATGCTGTGTTCATGACTTGAGACATTTTGTTCTAAACGGATAGCACTCTTGCAAACTTTGGAAGCCAATCTTAGCCAATCGGGAGACGGGCGGAGACAACAATGAACAACAGTAGATTACATGTTTTACCTTGATGCGTTATATTTTCTTTTGTGTGTTTGTTGTTGTATTGTTTATTTCTGTTTTTTGTTGCATTCTGTGTTTTTATTTCTTTACTGCACAGCTGCCCCCCTTTGCCAACTTGTAGACTTATGTACTGTTCTTTATGAACTTTTAATCTTTTAAACCAATGACCTCTTCCTACAGGAAAGGATTCCATATACAGTAAGCCTTCTGGCTTCTTCCTTTCCTTGTATTTTTGTTTCTTTGATATGTTATTGTCTATTCTTTGTACTACATGCTAAATAAATAAACCTAAACCTATAAACCTAAACAGTATACAGCATTATAATCCAAAACCATGTCAGACAGTACAGCACACTGTTCACGCTCAAGAACTAATCACTCAGTATCGACCAAGCAGAGTTTGTATAAGACGGTGAGATCTTCTGTACACTCAAAAGAGGAGTTATAACAGTCTGTGTGACCGGAGGACATTTCTGGATGGTTTTGTTGTGGTATATACTTGCTAATAAAAATGTATCAGAGGGCTGAGACAAGGCCTGGGAATGGAGCCATGGAGAGCAGCGCGTGTGTGTGTGTGTGTGTGTGTGTGTGTGTGTGTGTGTGCGTGTGTGTGTGTCTGTGTTTCTGTGCGTGCGTGTGTGTGTGCGTGTGTGCGTGGATCCTGGCAGCGCTCCAAACAAAACCATGCCAGAAGGCTGTACATTTTCATCCTCCTTGAAATGTGACCTCAGAAATTGTTCTCTCACACCACACACATGTACACAGCAGCTTTTAGGATGTTAGATAACAGAGCTGCAAACCACCACAATATGCCACATAGCGCTTTCTCTCCAGCAAACGAGGGAAACTATACTGATCAACTTCACGTTTGGCTGCATGGCGCCGAGGTAATTTAGAACAGGGGTTCCCAAACGTTAAAGATATATATATCTCTCTCCGGGACCCAGACTTACAATATGAATTAAAAACGTAACCATGTTATGTTATACCGCCCACATTGTGACGTGTTGTGAGCTTAAGTATAAATCTCCTAGCAAATGTGCAATTTCTTACGTTTTTTTTTAGTGTTTTGTGAAACAAGAATTGCAAAAAAAAATTATAGAAGGGGAAAAAGGAAAAAAAAGCGATATGTAGGCTATACCGGTACTTGTGAGTCACACAAACCCACACAAATGTGTCTAGGAATCCAAGAATGGAGCTATATACTTGACCCCATTTGGGTGATTTAGACATTCCGGAGAGCAAACTGTATAGCAGCTTTCACGCTCTCTCTACCTCCTTCAAAACACGATGACCATGTGTATAGTGTACACGCTTTCAATTCAAAGGAGCGCAGAGAGAACATCAGAGCGCTGCGGTTCACGGCTCCGATGCCTTTCATAAACTGACACAGGGATGCACATGAAGGATCTCCACCCCAGTGTCTCCAACACACTAGGTCCCCCAGAGAGGACAATAGAGCCAATTGTCAGTTCGCCGTTCATCAATAATTCATGAGAGTTGAGGGTTTATATATATACGCCAGTATCTCTGCATCTCAGCATCACACATTTACATTATACGTTACATCATATCACAGTTTTTGTACTTTTCTTTTTGTATGTATGTGTATGTTTATTTTTTCCATTCATAGGATTTTTTCACTTTTATTTAAATTCTACTTTAGCAGACAGTCACTTCCCAATCATTAAGTTGGAATCCAGTTGTAAGTCTGAGACAGTTGTGTGTGGATGAATGAGCACTACAAATGTCACTCTCTCTCTCTCTCTCTCCTAGTCTGCACACTCTCTCGCTCTCCTCTGTCTGTTTCTCTCTCTTTCACACTGCCACTCACTTGTCAATCTGTCAGTCCTTTTGTAACCGAGATGCAGAAAAGATATTCTTCTCTTCTCTTCTCTTCTCTTCTCTTCTCTTCTCTTCTCTTCTCTTCTCTTCTCTTCTCTTCTCTTCTCTTCTCTTCTCTTCTCTTCTCTTCTCTTCTCTTCTCTTCTCTTCTCTTCTCTTCTCTTCTGTCTGTCTGTCTGTCTGTCTGTCTGTCTGTCCTGTCTGTCTTGTCTGTCCTGTCAGTAGTGTCATTGTGGAGAAAAGGCTCATAAAGATGCTGTGCCTGGAGGTATAACAATAGGGAGTCAGAACGGAGCAAGGCCTTCAAAGGACTACCAGCTCCAACCAGCACTGTAATTACAAAGCTGTTCTGCCCTTTAAAAAAAGGGGAGCCAGTTAGATGACTGCAGATCCCCGGTGATGATCTGCAAATGAATGGAAAACACCACAATGAGACCCTTAAAAAAGGGTAAAAAAAAAATGCTGAGCTGGCTGCTTGGGTGCTGTCTGTCTGTGGCCCGCGAAACACACGCCACTCCTGCACTCAGCATCATTTATAGCTTAACACCGAAGTATGCTGACCAAAGTACTGAAACATTCTGTTAAGGTCCGACGCACGTCAGCCAAGTTGTGGGTGGAAGCAATTAAGGGTCATTGCCAAGCTGGCTTTGCGGTGGACAATTTTTGCCAAAATTATATTTTTGCCGTTGACATACAAATGACCGGACAATAGTGTTACCAGGAACACACAAAGATGAATATATCTTTAAATATGAATATATACGGCGCAGTGGTTCTCAAATAAGCAGGTCGAGATGTAGTTATTTGAGGTGGTCCAAAATGGAGCAGAGTCACTTTGAGTGTGTACAGGTGGAACCGAATGGACCCATACAGTAGTACAGTACAGTACAGTACAGTACAGTACAGTACAGTACAGTACAGTACAGTACAGTACAGTACAGTACAGTACTGTACAGTACAGTACAGTACAGTACAGTACAGTACAGTAGAGTTATGTGCGTCCTTGACAATAAAACGTAGTTTTATTATAGCAAATCAGTGTCATACATTTTCTGAAGTAAACCTGGAGACTGACATGATTCAGCAGTTGATTCTCATGATCAAAATGAGAACATTATAATAACCAATTCGTTTTTGAGTGATTGATTGATTGATTGATTGATTGATTGAAATATGTATTAACAGTTTGCAGAATTACAGTACATTTCAAGCACAACCCAAAACAAAAGACTTAACTGTGAGTGGACGACCCAATAAAGCATTACACTTGTTTACAAGAGGGTCCACCTTGTTCAATTCATCAAAACATTTAGAGACGTACAAATAGACACTTCTATATAGCCAAAGAACAGAACAGGAATTCATCATAAAGGAGGTAAAAAGGAAAAAGAAACATATACAGTACAGTGAGGGGGAAAACAAAGGAGTTGGGGGGGATTCCGATTTTACGGGGGGGCAGTTTCGAATTGCAGCCGTCCGTAGGTGCCCTTTGAGAGCGGTTTTGAAGGAGTCAAGGGATTCACATGTCTTAATGACTGTTGGTAGGGCGTTCCACATTTTGGTGGCATAGGAGGGAAAATAATTAGTGCCTTGTTTGTGCCGAATCTGGGTTGCACATGGTTTGTTGCACTCCCTCTGGTGTTGTGGGTGTGGACTTCGTTAACATTAAGGAAGTATTTAGACAGGTACATGGGTATCTTGGTGGTGTATCGAATCTTGTGGACCAGACCCATTGCAAGATGCTGTACTCTGTCGTCGACTTAAGCCATTCCAGCTTGTCAAAGTGGGCAGGGGTGAGGTGGGTTCGGGGGGGTGAGGCCAAGTAGGAGCCTGACCAGTTTGTTTTGGGAGGTCTGGAGCCTTGTTTTAAGGGCCTTTGAGGTATAGGTAATTTCATCTTTTCGTGTGATAATGTTGTCACCCACTCTAACCAAGAAGCCATCTGCCTTGCTGAGATTACTATTTGATCCGAAGAGAATGGATTACGTTTTTCCCAGGTGTATAAGGATATAGTTTGTTATCAGCGAGCCAGGTGGAGGTGGTATAGAGTCATGGCCCCGTGGGGGTCCTTGAAATTCAAAAGTGTGAGAACCACTGTAAACTGTTGTGGGGTGCATGGTCCTTGAAGATTGTTGGGAATTTGCTATAGTAGTCAAGAGCTAACTGTTCCAGACGACCCTTTCCCCCTGCAGGGTCTCAGGTACTATATGTCGTAAAAAAACAGCCCAAAACGTTGACTGATAGTATGTTGGCTGTGTCTAGTCAGGGGCTCGTAAAAATAGTCTTATAAGTACAGAAGGTTCCCTGATCAATGCTCCAAATAAAACCTTCTTCATTCCTCTGCTGGCTGTAGGGGTGCCAAACTATATGACTGGTATTCAAACAAGGGTCGACATACAAGGAAAATAAGGGGACACCCAGAAAAAGAAAATCTCACTGTACAATGTACAGTGTTTCTATATGACGTTGCTGTCGTCGGAGCATAAATCTCTCATCTCCATATTTTAACTTTTTTTGTGATTTCCGTAAATTGAATGCCCTACTAAAGGTCCAGTTTACTAAGTCTAGACTAGAGGGGTCCTAAGTGTTTAACAACCTGAATAGTAGCCTATACGTATATAGCTGTTTGAACTTTGAAAAAAAGTGTGTCCCTTATCAGTTCAATAAGGCACACCTCTTTTAGTTTCCAAATAAGGGGCGATTCCGTATTCCAAGGGACGGTTGGCCACCCTCGCTGGCGGTAAGTTGTTTCCCACGAGTGAGAACAAAATATGTGAGCACTTACTGTCCTCTGTGTTTGCGTGTGTGTGTGCGTGCGCGTGTGTGTGCACGTGCGCGTGTGTGTGCATAGGAACCGCAGCAGAGCAAAGAGACAGCGGATTCGACCGTTATATCTCTGTTTTGGATATAGGCGAAATCATCCGCTATCAGCAAAGAAAAAGAGAGAAAAGAGAACACAATGTGTTTACGAACACAGGAGGCCTTTCATTCTCACCAACTAACTGTCTGACCATAGGGGGAGAGAGAGAGAGAGGGGAGAGAGAGAGAGAGAGAGAGAGAGAGAGAGGGAGAGAGAGAGGGAGAGAGAGAGAGAGAGAGAGAGAGGGGGGAGAGAGAGAGGGAAGGAGAGAGAGAGAGAGAGAGACAGAGAGAGGGGAAGGCAGAGCATAAAGAAATAATTAGAAAATGCTGAGACTGTGTTTCAGTCCAGCTGTGGCCCCAAATTACACTGATTGATTGACTGTGTGTGTGTGTGTGTGTGTGTGCGCGCACGCGCGCGCGCGTGTGTGTGTGTGTGTGTGTGTGTGTGTGTGTGTGTGTGTGTGTGTGTGTGTGTGTGTGTGTGTGTGTGTGTGTGTGCGTGCGTGCGTGCGTGTGTACGTGACTAGTGTGTGGCAGTTTTCTTTGCAGTTTTTTTTGCAGTGCTTGTATGTCTGTCTTTGAGTGTGTATGTGTGTTTACATGCATCTGTACGTGTGTGTTTGTGTGTGGGGGCCGGGGGGGTCTATGCATGTTTTATGTGTGTGTTTGTGCGTGCATGCGTGTGCTTAAATGTGAGCGTTTGAATGTCAGTATACACAACAGACGTAACCATGGCAACTCCCTGCCCTAGCTCTATAGCCTTCTATTGGTGTGAGTGTGTAATTCGACCCCTGGAGCAATGATGTCATCATAATGGGACAGAATGTCAGGGGAGCGGTCAACACAAAGCTTCCCTTTTTCTCCTGCACGTTTCTTTCTTTTTGCCTTAACACGCACGCACGCACGGACACACGCACACGCACACGCACACGCACACGCACGCACGCACGCACGCACGCACGCACGCACGCACACACACACACACACACACACACACACACACACACACACACACACACACACACACACACACACACACACAGACACACACACACACACACATTGCACTCATGGGATTCATCTATCTAACAGTATTGTAATGACCATGTCTCAGCATGGGGTTCTGAGGGGAGGGTATACTCATAAATTACATGACATAAAGAACATAACCCCCCCCCCCCCCCCCCCCGCAAACACATTCCCATGGTATAAATGACAATGACAATTAATGAACACTGCAGCAATGGTGTTGTTTGGCCCCCCCTCAGCTCCATGCAGGGGCATGCTGGGGGAATCCCCCTCAGCCACAGCCAACAGCAGGGGTCGCTAGTATACACACAGCCCCCTACCTGAGGGGTCCTCCTCCTATACTGTCCCCAGTAACCCACTCACTCACCTGACGTAACCCGTTTCACTCCTATAGGTTCACTTCTTCTGTGTTGTGTGCGTGCGTGCGTGCGACGTGCATGTGTGCGTGCGGCGTGCATGTGTGCGACGTGCGTGCGTGTGCGTGCGTGCGTGTGTGTGTGCGTGTGTGTGTGTGTGTGTAGTTGTGACTGAGTTCTTGTTGTCCTATAGTCTATGCCTGGTCTTCTTTGTCTTGTCCTGTCTTTGAGTATGGTGCTATAGCCACGCCTATTAGGCCTATACGTGACTTTGTGTGTATATGTCTGTCTGTGTCTCAGTGTATGTATGAGCACGGATGTATGAACACACACACACGCACACGCACACACACACGCGCGCACGCACGCACGCACGCACGCACGCACGCACACACACACACACACACACACACACACACACACACACACACACACACACACCTCCCTGGTATCGAATTCCGCTGCCGCCCCTATTTTTTCCAACAACTATAGGGTTTTTTCTTTTGGGGCCAATTAAGTATAGTTTCAGACCGCGTCAGAGGTGCGCCTGAACTTGAGCCATGAGAGACACCATACACCGTCGCCGCGTCAAAACGTCGCAAAGTTCGCTTGAGCCGACTCAGCGCCGTCGCCGAGCTGCGACCCGATATATATATAGAATATATAGGCACAGAATAGTACATTATTATTATTATTACACCCCCAACAAGGCAATGGCGGTTCGGGCATCTGGTTAGGATGCCTCTCGAGCGTCTCCCACCGTCCCGCTGCTGTCACAGTCACAGACTCTAATTCTATGTTATGTTCTAGTTCTATTGGTTCTATGTGTTGTCTTCCCCAGGTGTTTCTCATGTGTAATCACTAATCAGCCCTCCTGTGTATATTAGTCTTGTTCCCCATGCAGTCACTCCTTGTTCAGTTCAGTGTTTGGTGTCACTCCTTGTTCAGTTCAGTGTTTGGTGTCACTCCTTGTTCAGTTCAGTGTTTGGTGTCACTCCTTGTTCAGTTCAGTGTTTGTGTTGTTTCCCCAGGTATTTTATAATAAATCACCCATCTTGCATCTTGAACTCTGTCTGCTTGCTGTCCTGCATTTGGGTCCTCACCGCACCACCGGAACGTGACAGCCGCAGGAAGAAGACCAGGATGAGTTGGAGGGTTTATATATCTCCAATATCTGCCGGGACCGCCTCTGGGTCCCAGAGGATGAAGTCACTATAATGTTGCTCTGGAGAGGGAAAGTCTGGAGCTCTCTGGTGGAGCAACCCCGCGACCCGACTACGGATAAGCGGTTTGAAGATGGATGGATGGATGGATGGACACCCAAAGGCAATGCCAACAACAACGAGCAATATTTCCACCACGACGGTCCTCCTGGAATGTGACACATGAATAGAGGCACAGAAGGGGGGGGGGCGTTGCCAATTGCGTGTGATATCGTGTATAGGAAAAGTCCGGTCGCGGTGTGGGCTGCAGGCCTTTACAAGTTAAAACTGTTTCATGGCAAGGAGTCGCGAGTTGCAGTGCAGTGGTGCGGGTCAGGCGGCCATTATACGTCCCCTTCACTCCTGACGCCACTGCAATGAGCTGCGGGGATTTTTGCTGTGGAGGAAGAGCCATGTGGCTTTCGTCAGCGACACTCTTGTATTGTGTAAGTCACAGGGCAAAAAGAAACTCAGCATGGAGTGCTGAGTTGCTCCCTGCGCTCACCCCCATGGCTCATGGTGTAACCAAAACACGCAAGTCATACATGACATGACATAAAGCACATATATACTGTTACCTCCCCCCAAAACACATTCCCATCAATAACACAATGAACTGTTATTTGCAGGGGAGTCCCCCTCCAGCCTCATGCGGGACGCACTGTCTGACAGTATAGTCAGTACTGACAGTACTGTATCTATAGGCTATGTACAGTATATGTATGTGTGTATGTATTTGGTTAAAATGGGTAGGGTTTAAAAAAAGGCAAGAGCTTGCTCTGGTGCACTGGCCTGGGTCCTTAAAAACTGCTAAAACTTCTGAAATGTATGCATGTAGATATGTATGTATGTATGCATGTATGTGTGTAGTATTTAAAAGGGGGGCTTTTTTGTAAAAAGCCCAGCCCACCATACCTTAATTTATTTAAAACTACTCCAAAATATTGTATGATCCATCCATCCATCCATCCATCCATCCACCACCATTAGCTTGGGTTCATGTGTCTCTAACTGACCCATGTGTGGCCTCAGAGGACAGTGTTATTTGATCGCAATGAAAAGATTTACTTACTCACAGCGACGGGCCCTTGGGGGCCACACCCACCCCCCTCAGTGTGACGTCCCTCCCAGGGAGCAGATGTGACCGTTGACACCCCTGAAAGGTCATCAGCGACAGCTATACTGTCAGACGAGACGAGCACCGCAGTGGCTTTTTTTTTTTAAAGCTTTTATTTGTTTCAATTAATCCAGTCGGTCTTGTCACAGTCTGTAAAACTGGCAACCCCCAAAAGGCAGACACTGAGACACGAACCCAATTCAAAGGGTTTTTATTCACACAAGACAGGAGTCAGGGACCAACTCCAGTTGTAAATGCCACAGTAGCCTTGCTCGAGGGCACTCCGCTCACAATTCCGACCTCTCATTATATGCCGACATCTCGGCAGTCAGACAAACGTTATAGGTTAGCGTGACTCGTGAGGTTGTAGGGCTACTTATAATACTTGAGCCAGTCGGACCCTGTCTGTCTCCAGCCCCCGTCCAATGCAGGCTGACTCATATCTGAGACCCTGTAGGGCAGAGACGGTATATCGGCGGAGGAAGTGTCGGGCCAGAACATCCGTCAGATATATTTCTCCCCGGATACGGTATATTATTCCGACCAATCACAACACTTTTTTTGTTTCGTTCACGGAGAATGTGAACTGATTTGTTGTAAAGCATCAACGTCATTTCCTTGAGCAGTGTATACTTCCGCCAAAATCACGCAACTTCTGCCTCCAAAAGAATATACCGTCTACAGCGTATAGGTATTGCCCAGCGTGGTCTCTCTCTCTCTCTCTCTCTCTCTCTCTCCTCCCTCTTCACAAACGTGTTAAACTGTCATAACGGTGTAAACACAGATGTAGTTAATTTACACTTCATAGCAGGTACATTTGATTTAGGTTCACCCGTTAACAAGCATTGACAATAATAACACGGAATGCAATGGAAATGATTCTATAATTATTATGACTTTATTGTGTTTTCAATTCCTTGATAATTGCTGTGTGTGTGTGTGTGTGTGTGTGTGTGTGTGTGTGTGTGTGTGTGTGTGTGTGTGTGTGTGTGTGTGTGTGTGTGCGTGTGTGCGCGTGTGCGCGTGTGTGTGTGTGAGAATGGTTGGTGCAATGGTGCCTAAGGGCTATATCAACTCTATGTATATTAAAAAACCTGTCAAATAAAATCAATGAATCCTTGCCTATTGTCTATTGTGCTTGTTCCTTTGGCATTATTTTTAATTAGCTGCAGCTGTCTTCACCCTGCCATGACATGCGTGTGAAGGGTCCATTCTAATCAACTTTAATGCTTTACCGCTGCGACAGACAAGAGAAACATTTGGCGGTACATTGTGAAAGCGTTTCACAGAACAGAACATATTGTGTTGCCATGTTGGCCATGTGTAACCGTCTAAGTCCCGGGTTTCGGGCCGTTATGATGCGAGGGAGGGGATCAGGCTTGTAGATATGCTATACTTATGATGCCTTTGTACTGTGTCATGCTGTAGTATGATCAAGTATAGGGAGTTCATTTATGGAAAATAATAAACACAAAAGGTTATAGAATGTGGAGATATTAGAGGTTTCTGCCCGACAGCAAACTCTGTTGTGCTCCCTCTATGGGCAGCGTGCTCTTTGGAGGTCCCTCAACATGTTATTCCAATCTTGGTATACAGTACGATGGGATATTGCATTCATATAAATATATTTTACATTTTATTTTTGCTGTATTTTAAGAAATATAGGCCCTGCCCACAAATTCATGAATACAATTACAGGCAAACTCGCCTGACACACATTCTGTAATGGGTGTATAGAGCTATTCAGGCACTGAAGCCTGCAGGCTGTAATCAAAACCCAGCTGTTTGAAGGATGCACAAGACCAATACGTGTGTGCTATATATAGTTTGGTGGAAAAATAAATGATGTTTTTGTAACCCTGACAGTGATTTGTATAACTTTTGTGACGTATACCCCTTATATGGGTGCAAGTGAAATCACTTTTGTCTCCTGACTTCTTTAGATGCCCCTCAAGTGGGACCCTCTCCCACAAACGTTGCGGACCACACTCATGGCCAATGCGGGTCAGGAATTCACGCCAACACATAAAGCGGCGTTGGGTCTTCCTGGGCCATATGTGCATCGTCATCGTCATCATCATCATCATCATCATCATCATCATCATCATCATCATCACCTTTTTTTACAATTGAGCAATCATGGTTAAAAATGTTCTGGAGCATTCCTTTATTAAACTGACTGACCGAAGGATGGCTCAGGGAGCTCACAGTTTTAAAGAGTTTTGGAGTTCATTCCACCAAGTTGCTGCATGCATGCAGGGCCATTGACAAAAAAAACCTTGAGCCTTAAGAAATCACTAGAGCGTGTGTGATAGGTGCTATTGTTAATGTTCAGTTCCATCAGGGAACAAATATTAGCCAGGGAGCATCCCAGCAATGCTATAGAAATAGCTATATGAAAATAGGTGCCAATGCTTATCTCGCGTCTCGCATGTTCGAAGCTGATCACTCCAGCGGTGACCAAGATGATCTAATACACACACACACACGCACGCACGCACGCACGCACGCACGCACGCACGCACGCACGCACGCACGCACGCACGCACGCACACACACACACACACACACACACACACACACACACACACACACTCACACACACACACACACACACACACACACACAGCAATTATCAAGGAATTTAAAACACAATAAAGTCATAATGAATTATTTCCATTGCATTCTGTATTATTATTGTCAGTGAACCTAAATCAAAATGTATACCTGCTATAAAGTGTATTAACTACATCTGTGTTTACACTGTTATGGCTATTTCTCAGAGACTTTGACAGGCTGGAAATGGCTTAGGGTCGACGACAGAGTACAGCATCTTGCAATGGGTCTGGTCCACAAGATTCGATACACCACCAAGATACCCATGTACCCAGTGCCGGTTCTAGGCCTTTTGAGGCCCCAGGCAACATATTTTTCTGAGCCCAAGCCCAGCCGGGGTCCAGAAAAAATGGTAAATTTGCCATGAAAATGCTTCAATCTGGTGCACTTTGAGATCAAAATTAAGAAGCTAGGTGGGGGCCACATGTGGCCAGTAGCCCATGTAAGGGATAGGGGATACATGAAAAAAAAAAAAAAATCTTCTCCCTGTGACGAGGCCCCCTCAGTGGTTGAGGCCCTAGGCGACCGCCTAGTTCGCCTATGCCTAGAACTGGCCCTGCATGTACCTGTCTAAATACTTCCTTAATGTTAACAAAGGCCACACCCCAACTAAACTGGACTCAATTAGCAAATCACACCAGATTATGTCTCACATTCACTGGGTCTGGAGGAAAATAGCTCGCATGTTTAAGTTCAATCCCCTTCTCCATTGGTCAGCTGGCATCTGGCAAAATCCCAAACTTAAAAAACCTTCCTCTGGGACCCATGGTATCAACGGGGTGTAAAGATTTTGGGAGATCTATACCAAGAAAACAATTTGAAATCATTTGAAGAATTAACAGAATTTGGCCTTCACTTCTGGCAGTACTTACAACTGAGACACCTATTGGTAAAAACCTTTGGTTCTCTCACATCACCCCCCCCCCCCCCCCCCCTAAAATTGGCACAGTGACAGTGGAGATAATTTTTTAAATAGTCGGATTCGGACATGAGGCTTCTACATACTATGCCATGTTCCTAGATGCCTCTGGCCAGTGTAAATCCACACCCAAGTTGCCATGGGAAAGGGATTTATAGGAATTACAATATCAGATGGTGATTGGGTTAGAATTCTTAGGAATGGAAGGAAAATGTCAAGAGAACTATATACGTACAAGGTTGATTCAATTCAAAATTATAAATCGAATATATTGGACACCATCGAGACTGTTTAGGGTCGGCTTGACTGATGGTCCTGATTAATGCTGGAGGTGTCAGGACAGAGACGGTATACACTTTTACACACGCTTTGGGGCTGTTCCAAAATAATTCAGGAATATTGGACCACTATACATGAAAGACTGGAGAGAATAGCGAGCCTACACATTCCTTTTTCACCCAGTCTGTTCATTCTGGGGGATCCTGCCACATTGAGGCACGTGGCTCCTCCTTTAGCTGAATGGATACAAACGACCATTATGTCATTTAGGAGGCTGTTGGTCAAGGACTGGAAGGCTCCCTCTGGGACGCCTCCATGGGTCTATTGGCCGCTTACGAGTGACTGTCATACAGGCTGCTCAATAGGACGGACGACTATGACTTAAAATGGGGCTTTTGCCAATTATGCACGTATCGGGACTCTGATTAGTTTCTGGCTCTGAGTGAGCTCTGAACGGGCTGCAACTTTAGGAAAAATACACTGAAGGAATATGTCTGGAATTGGGGCTGGGGTGGACTGGATGCGGGATATTTCTGTGCATCTGTAATATTGTTTTGTTTTGTTTTGTCATGTGTTTGTTTTATTATACGGTTGTGTTTTGTCCATGTCTGTGTACAAATCATAAAAAACTAAGACAAAAACAAAGTCCACACCCACAACACCAGAGGGAGTGGAACGAACCATGTACAACCCAGATTCGGCACAAACAAGGGACTAAATTGTTTTCGCTCCTATGCCACCAAAATGTGGAACGCCCTACCAACAGTCATTAAAACATGCGAATCCCTTGACTCCTTCAAAACCACTCTCAAAGGGCACCTACGGACGGCTGCAATTCGAAACTGGCCCCCGTAAAATCTGAATCCCCCCCCCCCCCGCCTTTTCCCCTCACTGTATATGTTTCTTTTCCCTTTTTACCTCCTTCATGATGAATTCCTGTTCTGTTTTTTGACTATATATAGAAGTGTCTATTTGTACGTCTCTAAATGTTTTTGATGAATTGAACATGGTGGACCCTCTTGCTTAATTGGGCCGTCCACTCACAGTTAACAGTCTTTGTATTGAGTTTGTGCTTGAAATGTACTGTAATTCTGCAAACTGTTCACTCCAGCGGTGTCCAGGATGATGATCTAATACACACACAACACACACACACACACACACACACACACACACACACACACACACACACACACACACACACACACACACACACACACACACACACACACACACACGCACACACAGACAGGGGCGAGAACATAATTGCCCCCTCGCGGCCTGGCAGCCTTGCGGACATAATGCATTATCTTATCAACACTACAGACTTTCTCTCTGTCCTGTCCTGTCCTCTCCTCCTCCCTCTGTTTACTGTCAGTAAAAGTTGAGTCTAGATAAGGTCACACTGTATACGTGTGACATCCTGGTATATAGCAGGTCACAGAGAGGACTGCAGTCTATAGAGCGTCGCAGTCCCGCCCCCTTTCATGACCACGCCAGGCCCAGGAAATTATGATTCCCAATGCATTTTTGTTCCATATAGACATTTCAAAAGGTATTCATTTAAAGACGGTTATACGCCGCGGACAAAGCCAACTGGAGTCGTGACAACTCATGACAACAACAAACACATTATTTGTTTGGACCAAACAAATAATTACAAAGAAGAAAAACAACAAAAAAATTGTTGTAACCTGCCGTTTTTTTTCTTCTTTCTGATTATTTGTTCGGCCCAAAACATTGTGTTTGTTACGACAAGAGTTGGCTTTGTCCGCGGCGTAAACGTCTTTAAATAAATACTTTCTGAAATGTCTATGAGGAAAATGAACGGAGAGTCATTTCCTGGGCCCTGGTAGGGGGCGGGACTGCGGCGCTCTATACTACAATGAGGAGGGCGGGAGGGTGGGAGGGGGGTCCACAGCTAAATTAGTTAAGGTGCAGTCACACCGAGTTTTAACTCTGCCTAATATGCCGGCGGATTCTGCCGATGCTTTTCAAGTACAGTGACAGTATATTTGCTTTGGATTCTCCATTGATGATGTCACTGGAAGGTGGGTTTCTGAACTGTCCACAGCATATGTACTATTGTGTCTCTGAGACACTATAGCAGAGTAGACGGAAATGGTTACCAAATTATCATCAGTGATGAGGACCTGTTATATGAAGACAGGTCGAAAATGGGTGAAGTACTTTAAGCTTGAAGTTGCTTTTGGAATTGAACATTAAGAATTTAAAGTTTCTCCAAAATAAAGGGGAAAAAATCACTTTCCTACATTAGGCTATTGAATGATCACTGATCAGGTACCATTATGCAATACGCCCACGGAACAGTGGTCCACGGACCAGCTGCAAAACCCTGAGTGCTAGAATAGCAAATGACCCACAAATACAGTACAGGAGCCGTCCATATTTGAGGTTCGAGTTTACCTTCAACTTATTGTCTATTCTCTATTGGATTGGTCTGGGGCTCCTGAGATACTTTCTCACACATGTGGGGAAACCGTTCCCATCCATGTTCTTCTCACCCAGTTGCTTTTGAAGTCACTTATAAGTGCGGTTAGTTTGAGCCCGACATGCCGTTTGTGTGTAAACGTTCTCATGACGCTGTCCCTATTTTCGCAAATTGAGTCTGTAAAAGACAGTTTTCTGAAAAAGCTATGTTTCTACGTCAGTCGTTCTTCGATTTTTCAAAAATAGCAGACCTACAAGCTCGTAGCGCGCCACTCGGTGGCGTTCTATGAGCTTGTTGTAGATCTGCTATTTTTCTAATAGCTAAAGCATAATCATAATGCAAACACCAAAAGGGGTTCCCGCCCCAAAATGGGTTAACCCTGACCAGTGACCACCATATTATTGTGCATGGCCATATGTCATTATAGGCGGAAATGTCCAAATGTCAACATATTCGAAAGATTCTAAAATGTATAGGGAAAATAGCAGATAAACAAGCTTTTATAGATCTCCTGTTTGCCATTTATTGTATGACAAGGTAGGGATGTATATGCATTCCCTTCACCTTTTTCCATCTTATAATGTTTTCTTAAACATTCTTCATGTATAGTCAATATAATCAATCAGTTACGCTGGGGATGCTGCAGGGGGCGTGTTCTCTCCTCCGTGTCATCAGGGCCCATATAGGTGGGGTTGGATCAAAGGGCCTTTTTTTTAAGATATTCTTTTGGGCGTTTTTTGCCTTTATTGATATAAATGATATCAGTTACTGGGAAGTCTCTGAGGTTAAGAAATTCCACAGAAAAGGGAGTTCTCAAGAAGGGTGCCGTCTACCAGCTTACCTGATTGAGTCATCTTTATTAGGAGATGTGCCCATTTCCGTGGGATAGTAACCGTGGGATAGGAATAGATCAGTGCTTCTCAAAAGATATATCTTTTGGGAAATTCCCCTCTGTCAGGTGAAAAGAAGCAGCTTGGACTCCTCATGCATAGAAGGAGGCATGAGGTCAGTCCGATTTTTCAAAAATAGCAGACCTACAAGCTCGTAGCGCTCCACTCGGTGGCGCGCTATGAGCTTGTAGATCTGCTATTTTTCAATAGCTAAAGCATAACATGATGCTAACACCAAAATGGGTTCCCATTCAGAATGGGTTAAGAAACAGGGGTATGTATATATTGCATAGCATTAGCAAGTGTTATCAAAGCGCTAAGCTTATAGCCCATATACCCTGCCAACACAACAGTGGTCCCTAGCTTGATTCTTAGTCAGGGTGGTGGTCCCTGGTTCACGATCAGTTGAAAACCCCTGATCTAGATTAATGTATGAGTAAACTAACTAATAAGGCACCAGTACTTGTTTCAGATGTTAGGTATACATGTAGCACAACAGCAGCAGCAGCAGAAGATTTTCGTTTTTTTGGTTATATACATTTCTGGCTTGTGACAAAATACTTTTAACCCAAAGTCCAGAAGGGTATTATCTATGAAGAAATGCATTGAATGTGTAGTGCCCATGACGCGGGAACGGAACGGAACTGAACGAAAAGGGACCTCACAATATGGCCTACAAGACAGGAAAGAAAGGGCCTTTCTGTGTGGAGTTTGCATGTTCTCCCCGTGGTACCCTCAGCATGTTCTCCCCGTGTCCCCTAGGTACCCTGCATGTTCTCCCCGTGTCCCCTAGGGTATAGGTACCCTCACATGTTCTCCCCATGTCCCCTAGGGTAGGTACCCTCACATGTTCTCCCCATGTCCCCTAGGGTAGGTACCCTCACATGTTCTCCCCATGTCCCCTAGGGTATAGGTACCCTCACATGTTCTCCCCATGTCCCCTAGGGTATAGGTATACCCTCACATGTTCTCCCCGTGTCCCCTAGGTACCCTCTGCATGTTCTCCCCGTGTCCCCTAGGTACCCTGCATGTTCTCCCCGTGTCCCCTAGGGCATAGGTACCCTCACATGTTCTCCCCATGTCCCCTAGGGCAGGTACCCTCACATGTTCTCCCCATGTCCCCTATAGGGTAGACCCTCACATGTTCTCCCCATGTCCCCTAGGGTAGGTACCCTCACATGTTCTCCCCATGTCCCCTAGGGTATAGGTACCCTCACATGTTCTCCCCATGTTGATCGATAATTTTGATTTGTTGTTTGGTGGAGGAGAGGTCATTTGGTCCTCGATATGACAATCTGCATAGTCTCACTGTAACTGTGGCCCTGCCACCCTAGCTGGTAAATAACCCCATACTGTAAGCGTTGTTTGGATTTAGACAACGGTGCAGGAATTTGGCCTTCGTAACCTAGATTGTTGCCTTAGCAACGACAGCAGCCAGAGCTACTTTGCTGTCTCTGCCTCTGTCCTCCCGGAATATAGTTAAGTAACTACAAATCATTCTAAGACTACATATCCCATATTGAATCATTTCCATTGCAGTCCGTGTGCCACGTACGTGCTACCCCATTTTGAGTAACACGGTATAAATACTCTCGCCCATCTTGGGGCGAGGGAGAGAGAACCATTTAGGACAGGTCCCGAGGGATCTCGGGACCGGTCCGATCTAATTGTAAATAATAATTATTGCTGCATGTTCAATCTAATTTCTTGTCTCTCTTGATCAAACAAATGAAATGACTATAACCACATCAGCTCTGGACATTACTTTCTTTCTGGTGGAACTTCTTTTAATCTTGGCATTCATCTAAGGTAACATTTTGGTATTTAACAGGTTATACTCTTAAAGTAACATTGTCTACACATTTACATTTCACTTGGAAAGTATTCTGTCTAAGCTCCGGTAGATATTGTAATTAGAGTACTTTCCAAATAAGTATTTAGACGGCTCCGGTATTACCACCGGAGTCCTCCGGAGCACAGCAGCTCGAGCTATCGAAGTCCTTATCAGTCTACTGTAATTATACAGTCCTTGTCAGTCTCAACATATATTTTACAGAAATATATCCATCACATGTCCCCTAGGGTAGGTACCCTCACATGTTCTCCCCATGTCCCCTAGGGTAGGTACCCTCACATGTTCTCCCTATGTCCCCTAGGGTATAGGTGCCCTCACATGTTCTCCCCATGTCCCCTAGGGTATAGGTACCCTCACATGTTCTCCCCATGTCCCCTAGGGCAGGTACCCTCACATGTTCTCCCCATGTCCCCTATAGGGTAGACCCTCACATGTTCTCCCCGTGTCCCCTAGGGTAGGTAGGTATACCCTCACATGTTCTCCCCATGTCCCCTAGGGTAGGTATACCCTCACATGTTCTCCCCATGTCCCCTATAGGGTATAGGTACCCTCACATGTTCTCCCCATGTCCCCTAGGGTATAGGTACCCTCACATGTTCTCCCCATGTCCCCTAGGGTATAGGTACCCTCACATGTTCTCCCCATGTCCCCTAGGGTATAGGTGCCCTCACATGTTCTCCCCATGTCCCCTAGGGTATAGGTGCCCTCACATGTTCTCCCCATGTCCCCTAGGGTATAGGTGCCCTCACATGTTCTCCCCATGTCCCCTAGGGTAGGTATACCCTCACATGTTCTCCCCATGTCCCCTAGGGTATAGGTACCCTCACATGTTCTCCCCATGTCCCCTAGGGTATAGGTACCCTCACATGTTCTCCCCATGTCCCCTAGGGTATAGGTGCCCTCACATGTTCTCCCCATGTCCCCTAGGGTATAGGTACCCTCACATGTTCTCCCCATGTCCCCTAGGGCAGGTACCCTCACATGTTCTCCCCATGTCCCCTATAGGGTAGACCCTCACATGTTCTCCCCGTGTCCCCTAGGGTAGGTAGGTATACCCTCACATGTTCTCCCCATGTCCCCTAGGGTAGGTACCCTCACATGTTCTCCCCATGTCCCCTATAGGGTATAGGTACCCTCACATGGGAGAATGTTTAATTGCAGTAATCATGCAGTAGAACATGCAGTAATCCCACTGCCTCCGGCCCCTGGTCAGCCGGAGCAGAAAGGAACTGGTTGGAATAATGTATAACATCTTGCAAGCAGGCAAGCTCTGTTAGCTCAGTGGTAAAATAATAATAATAATAATAATAATAATAATAATAATAATAATAATAATAATAATAATAATAATAATAATAATAATAATAATAATAATAAAATCAACCCACACCCGCGCAGGAGACCAATGCAGGTTCAAATCCGGAGTAGAAAAGGAAAAAAAGATCTGAGTGCTTTGTACAGTATAGTTCCCACGCATCCCTGCATCATGTGATGGGTGCACGCCGACAGACAGACCTCTGTGTGCGTGCGTGCGTGCGTGCGTGCGTGCGTTTATGAGCGTGTGCAGGGGGAAGACATTCTGAGACGGACACAGCCATTACCGTCGGACAGAGGACTCATTCACTCTCCCGCTCTTCCCTGGCTGATTGACTTAACCCATTCTGACCTGAGATCAGATATCAGATTCTAGAAATGTCTTCTATACATCCTGACAGTTTTCCATTCTGACCTGAGATCAGATTAAAAAAAATGTCTTCCACGTCAGTCGCTCTTCGATTTTTCAAAAATAGCAGACCTACAAGCTCATAGCGCGCCACTCGGTGGCGCGCTATGTAGCTTGTAGATCTGCTATTTTTCAATAGCTAAAGCATAGCATAATGCTAAGTAACACCAATTAGGGTTCCCGCCCAGAAAGGGTTAACCACTTACACCCTCTATACTTAGTTCAAATCCCTCAACGACTCAACTATATATGTTATTTTTGTGAATTTCTGTAATTTCTACACTAAATCTCGTCTAAAAATAAGCTACTTATAATTATAGCTCCACCACGTGCTATATTTTCAGCCAACGTTGACCCCAGAATAGGGATGCTATACAGAGGTCAAGCGGTTAATATGTTTCCGTACAGTGTGCACTATACAGAATATCTCTTCCTGCATGGAGGAGTCAGCTAAAGGCGCGTGCCTGAGTGCGCGCACGTGTGTGTGCGTGTGTGTGTGCGTGTGTGTGTGTGCGTGCGTGTGTGCGCGTGCGTTTATGCGTGATGTTTAAAACTAACAAGAGGAGACAAATGATGTCATCTGAGGACACGCAGGCTCATTCAGTTCACACTTTCCACACCCCAACTGTAGACAGCCCGAGGACACCGACTGTTGAGTCATCGATAATGGATGATCTGAACGAGCGCTTAGTGCATTATCAAACGTTTTTTTTTAGTTCCAACGACCCCCAGTTTGATATGAATGATAAGGCCACTGCAGACCCCGTTTGATACATTTTTCAATCTTTTTTAAATCTTTTTGATGGTATATAGTTTCAATTTGGTTCCACACATAGGCCCGTATATATAGCTCCTTAAACAGATGAGTATATGGGGAAGCTGCATGGCTTAATTGGGACCACATGTGGGGATTCAAATCCCTGAAGCAAACAGGGAACTCTAAGGCCAAATGAGGAGATCAGGCTCATCCGTTCGTGTCTGCGTGCGTGCGTGCGACCGTGCGACCGTGCGTGTGTGTGTACATGAAAGTGGGAAGTGGGAATTTGTTTGTTCCATATTATACAAAAGGTTGTCTTTGTGCGTGCGTGCGTGCGTCTGAAAGTGAGAAGTGTGACGTAAAATGAGAAGGATTATTAATTATTATTATTATTATTTCTTAATTCTGTTTCGTCTTTACAGTCACACACATTTTATCCTAATACCAGTAAGAGGCCTGCAGGTCGCGTGCACTGGCCATATATGGAGCGTATCCTGGAGTGTACAGGGTGTGATGATGAGGTCAGATCAAGATATGGAATGTCAGAACAGGTCAGCTCCATATATGGAGATCTATAAGGGTGGCAGCGGGGGAAGCTGTGTATTGAATATACAGGGTTTTATTATGAGGTCCCATGCGAGCAAAAAAAAAAAAACACAGTGCTTTAGAACACAAGGGGGGCCATGGTCATTTTTCAAGGGGGCCAAATTTGGGGACCAAATTGCTCAGGGCCGGCACCCATATTTTTTCCCCCCATGATGCCGGAAGCAAAACCAAGATATGAACAGATGCTCCAATGACCGCCACCTATTCTAATAGCCACACTGCTACAGTACCAGAGGTGGCGACAGAAAAACTAAATACACTTATCATCTCGGAGGGATAACATGTTTACTTTGTTTAATGCTTTATTTTATACCTTGTCCTGTGACAATGTCGTGCAAAACTAAAACCTTTTTTTTTTTTTACTTACTTACTTTTACTATAGAAATTCTCTGTACTGTGTACAGATGTAGTATATATAGGCCTATGTATGTGCAGACGGACCCTGCCGCGTTCGCCTCATTTGACAAAACAAAGAGACACTTCACTCTAGGGTGTGTATGGTAGAACCAGAGGTGATCTGCAAGATTGAAATAATTACAAGACAGTGTCCTATAGAGTTCTTTTTTTAGGGATTCTGTTAAGAGTAAGACATAACTCATACAACGAAGACACTAATATAAGGCGAAGACATTTTAAAGCATGAATGATTATCAATGTTCAATAATATTCAATCAAACTATGGACAAAATGAAATTGTGTTCATTAAAAAAGTAGCAGATTGACACTTTAACCTTTTATTTCCTTGTGAATTAACACCCTACTTGATCATAGTGTCACACCAATTTACAATTTAAGCATTTAAGCATTTAGCAGACGCTTTTAATCCAGAGCGATTTAGAGTAAGCAAGAGCACATGTTAATACATCAAGGCCTACATAAGAATTGTCAGAATCATACGTAAGCTCCTATAAGATCCATTTAGTGGAGTGATACAGAGTGAAGTGCGTTTCATTGCATCAAAGGTATACAGATCCACAGACCTTATTGTGACCGAAGGTCACATAACCCACATTTCCCGTCACTCTGTCATGAAGTCGCAATTTCCGTCACACGTACACACCCCAGGCAAGCCTCCAGGTAATCGTGACATCACGTGTCAACATCAGCCCCCTGGTCTGACCCCAGGCCAGTTAGAGCCCGCTGCAGTGGTGTCCGATCGGAACTTAACCGGGATGCAGAAAGACATACATTTTGGGTCGTAACTAAGGCCAAATATCCTCTCTTGAGGAGCATAGCAAATGCTGCTAGCTCCATAAACCTCTTCGGGTTCTTTTTGGTTCACTATAGATGCGTGTCATGATGACGATGCCAGCCAACTGAGTACAGTACGTATCACCATGACGATGCCAGGCGTGTACAGTATATCCATATATGAGGTTTCTATACACTGGTCTGATGTCAGTGCTGGATATCGCTGTTGTCTCCATAGATGGAGCTATAGGCTGTCCGTTGTCTCCATATATGGAGCTATAGGTGAAATAACGAAGGCTTTCAAAGAGTAATATCTACCAGGCATGTCTTGACTCTTCATAAACAAGTCAAGCTGGAGACATACAACAATAACAATCAACTGGGAGACCATATAGTAATAGAAATACTGGGCCGGAAATGAAGGTCTGGCTCTACCTGGACGCCATTTTTGTGGCCCCGAAGCCCCGCTTGGCACACATGTTACGCCCGGAAACTTGAACAAAACTTGAACAAACAAACAATCCCTCTTATGCCCATGTATGGAGATCCTTGACTGTGATCAATATTAAAGCCATATGGGAATGCCAATATATATGATCATAATATCGTGACAGTCTCATGATAACCACTAAATGGTTGCCGCAAAGGTCACGGTTAACTATGGAATCATGCAGTCATAGTGTATCCTTCAAAATCCCCATACATCGGGAAAGCCCCATATATGGTGACCCAGGTCTCGTGACGTTGCACGTCCCCACCCCTCCCCCATTTCTGTGGTACAAACACACAACGCTGGGCATAGAGGAGAGGCTATAGCTCTCCTCACAAAGTCCATAGACTTGGCTGCCACTTCAGATGGGCTAGTACCCCGTGATAGTATATAAATCAATAATTAAACAAGAATATACATTTTATTTCTGTAAATAATGTCAGTAAATAATAGCAGAAGATTCTCCAGGTAAGCCTTGGGTCCTTCCTAGGAATGTCTTATGTTTTATGTTTCTATTTGGAAACATTGACAATGCCTGTCGGCCAATCACAATGCAAGGTCGGGAAAAAACTCTGACATCACACCACCAATATACACCTTTGCAGCGTGTGTTTACTTTCAGTTTGCACAGGTGCTCTAGCGGAATCAATCCATGACATGACAGAATGACATCAGAAGTATTAACATCCATGGATCCCTCAGCAGGGAGTATGTCGCCGCTCCTATTTAATTTTGTCGACGCCAAAAACAAATTCACCACGTCTGTTACGAATGCTCTGGCGGAAAGAAATACCGGGCCTTTGATAAATGATTTCAAGCAGATACCCGGGAACGAGACCGAAAGGAAAACTACACTCGATCAAGCGCTGAGGGGAGTCCTGGGAGATCAGATCACGGAGCAGAAGGCAAGCTGCGAGGACTATCTGTCTCTCATCAAACTCAGCATTGACGCGGTCACGGAAGGCCTCTGCTCTGCTGCGACTCCGTTCCTCCTGTTGGGAGACATACTGGACTGCTTGCCTCTCCAGCAGTGCGAAAAGATCTTCTCCTTCGTCGAGGAGAACGTCTCCACTTCCTTCATCAACGGGCAGATCTCCTTGTTGAAGACGTGCAACGACCTGCTGAGGAGGCTGTCCAAGTCTCAGAACACGGTGTTCTGTGGGAGAATCCAGATTTTCCTGGCTCGTCTCTTCCCTCTGACCGAGAAGTCGGGCCTCAATTTCCAAAGCCAGTTCAACCTGGACAACGTCACGGTGTACAACAGGTCCGAGCAAGTGCGCAGCCTCGGACAAAACCACAGAGAAAAGCAAGATGGAATGGACGGAAGAGACGAGGAGGAAGACGAGGATTCACCTGCAGCATGTTCCATTCCGATTGACTTCAACTTCTACAGGAAGTTCTGGAGCCTGCAGGACTACTTCAGAAACCCGGTGCAGTGTTACGAGAAGTTCCCGTGGCTGACGTTCCTCAAGTACTCAGGTGAGATCTTGGCAGTATTCAACAGCCACAAACTGGACGACATGCAGGCCTCTAAGAGGAAGCTGGAGGACTTGAGGACGTCCGGTGGGGAACGCGTCTATTTTGCCAAGTTCCTTACCAGCGAGAAGCTGATGCACCTGCAGCTCAGCGACAGTAACTTCAGGCGGCACATTCTCCTGCAGTACCTTATCCTCTTCCAGTACCTCAAGGGCCAGGTTAAGTTCAAAGGTCCCAGCTGTGTTCTCAGCGACGACCAGAACACGTGGATCGAAGACACGACCAAACTGGTGTACCAGCTGCTGAGAGAAATCCCCCCCGATGGAGACAGGTTTTCCACCATGGTCCAGCACATCCTGAAAACCGAGGAGAACTGGAACGCTTGGAAGAACGACGGATGCCCAAGCTTCGTCAAAGGGAGAACAACGGCGGACGGAAAACCCAAGAGGCCCACCGGGAAAAGGCCGGCTCCGGAGGACTTCCTGGAGAAAGGGCCGGACGAGAAGACCTTCATGGGCATCGAGACGCTGAGCAGACTGTGCGACCCGCGCCACGACGACAACAGGGAGGCCTGCCGGTCGGATGGCGTCGAGTCGGCGCAGTCGCTGGACGCGTTCTTTGCGAACGCGGCCGAGCAGGCCGACCCCGCCAACATGGTGGAGGAGGCGTACAAGGACGTGCAGAACGCGGAGTTCGGCTGGCGAGCGCTGCGGCTGCTGTCCAAACGGAGTCCCGGCTTCTTCCAGCCCGCCAAGGAGAAGTTCAAGAGCCTGCCGGAGTACCTGGAGAGCGTAGTCAGCAAACTGACCAAAGAGGAAGAGGAGGAGGAGGTGGTCCCCTTCGCCGAGGTGGTCAGGACGGGAGAGGAGGAGGAGGAGGAGGTTGATAACGGAGATGTTATTAAGATATATAGTTCACACACTAACGACAATAAAGAAGAACAAAGTGTGAGGACAGAAGAGGACATAGAGTGTGAACCGGATACGGTGTCACTCGTAGAAGGCTCGACCTCTTGAGAGAGAGAGTCCAGTTGTGTTATTGTTCACTATTCATTCATTTATTCCCTCAACTTTGGAACACTCACTATATAGCTTCACCGTACTTTTGTTGAAATCTGTTCCTATACCTTTTGAAATATTACCTTTTTAAACTTTTTTATTTAGGCTAATAAGTCTGCAGAGGTATAGTTGGGTATATAACGAGGTCACATTTACTCGGTTACTTAAGTAACTTTAATGTAAAATACCTTTCACTTTGACTCAAGCATAGCTATTTCACATCTTTGGCTATACATTTGTAACATAAATATTCTTGTAGCCAAAGATCGAAATACACTGTCACGATGCATTAAATAAATACTCCGGTAGACGTACTGCACTAAAGACTCTGATGAGGGATGCTGCACTAGGTATTCTGATCCTGGGTACTACATTAATGTGAGAAATATTCTGGAATTTTTACTTCCATGGCCTACTGGCAGCGTACACAAGACATTTGGTTCAGTGGTTTGTGAGACACCCTCCCTCCTTGCCTTGGACTGGCAGAGATACTGTTGCTGTTGGGTGGGAACCTTTTCCAAAGAAGTGTAATGATGGAAAGTAGTTTGAATGAATTGCTTAAAGCGCAAATAACATGCATTTTAAAACGTGTCACTCACAGTTATTTCTAATGGTTTAAGCCTCAATCACCACTCTGATATAATATAACCAGCCCTGGTCATTTCTTTCTGGACTTTGAAAGCGGTTTTAGCTGCAGTACCACAATGTCCTGAGGTGGTGGGGGTGCTGATATGCAGATTATTTAATATTTGAGTCATTATAATACTGACGCTAGATAAAACCAGGCTTGTTTCCATTCCACACCAGCTTGGGAAAAAAATGGAACTGAAGAAGAGGAGGATTTATACAAAGTAGGGTGACATTGATGACATCACGATGAGGACCAAATCAGTTGAGCTGTTCCTGAGAGCAATTTCCATTAAAGCACCTATATGATATGAAAGCCTGATTGTTCAAAATTGGTTATTTGTGGGGATAGAAAACACATTATGGGAGCCCCAAAAACACAAAAGAAATGGAAAAAGTTGAATGTTATGTTATATGTCCTTTAATTAATTCATTGCATAAATAAATAAGTGCTTTTACCGGTAGGTTTGTGTGTGTGTGTGTGTGTGTGTGTGTGTGTGTGTGTGTGTGTGTGTGTGTGTGTGTGTGTGTGTGTGTGTGTGTGTGTGTGTGTGTGTTCGTGTTCGAGAGAGATGTAATGCACCTCATTGTAAAGTGTTTTGTAGAAAAGTGCCATATGTGTCATTTTAGATTTTAGCTAATTTATATAGCGTTCTCGAAAATAGCTCACATCGCATAATTTCATGCTGCTATTTTCAAACATGTCTTATATTTAAGAACTTATATTTAAGTATATTTTAACACAACTCTTCACTTCTGGGCCAAGATGGGCCAAGATGGAGGGTCCACAGCCAAATACATATATCATTTCGGGGTCCAATTGGCATGAAGAAATATGAGAACCACTGATTTAGAAGGCATTTTGTCTTGGTGGGTTAACGCTGCACTGTGTATCTTTCCTCTTCTACCCCATATTTGAACCCGGTTCTGACATTTTTACAATGGGCCTGCCTGGCATTTGTTTGTTTAACTGTATAGTATAATGTGTTTTTTGTTGTTGTTATTATTATTTTTTAATTTGTTTTGTTTTCATGGATATTTCCTGATGTCCTGATGTTTTTCTGCCATGGGGTTGTGGGGGGGGGATATATGTAAATAATTGCTTTGAAAATACTATGTTGTAAAGAAAAACAAATTAACATGTTTAAAAAAATAAATAGGGCCTGCCCTTCATGTTCAGGGGATACGTTGAACCTTTGACCATGTCAGATCCCGTGTCTAGGTGAGACATGACCTTTGACACAATGTACGGAAAATGTCTCAATATTGTATTGCCATACAGACTGGACAACATTACACAAAAAGTGACACATATACAGTATATACTGTACATTTCTCATCATCAGTAGCAGTAGTAAGGTGTTCAGACATTCTGCAATGCTGAGAAATACAATTGACATCTAATCGTATATCTTATACATCTAACTGTATATCTAACTAAATGAAGCAGAACAAGCTTAGGTTGTGTGAAAGATCTATTAAAGGGACACTTCACCCTTTTTGCAAAAAAAAAGATACGTTAATGAAGTTTAGAAGATTTAGAAGACTTTCCTGGGGGTCTTTATGTGTGTAGGTTTTTAGATATTTTAGATTTTAGCAGTGAGCCCAGTGTCTCTGATGTCATGGACACGGGGGCTCACTTCCTTCCTGGACTACAATTCTCATAATGCTTTGGTGCACTGCTCCTCCTTGTGGCTAGGGGGAGGGCTGTCTTACTGAGACAACATGTAGTCCCGGAAGTAAGTGAGCCCAGTGTCCGTGACATCAGAGACAGAGAGAGATTTGCGTGAAGTGCTCTTATCATCATACATGCTGTGATCAGTCAGTCATTTTTATCCTCAATATTTGCTCAGTCAATCAAATCATCGCTATGGGGTGATCTGCCAATTAAATCATTGTGCATAGTAGGGGCTAAAAAAATTATCTATCAAACCATTATGCAAGCAACATATTATATGTAAGCCACTGTTTCCCAAACAGTGGGTCGGGACACATTTGCGGTTAACAGACCAATTTGTATGGGTCACGACTTGAGTAAAATATAAACATTACATTAATATATATTTTTATATTTATATTTTTTGTTATGATTTTCTTTCATGAAGAAATTCCATAAATAACAGATATGAAGTAGTGTGTAGTGAAAATAGCCCATGTACAAGCCTGCAATGTTAAGCGATTTGGCTGCAGTGATGGAAGAAAAGTAGTTGTTATTTACAAAATAACTAACTAGAGTTTTCAACTAAATGTAGTGGAGTAAAAGTATCATTTGGATCCGAGATGTAGTGGAGTAGAAGTAAAAGTAGGCCCTTATATTGGAAATTGGAAACACTCACAGTAAAGTAAAAGTACTTCAAAAAGTCCAGTACTTGAGTAAATCATGTACTGGTTTTCATCTTGTTTGTGATGGAAAGTCAAAACACAAGAGGGGGGGGGGGGGGGGGGGGGGGGGCTGCAGTCAGTACATGAAACGGGTGAGTCATTAAAGATAAGCAGCATGCGGGGAACTCCGATTGGCTGCAGATTGACCTACCGTTTCAACGACCCCGCGGTCGGAGACACTAAGAGGTCAACGGAGGTCGGAGACAGACGGGGTGTGCGTGGGAACTTTTCACGCAGCCGAGGAGCGGGAGGGAAGGCATCGACCTCAGGGAGATCACAGCGCGTTTATTCATTTACAGATGAGACGGCGCAGGCACACTGTTTTTTTTGTTTAAAGGTACAGTCAAAGTGATATTTTGTTTGTTAAAAGTATAGCTCTATGTTGGGATACAGATCATTGCTTTGGAATTGGTCTCTCGGATTCTTTATCAAAGTGAAAATATATATTTTCAGGCCCAAGATAGCAATTTTTCTTTTTGAATATTTTGGGGGGCTTTTATTGATAATGCCAGTGGAGATTGACAAGAAACGGGGAGAGAGAGAGAGAGAGAGAGAGACAGGGAGTGACACGTCCATTAGAGCATGTAGTATACGCACCTGGACCGCTATAGACCGGTAACATGTCATTGGTCCTTCATTAGAGCATGTAGTATACGCACCTGGCCCGCTATAGGCCGGTAACATGTCATTGGTCCTTCATTAGAGCATGTAGTATATGCACCTGGCCCGCTATAGGCCGGTAACATGTCATTGGTCCTTCATTAGAGCATGTAGTGTAGTATATGCACCTGGACCGCTATAGGCCGGTAACATGTCATTGGTCCTTCATTAGAGCATGTAGTATACGCACCTGGACCGCTATAGACCGGTAACATGTCATTGGTCCTTCATTAGAGCATGTAGTATATGCACCTGGCCCGCTATAGGCCGGTAACATGTCATTGGTCCTTCATTAGAGCATGTAGTGTAGTATATGCACCTGGACCACTATAGGCCGGTAACATGACATTGGTCCTTCATTAGAGCATGTAGTATACGCACCTGGCCCGCTATAGGCCGGTAACATGACATTGGTCCTTCATTAGAGCATGTAGTATATGCACCTGGCCCGCTATAGGCCGGTAACATGTCATTGGTCCTTCATTAGAGCATGTAGTGTAGTATATGCACCTGGACCACTATAGGCCGGTAACATGTCATTGGTCCTTCATTAGAGCATGTAGTATACGCACCTGGACCGCTATAGGCCGGTAACATGTCATTGGTCCTTCATTAGAGCATGTAGTATACGCACCTGGACCGCTATAGGCCGGTAACATGTCATTGGTCCTTCATTAGAGCATGTAGTGTAGTATATGCACCTGGACCGCTATAGGCCGGTAACATGTCATTGGTCCTTCATTAGAGCATGTAGTATACGCACCTGGCCCGCTATAGGCCGGTAACATGTCATTGGTCCTTCATTAGAGCATGTAGTATATGCACCTGGACCGCTATAGGCCGGTAACATGTCATTGGTCCTTCATTAGAGCATGTAGTATACGCACCTGGACCGCTATAGGCCGGTAACATGTCATTGGTCCTTCATTAGAGCATGTAGTA
>NC_137864.1:3250005-3260005 GCF_963924005.1 Protomyctophum bolini | reverse complement strand
AAAGCCCAAGCTCTCTCTTTTTTTTGTACAAAGTGATCGTGCATGTTGTGGCCAGCGGTGGGACGGGCGGACGGACGGGGGTATTTAATATCTGCACGGGACGGGACGGGACGACTGGGACTTTAGAGTTATATAGAGAGACTGGTCGGCCTGGGAGAGAGGAGCCGACATCATGGTCCTCCTCCAGAGGAGATGTGTGCTGTGTGTCGTCTCCACTCTGCACATGTTACTGCTGCACTGCCTCTGGATACAGGTACGTGACGCGACACACCTGGAGACAACAGAACAAAACACACACACACACACACACACACACACGCACACACACGCACACGCACACACACACACACACACACACACACACACACACACACACACACACACACACACACACACACACACACACACACACACACACACACGCACACACACACACACACACCGGCCAGTGGTTTTTCGAATTTCCCCCACAGAGAGTAGCGAAGTAGTAGGGTACAAAAAAAACCCACAGATTCCAAAATTACTTTCATGCAAAAACAAAGACAATGCACTTCCTAATGTGCTAATGTAACTTGAAGTACTCTTCCAGTACTTTAACTTTCACTAAATATATTAGTAGTTGAGTAAATATTTGACCAGGAGTATCTTATCTATACTTTGACTGAAATACTGAGGAGTCGGCTATATACTTTGTCCACCACTGTATTTTTACCCCCCAGGAACCTGAGCAGGCCGGCATAGTATAGCATATTACACATTCATCACTTTCAGCTAATTCAATTGATTATGAAACAAACATCACACTCTAGAAGTCTAGCCTCTCCTGTTCTCTGCAGCGTTGACACAGCTATAGCTTGATGACCAAGTAAACCACTGACTCTATAGTACAGTAGGTTTTCAACCTTTTTCATATCAAGGTACATGATAGGACTTTCATCCACAATTCCATGCTGTGTTGATGTACCATAGGAGAGGTCGTTACTCTAAATAACAACTCTTCTACGTTCTCTAAATTGTGTAGACTTCTTGTGAATGAAGTAATGCCGATGTTTAACAATAATTTAACTCTTTAAGAGTGTAAAAATCAAACCGGGTCCACCTGACCACTGGTTGAAAACCACTGCTCTATGTCTAGTATGTCACAGGGACTTTACCCCCTAATCCAACCCTTGATGCTACGAGTGCCAAGCAGGGAGGCTTTGAGTCCCGTTGGTATAGTCTATATAGTGTGGTCTGACCCGGAATACCAAACGACTCGCCCCCCTTACCGACTCGCACCGGGGGTAGCCTGCTCAGCCTGGTATTCCTAAAGTAACCTACTATAGTAAATTATGCTTAAACGGTTAAACCTAACCTTATTCCTAACCTTAACCTCGGTAAAACTATGCCTATAAACCTAACCCTATATATACCTAAACTTAACCCCAGTAAAACTATGCCTATAATAACCCTAAACTTGTTTATTCTCAGTAAAAACAAAAAATAATGAATACAAGAACCGCAGCATCGAGCGGTCGGCGTGAAAGAAATCGAGGGGCGAGATGGTTTAGGGGGCGACCGTTCCTGATATATACCCTGAGACCCCGGGGCCAGGGAATTGAACCCTTGACACTCTTAACCACAAAGCCATTCAATACAAACATCCCTCTATAACACAGTGGTTCTCAACCTTGTCGGGCTGTGATTATTTCATTACTTGAACTGACAAAAGTTCCCCACCCTGACGACTAAAGCACTTGGAATTATTGTAGGAGTTTGAGGCATTACATTTTGGTTCCACAGATCTACAAGCTCGGCTATTTCATTATTTCTTTATGCTGTATACTAATGATCTTCTTACCCATTTTGGGGCGGGAACCCCTTTTGGTGTTAGCATTATGTTGTGCTTTAGCTATTGAAAAATAGAAAATCTACAAGCTCGTAGCGCGACACCGAGTGTCGCGCTACGAGCTTGTATAGGTCTGGCTATTTTTGAAAAAAAGAACGACAGTGTATATAATCTTCTTGTCTTTTGTGTGTTCCTCCACCAACCAACCAGCTGGGCTCATCCTCCGGACACTTCGAGCTGCAGATCCTGTCCATGCGCAACCTGAACGGAGAGCTGCGCTCGGGCGCCTGCTGCGACGGCGGGGGCGGGGCCAGGCAGGGCTCCGCCTCCTCGGCCGCCGCTAGCGGCTGCGGCGGGGACGAGTGCGACACCTTCTTCCGCGCGTGCCTGAAGGAGTACCAGCTGAAGGTGGTCTCGGCGGGACCCTGCAGCTTCGGCTCCGCCAGCACGCCCGTGGTGGGCGGGAATACGTTTAGCTTGCGCGGTGGCGGCGGCGGCGGCGGAGCGAGGAGTGACAGCCGGTCCCGCATCGTGCTGCCGTTCAGCTTCGCCTGGCCGGTGAGTTGAAAAACGTGTTTTTTTTTTCACGGTCGCGTCCTGCAGCCCCGTCCGTTTGTCCATGAGTTTCCCTCTGTCTCTCCCATAAGTCCTGCTCCTCTGACTCTGATTGCCCTGAGTGCCGTCACCTGTGGGGACCAGCTGCAGCCAGGTTGGGTGATGACGACGAGCTCCAGTGACTATTTAAACTCTGCCTTGTGTTTTGTTGTTCAGTGCTGGATCTTGAGTTATAGTGTCAGGTTTTATGTTCAGTGTGTGTACTTCTGTTATCCCATGTCATTAACCAAGTAAAGTGAGGTTTATGTGATCTTCTTGTCCTGCCTTTGTTTGAGTTTCCTGCACTTGGGGTCCTAACACCTGCAAACCGTGACAAAACGACCTTTTTGATTAGCTTTTTGGTGCCGCGACGGCCCTGTGCATGGCTGACCCCCAGTGAGGGCCCCTATACCTATACCTATACCACAAGACATGGTATGATTGCCTGCGTTGTGAAACTGTCGAAACAAAACAAATTTCTTAGTTTGCTGATGGTAACAGACGTGGATTATTAGACAACTGGTTCTCAAAGTGGAGTGGTTTCACTACTGGTTGGTTTTGGTTTCGAGGGGTTACCGTGCTAAACGAGGATCCTTTTAAACACTTATTAGGCCTATTATTACTATCTTTCGACTATTCGACAAAATCTATTCAAATGGGGATCCGCTGCCAGATAGTAACACATCCACTGGCGGTTTCCTGTAATGCAGTGGTTCTTATTTTCAAACATTCTCATGTCAAGTATTATGTATTAGACCGGCCCCAGTCTCTTATGGGGGGGTGCTCCATAGCACTTCCTTGATAGATTATTATATTTAGTAGAGAAGTCTACCGTAGTGAAACCTGATCTGAATAGTCATTCTCGTACATTCTCTCATTGTCTATAATAAGTTAACAACCCCCTCCTCAAGGACTCCTGGGGGAGTCTGAGGACCACCGCAGTCTTGTGGTACAAGAGTACACGGACCTGCGGGATTCTGGGCATGTAGGAGATGAAGGCTGCATTCTTTTGACTGAAGCTGTCACACTGCAAAACACGTGACTCCACACTGTAGGAGTGTGCGTGCGTGCGTGTGTGCGTGCGTGCGCCGTGCGCGTATGTGTCTTTGTGTGTGTTGCATGCGAGCGCGCGCGCATGTTTTGTTTATCGGTTGGTTTTGGCAGTATAGGGTTCTTCAAACTCTGTTGGTTTATCTTGTCAACGTGATAAGAGCATCAGTAGTATAGGTTCGTTGACCTTGACGTGTATACCGGTTTACCGTAGACCCCAAAAGGACACAGCGTTGCATTGGAAGTATTAGTTATTATTTCTGTCTCATGAAGGTGAACAGCTATCCCACCTATCCACCGAGGCGCGGTGCGTCCTCTATTCATTGGACGTGTTCAGGGAGAGGAAAACGGTTCTGTATAGTTCACCAGTGTAAACAAAACAAATGTCATGTATACACGTCTGTAGTTTACACTGGTCACTGATTGGTTGCAAACAAAAAAGGTCTACTGACATTATTCAACTCACTGGTTTAACCCAGCGTGGCGTCTAAGGGTTCATACTCCTATTTTAGAGCCGAATAAAAGTCGGTTCGGCGCTGTAGAGCCTACAATGTGACGTAATTTGAGGTTCGGGGGGGGGGGGGGCGGGGGGGTACCGCCCTAAAGTCGTCTCTTCGGTGCTACTGAAAATGTCTGACGAGCCGAAATCATTTCGGCACTACAGCGCCGAAACAGCGGTAAAATAGGAGTATGGGTTCTTGAGGGGGTTCTAGAGGGTTCCCCCCACTGTCCCCAGCTAAATGATTGACAGCTGGGAACCAAATGGACCCTCTACTGAGGTTTCCTTTTCCACCAAAAGAACTTTGATTGTAGAACTGGTTCCATTTTAGATTCTTGGAACTGTGCTTTCTGAACCACCTTATAAGGGGGTTCTGAACCCATTCATTTACAGTGGAGACACTCTGTAGAGAGTGCCACAGATGGAACCACATTGACTGTTACGGGTCCATTTGGTTCCATCTCTCTACACTCTCAGACTTAGCTAAGTTAACACTGAGGACTTTATACGTTATACATGTAGATTGGGGTTCAAGTAAGAGGGGGGTCTCTGTGGTCTAAAATGCTTTATATCAAACTGGGGGTCTTTGCATTTAAAAAGGCTAGATTGGAACAGAACTTTACATTTTATGTTAGTTTAGTTACATGGCTAAGGGACTGTATAATATAGATAAACGTAATAGAGTCATAATGAACAGTATAGCCGGGCGGGGCGATGGGGCCATCCATGGTTGTTGTTTTATTTGATAAGCTGCTCTCAATAGAAGCTGATTAGAGGCTGGTTGGTGTTGAGGTCATGTAGCATCCAGTGAGTGAGTCACATGAGGGTCCATTCATTCACGCCACCAGTCAGTCGTCTGCTCGACAGGTCATTTTTAGACCTCGTCGTCTATGCACTTCATGGTATGACAGCGTTGCTCAGCCGGATAGAGTAGATCTGCAAGCTCAACGAACATGTTGCCATGCCACGCGCTTTTGAGCTTGCACAGAATCCAGCAGCCACTGTGACCACTGGCCACTGGAACTATAGTTGGTTCCCTGTCCTTATAACTTATACTGAAACTAGTCGGTTCCCTGTCCTTAACTTATACTGAAACTAGTTGGTTCCCTGTCCTTAACTTATACTGAAACTAGTTGGTTCCCTGTCCTTATAACTTATACTGAAACTAGTTGGTTCCCTGTCCTTAACTTATACTGAAACTAGTTGGTTCCCTGTCCTTATAACTTATACTGAAACTAGTTGGTTCCCTGTCCTTATAACTTATACTGAAACTAGTCGGTTCCCTGTCCTTAACTTATACTGAAACTAGTTGGTTCCCTGTCCTTAACTTATACTGAAACTAGTCGGTTCCCTGTCCTTATAACTTATACTGAAACTAGTTGGTTCCCTGTCCTTAACTTATACTGAAACTAGTTGGTTCCCTGTCCTTATAACTTATACTGAAACTAGTTGGTTCCCTGTCCTTAACTTATACTGAAACTAGTCGGTTCCCTGTCCTTATAACTTATACTGAAACTAGTTGGTTCCCTGTCCTTATAACTTATACTGAAACTAGTTGGTTCCCTGTCCTTAACTTATACTGAAACTAGTCGGTTCCCTGTCCTTATAACTTATACTGAAACTAGTTGGTTCCCTGTCCTTATAACTTATACTGAAACTAGTCGGTTCCCTGTCCTTAACTTATACTGAAACTAGTCGGTTCCCTGTCCTTAACTTATACTGAAACTAGTCGGTTCCCTGTCCTTAACTTATACTGAAACTAGTTGGTTCCCTGTCCTTATAACTTATACTGAAACTAGTTGGTTCCCTGTCCTTAACTTATACTGAAACTAGTTGGTTCCCTGTCCTTAACTTATACTGAAACTAGTTGGTTCCCTGTCCTTATAACTTATACTGAAACTAGTTGGTTCCCTGTCCTTATCTTATACTGAAACTAGTTGGTTCCCTGTCCTTAACTTATACTGAAACTAGTTGGTTCCCTGTCCTTATAACTTATACTGAAACTAGTTGGTTCCCTGTCCTTAACTTATACTGAAACTAGTTGGTTCCCTGTCCTTATAACTTATATTGAAACTAGTTGGTTCCCTGTCCTTAACTTATACTGAAACTAGTTGGTTCCCTGTCCTTATAACTTATACTGAAACTAGTTGTTTCCCTGTCCTTAATTTATAATCTGGCTGTACGACATATAGCTCACAGACTTGATGGAACCTATTCTGATTCCAATCTGAACATAATTACAAGAGCTTAATGCTATCAGACAGATGAAACACACGCACACACACGAGTTCTCTCTCCTAATTGTCAGGAATTAGGTATATCCAGACCTGAAAATGCATTTTCTTCTAGTTAACTAAAAGAGCCAGAGAGACGCAAAGACCCCCCCCCCCCCCCCCCCTGTTACTGAACAAACACTACAGTCAGTAATGATTGCCATGGGAATGTATAGAGCTATTCAACAATCAATTCTTACTGTAACAAAGAAAGTATCACCTTTAATGATCCCCGGGGGTGGGGGGGGGGGGGGGGTTAATGCTGGTGGATATACAGTAGCAGGATACAGACAGAGATACTGTAAATAAGACCAACAATGGAAGGGAACGGCGGAGGCCTGCAGGCTGCATGTGCTGCAGGGCGCGTCTCCCCTGATGGCGTATATAGTCCCTTTTTATTACAACGTCACCCTAAACGTGGACAATGACTGACTGACTGACTGGCGGGGGGGGGGCGACGACAATGGCCCGCTGTTAGAGCGGGGGCCGTAAAACACCTGTGGCTTATCTTAACGCAGCGCGTTAACACACAATGCATGCCCCAGGAAACTGCTAAACGTTTCAAGCTAAACGTATATGTGGTGTGAGGCCGGGCGGGCAGGCGGCTTGATGTCCAAGTACATCCCCCCCCCCCCCCCCCCGCGCGGACATGACACTGGTATGTCACAGGATGCTGATAGTGCCAAGCAGGGAGGCATTATTGGGTACCATTTTTTTTTATGGGAATCAAACGCCCTATATACCTCCCAGTCTCAGGACACTCCACTGACCACAAGACCACTGAGATGGGCGACTGACTGTACAGTCACTCTTTTCCGCTCTATACAACCAAATTTATTTTGCAAAAATTATCCCGGTATAATGAATTGCTGTTATATGGCCGATAACCGATAATAACACCGACGTCGATATGTGATCTCATTCTGTATTGAAAGATTATATAATAATGTTGTCTATATTCTGAAAAAATACATGTAACAGGGTGTCTGCACTGCAGGCTTCATAATAGGCAAGTCAGATTTAACTTAAATACCGTTATACTTATTATTGTGAGCTTGTAGATCTGTTAAAGCTGTTACTTTGGGGGCTTGTTCATCTGTTAAAGGTCTGATTGATTAATCTAAAAAAAAAAAACTAGAATCGTCCATTAATCTCCCATCGCTAGCAAAAATAGCCAATCTACAAGCTGACCATGCGTTGTAATGCAGCACGTTGGGGATCTTGTATAGATCTGCTATTTTCATACCCTGCCCTCCCCGATAGGAACACTATAGGGTTCATATCAAGTCAACAGAAGGATGACAAAACCTGAAATTATCTCCATTTTAAATCATATACAGTCCACAAAATGAAAACTAATATCAAAGTCATATACGTATACACATCCCAATAGCATAACAAACCATGGGTCAAATTCAGAGTTGAGATCAAAGCAATAGAGGAAAGGTGGGTCTTTATCTGGGATGAGAGATGATTCTAGAACAGGGGTCATCGATGTGTCCATTACATACACATGTGTGTCTGTGGACACTGTGGCAAAGAGTTGGTCTTGTCCGTGACAATTCTTTACACGCCATTATTATAATGTTCTTATTTTGACTTTATGTCAATGTCAATTCTCCAGGCTTTCTGCAGAAGATGTCTGACACTTATGCACTACAAAAGTATGGCATTTTAGGGGTCCAAAGTGGACCCACTTAATTCTAAGTGTAAAAAATACAAAAGAAATTAACCAAATACGGGTTCCGTTTGTATACACTCTCAGTTACAAGACCTGTTATGGTCATTCAGAGCTCTTGTGCATGTGCTTCTGCTGATATTAATGTTCACTCATTTTGTATACGTGCGTGGCAAAAAAATTACATTTTGACAAAAATGTCCACCACAAACCAGCATGGCGATGATCACTGTTCCAGAGTCAAGAGACAACAGCAGAGAAATGTTTAAACCCTTTTGAGCGGGGGGGACCCCTTTTGGTGGTTACATAACATTATGTTATAATTTTAGCTATTGAAAAATAGCAGACTTGTAGGTCTGCGATTTTTCTTTAACCGTGGCAATGCGGCACAAATCTTTGAATATATATTCATTTCAGAAGACTTATTTTTTATTTTATTTCGACGTCAGGCCTCTAGATGGGTTAAAAGGTGCTGCGGATCTGAGCCCGAGTTTAATTGGTGTCATGGGAGTGTGTGCCTGTTTCTTTGTGTTCCTCCTTGATTACAATCCTGAGGTCCACGACAGCGGTTTAATTTGAAAAGGGGACTTTTCGGACAGAGCTTTGCAGTGTAGATATTCATTCTGTCATCCTGGGACGTTATCGCCTTTGTCTTATTTTCCTAATTCTAAAGGTTATATCTTTTGTGTTTGTGTTTCACTTTTTTTTAACGTGTCACGTTTGAAATAAGACTCCCGCGTACAGAGAGAGAGAGAGAGAGAGACAGACACACAGAACGCTCCAGCTGGGGACGTTTCACAAAGAATTTGAAACCATCGGGGGAAACTTTTTTTCTTTTTTTATCTTTTCTTTTCTTTTCTTTTTTCCACGGGATAGGATTTTTTTGTCTTATCGCCTGAATTTGGCTTTTGAGTGAAGAGAAGCCAGATCTCTTGGTGGAACCAAGTGATTGGATGTTTTTTTTTTGGGGGGGGGGGGGGCGGTTGCCTGGCAACGGGGGCTTCCTGCTGGGGAAAAGAAAGGGGGGACAGAGAGAAAGGGGGGAGGGGGAGGGAGACAGAGAGAGGGGGGGGAGGGAGGGGTGTAGAGGAGGAGTGGTTTACCTGCGAGGGCCTGCAGTGCTTAGCTGTTACTGTGGTTTCTCTAGCCCATTTTTGACCTGAGATCAGATTCTATATGTTTCTTCTATGTCAGTGGTTCTTCGGTTTAAAAAGAAATAGCAGACCTACAAGCTCGTAGTGGTGGTGGTGGTGGTGCGCTATGAGCTTGTTGTAGATCTGCTATTTTTCAATAGCTAAAGCGTAACATAATGCTAACACCAAAATGGGCTATATAGCACAGTTTGGATCTCAACCTTTTCTGGAGCACGTATCAATGAATCGATACTATAGTCCGTCTTGGATGAGTGGAACGAACGTAGTATATAGTTCCTTTATATTTATTGGTATCACAATGAAAACAAAAACCTTTCAAGAAGAAAAAAAGTCATGACATTTTCTTTACATTTTAATATTGTATTTCCCAATTATTTGATTATTTGGGGGCCCACTTGTATTATTATCCTAACAGACGACCAGTCACCACCAGTATAGGAGAACCAATGCTGTTCTGGGGTCAGCGTTTCTGAAAAGGCTTTCAGGCAATGAAGGCTATGAAGACGATGACTACGCGTTACTGATCTCCTCTCAGACCGATGCGCTGCTTTGACCTTTTAGTTGCATTGTCAAGGACAAAACCCCCTTTGAAACCTTTAAAGTTATTTTTCTCCTGCAGGCTTTTCTTTGCCTTTATTGATAGTCCACAGCGTAGAGAGACACTGCAGGAAACAGGGAGAGAGAGAGAGAGAGTTGGGGAGTGACATGCACCGAAAGGTTGTCATGAAGGCATCAGAGCCAGTATGCAGGAACATGGCTATTGGCGCTCCCCAAGTCCCTAAAAACACTATTGTTTCATGAGCAGGTATATACTGTGCATGATGATGTACATTATGCTTTCAGACAGTATATCCTCGCCGAGAAACCCCTTTTTAATCTCCATATCCCAACTTTGCGTGTTTTGTCGTAAATATGAACGCCGAC
>NC_137864.1:3240005-3245005 GCF_963924005.1 Protomyctophum bolini | reverse complement strand
TTTGAGAACGACTGAGCTTTTTCAAGAAAACAGTCGGGATTTAGAAGACATTTTGGCTTAATTTAGGAAGATATACACCATCCCGATTGGAGCCATACTTAGAGACGACGTCCTATGATCACTGATCCCACGAGAGCGTGGTGCCGGGACAAAGAAAAGGTCGATAATTAAGTCGATTTTCTCCTGATTTGTCTCTCTGAAAAAAAAAAAGCTATTTTATATAGTATGAACATCTTGGGAATATTGTGTGTGGCTTGTCGTGACGATCGGATCCTATATATTTTAGTTCAGTGACCGTGGAGTACTGAAGAATGATTCAGAAGCTATATACATGTGTTCACGCAGGAAGAATTCATTGATTGACACCTGGCCAGTTAACCCATTCTGGACGGGAAACCCGTTTTGGCGTTCTAACTATAAGCATTATGTTATACTTTAGCTATTGGAAAATAGCAGATCTACAAGCTCATAGCGCAGCACCGAGTGGCACGCTATACGAGCTTGTAGGTCTGCTATTTTTGAAAAAATCGTGAAAATGTGGCACAAATCTTTGAATATACTGTATATTCTTCTTTTTTTTTTTCTTTTTTTTTTTTTTACCTATGATGATATTGAATGATGTTGTTATTGTTCATGTTCGTTGTTCATTGGCCCTAAATGGAAACAAGACCACAATAAGGTCTCATGTTGGTGCCGCTATACCCTTGGACTCTGTTGCTGTTTATCCCATTCTGACCTGAGATCAGATTCATACGAGGTTTCCACTGGACACACACTGGTCTGATGAACCCATTCTGACCTGAGATCAGATTCTAAAAATGTCAGTCGTTCTTCGAATTTAAAAAAAATAGCAGACCTACAAGCTCGTATCGCGCCACTCGGTGGCGCGATATGAGCTTGTAGATCTGCTATTTTTCAATAGGTAAAGCATAACATGATGCTAACACCAAAATGGGTGCGCCGGTCAGAATGGGTTATACATTCAGTCCAATTCAGTCAATTTAGCTAAAAAACACAAACAGTTAAAAACATGAAGATAAGAGGTTTCTGGCCCGACACAGGCAAGTATAGTCATGCTGATATATATATATATATATATATAACTATACATCAAGGTCTATTTATGTATAACGGCTATCATGTTATCAATGTTTTTTATAATGGCTATAATAACAAGCCCTGCATGGTCTCTGAAACCATGACAGCTCACACTATATGTATTGTTTTGACATAGATGTGGCAGGAGTTCATATAACAATATCGTCCCATTCAGAAAAGACGAGCGGTTGTAAAAGCGAGTGTGTGTGTGTGTGTGTGTGTGTGGGGGGGGGGGGGGGGGGGGGGGGGGGGTGGCAGGGGGGGTGGCAGGGGGGGTGGGGGGCCCTGAGCTTCTGTTTGTTTTCAGATGGAGTGTTGGCTGTGTGTTGTATTTGTCGTCCCACGGGGAACCATTATAGGCCCCGTGTGAAATGGGCCCCCAGGGGTGAGCTGACCGTTAGCCCTGCAGGTGTGCACGAGAGGAGAGAGAGAGAGAGAGAGAGAGAGAGAGAGAGGGAGAGGAGTAGTGGGAGAGAGATGGAGAGGACAGTGTAGTTAGTGGAGTATGGGAGAGGAGGAGAGAGGAGGAGGAGGAGGAGATGACAGTGTAGTTAGTGGAGTATGGAGAGGAGGAGGGGAGAGGAGGAGGAGGAGAGAGGAGGAGAGAGGAGGAGGAGGAGATGACAGTGTAGTTAGTGGAGTATGGGAGAGGAGGAGGAGAGAGGAGGAGGAGGAGGAGGAGGAGGAGAGAGGAGGAGGAGATGGAGATGACAGTGTAGTTAGTGGAGTATGGGAGAGGAGGAGTGGAGAGGAGAGAGGAGGAGGAGGAGGAGGAGAGAGAGGAGGAGGAGGAGGAGATGACAGTGTAGTTAGTGGAGTATGGGAGAGGAGGAGTGGAGAGAGGAGGAGGAGGAGGAGAGAGGAGGAGAGGGAGTGCTGAGGATTTTGAAATGAATCAGAGGGTGCAATCACTGGATCAATACCAGGGCAGTATAGTGATTACAAATCCTGTTACACCTGTATACTGTAACTGTGTTAAAAAACCCACAGTTTGTCCTTGACATGAAAAAGGTTGACCACTGACATAGAAACATGGGTTTTTCAGAAAACCGTCAGGATGTGTATAGAAGGACATTTTTAGAATCTGATCTCAGGCCTAAATGGGTTAACTGTGCATACTGTATATACGGTACTGTACATCTGAATAGGACGGGGTATAGGTCTATATGTTAACCTCACGTCACCAGGCAATTCCACCTCAGTATCTCTATGTTACTGTATTTGAACATCAGTCATATACTCACATCATGTGAGTATATGACTGCTGGTACTCAGAGAAGCAATTATGTTCTGGAGTGGTTTATTATAGGCCTATACTCAGTCTGAAAAGGTTGAGACCTGGACTGCTTGTATTAGTAAATGGTGGATTTTACATTTGCGTGATTCATCACGTTGCAGTTTTGAAACCAATTCTGGTGAGGCCAGTTTATAAGATGAGGGTTTGGTGGGGATCTATTACATTCAATACGCCTTCAAACAAATGATTGTATAGGTGAAGTTATACAGTCGGCTTTGCACAGAAACGTCCTTTAAAAAAACGTTTTACTTTTACTCTAAAAGTACATTTCAGAGCCTGTACTTTTTGACTTTTACTTAAGTAATTAGTTGAACGAGTACTTTGACTTTTTCCAAAGTAGTTTTTTTACACAAGTAATTGTACTTCTATACTTAAGTACAGAATGTGTGCTTTTCCCAAAAGTATACATTTCAGAGCCTGTACTTTTTGACTTTTACTTAAGTAATTAGTTGAACGAGTTCTTTAACTTTTTCCAAAGTAGTGCTTTTCCCATCTCTGCTTTTTCATTATAGTATTTTTTTTTGTCTTGTCTCGACACAGAATTGTACAGAAACAAAATGTGCAGAATGTGATTTATAGATATAGCACATTGACATTAGACAGATGCCATAAGGTGCATTGTTTACCCGGCATCCTATCGTTTCAAATGTACATAATGTCATTTAAATTAGCATGTTGTTATGATGAGGTCCATTGTTTACATTATCCCATTTTGGGGCGGGAACCCCTTTTGGTGTTAGCATTATGCTATGCTTTAGCTTTTGAAAAATAGCAGATCTACAAGCTTGTATACAGGTCTGCTATTTTTGAAAATCGAAGAACGACTGACACAGCTTTTTCAGAAAACTGCCAGGATGTATAGAAGACATTTTTAGATCTGATCTCGGGTCAGAATGGGTTATATTATCCTAGTTACTCTGAAGCACTATACAACTTTATTGTTCACTCTGCCCTCTACTTATGTCACTATTATTTACCCTGTTGTTTATTGGCTATAGAGTTCCTGCTTACTCGGCTCATTCCGACTCCACACTTGTAATTAGCTCCGGATAAGAGCGTATAGTGCTAAATGCCTACAAATTGTAAATTGCTCGGGATTCTCAATTACCGCAGCTGAGTGGGGTTGAACGCACACGACCTGCTCGTTTAGTAAATAAGTAAAGAGCCTTGTGTGTCCCCTGTTTCAAAGGAATTCCCCCCCCCCCAACTGTAACTGTGTTAAAACCCATTTTGTGCTTTAGCTATTGAAAAACAGCAGATCTACAAGCTCACAGCTATACGAGCTTGTATAGGTCTGCTATTTCGAAAAATCGTTAAAATGTGGCGCAAATCATTGAATATATATCTCAGAGCGAACATTTCTAACTAAAATATTTGCTTGCCGAGCCCCATGTGGCGTGTCCCCTGTTTCTGTAGCGTGAGGCAGCTTGCTATAAGTACACCCACCTGGACAAAGGAATCCCCCCCCCCCACAAACCAACCCTTGATACTGACTGCCATTATTATAGTCGTTGGTATGGCCGGTATGACCGAGGAGTTGAACCCCCGACCTCGCAGTCGGACGCTCTAATCTAACCAACAAGGTTAGAGTCCTGCATGAGCTGCAGGGCTTTATTTCCTGATTGTTAATTGCATTCACCTGGGTATATCAGTGAGGTCTAAAATCTAGCCCCCCTGATTATAAACATCTGGGATGAAATGTCATCAGTTCTTTTCTTTCTTTATAGCCCCCCCCCCCCCCCCAGCAGTGGAACGGAGAAGCTATATAAAAGTGGTCATTTAAAAAGAAAAAAAAAAAAAAAAAAGAAAAAAGTTCCCCGACATCTCAGACAGGTGTTGCCTTGACAGCCGCATGCAGCAGTACAGTATTCGCCATTCCAGTGTGAGGTTTAAATATTTGAAACTGTCGAGTGTAGGTAGGGGGGGGGGGGGGGGGGAGAAGAAGAGGAGAGACGACACGGCTCCTTTTTTTCCGAGAGGTCAGCTCACGTCTTTCTTTTCAGAACGTCGCTCATGCGCTGCGCTTCGGTGCCGACCGCCGAGAGGTCAGCTTTTCTTTTTTTTTCTTTCAAATCTGCCATATCGGTGCCATTTCTTACACCCCATTTCCTCCCCCTGTGTGTACGCCGTGCGATATATGAACGGTCACAGTTTGCTCCCAGATTGATTCTTTTTATTCCCTCTCTCTCTCTCTCTCTCTCTCTCTCTCTCTCTCTCTCTGGGGGATTCCATTTTCTGACTGTTTGTTTTGTTGTTGGCAAAAGCCCTCCATAATTTCGGGTCCCTCCCGGGGAGGGGGGGGGAGCAGCCTGGAGCCCTGGCGTCACCTCAGCCCGACCACGCTTTGCACCCCGCTGGCGAAATACCGCACCGCCACTCGGGATTTCTTTGCACTATACGACTGAGTCGAGCCATAAGCTCAGCCTCCTACAGCGACTACAAACTGACACTGTCCTAACAAATACACCCCCCCCCCCCCCGCTCTCCCCTATCCCTCACCCCCCCACCAACCCCTGGCCCTTCTCTGACACCACGGCACGGAGGGTAAACAGAACGACGGAGCGTACTTCTCTGTTTGTCTTTGAGTCGCTTGGGGCGAAAGCTC
>NC_137864.1:3225005-3227505 GCF_963924005.1 Protomyctophum bolini | reverse complement strand
GGACGCGCAGGTGTTCCTTCACGCTGGCTAAGTCGCTGAAACTCTTGTCACACGGCTTACAGCGGTAAGGCCTCTCTGCCGCGTGGAGACGTCGGCGTTCGTTCAGATGACCTGCTAACGCGTTGAAACTTCTGTCACGGTCTTTACAGTGGATTGGTTTTCCTCCGGCGTGGAGACGCGGGCGTTTTTGTAGACCGCTTATGTCACTGACCCTCTTGTCACGGTGTGTGGCGTGGACAGGTGTGTCTCTGGTGCGGACACACTGGTGTGAGTTCAGGCCAATGGCCTGACTGAAACTCTTCTCACAGCGCTCACAGTGGAAAGACCTTTCCCCCGTGTGGAGACACAGGTGTTTTTTCAGACCACATAATTCGTTCAAACTCTTCTCGGTCTGTTTACGGAGGAACCTTTTTTCTCCCGTCTGGATACACGGATGTTTCCCCCCGCCACCTGATTCATTGGCGGGTTTTGACGCAGTGTGGACATTAAGCCGGTGTCTTTTCAGACTACTTGACCCCGTGAAGCTCTTTTCACAGTGTTTGCAGTGGAAAGGTTTTTCTCCAGTGTGGACACGCCGGTGTGTCTTCAGGGAACTTAAATATGTGAAACTCTTGCCACAGTGTTCACAGACGTGGGGTCTCTTACCGACGTGAGTCATCTGGCATGTCTTTGCATCTCCTGCTCGAGTTACTGCTGGTTGAGTTACTTCTGGTTGAGTTACTTCTGGTTGAGTTAGTTCTCCTGGTTGAGTTACTCCTGGTTGAGTTACTTCTGGTTGAGTTACTGCTGGTTGAGTTAGTTCTCCTGGTTGAGTTACTCCTGGTTGAGTTACTTCTGGTTGAGTTAGTTCTCCTGGTTGAGTTACTTCTGGTTGAGTTACTTCTGGTTGAGTTACTTCTGGTTGAGTTAGTTCTCCTGGTTGAGTTAGTTCCGGTTGAGTTAGTTCTCCTGGTTGAGTTACTCCTGGTTGAGTTACTCCTGGTTGAGTTACTCCTGGTTGAGTTACTTCTGGTTGAGTTAGTTCTCCTGGTTGAGTTAGTTCTGGTTGAGTTACTCCTGGTTGAGTTACTTCTGGTTGAGTTAGTTCTCCTGGTTGAGTTACTTCTGGTTGAGTTAGTTCTGGTTGAGTTAGTTCTCCTGGTTGAGTTAGTTCCGGTTGATTTACTTCTGGTTGAGTTACTCCTGGTTGAGTTACTCCTGGTTGAGTTACTCCTGGTTGAGTTACTCCTGGTTGAGTTACTTCTGGTTGAGTTAGTTCTGGTTGATTTACTTCTGGTTGAGTTAGTTCTCCTGGTTGAGTTAGTTCTCCTGGTTGAGTTAATTCTCCTGGTTTACTTACTTCTTCTCGTGGTCGACTTACTTTCCGTGGTCGAGTTAGTTCTCGTGCTAACTTTCGTGGTCGAGTCACCTTTCGCGGTGGAGGTACTTTTGGCGGTGGAGGTACTTCCCGGGGCTGCGTGGCTTCGTGTGGCTGAATTAAAGTCTCGGTAAACAGTCGGCAGCTGAAAGGATCTCCATCGGCGTCTCCTCGTCTCCGTCGGGCTGCGGAGGCGGCGGTCCGCCCGTTCGTCAGCATGCGGCGCTTGTTGTGTCCCATCGTCGTCGTGTGTCTTACGGAGGAATGTGAAAACGTATGGACAGAACTCGCTCCGTCTCTCTCTCTCTCTCTCTCTCTCTGTCGATGAAGTCTGTGAGGAAACCTCTGGTTTTAAGGTGTGTTAAGGCGTGACATGAGGTAATTCATTGGTGACATGTCAGATAATCAGTGACGTCAGGTCAATGAACACACCTTACAATTAGTGACGTCAGCCGTGCAGTGAATCGGCTCGAATCAAACTGTCATCATCAGAGTGCGTGTGTGTGTGTGTGTGTGTGTGTGTGTGTGTGTGTGTGTGTGTGTGTGTGTGTGTGTGTGTGTGTGTGTGTGTGTGTGTGTGTGTGTGTGCGTGTGTGATTGTACGTGCGTGTTGTTAACTGAACGTGTGTGTGTGTGTGTGTGTTCTTTTCAGGAGAGAGTCAGTGTGATGAGTCTACGTGTAACAATGGAGGAACCTGTCATGATGAAGGAGAGTCCTTCAAATGCGTGTGCTCAGCTGGCTGGGACGGCCCCTCCTGTAACATAGGTCAGTACTACTGTAACATAGGTCAGTATACTACTGTATCATACTGTAGGTCAGTACTACTGTAACATAGGTCAGTACTACTGTAACATAGGTCAGTACTACTCACTAGGCATGTGCCAAAATACCGGCAATCGACTATTATCAGCAGTCATCGACACGCATGCAAAAAAAGGCCGCCATATACTGTATACATTATTCATGTCTTTATTATGTTTTGTCTGTTCACATATCCCACCGCAATTCAGCCGAACACAAATGCTGTGTTTGTATCGGGTAGAAGGATGAGTGAAGAAGAAGGCTTGGTGTTAGGCAACTTAACCCATTCTGACCTGAGATCAGATTCATACGAGGTTTCCACTGGACACACACTGGTCTGA
>NC_137864.1:3110005-3222505 GCF_963924005.1 Protomyctophum bolini | reverse complement strand
TGTATTAATGAGCATCAACGACCATCACCTGGGCACAGTCACACAGACACACAGCTCCCCTCTACAGAGCTCTACTACTGCATGGAGTCCGTCTCATTGCTGTAAAATTACTTAATTTCTGTGCAACAACTGTAAACATGCTTTCTTGTTTAGAACCTATAGCTCGAGTTAACATTAAAGCTTTCTTTGATGGCATCTTAGGATAGATGTAGATCTATTTGACAGTGCAGAAACATAATTGCCTTCCTTGATGTATTAATGAGCATCAACGACCATCACCTGGGCACAGTCACACAGACACACAGCTCCCCTCTACAGTGCTCTGCTACTGAAAGTGACTCAGGTGCTCTTTACACGAGGATGGTGTTCATAAAAAACGGCAAAATAAAGTATCGTTTGCTGCTGTCATTTAGACGAGAACCGTGTTCACAGGAGGTGAAAACGCAACGAAGTGAAACCACCTCCCAGAGTGGAAATCTTTTAGAACGCCGTTTCCTATGGTCTCCATATAAACAGGCAAAACGGTGGATACGCAAAAATTGTGACATCATGGCTTACGTCAGCTCTGGTCGGCTCACCCGTGTCCTACGTTTTTACATGGTGTCATAGGCATGCGTCAGTTGCTAGGGGAAACGAACAACAACAACCATGTCGGATAGTCCGGTTTGCTGGAGGTGTGATGAGGACGCGACGTTTGTTTACTTTCTGTGTAGAAGAAGAACGGAAGTAGTTCTACGCATGCGTGACTTATGTCTATGGTTTATATATGCGCTGCGTCACACGGACCCCACAAGGACACGCGCCACCTAGCGACCTGGCATATATATGCATGCACTTTGTAGCGTTTTCATTCAAGTGTGCGTTCTCATGTAAATGGTCCAAAAAAAATGAGAACGCAACGGGACTTTGACGTGTTATATGGAGATGGTCGCCGTCTAAAAGAGGCCTCAGTCTCATTTCTCTCCAAAATCACTTGATGGAATATGATTAAAGCTCACATTTCATATCACACACACCGTATTTCACTAGCCCGCCAAAACAAAAATTGTGTGCGTGTGTCTCTTTCTCTCCATTTCTCTCTCGCTTCATTTCTTTCTCTCCATGTCTCTGTCTGTCTGTCTGTCTGTCTGTCTGTCTGTCTGTCTGTCTGTCTGTCTGTCTGTCTGTCTGTCTGTCGGTCGCTCTCTAAGCCCTGGGATGCAATAAGGGTTCAGCTGGTTAAGTCAGGACAGAGTGTGGGGGATTGCTGGACCACAGGTGAAGATCTGTAAATGATGGGATCAGCTTAAGCTGATCACACTGAACGTGCGTGCGTGCGGGCGTGCGTGCGTGCGTGCGTGCGTGTGTGTGCGTGCGTGTGTGTGTGTGTCCGTGCGTGCGTGCGTGTGTGTGTGTCCGTGCGTGCGTGCGTGCGTGTGTGTGTGTGTCCGTGCGTGCGTGCAAGCTCTCTACCCGAACCCACAAAAGGAGAAAAAGGGCAGGATCTAATAATAATTGCACACCTTCTCCGTCAGGGGTACAAGTTGCCTTGCATGGTTTCCTCCGCCATCGGCGTATGAATGTGTGTGTGAATGGGTTAATGTAATGCATAAGCCGTGTAAAGCACCGTGGATATATATATATGCACCATTTAACCATGTATTTATCTAATAATGTGGCTTATATTTGATTTGGGATGACATTGTCATCTATGACATGTCATCTATGACATGTCATCTATGACATGTCATCTATGACTGAGTCTATATTTGGGCAAGGTTTTTGCCCCATCTGACTTCCACTGACTTCCCAAGCATTCCTCTTTTTTAATATTTTGGGCCGAAACATTCGGCCATTGCATTGCGAGCTTGTAGATCTGCTGTATAGCTACAGTATATGATTGGAAATGAAGGCAAGCCGAGCATAATAGGTGCCCTTTCAAAAATACAGTATATGCAAAGTTACTGTTGATATCCTCTCACTGGTATATTCTTCACAATAACCATTCCATTTAAATGCCGGTATGTATTTGACTAAAATAAAATAGTCACAGGGGAGTCTCGGGTTCGAATCTCACTGATACACAAATCACTGGTTCATTTGGATCCATTTGTATACGGTGTAGATTGGTAACCTGACTTTGCCAGATGGGGGCGGTATTGGGTGACCATGTTCCCCAACACAGCAACCATCAGGGATCTCTCAGGGAGTTGAGCTAACACCAAACAGCTCCTGTTCGAACCAATCAGCGTGAGCTAAGGGCGGGATATGTGCGAAACCGGATGTGAAGCTATACAGACACGTCAATGTGATTGGTTGTGTTTGCACGCCCACACGGTGATAGACAGACGGTCCCATCCAATCATCTACCAAGTATCTTGGAAAAAAATGAACAGCCCCGTCATCGAATTGCCTCCCGAGATCCCAGATCCCAATAAGCTGTGAAACAAACTTGTCGTAGCAAGCTTCTTGGATCTGGCAGCGTCAGGTTAGTAGATTGGGGGCACAGAGAAGAAAAAACTAAATGGTTCCATTTGTAGTTGTACAATAGATGATTTACAGACGCATGAGTCCCAGTGTGCCACGTACCGTACCGTATATGTTGAGAAACATTGGCATACATTGTGAAATAAAATCAGCTGTGAGTTCAACCCCATGCCCAGTTTTGCGTTGGACAGAGCCAAAACTCCCGCCGTCTTGTAATTTCAAGCGGTCTGATCGCGTGCGTGCGTGAAACAGATCTCCTCCCTGCCGTCCAGCAGTTGAACAGCTGTCTATCTGTTAGCTGCTGAGTGTGTGTGTGTGTGTGTGTGTGTGTGTGTGTGTGTGTGTGTGTGTGTGTGTGTGTGTGTGTGTGTGTGTGTGTGTGTGTGTGTGTGTGTGTGTGTGTGTGCGTGCGTGCAAGAAAATGTTCTTCATGGCCAGAACACGGTGACCCAGTTTGACAGAACTGGCCCTTGTCGCCATCTTGATAACAGAGACTTGATTGAATGTCAGGACTAAATACTGCCGGTACTTCTCTCATCCCTTCTCTCTGTCACCGAAGACAGAGTGCAGGGGGTGTCACAGGGTATCTGAAGGTGTGTGTGTGTGGGGGGGGGGTTATATTTATTTATTTTGTTCTATTTTCTGCCTATATCCCGGCCCAATTCCCCCCAAAAGATGCTAACAATTTTCAAACGTAAACACAAATAGTTGAATATAGCCAAATCTACAAGCTCACGCGTTGCAAAGTGTATAGTGGAGTCAAAGTTTGTCATTGAAAGTTAAGTTAAAAAGTGTACTTGTACTACAGTGCTCAAGTAAAGTAAATATACGTTGTTTTACTGTCCAGTGTCCACACATCGGCGCTTGTTGCATTTTCTACCCACGCCTCCATATATGGTCACGCCTCGTGACATCACGTGAGATCATGGAGACCGTTAGATCTCCATATATGGTCACGCCTCGTGACACGCTCCATATGTCAATCTGACATCGTCAAACCTCTACACTCAAGACCAGGGACGGATTAACCTCTACGAGGGCCCCTGGGCCGGTAATATTTGCAGGGCCCCCATAGCGCGCATGCGCGTGACATTTTCGTGTTTTTATGTGTTTTTATCATCTTTTTAACCTAAGTTTAACAAAATTAACAGCCAATGAAGGGCCTTTTCAGGGCGTCAAACCTATAGTACCTCATGCTCCACTTTCCCCGAAGGGCCCCTGAGAGCCAAGGGCCCCTGGGCCACGGCCCCACTGGCCCAATGCGTAATTTGTCCCTGCTCAAGACACGCTATATATGGCCATGAACCCTGGCCATTCCTGTTTTTCATTGTTCTAGTAATAATAATAAAAATAAAAATCACACCCGTGTGAAGTGAGGGGGGCGCTCTTTATCATCTGATCCTCATACATCATCTCATGAACAACTGAATTCATGTGATTGGTTGGTTAAAGGACCTATAACATACAATTTAAAGATGGAGTGCCACCATTTTTTTTGCCACCCTAAAACATGATCATCAGGTATTATTATTACAATATAAGGGGGAAGAACTTTTTCCAAAAAGTGTACATTATTTGTTAAAATCATGCTTTTGTGTGGACACGCCCACCAGTTCGTTAAGTATGCCTGGTTAGCCTGGTGGGTGGTGATGGGTGGTGATCCACCTGAACTGAAGCCACACCCACAGCTGTAGTTGTATGATAAAGGGGGAGGGGTTAGGGGAGGGGCTGATAGTGTGGTGTCACTAATATATTACTGTTTACTTCATTGGCCTGTTTGACTGTCAAGGGTTCAGCCTCCAGGAAGAAACCCTAAATACAAAGTTAACACACCATTGCACATAAAAACAACTCCAGGGTGTCTAATGAAGTACTGTCACCTCATAGACACATGAAAAACTGGAAAAATACAAAAATTGTGGCACTCCATCTTTAACTTTTTCAATTTATTTTGTGTTTTTGTGGCTCCCATATGTGTTTTCTATCCCCACAAATATCCACATTTTGAACAATCAGGCTTTCATATCATATAGGTGCTTTAATGGAAATTGCTCTCAGGAACAGCTCAACTGATTTTGTCCTCATCGTGATGTCATCAATGTCACCCTACTTTGTATAATTCCTCCTCGTCCTCAGTTCCAAATTCGCATTTCCACTTTGTTTACAATGTCCACCATTGTTGATTTTCCAAGCTAGCATGGAATGGAAACAAGCCTGGTTTTATCTAGCATCAGTATTATAATGACTCCAATATTAAATAATCTGCCTAATAAGCACCCCCACCACCTCTCAGGACATTGTGGTACTGCAGCTAAAACTGCTTTCAAAGTCCAGAAAGAAATGACTGGAGGACTGGTTATATCAGAGTGGCGATTGAGGCTCAAACCATTAGAAATAACTTTGAGGGACATAGACAATATGATATTAGATATTAAAATAAGTTTTAAAATGCATGTTATTTTTGCTTGAGCGCCCCTCAATCAATAATAATAATAATAATAACAACAATAATGATGACGACGATAATGATGCATGTTTTTGTTACATGTCGTTCTTGAGCACAATGTTGCTAAAGGCCTATATTGTAATACTTCATAATAACCATAATAATAAGGTTTCTTTGTGTCCTTTGTCTTGTCAGACATCAACGAGTGCCAGTCGTCGCCGTGTGCCGTGGGCTCCACCTGTGTGGATGAAATCAATGGCTACCGCTGCCTGTGTGCCACTGGGAGGACCGGGCATCGCTGTCTGGAAGGTATACGGAACGCACACGCACGCACGACCGCACGCACGGTCGTTGCGGGCGGCCTGAAAAGGATGAGAGCCACACTGTGTTAGCTGCAGACTGAGGTGAAGGTGTACTGTATATGCATGCGTTGGCTGGAAATGGCTGACATCGTTGCTTTTGTTGGTTCCAGCAACGGGGAGGCCGTGTGTGGTGGACGGACTGCTGGCGACGGATGGAACCAAATGGAACGAAGACTGTAACACCTGCCGGTGTCACAACGCCGGAGTCACCTGTACCAAGGTATCATCACACTTGGGATAATGTACCCGCGAGACAATGTTATACCAGTGGTTACCACCGGTCTCATTCAGTGCCATAGCATTATGCATGATGATAGTGCTGTTGGTGTTAAAGGAGAATTCCATGCTAGAATGCTTTCTTATCTTTCTTACCTTTCTTTGTAGTTGTTACGTCCCCACCAAAGAGGTCCAGGTTTTTTTTTGTGCAAAAACTCCTTATTGGCTATTTTCCCTACCATAAGCCCTCAATGAATTGCATTGCATTGAATGGGAATTGAATGGGGCTATGGGGTGTTATGCTAGTTCGCTTATTACCATCGAAAGAAGTAGTAAAGTGTGCCGCTTGGGATATTATTTACATTATGAAGAGAGGATATATAAAAATAAATTATAATTTTGAGCGATGGAAATAAGCGAATTAGCACAACACCCCATAGCCCCATTCAATTCCCATTCAATTCAATGCAATTCATTTAGGGCTTATGGTAGGGGAAACAGCCAATAAGGAGCTTTTGCACAAAATAACACCTGGACCTCTTTGGAGGGGACGTAACAACTACAAAGAAAGGTAAGAAAGCCTATTAGTATGGAATTCTCCTTTAAAGCAAAAGGCGTTGGGTTCAATTCCCATCGAGCAACGACTTATTGATGGGCCGATATAGAGGTCAACATAGTGACAACCCACTTTTTGGACCTTTTTCTACTACAGTCTGGAGATACATTAAGGTTACTGGAGATGCTAAGTTTGACGTTTACGTGGTATCCTAGTTTCTTTGAAGGTTCAAAGAAGCATTTTCACTTTGCACTCTACAAATGTGTTGACGAGAGTTTTATCATTTCATAGTTGGTACATTATACATCGCTCTGGATAAGAAGAGGGCCTTGCTAAATGCCTGGAATTGTAGGTCTGCTATTTTTGAAAAAGATCGTGAAAATATTTATTTCAGAAAACTGGAGGATTTAGAATACTTTTTTTCTTCGACGTCAGGCCTAAATGGGTTAATATATTTTTACCAGCTGCAAGCTGGTCAATATTAGCTTGTGAAAGTCCCGACAGGAGATCGACAGGAGATCATTTTCTGCTGAGCCTGCTCTGTCACCAGTTGGCAACACTGGTTGCCAAGCCTGCATATTTCCAGCCTAACGTGGATTCATTCACAGTTGCTTGCCTGGTTTGGTTTTTGGAGGCTGCTTAGCTTATTTCTGTCACGACAGTTGCCACCACTGGCAACAACCCATAACATCCCATCGTCTGCACGGCATGGCTAGTCGAGCAGTTCTGATTGGCTGCCTCCTCGTCTCCAGCCATGTTGCCTCAGAATTCTTTAGGGTCACTAATTTGAGCATAACAGCGGAGCGCAGCTAAAAAGTGGCATAACGTCAGCAGCAGACCCACATCTGTTATTATTATTATCTAATAATAATGCCGCTGGTAATTCATTGATTTAATCAATTTGGGCTTGTTTAAATCACAAAAACGAATTGCTATAGTCTAACCGTGCTTCGTCCAACACCCTGTGCCTTGTGCTTGTGCTTGTGCGTGTGCAGATGCGGTGCGGCCCCAGAAGCTGTACCCTGGCCCCTAAAAGGGGCACAGAGTGCCCGGCGGGACAGAGGTGCGTGGCCGTGCGCGACGACCGCTGCTTCACCAAACCGTGCGCCCCGAGCCAGGGAGAGTGCACCCCTCCTCCCCCACCACCGTCACGCCATCTACCGCCGCCGCCGCCGCCCCTCCTCCGCACGCACCCGTGTCACCCGGAGACCCCCTGCACCAACGTCACCTTCACCTTCAACAAGGACACCTTGACCCAGGTCAGTGTGGCCCCCCCTTAACGGGTCAGTGTGACCCCATGTCAGTGTGAACGTCCACAAGGATCGGTCTGTTTGAACTAAAGTACATTTACTTCTTATACACGGTGACTTTGACCATTTTCAACCTTCATCTTCATGTAATTGGTCCTCACTAATGCAGATGATAATGCAGATTTTTTTTTTTGGTTTGTGGTGCAACCACTCCTAGAACTATAGCGATGTCCGTCCGTCCCTATGCCTGTATGTTTAGGATACCAACAGGGGGCGCTGTTGCACCACTCGCGTCAGAGATGACTGATTTTCTTTCCCTACATGGTCTGTGTCTCGTTTGGAATATAAACGCTTCTAGAGAGAGTTCCGATGTGACAGCGCAAGGTAGTAACGGAAGATTATACCGCCCGGTTTTGGGGGGGGGGCTAATGGAAGGCTTTTCAGAGTAAAATCTGCCTCATCTGCTGGGCACTCTAGCGCCTTTTATTTTTGAAAGATTCCGGCGCACTGGAAGTGTAAAGTGGTTTAACTACTCAAGTGATATTGTTGAAATTCCAAATATTATTAATAATATCAAGTATTCTGCAGCAGCCCCTGGACTGCAGGCGTCACATGGCACCCACTTTGTGAAAAGGGCTGACCTCGATTAGTTCGACTGATCGATCGGAACGGGTCTCAGTCGACTGACCACCTCTCAGTTCAAAATTAAAAAAAACGTTTTTTGTTTTGTTTTGTTTTTACAAAATATGATTGTATTATTCCACTAGGTCTGTGGGGGGACATAAACACATCTGACTGTTTTTAATCAATCTCCAATGTGCATGTGGAGTGTGTCTGCCTGTGTGGCAATGTGCCACTGCCTGTGACTTGAATCGCACAGTGCGATATGACTCCAGAATCTCAATCTCACCTGCTGTGCTCAATCTGGCTAATGACAAGCCTCTCAGTCGATGTTCACCAAAACAAAACAAAAAATATATTAAAAAAATGGGGGGGGGTGCTAATTGAACAGCTAATTTATTCATATTAATTTCGACTATAGAAACCCTTAGTCGGGGACAGCTCTAATATGTTGTTGTTGTTGTTGTTGTTGTTTCCAGGGTGTGACCGTGGGACAGGTGTGTGGGGAGCTGAGGAAGCTGTCCCTCATGAGGAACATGTCCTCCGAGCTGTCCGTCTCCATGACCTGCCAGCTGTCCCTCACCGCCACCAACCAGATCCACGTCACCATCGTATGTCCCGCTGCTGTCATTCTACAGCTATACACGTTGTTGAACCCATTCTGGGCCCGGGAACCCCTGTTGGTGTTTTAAACATTATGCTATAACGAAGCTATTGAAAAATAGCAGACCTACAAGCTCGTAGCGCGCCACCGAGTGGCGCGCTACGAGCTCGTAGGTCTGCTATTTTTGAGAAATCGTTGAAAATGTGGCACAAGTCTTTGAATATATATATATATCCTTTCCGAGTTTCAGTTTTTAACTCAAATCTTTGCTACTGAGAGGGTCCCTGGAACGACATGTTTTCAGATGGGGGGGGGGGGGGGGGGGGGGGTCGGTGGCCAATGTCATATATATTTGGGGTTCCTTGACTATGAATATGTTTGAGAACAACTGACATAGAAACATGGGGGTTTTTTAATAAAACTGTCAGGATTTAGAAGACTTTTCTTTTTCTTTATTTCGACGTCAGGCCTAAATGGGTTTAAAAAAAACACAAAAAGTTACAATATGGAGTTGGAGATGGAGCTTTAACCCATTCTGAACGGGAACCCATGTTGGTGTTAGCGTCATGTTATGCTTTAGCTATTGAAAAATAGCAGATCTACAATCTATCTAGGTCTGCTATTTTTTTTAAATCGAAGAACGAAAGAATCACTTTTAGAATCTGATCTCAGGTCAGAATGGGTTATATATATAATCAGACCAGTATAGTGTGTCCAGTGGAAACCTCGTATGAATCTGATCTCAGGTCAGAATAGATAAGTATTTTTGTTATGGTTGGTGTTTGTTCCAGTGGACAGAAGAGCAGAGGCGAGGCGAGGCCCTGGTGAAGGAGTTCAGCGAGACGCTCGTGGACCTGGTCAGCAGGAGGAACACCAGCAGCAGCATCATCAACGCCGTCGCCGAGGTGCGAGTCCAGAGGAGACAGACCCCCAACCCCAACGGTGAGAAGAGTGGCGTCAAGCAACTAATTGCTTTTACTTAACCCATTCTGACCTGAGATCAGATTCATACGAGGTTTCCACTGGACACACACTGGTCTGATGAACCCATTCTGACCTGAGATCAGATTCTAAAAATGTCAGTCGTTCTTCGAATTTTTCAAAAATAGCAGACCTACAAGCTCGTATCGCGCCACTCGGTGGCGCGATATGAGCTTGTAGATCTGCTATTTTTCAATAGGTAAAGCATAACATGATGCTAACACCAAAATGGGTGCCCGGTCAGAATGGGTTAAAAGAGACACTTCACCCTTTTTGCTAAAAAAAAAAAGATACGTTAATGACGTTTAGAAGATTTAGAAACACCTTCCTGGGGGTCTTTATGTGTGTAACGTGTGGTTTTAGATATTTTAGATTTTTAGCAGTGAGCCCTGCAGTGTCTCTGATGTCATCAACAACACAGGGCTCACTTCCTTCCTGGACTACAATTCCCATAATGCTTTGGGGGCACTGCTCCTCCTTGTGGATATAGGGGGAGGTCCAGGAAGTAAGTGAGCCCAGTGTCCATGACGTCAGACTAGACACGGGGCTCACTGCTACAATCTAAAATATCTAAAACCACATATTACACACATAAAGACCCCCAGGAAAGTGTTCTAAAGCTTCTAAACGTCATTAACATATATCTTTTTAGAAAAAAGGGTGAAGTTTCCCTTTAAGTACTGTACTTAAGTACAATTTTGAGGTGTTTGTACTTTACTTGAGTATTTCCAGTACTTTTACTTTCTACTCCACTACATCTCAGAGCCAAGATTTGTACTTTTACTCCATTGATTGATTGATTGATGGATTGATTGATTGATTGATTGATTGATTGATTGATTGATTGATTGATTGATTGAAATATGTATTAACAGTTTGCAGAATGACAGTACATTTCAAGCACAAACTCAATACAAAGAGACTGTTGACTGTGAGTGGACGGCCCAATTAAGCGTTACGCTTGTTTACAAGAGGGTCCACCTTGTTCAATTCATCAAAACATTTAGAGACGTACAAATGGACGCGATCATTTGAAAACTTTAGTTTTAATACCAGTTACTTTTTAATAGATTTTAATTTTGATTTAGAAAACATATACATTCTGTACTTTTAACTTGTAACGGAGTAGTTCTAAATTTCAGTATTGGTACTTTTACTTAAGTAAAACAAATGAGTACTTTTTCCACCACTGGGTAAGAATACAGTAAGTTAATTTTTTAAGAATAAATGCTTTTTCAGGTCACGATACCAATGTTTTTTCCCCAATCGGCATAAAGAACTCAGATAAGATACAGATTAAACAAGTGAAATGGAACTGTAACGCCATAAGAATTAAGCTGATAAATGGGTACTCTCTCCTGAAAATGTCTGAAATTGTGCCGCCTACTACAGTATAGGTGAAAATGTAGTTTCTGTTCATCAGAGAGACAGAGAGACAAGGAGACCGCTGTTACTAACAAAAACAAACACAAATCCTCATATGCTAAGGGTCGACGTCTGTGTGAAAGTTCAATTATTGCTCAACCTGAATGAATGCAGAATGCAGATCAGACACACTGACAGAAATTCTTTAATTTATAGTAGGATAAATGAAGGATGTCCCCTGCATATCTCCAGAACTGTACTGTTTGTTTAAAGCGCAAATAACATGCATTTTAAAACTGCTTTTAATATTTAATATCATATTGTCTATGTCCCTCAAAGTTATTTCTAATGGTTTGAGCCTCAATCACCACTCTGATATAACCAGTACTTGTCATTTATTTCTGGACTTTGAAAGCAGTTTTAGCTGCAGTACCACAATGTCCTGAGGTGGTGGGGGGTGCTGATATGCAGATTATTTAATATTTGAGTCATTATAATACTGATGCTAGATAAAACCAGGCTTGTTTCCATTACACGCCAGCTTGGAGAATCAACAATGGTGGACATTGTAAACAAAGTGGAAATGCAAATTTGGAACTGAAGACTGAAGAAGGAGGAATTATACAAAGTAGGGTGACATTGATGACATCACGATGAGACCAAAATCAGTTGAGCTGTTCCTGAGAGCAATTTCCATTAAAGCACCTGATATGAAAGCCTGATTGTTCAAAATTGGTTATTTGTGGGGATAGAAAACACATATGGGAGCCCCAGAAACACAAAATAAATGGAAAAAGTTTAATTTTATGTTATAGGTCCTTTAACTGTTGTGTTAAAATCACGACAGAAATAAATAAACTACAGCTACTAGCCTACTACTACTTATTCTGTATGAGTTCTCTCTCTCTCCACGATTGGATAAAATGTGTATCCTGACCTGGAAACTGTATTTTCTCTTTAACTAAAGAGACGGGGGAAATCGACCCACTGTTACTGTAACAAACACATAATACAGAATAATGTAACTATTTAACGCGTATTTTAACAAAACAAAATGTCACCTTTTAACCCGTTTTGATACTAGCATTATGTTGTGCTTTAGCTATTGGACAATAGCAGATCTACAAGCTCGTAGCGCGCCACCGAGTGGCGCGCTACGAGCTTGTAGGTCTGCTATTTTTGAACAATCGAAGAGCGACTGACATAGAAGACATTTTGTTTCATGTACAGTAAGCAATGACAAATAAAGATCTCTATCTATCTATCTATCTATCTATCTATCTATCTATCTATCTATCTATCTATCTATCTATCTATCTATCTATCTATCTATCTATCTATCTATCTATCTATTTTTTTAGAATCTGATCTCAGGTCAGAATGGAAAAACTGTCAGGATGTGTAGAAGACAATTTTTTTTAGAATCTGATCTCAGGTCAGAATGGGGTTTTTAAACCTAGTTTGTTTGTCTCCTTTGCTGTCGTCTCTCTCATGCAGACTACCTGGTGCCGCTGCTGGTCTCCATGGTGACCGTGGTGTGGGCGCTGGCGGTCGCCGCAGTGTTGCTGTGGTGCGTGCGGAGGAGGCGGAGGAGGAAGCAGAGCGCGCCGCACGCCGGCGGTGCGGCGGCTCAGAGCAGCGCGGCGGCGGTCGGCCCCGGCGGCGGCGGGCCCGCCCCCATGGCTGGGGAGGACAACAACACGGTGAACAACGCCAGGGAACACCTGAACCAGATCAAGAACCACATCGAGAAGAACCCCAACGCCTCCTCCTCCAACAACGGCCTCCTACCGCACAAGGTGATCTTCGGCTTTCGGAATTTCATTGACATAAAAAAATAGCTAAATAGCAGACGTACAAGCTCAAAGTTTTGAGCTTGCAGATCTGCCTATTTTCGTGTGACGCTGTAGTATGATCAAGTAGGGGTGTTCATTAACTCATTCTGACCTGAGATCAGATTCTAAAAAAAATGTCTTCTATGTCAGTCGCTCTTCGATTTTTCAAAAATAGCAGACCTACAAGCTCGTAGCGCGCCACTCGGTGGCGCGCTATGAGCTTGTAGATCTGCTATTTTTCAATAGCTAAAGCACGACATAATGCTAACACCAAAAGGGTACGTTCCTGCCCAAAATGGGTTAAGGACACACTTTATCTATAATTTCAGCAAGTTTTTAGTTCGTTTTGTAAATAAGCACACCGTGTACAAGTTTGGTTCGTTATCGAACTTTGTTTGTAAAGCCTCGTTTACATTTGTAGTACTTAACTATTCCATAAAATCTTCGCTACCTGCAGGGCAAAGACGACACCCACCACCAGCACCGCCACCACCACCAACCCCCCCTCCTCCTCCTCCACCACCATCGCTATGACAACAAGAATGCCATCATCAACGGCAAGATAAGGACCAACGGTGGTGCGCCAACGGAGGCGGGCGGCATGTGTGGCGAAGACGAGGCGGCCGCCGCACACGACGGCAGGAGGACGACGACGACGAAGACGTCGTCGTCGCGTTTGGCGAAAGCGCCGCATGCGGCGTACATGCCGGTGGAGAGGGACGAGCTGACGGGGAAACACCACAGCCGCAGCGACTGGGCGACAAACAACAAACAGAACAACAGAGAGGCGGAGTCAGCGCAGCTGGGCCTACGCCGCATGGAATACATCGTTTAAGCCGACCGGGAAGTTAAAAGAAAATGTGCTCAACCCCCCCCCACACTCCCCCCACACTCCCCCCAATCGCATGAACGCTATGAGTCTTACCTATTCTGGGGGGATGGCGAAAAAACGCGATCTAGACTACAAGCTCGACCTGAGTTTCACGGTGATTATTTAATGTAAAGCAAAAAAAAATAATTAAGAGAGCCCGGTATAGTGCCCTGAGGGACTCCTATCAAGGGTTTAAGCGTTATACAAACAATGGAGACAACAACGGAGGGGCAAAGCGGACAACAATGGAGGGAGACCGTCGTGTCCTTTTTTTTTCCGAGTCGGGAAAAAGTCGTTAAGAAAAAAAATGAATATTTTTCTTCGTTTGTTTGACCAGCTGGCAGACAGTACTACCATTGGATAACCGTGGTTGCCGCCGCGCGCACAGCCATATGATGATGCTTTGCAGAGAGAGTCGAACGAGGATTTGTGAGAACCGTTATGGCAGTACGGACGCGCCTGTCGGAAAGCGCCCGGAAGCTGTTTCCCGCCAGCTTCGGTTATCCCACGCCGACCTGCAAAGAGCTCTGCGTCGATAAAGTGAACCGCAAAGAAAACTAATCATATTATTTATTTTTTTCCTTTTTTTTTTTGTATCCGTGTCTTGTCAGCAGTTTCTGCCGACATGAAGAATTGATTGACATTTTCGATGTAGAACGTTGGTTGTATAAACGTGTACATATTTTGTTTTTTCGTTTTCGTATTAATAACTGTACATTTGATTCATTAACTTAATACTCAAGAGCCTTAAAGATACCATTCCTTTTTGTTTTTATTTATACTCGTTTAGATTTTTTGAAGGGATGTCGGCTTCGTAAGCTCAGCACGTCCTTGTTTTTTTGTTTTTTTGTCGTTGTTGTGATGAGAATATTCTTTCATGTATGTTTGGTTCAAATGCCAAAAGTGTTCTTCAAAGAATAGTTAATTTTTAACAATAGTAATGGGCATTTTTGTGCCCGGCGGAAAAAATGTTTTGTACATTTAAAGTGCATTGTTTTTGTACCATTTTGTTGGTATAGTTTTTAGCCAGGATGTATGTTTTGTAAGTACGTATGTAAAGTGTGTGTGTGACTGTGTGTGTGTGTGTGTGTGTGTGTGTGTGTGTGTGTGTGTGTGTGTGTGTGTGTGTGTGTGTGCGTGTGCGTGTGCGTGTGCGTGTGTGTGTGTGTGTGTGTGTGTGTGTGTGGGCGGGGGGGGTGATATTGCTGCTGTAGGGTTGTTGTTTGTCTTTTATTTTTATTTGAATCTTTGAACCCTATCCCGGTCATGGTCATGATAGACGAAAATAGATACAGGCCCACACACTAAAGTGCTGCTGTTTTCGCTATTTGACATGCAATGAAATGAAGTAGCCGCCCTATAGGAGGGTGTAGGTGACTGAACCGATACAGTGGCAGACATATTGCTTGTCACTGTGACAATTAAAGGTGCTGTACATATGCCATTCTTTTGCAAACAAGTACGTTAAATCTCTATATTCTTCTAGTAGGCTGTAGAGAAGTGGTTCTCTAGTAGGCTGTAGAGAAGTGGTTCTTCTCTAGTAGGCTGTAGAGAAGTGGTTCTCTAGTAGGCTGTAGAGAAGTGGTTCTTCTCTAGTAGGCTGTAGAGAAGTGGTTCTCTAGTAGGCTGTAGAGAAGTGGTTCTTCTCTAGTAGGCTGTAGAGAAGTGGTTCTTCTCTAGTAGGCTGTAGAGAAGTGGTTCTCTAGTAGGCTGTAGAGAAGTGGTTCTTCTCTAGTAGGCTGTAGAGAAGTGGTTCTTCTCTAGTAGGCTGTAGAGAAGTGGTTCTTCTCTAGTAGGCTGTAGAGAAGTGGTTCTCTATAGTAGGCTGTAGAGAAGTGGTTCTCTAGTAGGCTGTAGAGAAGTGGTTCTCTAGTAGGCTGTAGAGAAGTGGTTCTCTAGTAGGCTGTAGAGAAGTGGTTCTTCTCTAGTAGGCTGTAGAGAAGTGGTTCTCTAGTAGGCTGTAGAGAAGTGGTTCTCTAGTAGGCTGTAGAGAAGTGGTTCTTCTCTAGTAGGCTGTAGAGAAGTGGTTCTCTAGTAGGCTGTAGAGAAGTGGTTCTCTAGTAGGCTGTAGAGAAGTGGTTATTCTCTAGTAGGCTGTAGAGAAGTGGTTCTCTAGTAGGCTGTAGAGAAGTGGTTCTCTAGTAGGCTGTAGAGAAGTGGTTCTCTAGTAGGCTGTAGAGAAGTGGTTCTCTAGTAGGCTGTAGAGAAGTGGTTCTCTAGTAGGCTGTAGAGAAGTGGTTCTCTAGTAGGCTGTAGAGAAGTGGTTCTCGAACCTTTTTTTTATGTCAAGGAGTACTTTGTGCCAGGGACCCCTCCAGAAGCAAAGATGAGTTAAAAAAAAGAATTTGCTTTCAAAATATTTATATTCAAAGATTTGCACACATTTTCACGATTAAAAAAAAGATTTGCTTTTAAAAATACAGTATGTATATTCAAAGATTTGAATGAACTTGTATATCTGCTATTTTTGAATAGCCAAAGTATAATATACTGTATGGTTAAAATGATGAACTCATTTTGCTGGGGACCCCCTCTGGTAAGCACCCCTGGGGGTCGTCGGATCCCACTTTGAGAACCTCTTAAAGGACCACTTCACCACTTTTCAACCTACCTTCATATAATAGGTCCTCACTAATAATCATGATAAAATGGCACAATTTTTTTCTACTCAGTCTGTGTCTCATAGGAGGGCTATGTGGGCAGTTTAGAAACCGTCTTCCAGTGACATCATCATTAGGCAGATTATTTTTTAAACAATATTCTTTTACAAAAATGTTCACATTTTCTTTATCGTGAGAACGATGGCTTCCATTTTCGCATTGCAACTTTTCATGACTAGAAAGCCTGCCGTTTTTATTAGCTTGTATTCCCCATCGATGATGTCACTTGGAAGACGGTTTCCGAACTGCCCACAGCCCTCCTATATGAGACACAAAAACTGCGCCATGTTTGAGGACCTATTATATGAAGATAGGTTGAAAAGTGGTGAAGTGGTCCTTTAAGTAAACAGAACGTACATTTTCACGTGGAACACCTCATTTCATCCAATCGGGAGAGAAAACCCCACAAAGACCATTTATCAGCTTGCCTTTCAGTCCATTCTTTGGTCCACTCATTTATTTGTTATCCTGACTCCTGACCCTGAAAATGCATTTTCTGTTTACTAAAAAAGGGCTAGAGAGAGAGACAGCCCTGTTACTTAATTAACACTGATTACTATCGAAATATAGAGCTACTTAACACTTATTCTAACAAAGAATATCACTTTCAACACCTTTTAATTGTTTTAAGGGAACCACGATTTATTTTTGTATAGTTTGCTTGCGTAAGAATGTGGACGGGCTGTAGTTTTGCAGGTCGACCGTGAAACCTTGTTCTGATATAGTCTGACGACAAGGAAATACTTGAAGGAGAGCGCGTCCAATGAGAACACTGTATAGAGCTGTCCTATCATGACACCTTCCCTGTTCTAGATAGGATACGAAGAAAAGTGAGGTTGTTGCGGAGAGAAAAATGTGACGGGACTGATTTGTTTTTCCGTGTCGTTTTTCTTCTCCGACGCTCAGTTCGTCACCGCAGGGGAGAAGGGATGGCAAGAAAGACTTTACTTGTTTTGTTTATGTTTCCATGAGTGTTTTTTGGAACTTGAGAAATAAAAGTTTGTTCCTGGCAACAGTTGTCTTGTCTTGTCATGTTTTGTTTTATTAAATGTTTCACACACACACACACACACACACACACACACACACACACACACAAAGGGGAGAGGTTTTGTGGACTGGTTTACTGTGCATGAGCAACACTGTTCCACGATATTAATCCACCAAAGAAACCTGAGTCCTGTCTTTGTCCTCAGAAGAGCTGTTGAGTCTGAGGGGGCTTTATTTCAACAAGGACCCCCACATTGATACATTACTGTAGGTCAGTGAGGCCACACAGACCCCTGCATGTGAAAATTTCATCTTTCATTCAATCTTTTAAAAAAAATGACAGATTGCCTATTTCTAAATAGCCAAAACATTAGATGGGGGTTGTTTGTCCCTGCCCACTTTGAGAACCACTCAAAGTGGTTCAAAACAACATCACCCATTTCTTGTTGGAAATTAATTGTGAGAACATGAAAGTCCAGTAGTGTGTGCGTGTGTGTGTGTGTGTGTGTGTGTGTGTGTGTGTGTGTGTGTGTGTGTGTGTGTGTGTCTGTGTGTGTGTGTGTGTGTGTGTGTGTGTGTGTGTGTGTGTGTGTGTGTGTGTGTGTGTGTCTGTGTCTGTCTGAGTCATGGAGACACTGTGGGAAAAGGAGTCAGGAGAAAAACGCATGATGCACACTGCTGTGTGTGTGTGTGTGTGTGTGTGTGTGTGTGTGTGTGTGTGTGTGTGTGTGTGTGTGTGTGTGTGTGCGCGCGCGCACGTGTGTGTGTGTGTGTGTGTGTGTGTGTGTGTGTGAGAGAGACAAATTGTGTGCGTTTTTTTCCATACATGAATACTACATTTCACCAGAAATATTTCGCCATCGTTCTAAAAAAATAATATAATATTTAATTTACCAATTAATACCATTTATTTTGCAGTTTTGAATTTTCATTATTTATTTATTTCCACATTTATGGTCATTTTTCACCGGGATGCTGGATGGCTTGTTTCTATATATAGGCTTAAAATAATTGATATCAATATATTTTTTTAACTCTATGGGAATAATGAATGGGGTCTGGATCTGGAACGATGGAGCGTGAGGCTGCAGCGTGATGAGACCCTTGATGCAGAGTCACTGCAGGGTCCCAGTTCCAACCTTGGTTATTCCTAAAACTCACATATTCACGATGTGATCAGGATTTTACAGCCTCCCTATAATGCTCCGGAACAGCCTATATCTGAGGCTATAGGTCCAAAGTCAGTGTTGTCTTTTAAATCACTGTCTCAGATTGTCTCAGATTGTATTGCCACTTTCATCCTGCATGACCATGTTTATTTCCTTGCTTCCTTTTTGAGTGGTGCAACCACTCCCTTACGGAGCTATGTGTGTGGCTGGGTGGGTGGCTGAGTGGGTCTATAAGCATGAAAACAGCATGGTTGTTTTTCACCACCTGTGAGCAACCTAACACATACAAACACACGCACATATTAACTGTATATATGATGATTTTGGGTGTGACAGTACAGTACAGTACAGTACAGTACAGTACAGTACAGTACAGTACAGTACAGTACAGTACAGTACAGTACAGTATACAGTGTACATAGTAGTAGACGCCACACGGTAACTCTGTCATTTCTCAACCGTTTCGGACGCGGGGCGGCTCGCCGGAACCGGCCCGGCCCCCCGGGGCGCGTTCCCGGGGGTTCTGGATATTCCCGGGACCCCCACCGGGGACTTCCCCGGGGACCCCCACACGGTAACTCTGTCATTTCTCTATTTCTCTACTAAAAATAGCAGATCTACAAGCTCATAGCGCGCCACTCGGTGGCGCGCTACGAGCTTGTAGGTGTGCTATTTTTGAAAAATCGAAGAATGACTGACATTTTTAGAATCTGATCTCAGGTCAGAATGGGTTAATCAGACCAGTGTGTGTCCAGTGGAAACCTCGTATGAATCTGATCTCAGGTCAGAATGGGTTAACATGGGCAAGTGTCAATGAACGGTGAGATATGGGTGGGCCACACAAACACTGGATCATGCAGGGCCCACTTTCAAGTGGGTCCAGAAAAAGGGTTAAGGAAAACAAACCACTGTTATCTACAGGAGACACTGGGCTCATTCCTGAACTTCTCCTTTTGCACGGGGGATCAGTGACGGGTCATCTTATCTCCTATCATAGCGTTCTGCTTTGGTTCATGGGTCTGGTATAATGACTCACATATGCTCGTTTACGCTGTTGACCTGCACATTTCTGTGGCCCGATTCCTTCAAAACCTGTGGTGGTGGAACAAGTATATACTCACTTCTTATTTATTTTTATACTTCTCTTTTCTGTCGGGCAGAAACTCGATCTTAACTCCATGTTCTAACGTTTCCTCGCAAATGAATGCCCTGCTAAGTCTATAGGGCAAGTCGCACAAAAGCATAAAAAGTAGCAGATCCAAAAGCAGTGCATTTTGAGCTTGTGGATTATGATACTTTTGATGCTTTTGTATTTGAATACTGAAAGGTTTTGGACATGAGGTTTTCACTCAGCCTACAGAGACGATATAATATATCACATGCCTTCTACCACAATGTAGAATGGAGAAAAGGTTACATGATTGTTCAAGTGAAAGGCCAAGATTCAAAATTTGAGTGAAAGTACAAAAGAAAGTGACCACTTATAACCACAACACTAAAAACAATACTTAATTGACCACAGTCCCCGACTCCCCACCCAGAGGTTGTGGGCTTGTATTTGTTGCCAAAATGATCGCCCCACAGAATAGGGTTCCTGTGGTTTAATTTCAGATATTGCATCTTAATCCCCCATAATATTCAATATAGCCTATTATGGTCAGCCTTCAGTGGAACCTCTGCATGGTCCAAGCTTTCTATATCATCATCACAAACCTTTTGTTTGCATATATTACCGAGCACAAACAGAGGAGGAAGCCAATGACAGCAGCACAAACCCAGCTCTGGTATAATATCATCTTGGAGAAAACGTTCACGATTGGCTGAGTTTCTTTGAAAAGCGATCCCGCGATCCGTCTGATGTGGTGTCGTCGTTGCGTTGCGTAAATGGTGGTTTCTCCTCTTCAGGGCGGTTGTGGGTTCTGCCGCTCTGCCCCGTGGGTCCAGCCGTGTGTGTGTGTGTGTGTGTGTGTGTGTGTGTGTGTGTGTGTGAGAGAGAGAGAGTTCCGAGTCTCACGGCTGCTGTCTTACTGCAGGTCTCCCATCTCTCTCCCCATTTCCTGTCAGTCCTATACAGGGACGGATTAACCCCCATGAAGGCCCCTGGGCCGGTCATTTTTGCAGGGCCCACATTTTTGTGTTTTTCCGTGTTTTTATCATCTTTTTGACCTAAATCAATGAAGGGCCCCAGGAGCCCTTTTCAAGGCGTCAAACCTAGTACTGCGCGGCCCTATTTCCCTGAAGGGCCCCTGAGAGCCAAGGGCCCCTGGGCCACAGCCCCTACTGGCCCAATGGCTAATTTGTCCCTGGGCCTATATATCTATGCCTCTACAAAAATAATAAAATAAAGGCAAAAGCCACAAAAGATAAATAAAACTGACTTAATGGCAAAGATCCATTTGTATAGTTTTACTGTCATCTTCCCACAGTTTGAGGACCTCTGGACCAGGGACTCTCTGAAAAGATGTCAGGGACCCCAATTAGAAGAGATTTGGGTATTTAAAACCATCCAAAATTATTTTCCCACAATGTTTATCGCTAGAGACTAAGATTATTGCCGGTTGTTGACTCTTAATGTATGGTTAGCTAATGTCAATCTGTGTTCTGTTTGTTATTCAGAGTGGTCAGTTCATGTACGTATGTATGCTCGTGTTGCGTCTGTTGTGTGTGTGTGTGTGTGTTGTGACGGCCTCTGCCTGTCTGCAGCTGTTTTTCCCAGTAAGGGAAGGGAAGTGATTGGCACTAGGGTGTACTGTATGTATTGTGATGTGACTGTATTTGAGGGCATACACAATATAATACACTGTCTCGTGTTCGTGTAGTTTATATGTGTCACTGTCAACTAAACTAAATCAAGTCTCATCCATTTCTCCTGATTTTAATGTTTGAGTTCTGCGTTTGGGTCCAACTTGGGGTTTGAGTTCCTCACACTTTTAGTAAGTAAGTATAAGTAAGTCAATTTTATTTATAAAGCACCTTTCGAAACAAGGTTACAAAGTGCTGAACCGTGACACAATAGAAAACAATCAGGTTAAACAAACATAGTAGTAAAATAATGCAAGAAATATACATATACATAATATATACACAAACACATACATATACATCAGTCAGTTAGTCAGTACACAGTACTTGGTTATTTGCATGTGAAACGGACAAATTATTGCTGTGAGCTGTGACATGCTATTACACAGAGGGGTGTACATTGAATGTTGGTGAGAAGAACTAACAAGACAAGACAAAATTAACATGCCGAATGAAATCCCCACAGTCCTGTGTGTGTGTGTGTGTGTGTGTGTGTGTGTGTGGTAAAGTAAAGTAATGCCCTACTGTGCTTAACTTGATCACAAGTAGCAGATTCACAAGCTCGAAACACGGCATGAAGCGACGTGTTTTGAGCTTGTATATCTGCTATACCTTTGCTATATTTGAATTAGAATCCTGACAAGTAACATCAGTCCCAATCGCTCTGGATAAGAACGTCTGCTAAATTTAGTATTCAAAGTATTCAAATGTACAACTTATAAAGGGTTCAATGAAGTTTACTATAGTTTAGACATTTTCCCAAATACCCACCCCCTCTTTCTATTAAAAAAACAGTCTCTCTCCCTCAATCTTCTGCTTTCCGAGTCATTAGATGCATTAGAGTGTGTGCGCGTGTGGTCAGATTAAGAGGAACATAACATGACTGAGTGGTTGCCGGGACAATGGCACAAACACTCACATTCTTTTAAGTCTGAATGACTTCAACAACCAACCGGCAAGCACAAGTGTTGAGTCATTATGTCTTGGTGACTACATGCATGCACACATGTACAGTGCACACGCACACAGGGACATGCAGAGGGATTTGGAGAGGCAGGGGTTGGAATATCAAAAGTCGGAGAGCAGATATATATATATATATTATTTTTTTTACATTACTACTCACATTTATAGGAATATGTCAAGGCTAAAATCACTCAAACATAAACAATATTGAATATTCATACAAAAGTTTTCAAAAGTTATACCGTCACTGCATGTTCTAACGAGTCAGGAAGGCAGGGAGGGTGATATCACTGCACATACTCTTATATGGGCTGGGTCAGGACTCTCAGGAGGTCACCTGGTAGGAGGGAGTGTTGGGCAGGACGAAGGACGAAGGCTCTCCTCCCGGTGGGGTCTCCTCACTGGCAGGTGAGTCAGTATAGGATACAACAGCACTCCCGGTGGGGGCTCCTCACTGGCAGGTGAGTCAGTATATAGATACAACAGCAGTGGAAAGTGAAAACACAAAAATGTGTGTGTGGAGGAATTCATTGATAATGGCTAAATTGTAAAAAAGCAACTTACACACACACACACACACACACACACACACACACACACACATATAGGGTCATGTTTCGTATAACCTTGCAGAGTTTCCCCACACTGGATTAATGATGCTTGACAATGTATATTGTCATTATCCTATAGTATACATTATGTCAGGGAAATGGCAAAACATGGTCCCATGATATCAGCATGCGAAGACCTGTTCCATATGCTGCATGTGTCGATCTAGAATGCAACCGTTAAACTAATCTATTTATTGTATTATAGAACTAAGTTGAACTGGCTTCAACTTTAGATACAAAGCGACAAATATGTTGTGCATCTTTGCACCCGTGCATGTGAACGCAGCATTGGCAGCATTCCGTGTAAGACCTTTAACACAACCCTGGGTAGGCCATCCGGCCTGGCAAGCTATATGCACTCCAGTGATTGCCCCCTTTCTTGCATCATAGAAAAATACATTTTATATAATATAGGAATAGTAACAATCATTGCCTTTTTATCTTGTTTTAATTGCAGGTTAAAATGAATAGCATAAATAAATAATACGTATTTTACGGTATCAAATACTAAAATACATTTACAAATATCTACCATAAAAAATGGACCAAATAAATAAATATAAAAATAAATACATTTGATAATAGTGTAAAACACTGAGTTTGCTATCTCAAAGTGGTAGGCTACTAGTACCACCAGTGGTACCAGTAGGCCTACCAGTGGTTGGGAACCTCTGCTTTACTTCACTGGGATTTATGATGATCCTCACCATCTGCTGCTCCAGGACATGGTGTGACAACCCCTTGAAGTACAACTGCAGCTTCCTGCTCTGTGTCTTCCGATTTGTTAAACTTTCGTACTAGCCCTTCACTTTTTGGATTCATTGTGCAGAAAACGGTAAGAAGCGTTCCTTGTGGAAACATATGCAGCGTTTCTGAACCGCGGTGGGAGGTGCCGTGGGTGTGAGCTCATCTCGGAGCTCAAGCGCTCAGCCTCTCAGTTTTCTGCCCCCTCAATGTCGTAACTCTACTCTATGGCTGTGACAGAATTTGTTGAAGATGGGGCACTTCAATATCAGCAACTGATTTGAATACCTGTACATAATTATTTGTAGCTGCAATTGACACAACTTTTTATACTTTACACAATTTTCAAGTTATCAATCCATAATACCGTCACTAGCTAATAACGGCATGGATTGATATTATATTTACATTTATGAACAGGCATCATGCAGGGCCGCATATCATATGTCGGACCCCGGAAGTGATTGAACAGAAACAGCTGACTGACTGCTGAAGGTGAGAACAGTTTGTTCATTATGGCTTACAGTGACATTAATTTAAATCCCTTCAGAAATGTAGATATATTGATATTTACTTACCAGTGCAGACATGTAGTTTTTCTTCATAGACGGGTGTAGAGCGCGCGCGCGCGCGTGTGGACTGTAGAGGGGGATTCCGATTACCATTAACGCATCAAAAGTAATATCAACAAACTATACTAGTACTATATAATAACATTAACTATATTAACTGTAATATAGTGGAACTTAGTGCCTATATGTTCTCTCAGGCAAATCCTCTGTTAAAAATAGACCCTATGTTCCCTCAGCAAAGCATCATATCATCGTTCCATAATGTGCTGTTGGGGTCACCGTTACGTTACAGCCTTTATAATGCATTATATAAAATGTATAATGTGCTTGTTTGTGAGGTATGGAGGTAGATAACTATAACACTCGTTATAAAGGTTTATAATCATGTATGACAACTTAAAACAAGGTTTATAACACATTATAAGTGCTGGTCATAATGCATTATAAGCTCAGTGGAACAGCACATTTTAAGTACTTTAACTTATACTTATGTTATGTATGTATGTGTGTGTGTGTGTGTGTGTGTGTGTGTGTGTGTGTGTGTGTGTATATATATATATATATATATATATATATATATATATATAATGTGTGAGAGTGACTAGATTATCACGACTCCACATTACACTAAAGTTTCCTTTTATTTATATGCATAAACACAGGCTTTATGTTCCGTCAATTTCAGATAACTGATCGATAGGGCTTATTTCCCTGTAAATAAATGGTGGTCACTGCATTTGAAGACAGTGTGCGGTTGTTTTCCTTGTTCATATTTGGGGCACCGTACCCTCTCCTACGCACCTGTCGCTTGTAGGTGTGCAAAAGCTTTGCTTTTCACAGATAACTGATCGACAAATTTTATAGAAAACGTTAGTGGTAAGATATTGAGTTATTATAATGACTTTCAACCTCATACAATGTTGAGAGTGAGACTATTTAGAAAATAGAAATTTGTCCAGATGTGCAGTTTGTGCACACAGACACTCAGATAACCATCAGAATGCAGCGTTCACAAAATGTTGTAGTGGCCCAACTGAATTTGGTCATCAACTACAACACCATTAAGTTAATCAGTGCCTTGCCTGTGACCATTTCTGGCCAAGTTGTTGTGGTGCTGTGTGAATTTGTTTAGAAGTTACTCACCTTTTTGTGATTTTGGCCTATTTGGCTAATACAATTTAATCAGTTCTTCCTTAGCCAATGACAAGCTCACACAAAGGATCTTTGTTTACTGTAGATATCTCGCAAAAAATATCTAACGGACAAGACAGACAGACAGACAGACAGACAAGACAAGAGTCAAAACATTACATATTCATGTTCCCTCATTTTGGGATGAGGGAACATTTTTGTACACTCAGAGTTAAATAAACCCATAGATCAAAGTATTATCAAATAAGGGTCCGTGGAATAGGCTATTTCATATCAAACTGAGGGTCATTAAAAAAAAGAAAAAAAAGAAAAGGTAAAGGTAAGGACAAGTTGACAATCATTTACCATCATATCAGTTCAGCCCTAGACAAGTGGTATAACTATATGCTCTTTTTGTTGTCGTTTTTTATCGTTGGTTGTGCAGCCGTGTCCTACACCGCCATGCATCATGGGCCTCTGGCAGAACTATAAGGTGCTAATTGTTATGGGAACGAGTCTGGGTCTCATCCACCTGGGCTGGTACGCTCTGAAACTCAACCCGGAGCTCTACAAGCACAAGCAGGACTACGTCCCCGAGCCGGGCATCGTGAGCTACGTGACCTCTTCTGCCAAGGCAAAGTAGACGGGCGTCCACTGTGAGTTTTTATCACCGGTATCATCTTTTATTTTTATTTTATTTTTATGGGCAATACGCCAATATGATATCGATATTATGATATGAGGCTAAGTATTGGATGGATATTGGAATATTCTGATATGACGTGCATGTTTTTATTTTAATTATTTTTAATGTATTTACTTATTTATGACTCTAAGGGTTAAGCCCTATTTTATATTTTAAAATGTCAAACGATTTGCAAAAAAATTGCAGAACTACTTGGGGGGAAAAAATTGCAGCCCAACTTGGAAAATGTAAGACAATCGATATTATCGTTAGGGTAAAATAAGTTGCAGTGCAATATTTGGTCGAACTGTTTGTGATGTTGGATTTAGTCCATTATTCTCCATGAGGCTCATTTGGCTCTAGAATTATAAACAAGGTGAGATGATCGAATACTGGAAAGCTCGCCTCAAAACACAGTCACCCCGCTCAGTATTCCCAAACGTAACCTAAACTATGCTTCAACAGTTAAACCAAACCTTATTCCTATAACCTTGTCCTTAACCTCAGTAAAACGGTGCCTCAAACCTAACCCTATTCCTAAACTTAACCCCAGTAAAACTATGCCTAACCCTAAACTTATTCTCAGTAAAACCAACCCCCCCACCAAGTGCTCAGTGTGAGGTTGGCGAAAGAAAAACACTGCAGTACCGGATCTGAAATTGATATAAAGTGGATGTGACGACGCCACTTTTGTCTTTACAGTCGCGACAATGTGTCCTAATACATCAAAATAATCAAAGTATATCTTATCTTGCTGCTCATCAGAAATATCTTTTCGTGACGGAAATGACAGATGACAGCTTCCGTTCTTGGCTTTTCGGGATGTGTAGTTCCAAACTCTATATAGCATTTGGAGTAATTGTCCCTACGGGTGAGGTAATATATGGGTAATTGTTACAAAGGCTCGACACCATCATTTGGATCTCCAGATGGGAAAGGAAAGGAAAGGTACTATGTTTACCCAGGGTAACTGGACTAAGCTCAAGAACTTGTTTACAGCCAGGCCCTGCTCATAGAACATTTCATGGTAGGGGGTTCAATGCCTTGTCCAAGCCTGCCCGGCTTGGACAAGGCATTGAACCCCTACCATGAAAACCTAACCCTTCAGCGGTGGTAATTTTAACGTGCCGGTCCGAGGTATTTACAACCCAGATACCTTGCCACCACCAAGACCACCGTTCCAATTACACGTGTTAGACATCCCGGTTTAAGTTCTAATCGGACACCACTGAGGCGAGCCCCCTAACCTGACCTTTGAATAACAGTCCTTATCGATCTATAGTCTAAAATAGAAAAGGGGGAAGCAATAAACTGACACCGTTCTAGTTTATTGTTATCCTTACATAAATTAGATATTTAAAGCTAGGGGATTTATTTGAATTTGAGTGTAGCACTGGCGTTACATACTATAAGACAAACACACTTGGAAATGGGAAATAGAATTCGTAGTTATTTGTATTGCATTTGTATTGTGTGTTTGAGCTGAAAGGCTCTTTTAATCAATCAGGCACCTTAATTCAAGTAGTTTTTTTTAATGTGTCATGTGGTCTACCTGCAAAGCCTTTGTGATCTACGAGTATGTTTATACAATATAACTAGTACATGTGCAGTGGTTGGAGGTGGTCTCTCCACTCCATTTAGACCCATTTAGAATAATGCCAGGTACATTATTTGAAGCATGCTACATGAAACCAGATTGGACATTATAGATTTAACCACTTAAATAATGTCAACAAATCACAACAAATCTAATAAATGGGTGATCTACAAGCTCACAATGCGTCACAAATCACAATGCATCATGAGCTTGTTGATCCCATATTATATTCACAGCACTAGGGAGTCCGGACACTATAGGGTTCATTTAGTTTGCACATCGTTGCAATTACCTCTCTCCGTCACGAGAGGGAGACAAAGTCAATGAAATGAATGGCGTGAGTCTTACAGTACTAGAGTCATGTACAAGCACTGGTTCTCACCATTGGGTCTTGGGATGAATTGAACAATGTGGACCCTGTTGTAAACAAGTGTAATGCTTAATTGGGTCGTCCACTCACAGTTAACAGTCTTTGTATTGAGTTTGTGCTTGAAATGTACTGTAATTCTACAAACTGTTAATACATATTTCAATCAATCAATCAATTTCAATCAAAGGGACCATTGGGTCCTAATGGAGCCGTGACAGGCCTTTAACTCTGAGATTGGTGTCCCGTGTGAAGTGAGGGGCGCTATTTAGCTATTGAAAAATCGAAGAACGACCGACATAGAAACATAGCTTTTTCAGAAAACTGTCAGGATGTAGAAGAACATTTTTAGAATCTGATCTCAGGTCAGAATGGTTAAGACACGCAAAATACAGCCCCACAGTGTATGCGGTAGAAAAAAGTAAAGTGATGGTCGTTTTATTGTGCTTCTCTTCATAGAGACGACATGAAGTCTCAGAGCTGGATGAGGAAGAACTGGCTGTGGGTGGCCGGAGGGACGTTCCTGGCGGTCCACCTGGGCACCTGGCTCATGCAGAGGACCATGAAGAGTGTGGTCCGCTCTGAGGTGGCCACTGAAGGACAAAACGCCTCAAGACTGACCCCAGGTCAGTCGGCGTTCTGGAAGGGTAACCGGAAGAGTGACGACAAAACACCTCAAGACTGACCCCAGGTCAGCCGGCGTATAACCGGAAGAGTGAAAAGTCTGGTGCACCTTTTTTTTTCTTAAAAAAAAAAATATATATAGAAAATGAGGAATAAATGTATGCTTTGGCTATTTTTTAATAGCCAACGCAGAAATGTAAAATTTACTCTGACGCTTTCCCAGTTTTAATGGGTTATGCCTAATATTTCAACAATTGCTATACAAAACCTGTGGATATGGTCGTTATGGCATAAACGATAAGCTGAAGGGTACATTTATAGGTCTGGTTAATGAATGTACTTTGCATGTTCAAATCATTGTATACTTTACATTAGTTCAGACCAATTTTCCAAAGCATACTTTTTATTCATTTTTGGAAGAAAATAGCCTATTTCACGTTGAGGTGGCCAAGACTTCTCAGGTGCCCCAATCTTGCTTGTATCATCCTGGACTGGAGAGTGGAGAGGACAGACTTCTGTGACATAATACTGTTTTTTATTCAGGGCCAACGTGGGGAAAACGATGTGCAGTATAATGCATTGTAAACACTTCAATGATCTGTCACCGGTCATGACAAAGTAATTGCAAAAGTGAATAATTACTTTCAGTAAAGTTTTTTTTTTTTTTATGTTTTCAGCGGTATGACATTATCAATAATAAATGGTGATTCATAATCCATGGGCGGAAGCTTTGTTACTGCTGTCTGCTGTATTTTAAAATCATCACCTTTTCCTTGAGTTTTATAGTTATTGATGGTAAAAGATTTTTTCAATTATTTTTACTTGGGGATTGAGGAAAATGAAAGACAACTGACTTTAAAAGTAAAAATCACACCTGTGTGAAGTGAGGGGCGCTCACTGTACATCATCATCACAGACTTCTTACTGACAGTTGAGAGTTGGAAGCCTCAACAACATAATATATTATTATATCTTAATTATAACAACATATCAATGTACGTTTGTGTTACGCAGTGCTTGTGTTTACACTATGACGTAAAATTGTCCATTGTCATTTTGTCAATGGGAATTTAATGTTTGTGTACGACAACTTTTTTGCACACACACTAAAAGCTGGACATAGGACACACACACACACACACACACAGGGAGGGGGAGAGAGTGCACGAACTTATAACAGATTGTGTAACAGTGGAGTGGATCTCCTGGGTAAATTAATACATTATGCAACATATAAATGTTGACTGGTCAGGTGGAATAATGAGATGCAAAATAACAAGATTCAGATTGTGTAGGACAAAGTTTTTGCACACACACACACACACACACACTAAAAGCTGGACATAGGCGCTTCTCAACATGTGTGTGTGCGCGCACACACACACACACACACACACACACACACAAATAGATATATACATACACACAGTATATATAACCTTCAAATAAATACAAATATACACTTTGGTTATAGCCAGCCTTGTTTTGGAAAGCCTAAAAACCTTACAAAGGGTGTGTACTGTAGTTGAAGGCTTTAATAAATAACTGCTTTCTAAGATAAGATAAACCTTTATTGATTCAGGTGGGGAAATTCAGACGTCGTGGCAGCTGTGATCGATTGGGCCAGTCAGTCAGTCACCAATTTGACTTCTTAAGCCTTTAAGGCTACTTATTTATTTATTTTCACTTTAAAAAATAGGTACAGGTAAGAGTAAAGAATATATGATAAATTAATACTACTGTATATATACATTAGCCTTTTCGTATTCATTTTGTATAGGAGTCCAAGCTGCTTCTTTTCACCTGACGGGGGATTTTCCGTAGCGCGTGGAAGGAACACGTTATTCTGACCAGTTCCTTTCCCCCTCCATCAGGCGCCCCGGCTGGCCAGGGGGGAATGTTTTGTGTATACTTCTGTTAGGGAACCCTGCCCTCTTCCATTTTTTGTTGTAGCCGTCGGATTGGAAGTTATTTGTGGACATAATACTCGATGAAGCTGGGTTGATAATGGCCACAGTGTTGTTGATAGCATTCCTTTCCTCTGAGGAGATGAAATCAGACACTCATATCGTTTGCCCCATCGGCGTACTGATGAAACCTAAGCTATAGCCTTTCACACAAAGATTACTTTGATTTCATTAGAATAACGAGGGTTCAGCCACGTGATGACGCCATGTATAGTGTCGTCTGTTCACAGGAGAAAAGGAACGACCGCTTTTCTGGCCTTGGGATAATCCTCAAATTTGTGATGGTAGTCCCTAGAAGAGAAGAACACAACCGTTTCAGTTTATGCGACAATGTTTACAATTGAGAAAAAAGTAGAATAGGCACTCTAGTTACATGGGGAAAGAACGTCTCGACCCTAGTCCAGGGATCTCCTTCAGGTTAATATTGACTTGAAGACGAAGATGATGCCTAGAGGGTGAACATGTCCTGTTCTCTTTTCTATTTCTACTTTTCCTTTAACTTAATGGCCCAGCTAGCACCCATGGTCGAAATCGGGTCCATGTGCGTAAATGGTAACTGGTGCATTTATATAGCGCCTGCATTACATTCACCCATTCACACACTGATGGCAGCGGAAACCATGCAAGGCACCAACCAGCACATCAGGAGCAATTAGGGGTTCAGACTTCAGAGTCTTGCTCAAGGACACTTCGACACTAACTCTGGGGGAGCCCGGGTTCGAACTGGCAACCTTGCGGTTTACCATCCAGCCACTCTGAGCCACCGCCGACCCATGCGTATATCTAAAGCTCCACTATGTCACTTTTTTCTACCCCGGATTTGAACCCGGCTTCCTGCAGAGTGCTGACATTTATTTACTTTTTACCATTGAACTGATAGAGCCTGCCTGCTTGCTCAGGGGGAATCTTGACCTTAATCGAATCCTGAGCATCAGGTCAAAATGTGTATCAGATCCTGTGTCTAGGTGAGACATGATTTGACACGATCTACATACATTTCTCAATAAAAGAGCACGGGATGTGAGGTTTCAATGAATGTGCAGGTTTGATGTTAACCAAACTAAATTGCATTGTTAAATAAATTATAAATCGACAACAGCTCAGACAACGGCGATGAAAAACTACCGCACACGCACACCATCTTAAAATGTAGAAATGTATTAAAAGTGACAAAATGGTGATGACTCACAACAAGTGATAAGATCATACACAGTTGTGTTTGAAAGAGATTTGGGGTTTTGGGAGCTCTATAAAAACCTAAAATAAATCACCCATAAATTTCAGTCATCTATAACGTCTAATCGTCTATGACGTATGACTACAAATGTGTGAGCTTTCTGCGGGATCCAATTAATTTAGCTATTGAAAAATAGCAGATCTACAAGCTCATAGCGCGTGCTACGAGCTTGTAGGTCTGCTATTTTTGAAAGATCGTAAAAATGTGGCGCAAATCTTTGAATATGTATTCTTTCAAAGTGAATGTTTTTTCTAAATGTCTAAATGGGTTAATGTGGTTAAAGGTAGAGTAAGTGATTTCACTTAATTCAAATATCACTTATTTTTTTGTTTTGTTGTGATAATCCTCTCTACTATAGAGTGTGCTGACCATATAAGGAGTTCCTCCCTGTCCCCAGTTAACCCCTGGGGGTCAAAAAACCTTAGGTTTCGTTTTTGACTCTCTATCCTGATTGGACGAAGGCTTAGGTCCCACAGCCAAAAACGAAACCTAAGGTTTTTTGAGTGAAATCACTTACTCTACCTTTAACCATTTATTCCTAAACCATGACGTGATGAGGTAAGTCAGAAGGTTTACCTGTGATGGTGGTACGCCCGCGGTCCGATGGAACAGATGGTGAAGAGGGCAAAGGAGAAGGTCGGTAAGGACCACGTGGCTATGGCATATCCCACCCACTCCACCATCTCTCCGAAGAAGTTGGCACCTGAAACGTACTCAAACATCCCCCCTGAAGTCGAGAGGAAAAGTGTGAATTAACGTGTACGTTGTGACCTTAGAGTATATATGAATAGAGACGGCACCCAGAGGAAACCCTGAGTTCACGACGGCAGCACGTTCGTGCGCGTTCGTGCACGTTCAACGGCAGCGCGTTCATGTGTTTGGGGCAAATCCATCCCAGAATGCACTCTGTACCTCCTACCCGGAAGGAGGAGTGAAATCGCCTCATGCGCTTTTGAGCAACTTAATGCAAGTGGATGGAAGGAGAATTCGGGTGCCATCTCTATTCATATTGTGGCAAACCAGGGGAAACAGCCAGGCCTATTCCCCACAGAATGAGGCTGCGGGGGAGGTGATAGAGGGAGTAAATCACCCTGTACAGGTATTGCAGCCAATGGGAGCCTGGACATGGACGCACCTGCAGCCGGTAAGGCAATCACCAGAAGCTTTTAAAGAGCCGACGCCCAAGCTGTGTGGTGAGTCAGTTTGAACTAATGGAGGAGTGAGGAAGGAGGAATCACTCTGTTCATGAGCACCCTGGGCAAGAGCCGCAAGACCTAAGCTGAAAAGACTATCAGCTGAAGTTGCGGGATTTTAGCGGAAGTGAAATCGTTGATGCTTTAACAAATCAGTTTACATTCTCCGCCAATGAATCATGAAGTGTTGTGATTGGTCGGGGAAAATATCTTATCCGGGGGAAATTCATTTGACGGCTGTTCCGGAGGATACAACCGCCGATAGCTTCTCTGACTTTAGGTTGTGACCAGGCTTTTCTTTTCGCAGATAAGTAAGCCTGGGACCGAGGCTAGTTCATGAGGAGGCTGGTGTGAGGGAGATCTCACAAGCCGACTGAACTCCACAAGGGAGAGCCTACAGCACTCTCCCCCAACTAAAGTAGTCACTAGCTCTCTCTCTGCTCTGCCCACAGGACTGCATGTGAATAGAAGCCCAAGCCCCTGACAAGAGGAACCCTGTGTTGACGTTTTGCCCCCGTTTTCCCCTTTCCATAACACTTTAATAAAAGACAATTTAAGTTCATGTTGAATCTGACTGAGCCTCTTATTTTATTGTGAATCTGTGCCTATTCTCCCCTGGGTTGCCACAATATACAGTATACTCTAAGGTTGTGACGTGTGGAATACTTTCTGTGTTGCTCTGGTGCCTGTGGGTGGGGCACTCGCATCGTGAGCAGTGCGATCTGAGTGAGACACACGAGACGACCGTATAACATTTTGGCAGGCAGACAGCGATTGACCTTTGGCCCCACTGTGTGTTATTGAGGCGCGGCTAGCCCCTCCTGTATGTCCAGCTTTGAGTGTTTGTGTGAACGCAAACGTCGAAGACAAAAGTGTGTAAACTCAAACATTGTGTAAACACAAACACTGAAGACAAAAGTGTGTAAACACAAACATTTAAAGACAAACGTGTGTAAACAAACATTGAAGACAAAAACCGAGGACGCAAATTGTGAATGGTCGGCGTAATGTTAGTTAGTTAGTTAGTTTCATTTATTGTCCACGTGGTATCATTTAGTGCCTTAATAATGGCATTTAAATGTTATGGTTAGCTTTTGGTACTTTGTACCGTCTACCAGAGGGAAGTCGGTGTACAAAGTACCAAAAGATAACCGTAATTTTTTTTTTTTTAATTCCTTCATCCCAAATGCCATTGGGTGGGAGATATGTGCCATTTGTTGAGAATTAAATGATGTATGATGACGTATGATGATGATAAGAGCGTTGCTCACTTCACACGGGTGTGATTTTTTACCCCATGCTGGGCATGTAACGTGGGCGTGTGTAATCGGTCCATCACATCACGTTAAGGGAAACTTGACGTGATTCAACCCACGAAGCTGGGTTGAATCACGTTAAGGGAAACTTAACGTGATTCAACCCACGAAGCTGGGTTGAAAACACAGAGGTAAAAATCAGTGATCAGTGAGTTTCATGGCCTCAAAGCACAGGCGCAAACGGCACTTCTGCATACTACGCGTCTAGGACTTGGACAACCGAACCGCGCACAAAGTGTAGGCCTATACTTAAAACCCATTTCGGCCTGACGTCGAAAAAAAAAAAAAACGTTTGCTCTGAAAGAATATATATTCAAAGATTTGTGCCGCATTTTCACGACTTTTCAAAAACAGCAGACCTACAAGCTCGTAGCGCTATGAGCTTGTAGATCTGCTACTTTTTCAATAGCTAAAGTATAACATAATGCTGAGTTAAAACACCAAAAGGAGTTCCCGTCCAGAATGGGTTAACTCTTCTCAATTGTATATAACAATGCAATAGGAGCCACAATCATAATGCTACAATACACCACACTAAGGCCCCTTTTTCCACCGGTTGGTTCCCAATGGGAACCGGTTCAGTTCTTTTCCACCGGTTAGTTCCCAATGGGAACCGGTTCAGTTCTTTTTGGTTTTTAGTCCATGAGCCAGAGCTCCATGGGAGCAAACTATACCCTATATATAATTTTTTTTATAGGATCAATACAAGTAAATTAATACATGATAACCCTTCCACAGTAGTAGCTTTTTCATATTTTCGATTTCCTATACTTTTTCCTCATTTGCATATTTAAAAATGTAAAATTTAAATCATTGTCTTCGTGTAAGTACTCAATTGGGGAAGTTTAATGGTGATAACATTCTAATATAGGTATGGTTTTGCTCCACTCAATTCATAGTTAACGTTTCAACTTTGGAGCTCTGGCTCATAGACTATAAAAACCAAAAAGAACTGAACCGGTTCCCTTTGGGAACCAACCGGTGGAAAAGGGGCCTAAGTGAAACTGGATCAAGAGGGTGTGACCTGTGTGCTGCTTGGCACAGGAGTTACATTTCACATGTTTAGAATGACTTGACCTAGAAACGTATGTGAGACCAGGGGGGGATACTACAGTTCACACACTGGCATATACCCTAAGGACAGTCTCGCAAGTCCCACAGCTCAGAACAAAGCCACTAGGACACTAGGACAGTCCTTTGTGCTATAGTAGCCATCGGGCTCCACAACCAACTCTGAAGTCTGAACCCCAGACTGACCTGACCAACATGTTCTGTTCTTGGATACAGAGTCCCAGAGGGTGGGCACGAGTTAAGGGCAGTCCATGTACTGTCTTCCGACCATCAAACTTTTCGTCGGAAAGCGGCCGGTACAACTACAACATGACGTCACTCGCAACTTCTGAAAACACATTCCTCCAATTTTTTGTTCTGAAAGCTGTGCTCCCAGATGTTGTGACTCGCCGAACTGTACTTTGGAGAAAAAATAAAAGTCTGATCTTTCCGACGAAAAGTTCGGTGGTCGGAGACAGTATGGACCGCCCTTTAGTCCGATGTCCCGTCAGTCCGACATACATGCTGTTAGGTTAGGTTTGGGGTTAGGGTTACTAGTAGTGTCAGACAGTCAGGACTTCAGATCAAAAAACGGCAGAAAACGGCAGGTTACAACACTTTTGTTGTTGTTTTTCTTCTTTGTAATTATTTGTTTGGTCCAAAATATTGTGTTTGTTGTCATGACAAGAGTTGGCTTTGTACGACGCTTAAGGTCTTTAAATGAATACGTTTTGAAATGTCTATGGGAAAAATGCATTGGGAACTATTTCCTGGGCCTGGCGTCGTCATGAAAGGGGGCGGGACTGCGACGCTCTATAGGTCAGGTGAGGCGTGAACGGCTGTTTTGATGCGCGGCGTTCACAGACGGTGTGTGTAGCCCTTGAGTCAGGCAGCTACAGGCCGTTAACTATAACACTATAACACACACTGAATTTATCCATGGGAATCGATACATTTTTATCTTAATTTTCCCTCATCTTATTTCCATACATTCCTTACCTTGGGGAATCCTGTAGACAATTTCTCCAGGTTTTCTCAACCTGCGAAGGATGTGGTCACTGTGGATGTTGATGGCCATTCCCACTAGAAACACCAGAGAACCTATACAGCAAAAAAAATGAGTTACAGTAGCTTACTGTATTTCTTTCCCTTTTCTGGATCAAGGCCCACTTGAAAATCTCGAAAGCATTCACGGATGTGACCACATGACATTATGTTGTGTTCAGATGGGTGGGCCGTTTTCAGAAAAAAACCCCCATTATTTTATCATAATTGACCACTTAAGACCTATACTTTGATATACACAACTCATCACAACTCGTCGCAACACGTCAGCTTACAGATTTGCTATTTTTGCTGACTGTTCGGACACTATTTAACTGCAATTTTAACCACTAGACGTGTACGTGCCCGTCACAGTCGGCCACCGTCCTACTTGGGAAGGATGCAACTTGGGAACCTAATGATATACGTTGTCATGTATGTGCCTGTGTGTGTGTGAAGACTGCAAACTGAAAAGTGTACTTGGCAATCAATTCGGCCCACCGGCAGAGCCTGATTGGTTGAGCCTCAATTGGCAGAGGCAGAGAGAAATTGCACAGGTGAAAGGAGTTGGCCTCATTAGGCCCACTGGCAGAGCCTGAGCAGAGCCTTTTGTGGCGGTTCTGGAGAACCGTGGGTCCGACCGACTCGATACCTGGCACTGCGCTCCCTGTGGGGGTGTGGAGCGCGTGTACTGTCGAATGTGAAGTATGTGGGTCAAACGGTTCTCGAGTTGCGTGCGTTACAACCGTACACGCACGCACGCACGCACACACGTACGCAGAGACGTGGCGCATCATATAGTAGACGCACGTTATGTATCATGCACCATACATGACCTCTTTTTCTGCTTCTCCGTTCTTGAAACTGCGATGGTGGAGATTGTACGACAAAGTATTTTACACCTGTAGACCTGTGACGTGACAACGTTGAGCTTGAGGTGAGCTAGGGTTCACGTATAACAGGTTACGTGTGTGTGTGTGTGTGTGCTGCAGCAGTTAGCAGGATGCTGACCCCTTGATCCAACCCTTGATGCTGAGTGTCAAGCAGGGCCATTATTTTTACAGTCTTTGGTATGACCCCCGGCCGGGGATTGAACCCCGACCTCCCAGTCTCAGGGCGGACACTCTAACCACAAGGCCACTGAGCTGGTAGAGAGGGAGAGTAGCGCCCTGCAGGATTACAGCTGAGCTTATAGGCATTTGGCACCGGGTGAGAAATGTTATGTATTGCAAAACGTGGGGTGAAAAAAAAGAAGGCAGATATATTATGTATGGACGCAAACGTGGAGACGTTATGTGATATATCCGTGTGATTTAGCACTGAGATAAAAATGTTATTTCAGGTCAGTGTGTGTGACGGTATAGGAAAGCTCCGGCTTTATCTTCAGCATTGTGATGTCACGTTCTTATGAATGCAATCTGAGAACCCATCTGCAACGTAAGTCATGAACAGTCTGTCTCGACAGACTATCATGAACGTGATGCTGCGATCTTGTCGAGCCAGACAGTATATCTCTCACTCGTCTCAATCTAGCGTTTATCAACAGAAACCAAGCACCCAAGCAGAGTTGCAAAGTTGACCGATCCCTTTCTGCTGACTTGCTGAGAACTATTTGTAATCATAATGATATGGTAAATTATTTATCCGAAGTGCCTTACAGTCACAAACGCACATTGTCATTCACACACCGACAGCGGTGGAAATGTCAATCCTGAGCCACTATACCGCCCCATCTTCAAATTGGTTATTTTAACGAAAGATCTTTAAAATGTTTGAATATCTTAACTCCAAATCTTTTCTGATGGAGGTCCGCGGCAAAAAAAAAAGAAAAAAAAGAAATCCTTACTCTGAGAGTGTACAGATGGAATGTACACTCTCGGAGCCGCTATAATAGGAACAGTAATGTACTGTAGACCCAACGTACCAGCGGCCAGTCGTGTGTAGGTCGTCCAGGAGTGCTGGTAGTGAACACAGTGCAGCAGGTAGTGGCTCTGTAGGAAGGCGTTGACGGAGCAGAACGTGACGGAACACGCCACGATGTGCAGCGGCGTCGGACGCCCTCTGGTCAGCAGGCCATACACGAATGTCCTGACAATTGACAAAAACACACACACACACACAGTCTGTATGACGCCCTCTGGTCAGCAGGCCATACACGAATGTCCTGACAATTGACAAAAACACACACACACACACACACACAGTCTGTATGACGCCCTCTGGTCAGCAGGCCATACACGAATGTCCTGACAAATGACAAACACACACACACACACACACACAAACAGTCTGTATGACGCCCTCTGGTCAGCAGGCCATACACGAATGTCCTGACAAGGGACAAACACACAAACACACACAGTCTGTATGACGCCCTCTGGTCAGCAGGCCATACACGAATGTCCTGACAATTGACAAACACACACACACACACACAAACAGTCTGTATGACGCCCTCTGGTCAGCAGGCCATACACCAATGTCCTGACAAACACACACACACACACACACACACACACACACACACACACACAGTCTGTATGAGCGTCGACGGCTCAACAACATGCACGCATATCCACTAGGGCTGCAACTAACGATTATTTTCATAATCGATTCATCTGCCGATTATTTAAACGATTAATCGGTGAATCGGATTATGACACTTATTTAGCTATCACCTTAGCAATATATATTTGTTGTTATTTTAGACATGTTCTAACTAACACAAAATATAATGAATTCAAAATTCATGCGACGCACTAAGTTTTTAATCCTCTACTGTAAGTATACTAGAGAGAGACTTGTGGAAGAATGCGACCAACCGTGTCACAACTATAATGTAAACCTGCAGTACAGTACAATGCATTATTAGTGCTCATTGTGTGTGTGTGCTCAAACTGGGTGTGTGCGGCGGCACCCACGCATGGGTGCGTTTCACTCCACAATCATCCACATTTTGGACATGGATAATTAACTGGTATTAAAGCAGTTTTTTTTTGAAGGCCTGGTGGTGCATGCACGCTATATACCTGAGCACGCGACAAGTACATTTTGTGTCACGCAAATTCCTGCTGCTGGCTGCGTCGATTTGAACTCCAGGGAGATTAAATCAAAGTATCACAAATGCCATCCATAATCTCAGACCGCATTCCTGCAGGCTATGGTGTGTGTGTGTGTGTGTGTGTGTGTGTGTGGGGTGTATAAATACATAGAAATAATGTGGTTCACTCACCACACTCTCGACCACCCATTCATTACTGGGACAAGTTTCTTCGCTCCCTAATGTCAAAATCCATTAAGGGCCGGGCGGGGAGGTAACCTTGTGTTTGTAGCGTTTAATAACAGGCTGTAAACCTGACATTCCAAAGGCATGTAATCATGGAACCATATTATGCTCCGTGGTCCTGTATACCTATGTATCCCTCAGCCGTGGTTTGGTTAAGACAACATAATCAGAGTGGCACATAATAATCCCTGTATGAGGGTGAGTTCTTTCTGTCAATCTTGTTGCCTGCAGTCCCCTAACCGCTAGTTTATGAACCTCCCCGACCTTTTAGATACCCCAGGGGGGGGGGGGGGTCTTCAACGTTTTTCAGGCTAACCTGGCTGGCCCTTTAGCAGAGAGACAGATAAAGCAGGGACCCCCAATCCCCCACTACATATTGTATGAAATTGTATGCCGAACAGATTCAACTTTTTCATAGATTTCATAGATAGCTATACTGTAGCTTCACAGACTTGTTTTTATCATCAGTGTTTAAATGAATGTATATTTTCTTTTGTTTGTCACATCATCGTCTCTATTAATGATGGATTCATGTGTTAATGTGTATCTGCAGTTATTGAAACCACTTATATCCTCAATAGCTTAGTAAACTTGACCTTAATTTGGCTGAGCTTACACTTATGTACATAGGCAACCAGGCCTGGTGAAGAAATGTTTCTATTTTGCCTGTGCGTCTGTGCATGTTCAGTATGTGTGTGTGCGTGCATGTTTGTGTGCATGTTCAGTATGTGTGTGTGCATGTTTGTGTGCATGTTCAGTATGTGTGTGTGCATGTTTGTGTGCATGTTCAGTATGTGTGTGTGCATGTTTGTGTGCATGTTCAGTATGCGTGCGTGCATGTTTGTGTGCATGTTCAGTATGTGTGTGTGCGTGCATGTTTGTGTGCATGCTCAGTATGTGTGCTTGCATGTTTGTGTGCATGTTCAGATGTGTGCGTGCATGTTTGTGTGCATGTTCAGTATGTGTGCGTGCATGTTTGTGTGCATGTTCAGTATGTGTGCGTGCATGTTTGTGTGCATGTTCAGTATGTGTGCGTGCGTGCATGTTTGTGTGCATGTTCAGTATGTGTGCGTGCGTGCATGTTTGTGTGCATGTTCAGTATGTGTGCGTGCATGTTTGTGTGCATGTTCAGTATGTGTGCGTGCATGCGTGTTTGTGTGCATGTTCGTTCCTGTCCTGGACGCCCGGCCACTTAACTCCCCTGGGTTGTGCACACCTGCCATCAATCAACTCAATCAACTGGATCAACTCTCCTGGATGGAAAAAAACCCTGCTCGTCTTCATCACACGATTGTTTAAGCGTCAGCGGCGGTGTCACGCTTCACGAGTCGACGCCTCCATGGTGTAGTCACCAGTAGTTCATGTTTAGATTCCAAGTTTGAGAATAGTAGATCTACAAGCTCACATGTCACACTTTTTCGTGGGTCTTATGTGTGAAAAACACAATTTATAGGGACACGCCACCCAAAGGGGATTTTACTGATATTGCCCAGACTGACAGTGAAGTGACAATTTATGGACTTTCAAGACCTTTTTAATACCTAAAAAGAAATACCATTACTGATATTAAACTACACTATAAAGGACTGGTCAAACATTGGCCATTGGCCCAATTGTCAAATTATAATAAGAGACAGAAATGGTCAGGATAGCTGATCTACAAGCTCACGACTTTATCATGTTCCATTCATTCAATTGGTTCATTCTCAATGTAATCCCCTTCTCGTAATAAACGTCAGTGCATTCATTCGGTCCTGTGTATAGTGAAATCTCTCTTTAAAGGGACACTTTTTGTTATATATGTTAATGACGTTTAGAAGATTTAGAACACTTTCCTGCGGTCTTCATGTGTGTAATAAATAATATGTGGTTTCAGATTATGTTATATTTTTAGCAGTGTCCATGATTTCACAGACACTGATCTCACTTCCTTGCTGGACTACAATTCCCACAATGCTTTGGTGCACTGACTGCTCCTCCTCGGGGGAGGGACGACTTGAGACAACAAAGTATAGTCCAGGAAGGAAGTGCAGAGACCGGTGTCTGTGACATCACGGACATTGCTAAAAAAATCTAAAATATCTAAAACCCACATATTACACACATGAAGACCTCGGGAAAGTGTCATTAACATATGTTAAGTGGTTAAAAGCCACTGTCTCCCCAGCTTTTTCTAGATGTTTTCAAATTTTTACTAAATGTATTTAAATCTCTTTAATTAATATAAAAATGCCATTGCAAATATTTAACCATTGACCTAAAATGTATTTATTATTGCACTTGGCTAAATAGTAAACACTTCTTGTGCATTGAATGTCTATTCTGGTTGTATTTGGAATTTGTGCATTGTTACTTGCCTCAAAATGGCTTCCCAATCACTTGGTTTTTCCTGATGACGACCACACCCCCTGTTGTTGCTCCCCTATCCACACTTTTCCTGGGCTGCGTGTGTGCTCCAGTTCCTGTTGATTTAATTGGATATCATTGATCATCTGACCAGTTTCATTGGCTTTCATTGGATCAGATCGACAGGAACTGGAGCACACACAGCCCAGGAAAAGTGTGGATAAGTGTGTAGTTTGTCCTATGGCTTGTTGTATTCCCTGAAGAAGGCCGAAAGGCCGGTTACTAATAAACATACATGCATCGTGGCTATACGAGTGTGCTGCCTTTTCTCTTTTTTTACCTTTTCAGTGGTTAAAAAGCCATCATATAACAGAAGCACCACAGACCTCTGGACGTAGTGCAGGCAGAAGGTCCAGAGCAGCACGTGTCTCCCCAGGCCGGGCCGCGTGTCGGTGGCGACGAGGAGGAGCGCCGGCACCAGGACGCAGGGCGCCTCCATGACGACCCAGGCCAGCTTAGCGGGGACGGCGGCGGCGACCCCCCCCGGAGGCCGGAGGTCCACGTAGCGCCCGTACGGCGTGCGTTCCCCCCGGGTGGTCTGCTTCAGGAGGTACGCCAGCGCGCCCACCACGAAGCCCCAGCTGAGGTAGTGAACGACGCCGACGCTGCACTCCATTCCTTTTCTCCTTTTTTACAGGTGCTGTACTGTAAGTATATATATAAGCGATATGTTTTTGTTGTTAAAAATGAGTGTAAACTGCCTCCCCCCTGGCCAGCCGGGGGCGCCTGATGGAGGGGAAAGGAACTGGTTGGAATAACGTGTTCCTTCCACGTGCTATACGTCCAACCAGGGAAACTCCCCCCTGTCAGGTGTAAAAGGAGCAACTTGGACACTCAGGCATGAAGGAAGCATGAGTTCAAGTCCGTTGCTCTCCCCTTGTTCCCCATATATGGGGACTATGTTGGTGGAGGGTGTGTAGAGCCCAGGGTCACATTAGATGATTGACACAGGGGTGAAAAATGGGTTACAAAATCGTGGGATAAAAATTATCCCACCCCCCCCCCCCCCCCCCCCCCCCCAAATATGATACCGTCTACAGTGTAGACTATTATGGGCTGTATTTTGCGTGTCTTATAAGTACCAGGTCTTATTACCTATAACTTGAGTAAACTAAAGACCTGGAGGCGTGATCAATGCTCTTTGGCCACTCAGAATAGCCAATTAAATGGCATTGATCACGCCTCCAGGTCTTTAGTTTACTCAAGTTATAGGTAATAAGACCTGGTATACTTAAGACGCGCAAAATACAGCCCTTATGTTACTTATAGTCTGGAGTTGTCCTTGAAGAGCTGAGGGACGATTCCACAAGCGCGGTTTTCTTGAAAAAAACTGTTGCTATAATATCAGTGGTTCTCGAAAATAGCAGATCTACAAGCTCATAATTATCACGGCACGAAGTGATGTGCTGAGCTTATATCTGCTATTTTTGAATAGCCAAAGAGATCTAAAATGACACAGATTTGAATGGGTTTCGCAGGTCGGATACCAATTTCATCCAAGCAGCCGGAGAGAGAAGTTACAGTAAACAACTGACATCGGGAGTGATTGAGACTAATCAAATAGCAGACGTGAAAGTGACTGGACTAATATATAAATAACTGGACTAAATGTATGGTTTCTCTCCCCTGATTGGATAAAATGGCAATCCACCTGGAAAGTCTATGTTTGTATTTTTGTTTTAAGCCCAAATAAATATCACTTACATTAATATCACTTACATTACAGCCCCTTTTAATTGATGCCTCGCTTCTCCTTCATTCAGTATCGCTTCTTGCTTCCTTCTTGCTTCCTTCTTGGTTCCTATAAACTATGTGTATCTACAGCATGTGTGTGGGAGTGTATTTACAATGTCTATTTGCGAGAGAGAGAGAGAGAGAGAGAGAGAGAGAGAGAGAGAGACAGAGAGAGAGAGAGAGAGAGAGAGAGAGAGAGAGAGAGAGAGAGAGAGAGAATGGTGTGTGAATGAGAGTCAGAGTTGCCAGATTTCGCAAGAGAAATAAGCAACCAGGTCTATGAAAACAAGCCCAAAAGAAGCAACTAGACTAGTGCAATCACGAGCACTTATTTAAACCTCATCAGCTACCGGTATTTTTTTTAAATATCAGATCTACAAGCTCACAGCACCCAAAACGTGTGCATCCTGCCCACCCAATCAAAAGTTATGGAGAATATTTATTTCCTAGCCAATAAAAATAATTCCTCAAAATATCTGTACCATTTATCATTTCTGGTTGGGTGTGGAAGCATTTTTTATTTTTTTAAATTGGGTTATTGTCAAAGAAGGAGAAGATTTAGGGGCACGGTGGCACAGTTGGTAGTGCTGTCACCTCACAGCTAGAAGGTCCTGGGTTCGATTCCCGCTCGGGGCGCTGTGGGTGCTGGCGGCGTGTTTCCTCCTCCGCGTCATCAGTGCCCATACCCAAAGGCGGGGTTGGCAAAAGGGCCTTTCTGTGTGGAGTTAGCATGTTCTCCCCGTGTCCCCTAGGGTAGGTACCCTCACAAAAACATGCAGTAATCCTGGTCTCTAAACTGCCTCCCCCTGGCCAGCCGGGGCGCCTGATGGAGGGGAAAGGAACTGGTTGGAATAACGTGTTCCTTCCACGCACTATACGTCCAACCAGGGAAACTCCCCCCCTGTCAGGTGTAAAGGAGCAACTTGGACACTCAAGCATGAAGGAAGCATGAGTTAAGTCCGTTGCTCTCCCCAGGTTGGCGGAGGGTGTGTAGAGCCCAAGATCACATTAGATGATTGACACAGGGGTGAAAAATGGGTTACAAAATTGTGGGATAAAAAAATATATATTAAAAGAAAGGAGAAGATAGATAGATATGATGATATGTATGTCTGTGCAACGTGCAGGGCCCCATATAGTCGTCCTGTGGGGCACGCTAGAATCGGCACCCTGTTTACAAGCAGCTTTACAAGAAAAGCAAGCCCAAAGTCTCTTAATAATAAGTGGACATGGCAACACTGATTGAAAGTCATAGCTCACCAGCACCCCCTTGTGATATAAATGGTAAAGTTCTATCAGGTGTGTGTGTGTGTGTGTGTGTGTGTGTGTGTGTGTGTGTGTGTGTGTGTGTGACCACAGGGCGTTTCTGCTGGTTGCATTGGAATGCATGGAGGAACCTCTGTGTATACCCTTCAATGGAAACTTCTTTATCTCCATTCATAAACAGAATACCCTGTCATGACAACGCAAAACGTATTTATTTAAAGACCTTTTAAGCGTCGTACGAAGCCAACTCTTGTCGTGACAAATAATGACAGCACACACAATATTTTGGACCAAACAAATAATTATAAAGAAGAAAAACAACCAAAAAAGTTGTTGTAACCTGCCATTTTTTTTCGACTTTCTAATTCTTTGTTTGGACCGAATTTTTTTGTTTGTTGTCATGATTTGTCACGGCAAGAGTTGGCTTTGTCCGCGGCGTAAACGTCTTTAAATAAATACTTTCTGAAAAGTCTATGAGGAAAATGAACGGGGATTTATTTTCCGGGTCTCTCGAGGGGGCGGGACTGCGATGCTCTATACTCTCTCACTTTATTTAGGATTTAGCACCATTTCCCTCCCCACTCTTCACTCTCTCTTGTTCAATTTGTATTCACCTTTTTCCTGGGCTGTGTGTGCTCCACTTCCTGTCGATTTCATTGGATATCATTGGTCATCTGACCAGTTTCATTGGATTTCATTGGATCAAATCGACAGGAAGTGGAGCACACACAGCCCAAGGAAAAAGGTGAATAGATCTTTCTCAAAATAACAGATGCAAATCACAGACAAATGACCGCAAGATCAGCATAATTGAACTCCAGTAATTCATTTCACCCATCTTCCCCAATCACATCCTTTCCCGGCCCTTCCTCCCGGTCCACCATCCTGTTCATCTGAGCGTCACAACAACACATCCATTGCATCAGAAGTCAGGAGATCTTTCTTTTTGGCGCGCACCCCCCTCCAAATTGGTGCCCCAAAAGCTTGTGCTTTAAGCCATATAGGCCTGAGTATGAAGAAAAAGCTTCACATGTCATGTGAACATTTATCATAACGTATCCTTTCAAGAGCTCGTTATATTTCCTTTTCAGGTGTTGTCAGCAGTGAGGCGGGCCCCTTATTGGTATTCACTTTTGGAATGTTTTCCATGATTGTGTGTTGATAATGACCCGTGCAGTAGCCAATACTGTGTCATCCCCCAGTGAGCTTTTCAACAGCATATGCACAAGTGTGAGCAAGTCAAAAGCTCACATTAACAATCCCAGCATACTTTATTTTGTGTGTGTGTGTGTGTGTGTGTGTGTGTGTGTGTGTGATCTCAAGTGCTGACTGCATTCTGTACGGCACCTTGTAAATATTTGTGTCCTTGTATTTGTATCTCTTATGTGGACATAAATAAATGATTAAAATGTGTGTGTGTGTGTGTGTGTGTGTGTGGGGGGGGGGGGTGTGTGACACTGTGTGTGCGTGCGTGCTTTGTGCGTGCGTGCGTAACTGTGTGTTTTTACTTTTTTTGAGTGGTGCAACCACTCCTACAACCAGCAATGTCCGTGTGCACCTATGTACCCATGTGGTCATGTATGTATGTGGTCATGAGCACCAGTATATGACTATATGACCAGTAGGGGGTGCCAGAAACAGAGAGAGCGATAGTGCTGAAATGTTGCCTGCTAATGAGAGAGAGAGAGAGAGAGAGAGAGAGAGAGAGAGAGAGAGAGAGAGAGAGAGAGAGAGAGAGAGAGAGAGAGAGAGTTAGTCACATCAGTTCACACGGGTGTGATTTTAACTGACAGAGTCATGACTTCAGTGGTTTGATGGGAGTGGCTACAGCTTCTAATTGATTGTTGGCCAACAAAACTGGCCAGCTGGCTACTACTTGGCCTGCACTCCCCAGTCCCCCGAACCCACCTCACCCCTGCCCACTTTGACAGGCTGGAATGGCTTAGGGTCGACGACAGAGTACAGCATCTTGCAATGGGTCTGGTCCACAAGATTCGATACACCACCAAGATACCCATGTCTAAATATGTCCTTAATGACATGTCAGCGAAGTCCACACCCACACATGGTTTGTTGAGGGAGTTCAACAAACCATGTGCAACCCAGATTCGACACAAACAAGGGACGGAATTCATTCCGCTCCTATATGCCACCAAAATGTGGAACGCCCTATTAAGACTGTATGCAAATCCCTTGGCTCTGCACCTACGGACGGCTGCAATTCAAAACTGGCCCCGGTAAAATCTGAATCCCCCACCCACCCCTTTTCCCCTCTATGATGATTTCCTGTTTTCGGCTATTATATAGAAGTGTATATTTGTACGTCTCTAAATGTTATTATGAATTGAACACGGTGGACCCTCTTGTAAACAAGTGTAAGGCTTCATGGTGTCGTCCACAGTTAACAGTTTTGTATTGAGTTGTGCTTGAAACGTACTGTAAATCTGTTAATAAATACTTCAATCAATCAATCAATCAATCAATCAATCAATCAATCATGTTGTTAAGTTCCCAAATGTTCATATAGTCCCCTACTTGGTTGATCCATCAGGTTATATGGATGTGACCATTGTGGCAAAATAAATATTTGTTTGCAATGCACTAATATTCAGATTGATATACTGTAGGCTCTAATGCTTTTACTATTATATGTATCTATTTGTTATCTATGCTATAGTTTATATACATTATACTATTATACTTTAGTAGTTTATTTAGTAGGCCTATAGGCCTACTGCCAGGTCAATTATAAATGGTTGATAGTTACAACAGACAATTATTCCAAGAAAATACTCTTGTCAAATGCAAATAATATACTGTCTGTAACATTACGTACTGTACTATACAGTCAGATACAATAAGATTGTGATTAATGTTGTAATACAGATTAGTGTTTACCTCCTTTTAACTGTTATTGATTATTATTGGTAAACAATTTATCCAAGTAAAATACGCACAGTATATACAGAGCATAATATTTGTTGTGATCCTTTACAGAAAAACAATTCAAGGTGATAACTGTTAGGTATTTTCTGTGATTTTGTGGGTGATGGTCATGAGTCCTTTGGCCTTGTAATCTTATGACCCGGTGTCTCCTATGGTCTTGCCAAATTATTGATTATGCATTGCCCTGTGACTGACATTTGATGTCACGCTGTCCCACTGACTGTAAAATAGTATATGGTTCTGGCCCTGCCAGAGTTTAGATAGTAACACTGCTCCCCTAGCTATAGCGTTGGTAGATAAGAATTGTTTTGTTTCCGTTTGCCATAACACCCAGCCTCTGTGTTTTTGCCCTTGAAGTTAGTATTCTCTCTAGCAAGACTGGTAAACTGCACTCAATGACGTTATGCCCTGTCCCCCGGTTCCACTAACTGATATTGCATGTCCGGGCTATCTCTGCCCCGTGAGATAGTTCCTATCTCTGTTCCTAAACTATGTGGTTAAAGTGGATACACTGAGACCATTTCGGCATACAAAGTTGTAAATTACTGAGATAACCTTTGAATTATAAACTAATAAATTGTCGGGAATCCGACCCTGGTACAGGAGAATTGTGAGAAATGTAATTGAGTAAAAGTACTCAAGTCAGAAAATACCTAATGTAAAGGACTGTAAAACCTTTTAAACAAGTGAATATTAAACTTCATCCTTAATGTTATATACTGTTAAACTTAAATCCTATATTAATAACCTTTTAAGGAAAAATACTTTAGAGGAACAACTACAATACTAAAATGAGTCAAAGTCAAAGTATTACAGAGTATATACCAGAATACCTTAAAATGAATTTGACAGACACAAGGAAGAGAAGTGAGACAAGCAGAGCTAGAAGGATTTTCCATCAGATATATTACCCATTACACCGGGAGAGAAAATGGTAGGTCCGGACAGCATTCAAAAGGATCTCTCTCCATGTCCAAAATGGACACGGTTAATATAGCATATTATTGTAATCGTTACACAGACCAACGTGTCAAACAACAAGGCCAAAAAGACATGTTTGTTTACAGAGGGGCAGATAATGCAAGACGTCACTGAATGCTAGATACAGGAGATATCTCACGGGGCAGATACAGCCATGATATGAACATCAGTGCAGAGACATCCATCCATGATATGAACATCAGTGGGACACAGGGCACGAAGTGAGATGAAAACAGGGTGACGTATACAGGGGCACATGTACATTCATTCACAAAATAACAGATCTACAAATGAGTCCCGGAATACCTATATCAACTATGATATAACATTGAATAAAAAACACTGATGTTTCACTGACCACGGAGCTTCACTTCTGCTCATCACGCACGCGGCTCTGCAGTTGTGTTGTTGTAACTGGACTGTAACGTGTCATTCTGTTTAGTCAGGGTGTCATATCTGGACTGTGACTCAACATTGAGTTCAGTCAGGTTGTCAAATCGGGACTGTAACTCAACATTGAGTTTAGTCAGGTTGTCAAATCTGGACATTAACTCAACATCGAGTTCAGTCAGGTTGTCAAATCGGGACTGTAACTCAACATTGAGTTTAGTCAGGTTGTCATTTCTGGACTGTAATTCAACATCGAGTTCAGTCAGGTTGTCATATCTTGACTGTAACTCAACATTGAGTTTAGTCAGGTTGTCATATCTGGACTGTAACTCAACATTGAGTTCAGTCAGGGTGTCGGATCTGGACTGTAACTCAACATTGAGTTTAGTCAGGTTGTCATATCTGGACTGTAACTCAACATTGAGTTCAGCCAGGTTGTTGGATCTGGACTGTAACTCAACATTGAGTTTAGTCAGGGTGTCGGATCTGGACTGTAACTCAACATTGAGTTCAGTCAGGGTGTCGGATCTGGACTGTAACTCAACATTGAGTTCATTCAGGGTGTCGGATCTGGACTGTATCTCAACATTGAGTTCAGTCAGGGTGTCATATCTGGACTGTAACCAAACATTGTGATTGTAATTGTCATATCTCTGATATCTGTTCTGTAACTCAACGTTGAGTTTAGTCAGGTTGTTGTTCTCTTTAATCAGTTGAGAATCTGTAAAGGAGAATCAACAATAATGATGAGTTTTGCATACAGCTTTGTTCTGACATGTATACATAACCCATGGGCAATGCGCCTGGGTGCAGTACCCCCCGCGGCCACAAGATGGGGCAAATATCTCACAACGGGTAAGGGCTAGTATATATAAGTCAGGGTGTCATATCTGGACTGTGACTCAACATTGAGTTCAGTCAGGTTGTCAAATCGGGACTGTAACTCAACATTGAGTTTAGTCAGGTTGTCAAATCTGGACATTAACTCAACATCGAGTTCAGTCAGGTTGTCAAATCGGGACTGTAACTCAACATTGAGTTTAGTCAGGTTGTCATTTCTGGACTGTAATTCAACATCGAGTTCAGTCAGGTTGTCATATCTTGACTGTAACTCAACATTGAGTTTAGTCAGGTTGTCATATCTGGACTGTAACTCAACATTGAGTTCAGTCAGGGTGTCGGATCTGGACTGTAACTCAACATTGAGTTTAGTCAGGTTGTCATATCTGGACTGTAACTCAACATTGAGTTCAGCCAGGTTGTTGGATCTGGACTGTAACTCAACATTGAGTTTAGTCAGGGTGTCGGATCTGGACTGTAACTCAACATTGAGTTCAGTCAGGGTGTCGGATCTGGACTGTAACTCAACATTGAGTTCATTCAGGGTGTCGGATCTGGACTGTATCTCAACATTGAGTTCAGTCAGGGTGTCATATCTGGACTGTAACCAAACATTGTGATTGTAATTGTCATATCTCTGATATCTGTTCTGTAACTCAACGTTGAGTTTAGTCAGGTTGTTGTTCTCTTTAATCAGTTGAGAATCTGTAAAGGAGAATCAACAATAATGATGAGTTTTGCATACAGCTTTGTTCTGACATGTATACATAACCCATGGGCAATGCGCCTGGGTGCAGTACCCCCCGCGGCCACAAGATGGGGCAAATATCTCACAACGGGTAAGGGCTAGTATATATAAGGCACCATTTATAAGCTTTTCAGAAGGAAAAGTGGTCTATAGTCCTCAAAAATAACACGTACAAGCTCACAGAGCCTTGCACTTTTAATTCTAAAACATTATTATGATAACATAAATTGTTATGAAACTTGACTTACGCAGAGAGCATCTGAGGCCAATGTTGAGGAGCGCTTGAACGACACAGAGCAATCCAAACGCCAATCCAACCGGCCCGTAGTGGTCTGCGAATGCGCACACATGCGCATACACTGACACACAGACTACACGGAGACACACGCACGCACGCACGCATGCACGCACACACACACACACACACACACACACACACACGGAGGGGGGGAATGAAAGAGGGGGGAGGGAGATCAGTTCAAGTGTTTCATAAAGTTTGAAAGTTGTTTAAAGCAGTTAGTTCACCTATAGCTCTGGTCCATATAGCTCTAATCATCTAATGCGTTTCATTTAGAGCTATGTTACTCTCAACTTCTGCCGCTCGCATGAATGCAGACCAGCCTCTACTCTTTGGCGTAAATAAAAATAACGTTTTTGCTACTCACCAAAACAAAGGCTAGTTGTGTCATTAGAAAGCCTACTTTCCTTACGCACTAAGCACTGAGCCTCCCACCACACGTATAAACTGTACTTTTTGGCCAGAAAGGGATTTTTTTTCACCCGAGGAAAAATATTCTCTGTGAGGCAGTTCTCTGGGCAATATCGGTAGAAGGCGCAGCGGAGTAACTAAAAGTATTTTTGGAAACAAAATCCCCTTTTGGCCAAAATGTACAGTTTATACGTGTGGTGGGGGGCTCAGAGTGCGTCCACTAAGGAAAGTATAGGCTTTCTAATGACACAACTCGCCTTTGTTTTGGTCAGTAGCAAAAACGTTCTTTTTATTTACGCTAAAGAGTAGAGGCTGGTCTGCATTTATGCGAGCGGCAGAAGTTGAGAGTAACATAGCTCTAAATGAAACGCATTAGAGATATGGACCAGAGATATAGTTCACCCAAAAAGTGACTTATTTTATATCAACCCATGAAGCCTTGAATTCATCAATTCAAAGTAAATCATTTTGGTGGGCCTTGTCTTGAAAAAGTTTCAGAACTACTGAAAAAACGTAATCTCTAATACCAATTTATGTGAATTAATGCCAGCCTGGACATTTTAGAATAGGCGCTGCAATCATATTACTGCCTATGGGTGGGATCAATTGTGAACAATATAATACCCATAGGTATGGTCATGGATATCTCTTCCCTGATGATTTAATGGGGAGGCATACTATGGTCCGACGGTAAACCTAATATCACACAACACTGTCGCCGCCGGCAGGCAAATCTTTTTTTGCCAACGGCTGATTCGGTCTGGCTTATTACGCCAGGGCTCCACCGGGCGCATTTGGGTGCGTTATTGCGTCTCCGTCGCGTGCGTCAAAAAACGAACCGGTTCAATTTTAATGGTGACGGAGACGCGACGCAACGCGGGGCGTCGCGGGCAGTGGAGCCAACCTTCATTGATTAAAAAGGGAACATTCTGTGACGGTGACGCTGACGCGACGCGGACACGCGCCCGGTGGAGCCCTGGCGTTAGCCAGGCTAGTCCGACGGAGCATTGGTTCGAATGTTCAATATGAGTGATGCAAGTCGTTTTAATCAAGTACTTAGGTACAATTCTGTAGCCTGGCTAATAAGCCAGACCGAATCAACCGTTGGCAAAAAAAGAATTGCCTGACAGTGTCGTGTGATATTAGTCTGGCTTATTAGCCAGGCTAACAATTCTGAGCTACCTTTACCTTATACGGGATAGTAGCCTATTTCCAATTTCCTCTACTTTTGCTTCTACTCCACTAAGGCTCAGAGACAAATATTGTACATTTTAACTCCACTACAATTATTTGGTAGCTTTTGTTACTAGACATTTGTAGATTTTGATTATTACATTAATTAACCACTTCACTGACTTCAGCCATATTTAAGCTTTGGCTATTTGAAAATAGCCAATCTACAAGCTCACAGGATGTTGCCGATGCGAGGTGTGCTTGTTGAGCTGCCATATATATATACTGTATATAATATATATATATATATATATATATATAATATATGTATGTATGTATGTATGTATGTATGTATGTATGATATATATATATATATATATATATATATATATATATATATATATATATATATATATATATATACAGTATATATATATAATTTACACATAATATGATAATTTGTGAAACAGGACATTCTGCATAATCAGTACTTATACTTTTGGTAGGCTACAAAGTATATTTTGAGGCCAATACTTATATAACCACAAGTATCTCATACTTTTTGTACTTGAAGTGAATTTTGATTACCGGACTTTTACTTGTATAACATGACATTTTTCTACATTGCCATATTGATATAAATATTTTAATAACATTAATAACTAACTAATTAATTATTATCTCTTACCAGACTGCAGGACCTGCGGTATCTTCCGTGCAGGACGTTTCTGCTCAGCTGCAGGCCTAGTCTTGATCGCAACATTAGCATAAATATCTTCCTCTAGGACCTCGATTCGTCCGGGATCATAAGCCACAGCCATTTCTATACGTTTATGACTTTAATTACTTACAGGTGTTTGATATTACTATCACCTCTCATAGGCTCTTCAACACACTGAACAAAAAGGGAAGTGGCCGTTCTTTTATAAATCTCTACGGACCTCTCTTCTTCCTTTAATTTGATCAGATAAACGTTTCAAAATACTCTGTTGCAACAATGTGTATACATTGTGCAAATGTATACATTGTTGCAACAGAGTATTTTGAAACTTCGCAGAGAGATAAAAGAATGGCCACTTCCCTTTTGTTCAGTGTGTTGAAGAGCCTATAAGAGGTGATAGTAATATCAAACACCTGTAAGTAATTAAAGTCATAAACGTAGAAATGGCTGTGGCTTATGATCCTATGGAAAAGTCATATAGGCCTACTATACCAGGGAATATGGTATCGCAATCGCATGTTGTTGGTTAATTATAATAACTATAGGTTCGGACCCTCCCATCTAGAGATCAGGTCCCACATTCACAATATAATAATATAAGTAGGTTACTTATAAATAATCATGAACTTTATCATAACACATTATAAAGCTTATTTGGGATGCATAGCAAGTGTTACCTAAATTTGTATTCATCTTTAGGGCCCCAACGTACACCTTAATCATATTTTGACGGCAGTAACTCCCCTCCGTATTGAAGTATATTGGACAATATTAAGATGTTTATATTAATTTTGTATTCATCTTTAGGGCCCCAAATCACACCATAGAAAGCACGAGTGTCTATTTCGAGTGTTTTTTTTACAGCAGCAAATGCCTGTCATAATTTCACCGCCCTCCCTATATCTAATTATTGCACAATACAAAGATGTTGATATTCATTTTGTATTCATCTGTATTCATCATATTTGGTACGAATTTTCTCAAAACTACTGAATATATTCCTCTCATAGAGATCTGAGAATTTGAACCCAAGACCCTTTATCTTTCCACTGTTTCAAGTCTGACATAGACGTTATGTTATCTCAAGGACAAGCTGCAGGAAGCGTACTGTCAAACACAGATGATTCTGCACTGCTCAGTCATTTCCATATAAGCTCTGTAAAAACCAACGTTGCCGCAGTTCCTCATTTTGGTTTCAACAATCTTCTTTACGAATCAATTAAAGAAACATACTGTGTACTATGTTTCTCTGATTATGATTTCTCTGATTCTGATTTCTCTGATTTCGCTCGAATATGTTTCTATGTTTCGCTGATTCTCCTTCTACAGCAGGAGAATTTAGTACCCGTACAGTATTTGTTTTGAAAGTGAATCAATAAGATATATAAACAATCAAGCCAGTACTGGTGGCTTTCTCTATATGTGGCATGATACCACTGACTGCAATGTTAACTAAATTATATTTAGTGAATTAATTATATTCTCATACAATATACAACCGTATCACCCCAACAATGTGAATCTGTTCCGTATACGCATGCTTTTGCATCGAGGGAATGACTCTGTTTCAGTGGACAATCCACGGCAATACCCCTGCATGCGCTCCTCCATTATGGGGTGGATATAGGTTGATGCTGCAAACAGTATACTATTAGAGCAGCTGGGGGTTCCAGTAATTCTATGCATTCAAATCTACTATACTTAAATAAAAGTTACAAAATTCATCCATAGGCCAGAAAACCTTATACCAAAACCGAACAACCCCAACCAACCCCCTGCAGATCTGCAGCATAAAGGCCACACATCCTGTTGAAGATGACATGGAAGATAACGTGTTCTTTCCTCTCAATTCTTACACAGTGTGTTTGTTCACGTACACGTTATGCACACGCAGTATATGAACAAACAAAACCATCATGTTGTGTTGACAATTAACTTTGTGGAATTAGGAATTACAGTATACAGGGGTGTCGAACTCAACTTGGGGCGTCGAGGGCCGCATTGGTCAAAAGGTCACTAGTATAACCTTTACATTGTATTGTTATAATTACATCGCACACAGCTCCACGGTGAAAGCAAGGAGCTTGGCTTGGCCTGAAAGTTCCTAAAAAAGTCCATTGACTTGGCCACACACATGTCATCACATTGGAGGGGCTAGCCCCCTTTCGCCCCTCAAAAGAACAATGAGTATTAGTGCTTCTATGTAAATCAACCCCCTAGTTTCCAGTATAATACAAGTTCTGAACAATAAAGCTGCGGCATGGTTCCGCAGATTTAAAGGACCACTTCACCACTTTTCAACCTATCTTCATATAATAGGTCCTCACTAATAATCATGAAAAAATGGCGCAATTTCTTTCTACTCTGTCTGTGTCTCATACGAGGGCTGTGGGCAGTTCAGAAACCGTCTTCCAGTGACATCATCATTAGGCAGACTTTTATTTTTTTACAAAAATATTTTGATTTTCATTATCGTGAGAATGATGGCTTCCATTTTCGCATTGCAACTTTTCAGGACTAGAAAGCCTGCCGTTTCTATTAGCTTGTATTCCCCATCGATGATGTCACTGGAAGACAGTTTCTGAACTGCCCACAGCCCTCCTATGAGACACAGACCGAGTAGAATAAAATTGCGCCATTCTATCATGATTATTAGTGAGGACCAGCTATTATATGAAGATAGGTTGAAAAGTGGTGAAGTGGTCCTTTAAGGAAGAAAATGACTTGGTAGATGAACAATGGTAGAACATTGTATTTCAAAAAGTTAAACACAATAAGCTATCTTCTAACAAATAAAAAAAACTAAACTAAAATTGCACTCAAGCCAGAAATTAATAAATTACACAGCCGAGGTCACATTTTACAAATCATGGGTCAACTCAAACAAGTTAAACAACTCAACTCAAATTAAGCAAGGGGTATTCTTGGACCTCTGATGACTCGATATGTAGATTCAAATCTGGAAAGAAAACATCTACCACTAGGTCAAGAGGAAATCTCCTTGACCGGAGAGGATAGAAGGCCGTTGGCTTCAGACTGATGCTACTCTGCAACAGATCCAGTAAATCAAAAGTCTTGTGTCCCATATAGCCTTAGAGTATATATGAATAGAGACGGCACCGGATTCCTCCTCCCATCCACTTGCATTAAGTTGCTCAAAAGCGCACGAGGCGATTTCACTCCTATAGGAACAAGTGCATTCTGGGATGGATTGCCCCAATAACATGAACGCGCTGGCCGTTGACTATATCATTGTGCCGTTTGTGCGCGTTCACGTGTATGAAACATTCGTTCACGTGTCATGGCCTGATGGCCCCCAATAACATGAACGTGCGCAATGATAGTCAAACGGACCAGCGCTGGCTCGAGCTGCAATACCAAATTCGGCCACTATGTCCATTTGGCCTCAGGGTTCTGCGTCATCCTCGGGCACACCTGCATGACCTGTCCCACCCTATGACTAATAGTCAAGAGGACTTATTTCGGGGCCGGTACCATATCGTCGATGCACCCTCCTGCCTCCAGCTTCTTCTCCATTTCAACCAGCATCTTGACTCCGTCTATCACCGTCTGCACCAGCTCCACCTCAGAGAAGCCCAGTCTCCAGTCTGTCGGCGTTGGAGATGTCGAACACGCCGCCCGTAGCGGCCGTGTCAACGCCACCGGTTCCGCGTTTCTGGAGCCTTAGGTTCTTGAGAACCTCCTCAAATTAGCAATGTTCGCTCACTTTGGGCAGCTTGACGTGCACTCCTACACGCAGGCCGGTTCCCAGGTTAGAGGGGCAGGTCAACACGTAGCCCAGATGCTCGTTCCACATGAATGGATGTCCGTTCGCTTTGAACAGCTCTTCAATCTTGGTGAGAAGCGGTTGAAGACCACCTTCATGTTTCCTCCGTTCTCCATGGAGATGACGCGCAGGTGGTCCTCCTCGTTCACCCACACCAGGAACGTCTTGTTGTCGTTATGCCAGATGCCCCTGGCATCGGGCCAGTCTCGGCCCATCCCAGCGGACAGCAGCAGAGGAGAGACTGGCTTGTCGAAAAGGAAGTGGTCGTCGATGAGCTGCTGTTGCTCGGCATCGGTCATGTCCTTCAGTGCGAAGTACTTCCCCTTCAGATCACCCGTCAGAGATGCCAGAGCGTCAATCGAAAGTTTCTCCACACTCCGCCTCTCTCCACGGGTGCAGTGTGGCGGCAGGGAGAGCCCACGAATGCTCCTGCCGGTTCGGACACGGGAGCTCAGGACGTAGGCAGGGTCCCGCAGTGTCTTGTACATGTCCTCGGTGAGGACCTTGGCCATATGGTTGTTGTGCTTGCTTAGATCTGCGGGTATTCATCCTCAGCCGTCATTCCCCTGAGGTTCATTTTAGCCATATGGGCAGCTAGAGTCTCCACGTCTGCAATTTTGTTCAGGGTCAGAATCAGGATCAGAAACAGAATAAATCTATCAATAGTTGATTATTTCCAGTCAAGAGAATTCACAAATTCCTAATATTATCTTGGTGTTTCTACAACTGAAGACATTTCCATCTACAACACCTTATGTTATTCAGACCAACCTCTAGTCTGACGTTTAATTGATCAGCAGTGGAGCTGGCACCTGTAGCCTACTTGGGGATCAACAAAATGCATGTAATCATCCCTCTTGTTGAGGGTCGTTCACACCGGCCTAGGCCGTCCTAACGGTCCAGGCACCTATATATAATCCAGCCTAAAAGCATGTCTTATCTCATGTGTGTCTCCCCCATAGACTCTCCGCCCTCCACGTCAACCTATACCTGTCCCCATTTATACCTGCCCAGTACCACCCAGAATCCTCCGTGTTTCGCCGGCCTCGCTGCGTCGCACACTATAGCTGCCTTCCTACAGGCTTCTCGCAAACCCACCCCCACCCCTTCACCTCCATAGCAGCTCCTCTCCCCGCTCCCTCCCCCCCCAAAGGAGCTTTTTCGGCGCTACATTCACCTTGCCAAAAGTGGATCAAACGATTAAAACAAAACTCTCTCCTCTCCTTCTCAGGTTCCATTGTCCATGCGCACCGTAAGACGAACGAACGCCTTACGACGAACGCCATACGACCTCCTCCCCAAAGACTCCAGGGTCTTTGTCCTTCCCGCGTCCCTCCATTTCGTCACTGTCAATAAATCCCTTAAACCTCCCCATGGTGTGTTTATTCCGACTAGTGAATTGAAGCAATGCATTGTTCTCTTTGCACTGCATGCAATCCTACCATGTCTTTGGTTGATATAGGGCCCACTATAGGGTTCTTGCCATTTACATATTTTACACTTGTAAGCCGCTCTGGATAAGTATATGCTAAATGCCTAAATCGTAAAAATATAGTATAATAATATATTACTTAAAAGAGAGAAATAAAAGGGCCAGAAGTAAACTGATTTGGTAGTCAGGTGATATAGCAGTGATAAAGAAAGAAAAAGTAAGCCATATAAAGCTTGTGAAAAAATGATGTTTCTTTTTTTTTTTTACCAGTCCTGGCTCCTGAGATGCACCCAGTCTGAATTTGGCTTTAGCTGCGGTGAAACCCACTACTCTGCACTACTTACAAAGAATCTAAACATTATATGCAATTAACAGTTCTGTCAGATGATTGATTAAAACAAATTAAATAAATAGCAATAATAAAATGCAACATCAAGTCATTACAACAGGGATATGCTAATGACAACTTATAACAATGATAGCTGGATTGTATCCACTTGGAATGTCAAACAATGAACTGTGTTAATAAAAAAAAGGAATATTAGACCTTTCAAAAAGGAACTATAAACAGAGCATTTCCACTTTTATACACAAATAAGGAAAATAAAAAGGTGTGGTGCAATTGTTTCTACGTATAATCTATTAAAACATGGAGGTATAATTGTCATTGAACAAATGAGAACATCTAGAAAATAAGAACAAACTAAATTTATTTAAACTCGGTTAGACTATACTTCCTAAGTAAACCAACAACACCGTAAGAGCTGTATAAAATAAACACAAACAAAAAAATAACATTTTTACAATATTTGATACATCATCATCATCATCATCCACCATCAAGTGTCATTTCAATATTAAGATAATAAGCAAATTATATGCTTATAACTCCTAACTGGGTTCTAAATACAAACATACCAGTGTAATTGTATGTGCACCAAGTCTGTGACTGTGAGTTATATCTAAAAACATTCCCAATATAGATCTTAGGAAAACAAATCTAAGATCTTGAGAATAAGAGCAAACATTTACTTATAGACCACAAGTTCCTATAACACAATAAGAGCTATCTTCTAACCCCCAATGTCCATAAACGATCAACGTTCTGTATTTAAATAAAATAACTTAAGTACAATAATAAATACAAAAGATGAATAAACAAAAAGGATCAATCAACATCATAATGAACCAAAACACGGGTGTTCTTCATCAAAAGTAAAAAAGCTCTTGTGTCCCAAATAGTCAAATAAAAATTAAATAAAATTAAGTACAATAATACTAATCACCTTCATCATAACATGCCACAGTGAAATAAAAGTTCTGAAAAATAAAGATGTGGACAATGGCCATTGGTTTTTATCTTAGAAAGAAATAAGCTACAAAAATGTGAAGATAATAGGAAATAAAAAAATGACTTGACCAATGACTACACATTCCCTAAACAAAATGAGATCTATCTTCTAACAAAATGAATGTCAACAATTAACCGTTTGTATAAAAAAATATATGTAAAATTGGGGGGAAAAAAAGTTGTAAAAAAAGATTTACAAATCAAATTAAAAAAAAGAATATTACACATCATAGGTCAATCTTATTTATCTGAAATCAAAATAGGGGGTATCCCCCGACCTCTGACAAGATGTATTGCCAGTGATATCATGTATCATAGACTAGAGGGACTTATTTCGGGGCTGGTACCATGTCGTCGATGCACCCTCCTGCCTCCAGCTTCTTCTCCATTTCAACCAGCAGCTTGACTCCGTCTATCACCATCTGCACCAGCTCCACCTCAGAGAAGCCCAGTCTGTCGGCGTTGGAGATGTCGAACACGCCGCCCGAAGCGGCCGTGTCAACGCCACCGGTTCCGCGTTTCTGGAGCCGTAGGTTCTTGAGAACCTCCTCAAATTTGGGGTGTTCGCTCACTTTGGGCAGCTTGACGTGCACTCCTGCACGCAGGCCGGTTCCCAGGTTAGAGGGGCAGGTCAACACGTAGCCCAGATGCTCGTTCCACATGAATGGATGTCCGTTCGCTTTGAACAGCTCTTCAATCTTGGTGAGGCCGGTGCAGAAGCGGTTGAAGACCACCTTCATGTTTCCTCCATTCTCCATGGAGATGACGCGCAGGTGGTCCTCCTCGTTCACCCACACCAGGAACGTCTTGTTGTCGTTATGCCAGATGCCCCTGGCATCGGGCCAGTCTCGGCCCATCCCAGCGGACAGCAGCAGAGGAGAGACTGGCTTGTCGAAAAGGAAGTGGTCGTCGATGAGCTGCTGTTGCTCGGCATCAGTCATGTCCTTCAGTGCGAAGTACTTCCCCTTCAGATCACCTGTCAGAGATGCCAGAGCGTCAATCGAAAGTTTCTCCACACTCCGCCTCTCTCCACGGGTGCAGTGTGGCGGCAGGGAGAGCCCACGAATGCTCCTGCCGGTTCGGACACGGGAGCTCAGGACGTAGGCAGGGTCAAGGTCATCTCCACCCTTCAGGTTGTCGGGGTTGATGTCGGTCTTGTGTTTGTCTGTGGGTTTGTATCCTCCGTGCCTGTCCTCGATCACGGGGTCCAGCAGCTCCTTGAAGACCTCATACGTCTCCTCGTCTCCGGCCACGCAGCCCACTGTCATAATGAACGGATGGCCGGGATTGTCAACCCCTGTTTGAATGACACCTTCGATGGTGTATCCGCTGGGGGTGACGCGCTCCCGCAGTTTCTTGTACATGTCCTTGGTGAGGACCTTGGCCATGTGGTTGTTGTGCTTGCTTAGATCTGGGTATTCATCCTCAGCCGTCAATCCCCTGAGGTTCATTTTAGCCATATGGGCAGCTAGAGTCTCCACGTCTGACATTTTGATCGGTTCTTATCGCAAGAATTCTCAAATTCTTATTCCTATTCCTCTATCTCTGTCTTTCTGTATGTTGAAGATATCCTCCTCTGCTACACCTTATATTAGGCTGACCGAACTCTTCTCTGACGCCATGCGTGACGTAACACAAACTGTGTCCTCACAGAAGGCATGTCAGTCTTGTCCTGAAGTTACAACTCTGTGTCAGAGGCTTGCTGGCTCCAGCCCTGGGCTGAGGTCAGATAGCGTGCACTAAGGCAGCGGGATCCATCATCCTGGGACCCCCAGGGGTAATTGAGGACAATGGGTCATACTGTATATATTAAATTAGTTAATATAGCATCGAAATCAGTTTAAACCACTTTATTACACAGCTCGGTTTTATGCTTGATTGTGAATGGTCAATCGCTGAATTCAGCAGTGTGTTATTTGTTGATAATGACCGACCGCTCCGCTTTATAACAGACCTCTGTCTAATCAAAGCTTCAGAGCACCCGCTGCGCTGCTTGCATTTCATAGTAGTTGTTTAAAAACATGTGGCTCGATCCCGACATGCGTAGCAGGTTAAAACTATAACCCGTGGCTTCCTGTGAGGTTATAGGTTTAGCCAGGGTTGGGTTTTGGGTGGGTGCTTGTGTTTGGTCCAACGACTGGTCTTTCGGTGGTGAGGTGACCGCTTTTTTGTGATCATTAGAATGTCTAGAACATGTTTTATTCATTATTGTGAAAGATATCCCCCAAATGTAAATTATTAATTTATTATATTATTATATAATTATTATACATTTTTCATAAAACTTTTTTTTTCTCTTTTACATATTTTTGAGTCTTAGTCCTCGTAGTACAAAGTAGTAGTAGTGGTTGAAATCAATTTTTTGCAAGTAGAAATGAATGCGGGTCTTAGAGTTAACAGTCCGACAGGCCACCCTCAGTTGAAAATTATGCCCCCTCAGTCTAAGTTTCATGTACATATTGTTTTACTATATAAAATGATGTGTGCCCCCTCGTCATTTTCAACTGCACCCTCATTTCATCCCGGAGCCCAGCCTGCGACAGGCATTAGTCCGACACATACCCTACCCAAAACCCAACCCTAAACCTAACCTCGGGAAGCCACGGGTTAGTTTTAAAGACATACAATAGGCCTATACACTTCTATGCAAAAACCAAAATCATCATAGGCCTACAGTGAGAAAAAAAGGAGGCTAGTGTAGCCTACTACACTTTCCCCTCACTGTATATGTTTCTTTTCCCTTTTTGCTTCCTTTATGATGAATTCCTGTTCTGTTCTTTAACTATATACAAGTGTCTATTTGTACGTCTCTAAATGTTTTGATGAATTGAACAAGGTGGACCCTATTGTAAACAAGTGTAATGCTTAATTGCCGGGTCGTCCACTCAGTTAACAGTCTTTGTATTGAGTTTGTGCTTGAAATGTACTGTCATTCTGCAAACTGTTAATAAATATTTCAATCAATAAAAATAAAGAGGGGGGCAGGGGATTTTGCAGGGGCCAGCCTTTGAGAAGGAGTCTCAGATTCACATTTCTTAATAACAGCTGTTGGTAGAGCGTTCCACATTTTCGTGCATGGCATAGGAGCTAAATTAACTGTCTGAGCCAAACCTGGGTTGGACGTGGTTTATGGAACTCCCATGGTGTTGTGAAGATATTAGCCTATAGCCTACAAAGTCAAACATATACACATCTGCATTCCCCCAAACTCCCCTTACCAAGGTCTCACCAATTAAAAACTGTGGTTTCGTGACAATCCATAATTTCATAATATTCATAATAACTATGTCAAATGTTCAACTATAGGCTACATTTTGGTCACCGTGCTAATTTCTCAGATGGGACCTTCAGTTCATCTCTCTGCCTGCGTTTATTCATTTAATCTATAGATGCTTTGACAAGGTTTTACACTACTTTGCCTGTTGGTTTAGAGAACATTATTCTTCTCTAGTTTGTTAGTGTAGGCCTATAGAAAATTACACGACAAAACAAACATACAAATTCATTTGAAATAGATTGAGAATCAGTGACAAATCAGTGACATCTTAGCCTACTCTGTCACTTACTTACTCTGTCGAGTGACAGAGTAAGTACTCTCTGTCACTTAAGTACTCTGTAAGTACTCCGTCATCTTACTCTGTCACTCTGTCATCTTACTCTGTCACCGATCAGTGACAGCTTACTTGCATCTTACTCTGAAGCCCACTAATTACCGGATGCCCGGTGCTAACCTTTGCCTAGGCTGTGTAACAGCAAATGCAGTCCCTCCTCGCCAGCGTCCTGGTGCAACAGGAAAAGCAGCCCGCCGCTAGCGGCAACCGGCCAGACAACAACAAAGCAGCATGTCTACAACCTCTAAAGTTGTACTGGGAGTGTCTGTGGTTCTAACACTAAGCACCGTGGTCGGGGTTCACGCCAAACAGAACTGGGACCGACAGGTAGGCAAATAACGCCAATATCATAAACAAACTAAGTGTCAACGTTAAAAAGTAACTTCAGCGTCGAGCTAACGATGGCTAACGTTAGCCTGTGTCCTCTTGTGTCAGTATAGGACACAAGAGATGAGTGGTGAGAGAGAAATACTGAGATGTTTTACTTACTTTAAGTAAAAGTAGCAAGCAACACCACAATGTATAAATACTCTAATGACAACTATATAAAAAACATGCAACTGAAATGTAACTTGAGTACATATTACTTAGAAAAGTATTGCCATTAAAATATAGGCTATACTTAACTGTACTATTCTGCAGAACATTCAAAATGTGTCCAAATCGTTCAAAAGTTGCAGATCTACAAGCTCACACCTCGTTGCGTCACGTGAGGCATTTAAAAAAAAATAGTGTAAAATATGGCTCAATTGGTTAATGTAATATGCTTTGTAATATGATGATGATCAGTCAGCTTGTATTTTACCTCAGCATTACAATACAACATCTGTTGCTTGCTGAGTTGTGGAATGATCAGTGTGTGTTCCAAAACCTCGCCTGTCGAGCTCATTCAAAGTCTGGACCAGGGGTCTTCAGGCCATGGACACCTTAGCTGAGAGCGTGATGAAGCAGGGCCACTACATATTGTACAACATTGTGTTTCTCGTATAGCCTCATAGACTTGTCTGACAGCACTATCATCAAAGTGAGTGGTGCAACTCCGTGTGGGGGAGTCCCTGGAAGTTCCAGGAACATCGCCCAGGGGCCGCCCTGTGTCCGAAACGGTTGAGAAATGACAGAGTTACCGTGTGGGGGTCCCTCTACTGTACCCTCTACTGTAATGTACTGTCACTGTACTGTACTGTACTGTACTGTACTGGTACACCGGATATCATCATACATATGGTTAATATGTGCGTGTGTTTGTGTGTGTGTGTGTGTTAGGTTGCACACAGGTGGTGAAAAACAACCATGCTGTTTTGTGCTCAGACTGTAACTTAAAGGAGAATTCCATGCTAGAATGCTTTCTTACCTTTCTTTGTAGTTGTTACGTCCCCACCAAAGAGGTCCAGGTGTTTCTTTTGTGCAAAAGCTCCTTATTGGCTATTTCCCCTACCATAAGCGCTCAATGAATTGCATTGAAATGAATGGGACTTGAATGGGGCTATGGGGTGTTGTGCTAATTCGCTTATTTCCATCGAAATAAGTAGTAAAGTGTACCGCTTGGGATATTATTTACATTATGAAGAGAGGATATATACAAAAGAAATATAATTTTGAGCGATGGAAATAAGCGAATTAGCACAACACCCCAAAGCCCCATTCAATTCCCATTCAATGCAATTCATGTATATGGCTTATGCTAGGGGAAATAGCCAATAAGGAGCTTTTGCACAAAATAACACCTGGACCTCTTTGGTGGGGACGTAAACAACTCGCGGCTAACATCCACTTCACCCAAAGTATGTACTATTATACTCGGATAGGGTCTGTACTTGGCTCACCCCTTTTGTCCCCCTATGCACCAAATCGCTTTGCCGGAAACGGCAGATCTGCGCACTTGTTGCTATATTGGCCAAAAAATGTCCACCCCAGTATTGGGACGCTGTATATAGGGTTCATTGTGGTTAAAGTGATCGGTGTTGCGTTGTGTTGCGTTGTCCCTACCAGAGGCTTCACGAGGGAGTGCTGAGAGACATTGAGCGTCTGGAGAGAAAGAGGGAGAACCTGCGACTGCTGGAGGAGCAGAGGAGTCTGACCAGACTGCTGGAGGAGGAGAGAGACCGGAGGGAGGAGGCGCAGCAACGCCGTCCTGACCAGCCTCAGGCCTAGCACCGGTAAACCATGTGTAGGACTTATTCATATAGGCCTGAGATCAGATTCTAAACATGTCATATACATCCTGACAGTTTACCATTCTGGCCTGAGATCAGATTCTAAAAAAAAAGTCTTCTACATCCTGACAGTTTTCTGAAAAAGCTATGTTTCTATGTCAGTCGATTAAAAAAAAATAGCAGACCTACAAGCTCGTAGCGCGCCACTCGGTGGCGCGCTATGAGCTTGCGTATCTGCTATTTTTCAATAGATAAAGCATAGCATAATACTAACACTGAGACCGATTCTACAAATGCCTTATAAAGTTTTCAAAAAAAAAAACCCTATGTTTCTGACAGTGGTTCTCAAACCTTTTCATGTCGAGAACCCCTAGAATGATATGGATTTGACCGCCGGCCGAACTCCATCTCAGAATATTTTTTTTATACCAGGGACCCCAAATATTTGAGTTAAAATGTGTTGTGCTGTGAAAGAATATATATTCAAAGATTTGATTTTCCACACGTTTTCACCATTAAAAAAAAGGCAGATCTGCTATTTTTCAATAGGTAAAAGTTTAAAATAATTGTGTAAAGGAGTGGTCAAAAGACGAAGCGACAGATGCGTTTCCGGTCTAGAAATGTCTAAACTACGATGTTGTAAATGAGAAATGTTGATCCTACGTCGAGCAACTACATAGCCTATTTCTTGGTCTTGGCCCATTTTATACCTGAGGCCGACTTCTACAAAATAATGTCTTATAAATGCATTGCTCACTCAAAGCACTTTACAATGGTCCATTCATTCATAGTTTCATACATTAACCCATTTTGGGGCTTGTTGGAACCCCTTTTGGTGTTTCAAGCATTCTGTTATACTTTAGCTATTGGAAAAATAGCAGATCTACAATGTACTTGTAGGTCTGCTATTTTTTTTTTTTTTTTTTTTTTTAACTTTATTTATAGGATTTTCAATTCTTGTAGACAAACAACCCCACATATACCCCACCCTCCCCGGGTTCCATCACAAATCAAGACAACAACAACAACAACAACAAAGCAACGATAAAATAAAAATAAACAGGTAGTAAAGGATATAAATAATAAATGAATAACATAAATACAATAAAATGTGCCTTTTACTAGATTAAGGGGCTACACAGTGAACCAAATTACATGTAGGAAAACACTTAGGACACATCATCAAAAGACAGTGAAAGGGGGAATTCAAGGAAAGGGGACCAAGCCTTTACACATTTCTGGCGAGATTTGTACCTGTTGTATCTGAGCTTCTCCAATATGGTCTATAAAGGATAGAACATCCTTGACCCAACTTGTAAATGTCGGAGGTTTATCAGATTTCCAAGTGCGGAGAATAAGTCTCCTCGCTATGAGTGAAGCAAAAAGCTATGAAATTGCCCTGGGGGAAGGTCTGATATTTTAGAAAAATCGTAAGGTATATTCTTTCAGAGCGATTTTATTTTATTCGACGTCAGGCCTAAATGGGTTAACCCATTCTGAACGGGAACCCATTTTGGCGTTAGCATCATGTCATGCTTTAGCTATTGAAAAATAGCAGATCTACAAGCTCGTAGCGCGCCACCGAGTGGCGCGCTACGAGCTCGTAGGTCTGCTATTTTTGAAAAACCAAAGAACGACTTGACATTTTTTAGAATCTGATCTCGGGTCAGAATGGGTTAATCAGACCAGTGTGTGTGTGTGTCCAGTGGAAACCTCGTCGTATGAATCTGATCTCAGGTCAGAACGGGTTAAGAGAGGTGAAACAGTCGGGGCGCCAGCCAGCGTCGTCCTCAACTTCCCCACTAAATCCTCCCAACAGTGACAAATTCAAGTTTATTTATCGTTTATTATTTTTTCGACACTTCCCAGGCGTTAAACACGCACACAGGCTCCGGCCTCCTCGATGGACAGCGGCGGCGGCGGAGAGGCGCTGGGTGGCGGTGGGGGCTCCGGCGGCGGGGGCGGCGAGGACGAGGCCACGTGCTGCACAACGTCGGCGTCGGAGGGCCTGGAGGAGGGCGAGGTGGAGGGCGAGACGCTGCTGATGGTGGAGTCCGAGGACCAGGCGGACTCCGTGGAGGACCTGTCCCACGACCAGAGCGGGGACTCTCTGAACAGCGACCTGGGCGAGGAGGGGGGCGGCGGGGGCGGCGGGGAGGGGGGCGGCGGCGGCCGCCACGCCCCCTGGGCCAACGACGACATGACCTTCTACTGCAGTGACAAGTGTCAGAAATGGATCCCGGCTGGTAAAAAAAAAAAAAAGCGAAAATCCTTTCTGTGTGGTGGAGTTTGCTATGTTCTCCCCGTGTCCCCGGCCTATAGGGTAGGTATAGGTATACCCTCACCAAAAACATGCAGTAATCCTGGTCACTAAACTGCCTCCCCCCCCTGGCCAGCCGGGGGCGCCTGATGGAGGGGAAAGGAACTGGTTGGAATAACGTGTTCCTTCCACGCGCGATACGTCCAACCAGGGAAACTCCCCCCCTGTCGGGTGTAAAAGGAGCAACTTGGACACTCAGGCATGAAGGGAGCATGAGTTCAAGTCTGTTGCTCTCCCCTTGTCCCCCATATATGGGGACTAGGTTGGTGGAGGGTGTGTAGAGCCCAGGATCACATTAGATGATTGACACAGGGGTGAAAAATGGGTTACAAAATCGTGGGATAAAAAATATATATATTAATTTTTGTGCCCTGGTACGCTTTCCTTTTATGTGGGCATGAAGAAATTGTTAAGTGTGTGTGTGTGTGTGTGTGTGTGTGTGTGTGTGTGCGCGTGTGCGTGTGTGCGCGTGCGCGTATGTGTGTGTGTTTTCAGCTCAGCTGCATGGAGAGCAGCCCAGCTATCTGAAGGGAGACAACTTCTTCAAGTTCACCTGCTATGACTGCTCTGAGGATGGGAAGGAAACCTTCGAGAGGATGAGACTCACCTGGCAGCAGGCATGCTCTTTCCCGCTTATACACCTATCTGACTCATTTCTATGAAGCTGTGTTATTATGAGTGAACTGTTTATTTCTTTTTAAACCTTACCATCATGAACTTGTACAACTTCTAAACTGGATTAAACAGGTTATACAGAGTGCTGGGAAAATGTACAGAAACTACCATTTTTAGAACAAGAGTATAACCTGTCTCTATGAATGCTAGGTGGTGATGCTAACCATGTATGGCCTGTCTATGGATGCTAGGTGGTGATGCTAACCATGCATGACCTGTCTATGGATGCTAGGTGGTGATGCTAACCATGTATGGCCTGTCTATGGATGCTAGGTGGTGATGCTAGCCATGTATAACCTGTCTCTGGAGGGGACGGGTCGTCAGGGATACTTCAGATGGAAGGAGGACATCTGTGCCTTCATTGGACGACACTGGACCTTCCTACTGGGAACAAGGTCAGAGTTCAAAGGTTCCACATGGTGTCTGCCCTCAACTTTCAGGGGTAACATACATACTCGTTAAGTTATTTAAAAAAATATATATATCTTAATGTCAAAATGTACTTTCACAACAATCCCATATCTGAAATCGATCATTTCCGAATATGGGTATATTACTCGGGCTACAAAATAAATGTGGAAAAAACAACGGCTATGGACATAAGCAGTAAAATACCACAAACGGTTTCAATTCAGAGTGAGTTTAGATGGCCTGAAGAGAGGGTATTAAATACCTCTGGATTTTTATTCCCCTATCTTTAGACAAACGATATGAGACCAATCACGAAAGATTAATTCTGACTATTAGTGAAGACTTAAACCGATGGTCAGCACTCCCCCTCTCTCTATTGGGTCGAATTGAGAGCATACGTATGAATGTTCTTCCCAGGCTGCTCTATCCATTTCAGATGCTACCTCCTGTATATATTCCTAAGACCATATTCGACAGACTTATTTCTAAATTCAAGCGGCCGAGAGTGAGGCTACAAACGTTCCAGCTATCCTAAAGAGGATGGAGGACTGAAACTCCCAAATCTGAGACACTATTTTTTTGGGGGCGGCACAGCTGAAACCGTTAACAATTTGGCTTCAGGAGAACTGAGGATACTAGATGGTTAAATATTGGGGAAAAAAGCCTTTGTTCGCAACGCCTTCATGTTGAGCCCTTCCTAGATACCTCACTGAAAGAGATCCAAAGGAGTGAGTGGACTAGAGTCACTTTAAAAATATGGAGAAGAATCTAAACTTCCTTTGGAAGATCTCTTCGCTAACATAAAGGAGTTCATACCAGCTCAATTGGATGTAAGATTCAGGAATCGGACAGAATAAGTTAATAAGGATGGGCTTAACCCATTTAGGCCTGACCTCAAAATGTAAAAGAAATCTTCTAAATCCTCCAGTTTTCTGAAATAAATATTTTCACGATTTTTCAAAAATAGCAGACCTACAAGCTCGTAGTGCGCCACTTGGTGGCGCGCTATGAGCTTGTAGATCTGCTATTTTTCAATAGCTAAATTACTAAAACACCAAAAGGGGTTCCCACCCAAAATGGGTTAAATCATTCGAACAAATACAGACTGAATTCGGGGGCTCCCAAGGACACATTTTTTTTCAGATATCTGCAACAGAGAGACTTTCTAACAAAACACAAGGACTGGGAGAGAGCCATGAAACCCACTCCTATCGAGGAGTTGTTGCTCAAATTTGCATTTGGTGATGGCAAGGTAATCAAGGAATTCTACCAAGTCTTCTTGGACCTTTGCCCCGAATAATACACCGTTTATAAAAGAGAAATGGGAGGCTGAATTAGGTATAGAAGTAACACCGGAAGACCGGATACGTGGGAGGAGGTGTGTAGTGATTAGCGCACCTGGTAACCAACTCGAATACATGGAGAGAATTTAACCCATTTAGGCCTGACATCGAAGTTTCTATATCAGTGGTGCTCAATATTTCATGTTAAGGACCCCAACATTTTTATGTAATATGCCGCCGACCCCCATTTGAAAACATGTCGTTCCAGGGACGCCCCCAGAAGTAAAGATTTGAGTTAAAAACGTTGACTACTGTAATATATATTCAAATTATGTGAGGCACATTTTCACGATTAAAAAAAAATAGCAGACCTACAAGCTCGTAGCGCGCCACTCGGTGGCGTGCTATGAGCTTGTAGATCTGCTATTTTTCAATAGCTAAATTATAACATAATGTTTAAAACACCAAAAGGGGTTCCCGCCCCAAAATGGGTTAAATGGAAAGTATTATGTAGATTTTTCAGGACGCCTCAAATAGTGGCCAAAATGGGTCCAAATCACTCGAATACATGCTGGAGGGACTGTGGAGCACATCATTGGGAATCATACTCGTATATATTCTGGACATGCCCCAAATTGAGACCATTCTGGAGGGAGGTAATCTGAAGCATTAAAATAAGTTTTCGGTCAAAACATTCCGGAGGATCCCCGTAGTAATGTTGTTGGGAATGATACCGGAAGGTTCTGGAGGGTAGAGTCAAAATATATGTATTACATGTGCTGCTCACAGCGGCCATCAAATGCATTACAATTAAATGGCTAAAACCAGCCCCACCAGCATAATGGTATGTGGGTGGAAAGAATATGGGACATTTACCAGATGGAACAAATTACACATATAATGCCCTGAGGCTTCAACCAGACATATTTAGCAAAAGATGGAGACCTGTACTGTCTCTACCTAATGAGGTAGATAGAAGGTATCGGAATCTTGAGTAACAATTCACCAAACGCACTTCTTTCTCCCCAGACCTTCTGGTGCGCTCATATGCTTTCCTCTTGTCTCCAGTCATGTCTGTTTCTCAGTGTTGTTCACTTCCCATTGTCGTCGACGCTCTGTCGTTTTTGTCTCTCTACATTTTATTTCCTTGTTTCATGGTGAATAATTGTAGTATTTTATTTCCTTGTTTTATTGTGAATAATTATAAATGTATGTGTGTGTATAATATATATATATTCTGTGAAAGTATGAAACAGCTGAGGTTGTGTGAAGGAGAAAAAAAAAGCAGCTGTAAGAAATATGTATGCTTATAATTCTGTGAAGTTGCCTAAACTGAAATAAAAGCAAAGATATATATATATATATATATATACTTTCACAATATAATTTGTTTGTACTTTAATAATCTTTCATCTCTTAATGTTTGGCCATTGTTGTTTTGATTGATTGATTGATTGATTGATTGAAAACAGTTTGCAAAAAGTACAGTTAAAACATCTCGGTGTTTAATTTACCCCATTACATATTCAACTCCCACTGTTAATTTCACCGACTTAAGCTGACGAAAAACCTTCGACTATACCGTTTTTCAGTGACAAAAACCATATTCAAAACTACGACTAAATATATTGACAATTTCGTCAACAAATGAAAACGGGAGAAGATAGTGAAGAAGAGAGATCAAGCTAACAAGACGATCATTTTATGCTTGGGTTTTTTTGCTCTGGCGTTTGCGCTCTCAAAAAAAAAAGAAAGGCAGATCTACAAGCTCACAATGCGGATGTTGACACTGTTGGTGGCGTGTAGGAAGAAGACGTCGACATGGTGGAGCACGGTGGCGGGGTGCCTGTCGGTGGGCAGCCCCACCTTCTTCCGCTCGGGAGCTCAGGAGTTCGGGGAACCCGGCTGGTGGAAGCTGGTCCAGAACCGACCTCCGACGCTGCGTCCCCACGTGGACAAAGGCTCGGCCAAGTCCAAAGGTAAAACTCACTTCACACGTGGGGGGGGGGGGGGCGCCGGGGGGGTAATGAGGTTAGAGGAGGTTGTTTTTGCCGCCAGTAGAAACTTACCGATTCACGAAAGATGGAAGTAGAAAGAAGGAAGTAGGTAGGTAATCTGGCAATCAGTCATTGATTTGGTACCAGATTGCCTGACACCTACTTCCCAAGTAGAGTGTTGTAAGAGGTACTTATTGCATCACTGCGTGCAAAGCATCTTTTTTTTTTTTACCCAGGGAAGTAGCTGAGCACAGGTGCTCATTTTCAGCAACGCCCTGCACATAGAAACACACAGACAGACACACACACACACACACACACACACACACACAATCACACGCACACACATTAAAACCTGGGAGCTGACCAGTACAACCACACACAGTCTTATACTGTTGGCCACTAAGCAGCTCCAGGGGGGAGCAGTTGGGGGTTCAGTCAGTGCCTTGCTCAAGGGCACTTCAGCGGTGTTGCAGGGTGAGTGATGACCAATCACTTCGCCACCCAGATTTCTCCTGCCCGTCCGGGGGAATCGAACTGGCAACCTTTCGGCAACAAGGGCCACTGATCACTTCTCATGCTCTATAGACTAGGGCTTCTCGACCCTTTCATGTCGCGACCCTCCAAACTAATCCTATTTGAACTGGGGGCGATGCAGTGGGCCTAATGGTATTTTCCATTAGGTAGGTTTCCATAGTAAGTCATGTGATCCACAGGTTGAGAACCACTGCTCTGTAACGCTGCAGTAGATTTATCTGTGGTGCTCATTTTGCATTTGCTTTTAATAATGGCTACTACAAACATGCAATGTACTGATTCTCATTTTTTTCCAAAATGCATGTTCATATCCCAACCCAGTGGGCGTTTCCAGGAGTTACATTTTGGGCAGCCCAAGAATTTCATTTTGGGGCAGGCAAATTAATAATGAATTGTCGTCCCCACCGCGCATCAGTAGCACTAAAGGTTTTCAAAGAGATATAATGAATTTCATTTTTATAGCGCTTTTCCAAGTGCTCAAAGCGCTTTACAATGGTTCATTCATTCATACATTGGGAGGTGAAGCGGCGAACAGTCGACGCCAGCGTCCTCACTTCCCACCCCCAATCCAACCCTTGATGCTGAGTGTCAAGCAGGGAGGCACTGGGTCCCATTATTTAGAGTCTTTGGTATGACCCGGCCGGGGATCGAACCCCGACCTCCCAGTCTCAGGGCGGACACTCTAACCACAAGGCCACTGAGCTGATATACCTGCCAGACAGTAGGATACAAAGATATACCTGCCAGACAGTAGGATACAAAGAGATATACCTGCCAGACAGTAGGATACAAAGAGATATACCTGCCAGACAGTAGGACACAAAGAGATATACCTGCCAGACAGTAGGACACAAAGAGATATACCTGCCAGACAGTAGGACACAAAGAGATATACCTGCCAGACAGTAGGATACAGAGATATACCTGCCAGACAGTAGGATACAGAGATATACCTGCCAGACAGTAGGATACAGAGATATACCTGCCAGACAGTAGGATACAGACATACAGTATACCTGCCAGACAGTATAGGATACAAAGAGATATACCTGCCAGACAGTAGGATACAAAGAGATATACCTGCCAGACAGTAGGATACAAAGAGATATACCTGCCAGACAGTAGGACACAAAGAGATATACCTGCCAGACAGTAGGATACAAAGAGATATACCTGCCTGATATACAGTACCTGCCTGGGTTGGAGCGGCTACTTTTTGGGGGAGAGCTCTTGTTTCGTTTGTGTCTGCATGAACGTATTTCTTGTCGTGTTGTTTGTGTACTATACGGTATGCCTCGTTCCCTTGTCTCTTAAAATGAGACGATGCGTCTCAAAGGGTTTATCCTTTTATCCCAATAAAGGTACTATAATTATTGATCTCCTCCTCCTTCCTCCAGGCTCTAAGGCCGCAGCGGACCCGGTCGTCACGGTCGAAGGCCTGCGGAAGCGAGGAGCCCGCAACCCCGCCGAGAACGCCATGCAGCTGAAGGAGAAGCGCTCGCGCACCCAGGAGGCCAAGGACATCCGCCGGGCCCAGAAGGCACGTTTTATTCTAACCCATTTTTAAGCTATTGAAAAATAGCAGATCTACAAGCTCATGGCTGCTATTTTTGAAAAATCGTGGCACAAATCTTTGAATATATATATATTTCAGAGCAAACATTTTTAACTAAAATATTGGTTTCTGGAGGGGGGGGGGGGGGTCCCTGGAAATACATATTTTGAGATGGGGGGGGGGGTCCGTGGCCCAATAGAGATAATTCTGGGGGTCCTTGACATGAAAAGGGTTGAGCACCACTGACATAGAAATACGGGTTTTTCAGAAAAATGTTAGGATTTAGAAGCCTTTTTTTTTATCGACCTCAGTCCAAAGTTAAGTACACACCTGTCAGTCATGTCATGCTAATGTCATGATGTTTACATCATTATGTATGTATATTACCTGTAGAGCTGACCCCGAAAAATGTAATATTCAAACAAAGCTTTGTTCCATGGCACGACATTTGAACAGCTTGCCGTGTTTGTGTAAACAACACAAACATTGAAGACTAAAGTTGAGGGCAGAAAAGCAAAGACGCAAATTGTGATTGGACCCCGGATGACATTTTGTGACGATTTAATTGGCTGAGCACGGAACCAAGCGAGCGATGTCAGGACTTTGGCTCCTCTATGCATTACACTAGCATGGCAATGTTGAGAGCTTGTAGATCTGCTATACCCTTCAAAGCCACGTGCGGGAACCCCTTTTTGTGTTAGCATCATGTTATGCTTTAGCTATTGAAAAATAGCCAGATCTACAAGCTCATAGCGCGCCACCGAGTGGCGCGCTACGAGCTTGTAGGTCTGGCTATTTTTGAAAAATCGAAGAGCGACTGACATAGAAACACAGGCTTTTTCAGAAAACCGTCAGGAATCTCAGGATGTAGAAGACATTTTTTTTTAGAATCTGATCTCCGGTCAAAATGGGTTAATAATCTTTGCTTCTTGGGGTCCCTGGGAACAAAACATTATGAGACGGCGGGGGTCCGCATTAAAAATTAATTTTGGCGGTCCTCCTTGACATGAAAATGTTTGAGCACCACTGATATAGCGACACGCATTTTTCATAAAACTGGTCAGGATTTTTAGAAGACATTTGTAGAAGCGTGGTCCTCGGTGTTACCGAAGGTGATTTAGATCATACATGGGCAACTGGCGGCCCCCACCTTCACTTAATGTGGCCCTCAGGTTAATGTCGGCATACTGATATATTGGTTTCAGCTGTTTACAATTCCAATCATGCAAACATGACCCGCTTTAACTATACAGTCTAAATTAGTAGCTTTAATTACAGTCTAAATTAGTAGCTTTAATTACAGTCTAAATTAGTAGCTTTAATTACAGTCTAATTAGTAGCTTTAATTACAGTCTAAATTAGTAGCTTTAACTACAGTCTAAATTAGTAGCTTTAACTACAGTCTAAATTAGTAGCTTTAATTACAGTATAAATTAGTAGCTTTAATTACAGTCTAAATTAGTAGCTTTAATTACAGTCTAAATTAGTAGCTTTAATTACAGTCTAAATTAGTAGCTTTAACTACAGTCTAAATTAGTAGCTTTAACTACAGTCTAAATTAGTAGCTTTAATTACAGTCTAAATTAGTAGCTTTAATTACAGTCTAAATTAGTAGCTTTTAATTACAGTCTAAATTAGTAGCTTGCTGAGTAGTATTACAAATAATGTAATTGTCTTTTTATGTCCAATATATTTGTATTTAGTTAAATGACTTTTCGGGATCCCAATTAAAAATAGCAAATATATTTGTGTTTAGTTAAAATGACTTTGGTCAGTATCCCAATTAAAAATAGCAACAAAAAAAAAATCAGGATTTCAATTCAAAATATAGTAAAAAATAGCTGATCTACAAGCGACGCGTTTTGAACTTGTAGATCGGCTATTTTTGCATGCAAGTGTGCCCCCCCCCCCCCCCCCACCCCCCCCCCCCCCCCCCCCCCCCCCCCCCCCCCCCCCCCCCCCCGGAGTGAGCATGGAAATATAATGGCCCTCTCCCATCGTCAAAGTTGCCCACCACACCTGATTTAGATTATTGTCATCCTGCCAGGAGGCTGCGGGTGGAGGAGGAGGAGGAGGAGGAGGAGGAGGAGGAGGAGCCTACACAGACCGCAGCAGCGCCTCCTCCACTCCCGTCAAACTGGGAGGAGGAGGGGGCGGAGGAGGGGGAGGGGGAGGCCGCGGTGGCGGTGGTACCGCGGCCCGGCGGCCCGACCTGGTCCTGGAGAAGGGCGAGGTGATCGACTTCTCCTCGCTCAGCTCCTCGGACCGCACGCCCATGACCTCGCCGTCGCCGTCGCCCTCGCCCGACGTGGACTTCTCGGCGCCTGGGACGCCCGCCTCCCACTCGGCCACGCCCAGCCTGCTGTCGGAGGCCGACCTCATCCCGGACGTCATGCCGCCGCAGGCGCTGTTCCACGGTGAGAGTTGTTGTTTGTTTGTTCTGACCATAAATCAGATTCTGAAAAAAAATGTCTTCTACATCCTGACAGTTTTCTGAAAAAGCCTATGTTTCTCTGTCAGTCTTTTTTTCGATTTTTCAAAAATAGCAGACCTACAAGCTCGTAGCGCGCCACTCGGTGGCGCGCTATGAGCTTGTAGATCTGCTATTTTTCAATGGCTAAAGCATAGCATGATGCTAACACCAAAAGGGGTTCCCGAGATCAGAGATCAGATTCTATAAAAAATGTCTTCTACATCCTGACAGTTTTTTCCATTCTGACCTGAGATCAGATTCTAAAAAAGTGTCTTCTACGTCCTGACGGTTTTTTCCATTCTGACCTGAGATCAGATTCTAAAAAAAATGTCTTCTACATCCTGACAGTTTTTTCCATTCTGACCTGAGATCAGATTCTAAAAAAAATGTCTTCTACATCCTGACGGTTTTTTCCATTCTGACCTGAGATCAGATTCTAAAAAAAATGTCTTCTACGTCCTGACAGTTTTTTCCATTCTGACCTGAGATCAGATTCTAAAAAAAATGTCTTCTACATCCTGACGGTTTTCCCATTCTGACCTGAGATCAAAAATAGCAGACCTACAAGTAGATCTTGTAGATCTGCTATTTTTCAACAGCTATAAAGCACGACATGATGCTAACACCAAAATGGGTTCCCGCCCCAAAATGCGTTATTATTAACACCACAGGGAAATACATAAATAATCCGTGTCATTGTAGATTTGAGCTAAAAAAAAAAAAGCTCATATACCGAGTCACTTTATGCTGTGGAATGAGCTTGTAGATCTGCCATCTTAAAAAAGATTGTGCAAATCTTTGAAAAATAGCCCCGAAAATAGACCATATCTACAATTTTTGGCTAATGGTCCCCCGTCACACAATGATTTGGTAGATCCCCCTGTAGTCATTCTAAAGGACCCTGTTGAAGACCTCTGGTGTAGAGCGAATGAGGAGGGGGGCCTACATACTCTGGTCAACCACAGACATAATAAGGCTTAGTAAACCTGTGATGTGACGATAAAACTGCCTCTGATTTTATTGTAGTTGTACAAACGGTGTTGTGCTAAAACTAGAAAATATTATGATCACACGTCGTGATGTGGCGCGTGTGACCGTCGTGTATATAGATCTGCTAATTTCACCGTTATCGAAAGATCTTGGAAATGTCTGCCGATATAACCATGTCCAAAATAGGGACTGATTATTATTTGTTTGTTTTATTAAATTCACCCGTTCTGGGGCGGGAACCCCTTTTGGTGTTAGCATTATGTTACGCTTTAGCTATTGAAAAATAGCAGATCTACAAGCTCGTAGCGCGCCACCGAGTGGCGCGCTACGAGCTTGTAGGTCTGGCTATTTTTGAAAAATCGAAGAACGACTGACATAGAAACATACAGTAGCTTTTTCAGAAAACCGGTTGTCAGGATGTAGAAGACATTTTTTTAGAATCTGATCTCAGGTCAGAATGGGTTAAGCCTCTTCTATAAACAGATTTTGTCCCCACACACGTCTCAAAGATGTCTAACGTTTGTCTTTAAAGCCCAAAATGACCCGTCCCCTCCATATCTGGTGGAATTGATCAATCAATTCACGTTCGCTCAGCTCGGCCATTGGCGACTTTTAAATCCTTTGCTAAAGACTCGTTTCTTTTCAATCGCGTTTGTTTCCTAAGTACGTTTACCGTGCCCTTTATATAGCCTATAACCTATGCACTATGTTCCCAATATGCACTTTATGGAATTTGCCTTTTGGTTTTTGATATATTGTTCTGTTCTGACATTTTTTTTATATAATGCTTTTCCTTCCTTTAATTTTTTTGCTTTAATTTATCTTCCTATCCTCTTCTTTTGGCCTCGATGTATGTTCTTATGCTCTTTGATGTGAAGCACTTTGGTCGTTTGGAAATGTGCTATACAAATAAAAGTTTGATTTGATTTGAAGATTTGCCATTGACGATGAAAGGGGAATTCAACCCCTTTTTGTGTTAGCCTTATGCTATGCTTTAGCTATTGAAAAATAGCAGATCTACAAGCTCATAGGGCGCCACCGAGTGGCGCGCTACGAGCTTGTAGGTCTGCTATTTTTTTGAAAAATCGAAGAACGACTGATATAGAAACAGCATTTTCAGAAAACTGTCAGGATGTAGAATAATTATTTTTTTTAGGTCAAAATGGGTTAATAATATTTTTGGGGTCCCGCTGGAATTACAAAACATTATGAGATTGAAGATTTTGCCATTGACAATGAAAAAGGGTAATTCAGGTGAAATATCCGCTAAATCTATTTTTTATATCATATATATATATATATATATATATATATATATAATAAATCGATTACTGCTCCTCCTCCTCTCCCAGACGACGAGGAGATGGACGCGGAGGGGATGATCGACCCGGGCATGGAGTACCTCCCTCCTCCCAGCGGGGGCGCGGCCGCCATCCTCCTCCTCCACCACCAGCAGCAGCAGCGCAAGAAGCTCCGCCCCTCGGCGGCCGGAGGAGGAGGAGGAGGCGGATCGGCGGCGGCGATGCACATCAAGCGAGAGGCCGAGAGCGAGGAGGACGAGGAGGAGGAGGAGGATGGCGTCCGGCGGCGTTGCCGCGAGGACTTCGAAGAGCGCCGCCCCTCCCAGAAGCCGCTGCTGGGGGGAGGAGCGACGGGACGTGGTGGCCCCCCCCTCCTCCTGTCCGCCGCGGGAGGAGGAGGAGCAGGAGGGCGCCTCCTGGTGGCCGGAGGAGGAGGAGGAGGAGCCGGAGCGGTGGGAGCCGGAGCCGGAGCGGCGAGAGAGATGATGATGAGGCGCGGCGGTGGCGGCGGCGGTGGGGGTGGTGGCCCTCCCCTCGACAAAGGGGGGGAGGGGCTGGGGGGGGTCAGGGGTCATCCGGGCGTCCCTCACTTTGTGCCGCTGAGCCTGTACGAGGAGAGGATGCTGCTGCGGAGGCTGGACACCTGTCCGCTGGCGCTGGCCGTCACCCCGCAGGTAAAGGGTTAAAACATGATTTATAATATTATAACCACCCCGTTCTGACCTGGGATCAGATTCTGACAAAAATGTTCTTCTACATCCCCGGACAGTTTTCCGTTCTGACCTGGGATCAGATTCTAACAAAAATGTTCTTCTACGTCAGTCGCTCGATTTTTCAAAAATAGTAGACCTACAAGCTCGTAGCGCGCCACCAAGTGGCGCGCTACGAGCTTGTAGGTCTACTATTTTTCAATAGCTAAAGCACGACTTAATGCTATAACACCAAAAAGGGGTTCCCCCGCCCCAAAATGGGTTAAACCACCCATTCAGGACGGGAACCCCCTTTTTTGGTGGTTTTTTTAACCCATTTAGGCCTGACGTCAAAAAAAAAAAAAAAAAAAAAACGTTCGCTCTGAAAAGAATATTATATTCAAAGATTTTTTTAAAGAAATGTGGCGCAAATCTTTGAATATATATTCTTTCAGAGTGAACGTTTTTAACTCAAATCTATGCTTCTGGGGGGGGGGGATATGTTGTCCCTGGAACAACATATTTTCAGAAGGGGGTCGCGGCCAAATACATCTAATTCTGGGGGCTTCCATTGACATGAAATGGTTTGAGAACCAGTTACACAGAAACATGGGTTTTTCTGAAAACTGTCATGATTTAGAAGACATTTTGTAGTATCCGTTCTCAGTCCTAAATGGGGTTAAAATCATTCTGACTGGATTTTTTTATCTCAATAATGCCCAAAGTCTGCGTCGAGAGATAATATCCCGACAGGATGATTAACCCATTTTGGGGCGGGAACCCCCTTTTGGTGTTAGCGTCATGTCATGCTTTAGCTATTGAAAAATAGCAGATCTACAAGCTCGTGGCGCGCCACTCGGTGGCGCGCTATGAGCTTGTAGATCTGCTATATGACCCTGTTTTATTCTCCCCTTATGACATTGAACACCTCCCTCCGTGCAGGCCAAGCGGCTACACAGGAAGCTGCTGGTCCGACAGGCCAAGAGGCAGAGAGGGCTCCCCCTGCTGGATGTGGACAGGGCCGTCAACGCCACCCTCAGCCTGGTGGGCGGGATCTATGGGGCCCAGGGGGTGGGGGGGCCGCAGGGGGGAGGAGGAGGCACCGCCCCCTCGCTGAAGTACTGCACGGACAGCCAGGACCTGCGCATCCTCGACCGCTTCCAGGTACAGTACAGTACAGCGCTCGGGGTTAGCAATATGCTATGCTGACAGACTACAACTTGTCCAAAATGCAGCAGCCAGAGTTTTAACTAGAACTAAGATGAGAGAACATATTACTCCAGTTTTGGCATCACTGCACTGGCTTCCGGTGGTTTTTAGGATTGATTTTAAAATTCTTTTACTTGTCTATAAAGCTCTCAATGGTCTCGCACCTTCCTACCTACATGACTGCCTGCCTAAATATGTCCCAAACCGCCCCCTAAGGTCTTCCACTGCCGGCCTGCTCGCTTTGCCAAAAAAAATGGCAACTAAAAAACACGGGGAAGCAGCTTTTTGCTTCTACGGGCCGTCGGCATGGAACAAGCTCCCACTGTACCTTCGTCAGGCAGCCTCTGTAGACATTTTTAAAGCTCAGCTCAAGACCCACTTCTACAACATTGCTTTTAATTGATCTTTTATTTTTTTTATTTTTTGTTATTCATGTCCTCACTGCATTACTGCTTGTTTTTAATGTTGTTGCCATGCTTTTCTTTTATCCTCCATTTCTCTGTAAAGCACTTTGAGCTGCATTTCATGTCATGAAAGGTGCTATACAAATAAAGTTTTATTATTATTATTATTATGCTACAGTACAGCGCTCGGCGTTAGCATTATGCTATGCTTTAGCTATTTTTGAAAAACCCGAAGAACGACCGACATGGAAACACGGCTTTTTCAGAAAACTGTCGGGATGTATAGAAGACATTTTTTTTAGAATCTGATCTCAGGTCAGAATGGGTTAAATCCATAGACTGTAAAAAAAAAAATGGACAAAGCGTTCTCCGGGTCTGATATGGACGTAAAATGAAGCCTGTCAGTCCTTTGTATTGTAAATCGCCATCTTTCTAGATCCGTTTGAGCCCAGCTGAGCCCATTGGCTGGCCCAGACAACGAGGCGGGACTTCCCCCCCCCCTTCTTCTTCGTTGGTTTTTATTTTGACTCGAGTGGGTGGGGGATCCCGATCATAGACTGTAACGGTAGCCACGCCCCTCAGAACATACGCAACTTTATGGTCATTTTTTTAATAAATGGGACCATAATTTTCCAAAAAGAATATTATGACATGAGAAATGAGACTTTAAACTAGTGACTGGAAGCAGAAAGTATTCATGACCATGTTTATTAAGGTAATACAGTCTAGGTGAAGTTGGGCCCAAATACATGGACTTCTATGGGGCTATGGGTTTTTTTGGGCCCAATGACAGCGCCACAACAGGCCATTATATGAACTTTCAGGAAATCCCGATTTCCTCAGTGGCTTCACAGAATATCTGTCTGACTGCCCCCCCTGGTTAAAACCCCCCGCGGAGATGGAAAATAATGTTTTGAGCCGCATATCCGTGGTCATAATGGAGACCTACCGTAGGTCACTGTTCCCCAAAAAGTGGGTCGGGAGACTCGGGGCCCACTTTGTAGGTCACGGACACATTTTTTATTTTATTTTTTTTCTTTATTCAGGGAGAGTTACAAGTTTAGTTTTACATCCTTATTGTTATTGGTGACATTCCCCGTTTTTTTCCCCCGTTTCTTTTGCCCTTAGGTTGGGCAGAATGACCCTCCCGTTGACCCTCGCACCCTCCCATGGGTCCTAGCCAGGGGAGGCGAAACACAAGAATTTAAATTAGTGATGCACCGAATATTCGGCCGCAGAAAATATTCGGCAGAAAATGGCTAAAAATGCATTTTCGGCCTATTCGGTTTCGGCCCCGAATAGGCAGAAAATATATCACCGAATAGTGTATGCAATTAATGCATTCAAAAGAGCTGAATAAATGTTTTATGGACCCATAATAGTGATTATTATTCAAGTTAAATTTTGCCATAACCATTTATTTTGCCATAAATCAGGTAGCTTTAAGGTACGGCCATGACAGCAATGGTAGGATTAAAAGATATATAATATTAATCATATTCGGTATTCGGTTTTCGGCCAACTGTTTCCTATATTCGGTATTCGGTTTCGGCCAAGAATTTACCTTTCGGTGCATCCCTAATTTAAATACATTTAAATACAACAAAATAAGGACAAATAAATAAAGTAAAATGAGTAAAAAAAGAGAAAAATAAATGAATAAAAAGAAACAAAAAGAAAAAAGGAAACATATAAATAGATATAAGAGATGTAAACGGAGAATAAAACACAAACAATTACAAAATAGACATTTGTATAATTTAGCATTATACATTGAAATTGATGCAGAGTAGTTAAGTTAAATCACAACTGATCGCTCAGGAGTGTTTCCAAGTGTGATATGAAGGGTTGCCATCTAGCATGGGATTTCTCCATTGAGCCTCTTAATTGTGAATTTAACTTTTTCACATATACACGCACGCACGCACACGTGTGGGGATTGAAAAACCATAAACCCTGGGTGATCTACTGTATGCTTGCTATCAAATTGTATGTTTATTCATGCAGCATAGTACTGTAGTGTACAGTATATGAATGATACATTCTCTGGCTGATTTTAGTTTCTGCCCTTCTAAGGACCAGCTGAGACCCCGACTTTGAGAACCAGTGGTGTAGTGACGGGCGGGAACCCCTTTCGGTGTTTGAAGTTATACTTTAGCTATTGAAAAATAGCAGACCTACAAGCTCGTAGCGCGGCACCTACGAGCTCGTAGGTCTGCTATTTTTTTTGTAATCGTGAAAATGTGGTGCAAATCTTTCAATATATATTCTGTCAGAGTGATCGTTTTTAACTCAATCTTTGCTTCATGGGGGGGGTCCCCTGGAACAACATATTTTCAGATGGGGGTCGGCGGCCAATTACATATATTATTTTGGGGTCGTTGACATGAAAAACGTTAAGAACGACTGACATAGAAACATCAGAAAACTGTCTTCACGGTCTAAATGGGTCAAGAGCGTATCGGACCGCATCTCCATGATATGATCTAATTCTAAACTGTCAACATGAAGTCCAAATGAGTCATAGTTCTCTCTTTTTGTATCTTTTTTTGTCATCAGTTTCCTCCTTTTTTTTTAAGTGAAAGAAAAGCAGTGTCAAAATATCTTTTGCATATTCGGCTTCAAAACAGGCCGTGTGCGGCGATAGACTGACTGATCAGCTGGTTATGTTCATACACCACTTTGTTATTTGTATTATGTAACGATGCGTAACGTTATATGAGAGCCGCTATAATTAATATTTCCAGGGTGAATGCCTCTGACTTAAGGCTCATTACATAGTCTGGATTTACGGTGGTGGGGGTGATGACCACCGAACTACAACATGACGTCACTGAGGTGACCACCGAACTACAACATGACGTCACTGAGGTGACCACCGAACTACAACATGACGTCACTGAGGTGACCACCGAACTACAACATGACGTCACTGAGGTGACCACCGAACTACAACATGACGTCACTGAGGTGACCACCGAACTACAACATGACGTCACGAGCCGCGGTGAACAGCAAACAAACCGCCACCGCTCCAGCCCTTCTCTCTGTTTTTTTACTCACCACCGCTCAACGTTATTTCAGCTCCAGGTGGTCATCTCACCACCGGAGCGGTGGTCACCTCACCACCGAAAATCCAGACTATGAATAGGCCTCAAATTGGCCTAATTTTCTACAGTGCCACCCAATGCTCTTTGGGCCCATTCAGGAATCCAGCTCTGACGCATGCCCAAAGCTAGTTAGTGTGGCAACCAGACTATTGTAATTGTAACATTTTATTATCATTTGGGTCTGGAGCTAAAAGGTTCAGGAACCAGCGCTGTTTGATAAGTTATGATAACGGGTCAAATAGTTTGTGTCGCCTATTTTTTTTAATATCAAAAGTCCTTACTTTCCTGTCCAAGAAAACAAACCAACATAATCTAAATCTTCAGATGACATGGATTATTATCCCATTCTGAACGGGGACCCATTTTGGGTGTTGGCATCATGTTATGCTTTAGCTATTGAAAAATAGCAGATCTACAAGCTCATAGCGCGCCACCGAGTGGCGCGCTACGAGCTTGTAGGTCTGCTATTTTTGAAAAATCGAAGAACGACTTGACATTTTTAGAATCTGATCTCGGGTCAGAATGGGTTCATCAGACCAGTGTGTTGTCCAGTGGAAACCTCGTATGAATCTGATCACAGGTCAGAATGGGTTATGGGCTCAACCCTACAGTACCTACTGTACCTCGGCGATGATAAAACGTCTTTGCTTTATGGATACCAGTGTTGTTTTCGTCGACTAAAACTAAGACGAAAGATGTTCGTCGACTACCTTTTTCCACTGAAGGAAACGAAATGGAAGCTAAATGAAAACTATGCTATGGTGACTAAAACTAAGACTAAATATACTGACAATTTCGTCGACAAATAAAAAACTCGACTAAAATGTTAGGAAGGGACTAGTGGACGACAGATCCAGTATAAGTCATTTTACACTTGGTTGCATGCTGAAAACAGCAGATCTACAAGTTGTGAGCTTGTAGATCGGCTATTTTCAGCGAGTGTAAAACAAGTCATTATGACGGCAACGAGGCCCGCCGAAATACATTTTAGTCGACTAAAATCTTATGACGTTTAGTCGACTAAAACTTAACACTGTGACTAAAAACTTAAGTGAAAGACTATATGCAAGAGACTATGACTAAAACTAAAATAAAAAATGTGCTGCCCAAAAACGACACTGATGGATAATGTGTCAGTTATGCTGTGTTTTGACTGCTTTCAGACATCGCTGTCGAGCCCGAGAGGAGTCCGCCACGCCTCTGTGTCGTTCTGGCATCGACTGATGGGGTCTGACGCCGGTCAGGACCAACCCGTTAAGAGTCCTTACACCGCCCGCATGCTCAAACCGTTCATCAGGTATCCTAATAATTATGATGACAGTAATAAAATGAATATTTTCTTAACCCATTTTGTCAGTGGGGAACCCCTTTTGGTGTTGGCATCATGTCATGCTTTAGCTATAGTCCTGTATTGTATGTTTCCAACAGTTGAATTGTGTTGATGCAGCCTGTGCCAGCTCAGTGGCCTTGTGGTTAGAGTGTCCGCCCTGAGACTGGGAGGTCGGGGGTTCGATCCCCGGCCGGGGTCATACCAAAGACTGTACAAATGGGACCCAGTGCCTCCCCTGCTTGACACTCAAGGGTTGGATTGGGGGTGTAAGTCCCTGCGACATACTATAGCGTCATGTCCAGGGGGTGTATACTTGTACATCAAGCTGCCTCACGCCACAGAAACAGGAGATACAGGGCTGTATTTTGCGTGTCTTAAGTACCAGGTCTTATTACCTAACTTGAGTAAACTAAAGACCTGGAGGCGTGATCAATGCTCTTTGGCCACTCAGAATAGCCAAATGGCATTGATCACGCCTCCAGGTCTTTAGTTTACTCAAGTTAGGGAATAAGACCTGGGACTTAAGACACGCAAAATACAGCCCATAGGCTCCTGCCCCCTATGGGGCCTCATGGCTCGGCAAGGCTACTTACTTACTTACTTTACTTACTTACCCTGTGCTCTCTTGCAGGAGGGACTACGAGAACAAGCCTCTGAAGATGAGGCTGCTGGCAGAGATCCGAGCGTACGCCCACAGGAAGGACCCCGGCTGGAGGCCTCAGCCGGACGCCCCCATAGACTACTGCTACGCCCGGCACAACCACATCCCCACCGCCAACGCCATGTGCCACGACAGCTTCTGGCCAGGTCGGGTCGTTTTCTTTTAGTTTTAACCATAGAGTATTAAAAGGATAGAGACTAAACTAGCGCGAAGCTCCGCCCCCTCCGCTATTCATGTCAGTGGAAGTTGCTCAGTGGCGTTTTGAAGCACCCGGAAGGCTGCCGGAAGTACCGTCTTTTCGCTGATTCAGCATTTCACTTCCGCATTTGGACACCAAATTTTGGTGTCCAAATGCGGAAGTGCACCCAGAGTGCACCTGGGCTTTACATTGGGCGCTCGGTTGCACAGGGTTTCCTCGTCAAGAATCCACGGGTCCGCCTGCAGTCCTTCCTCTTACCACTAGGGACCAGCGCTTCAACATTGGAGTGCCTAGCTGGCCCCTTGGTTTTAACCCATTTTAACGTTTTAACGTTGTAGTCCAGACAAATCCCCCCCCGTTCACTTGCATTGGCCTCAATTTCCCAGAAGCCCTAGCAGCCCGCAGCGCATGGGTTGATTTCCAGGTTTTCGTCGTTGTGGCATGAAGTCACCAGCTCCGCTGCGGCAAAGACGTAGTTTCTTTTTAATTATTAAAATACGGCGGATTGAACACATGAAACAAATGTCGTGGCATATAGCGTATTATTAAGCAGGGTCTTATCGTTTGATTAAACAACGTGAAAGCCCTCAAAAACCGTTTAATTATTTGCATTTTATTTTTTATTGTGACGGGACAGACACCGCATATTATATAAATGTATCCCTTTAAAAAAATATATATCTATTCAAAGATTTGCACAGAATGTTCAAGGTTTTCGCGAGCTTGTAGATGTAATGGTTGAAGTGGTTAGAGTCTAGAAGTGTGCGTGCGTGTGTTTTTGAGTGGTGCAAACACTCCTACAACCAGCAATGTCCGTACTGTGTACACCTATTATAATGTTTTCACCTATGTATGAGCACCAGTATGAGTGCCAGTAGGGGCGCTGTTGTGCCATGCAGAAGCAGAGAGAGACAGTGCTGACAGACTGTTGCCTGCTAATGAGAGAGGGGGGGGGGGGTGTTAACCCATTTTGGTGTTAGCATTATGCTATGCGTTAGTTATTGAAAAATAGCAGATCTACAAGCTCATAGCGCGCCACCGAGTGGCGCGCTACGAGCTTGTAGGTCTGCTATTTTTGAAAAATATTACGAAAAACGACTGCTATCTATGAAAACGACTGGGATGTTTGTGTCCTCCAGGGGTGGACCTGTCGGAGTGCCTCCAGTACCCGGACTTCAGCGTGGTGGTTCTGTATAAGAAGGTGGTGATCGGCTTTGGCTTCATGGTCCCCGACGTGAAGTACAACGAGGCGTACATCTCCTTCCTGTTTGTCCACCCGGAGTGGAGGAGAGCGGGCATCGCCACCTTCATGATCTACCACCTCATCCAGGTACGCGTGCGCGCGCACAGTCACACACACACACACACACACACACACACACACACACACAACGAAGTTCCAAACGAACCAGAGAAGTTAGTAAACCGTAAATCGGTGCCCGTTCACTTCTATGTGAGACTCACTGCCAATCCAGCAATCAAGGCTGAGTGGCTGGCAGCTTGCTCAAAGTGGCTCGGCCAGCACACACCGGTAATCCCTTCTTTACCCTTATGTCTGTTGATGGTCAAGCTCATAGCGCGGCGCGCTACCTGATCTAAGGTCAGAATGGGTTAGTTTAGACAGTTTTTGGCTTAGACTAGTCATTGGTTAGACCAGTCATTAGTCCTATATACAACTACAACCTATCTCAAACCCTCACCCTAAACCTAACCTCCCACGGGGCAGCACACCTAAACCTAACCCTTTTTTTTTTCACTTAATTTTTATTGAAGGAAGAACAGACAAGATAACACAACTAACAAGACTATACAGAAAGAAAAAGACAAAAAAGTAAAAGAAAAAAGGCTGCATTTTTCATATTACAAAAAAACATTCAATGAAATCCTATTGCAATATCGCTAGGCTGAGAGAAGAGATTCCACTTTTCCCACTTTTTGTAGAATTTATTGCGAATGCAATGAGCACTAACTATGAGACCTAGCAGAACATGTCTGGCTGTCTGTCTGTCACGCTGTAACACCACCCGCCACCAGAGGGCGCAGCTGTATCACACAAAACACACACACACACAATTCAATTCAATTCAAAGGGCTTTATTGGCATGAGAAAACATACGTTTACATTGCCAAAGCAGACACACACAAAAACGTAACTTAAAAAAACGTAACTTAATTATTATTTTTTTAAACGTAAAAAACACACACACACACACACACACGCACACATAGTCACATACACACACACTAAAAAAAACTTTAAAAAACCCAAAAATGTACGAGCTGCGTTTGCACGTCTTACTTGTCCTCTTGTAGTCTCAGTATGAACGTTAGTTTTTCCGCCTAAACCCTAACCTTAACCCATGTCCAACGACTAACGTCTAAACTAAGTATGCACCCCCCCCCCGTCTATCCAACATGTACGTGTTCCAGACATGTATGGGGAAAGACGTCACGCTGCACGTGTCCGCCAGTAACCCCGCCATGCTGCTGTACCAGAAGTTTGGCTTCAAGACGGAGGAGTACATCCTGGACTTCTACGACAAGTACTACCCCGTGGACAGCAACGAGTGTCGACACGCCTTCTTCCTGCGCCTCCGACGCTGAGCGGTGGAGCGGCTATGGGCACGTAACGATACACTCGACTCACGACGCGACACGTGTCACCATATGAGGTTCACCGTACCATTTCTCACCATGTTTTCAACACAATGATTTTCCAGACAAATGACAATTCTTTCTTTTTTTTTTAATGATTTATCTTCCCTCCCCTAAGCTTTTTTCACAATTTTCATTTAACTACATTGCAAAGATAATTGCCTTCCTTGATGTATTAATGAGCATCAATAACGACCATCACCTGGGCACAGTGCACAGACACATATACAGCTCCCCTCTCCAGGCCTCTATACTGTCTCATTTCTCTTCAAAATCATGTGAATATGATGGAATATGATTACAGCGGACATTTCTTATCACACACTAGCCCCCCCCCAAAAGGTTTTTTTCTTTTTAATCGATTTTTCTTTTTAATAAATCGATACATATCGTCGGGATATAATATCGATATATCGCGATATACGATATATCGTTACATGCCTAGTGAGCGCACACACACCAGAAGTTAATTTAGAATAGCCTATTTTTATTATTTTTTTCTCCCTAATTTAGTCATTGTGTTTGAGATCCCGGGGGAACTGGAGGAACCAGAACTTTGGGTGGTCACAATATTGAGTAACCAAGAATCAGTTTGGAACCGTTTCTTGGAACCGGTTTTTTTTTTATCACCACTGTCAGAGCTGGTATAGAGGGTATGTGCATGCATAAAGTGAGTTTTAACGTTGTTTAACCCATTCTGACCTGAGATCAGATTCATACGAGGTTTCCACTGTACAACACACTGGTCTGATTTACCCATTCTGACCTGAGATCAGATTCTGAAAATGTCCAGTCGTTCTTCGATTTTTCAAAAAATAGCAGACCTACCAAGCTCCGCGCTACGAGCTTGTAGATATTTTTCAATAGCTCAAGCATGACACGATGCCAACACCAAAATGGGTTCCCGTTTCAGAATGGGTTAATTCTTTCTCTGCTAGGTATATGTTGGGTATATATTCGTACCCCCTTCAGCTATGACGTTATTTGCTAGGTACGTATCGTATATATATTTGTACCCCCCCTTCAAGTCCATATATGAAGTTGTTGGGTTCTTTTGCTGCCTGCATCTCTAGCCCCCTTCGGACAGGACTTTTCTGTTTGGATGTAGGGGCTGTCAAGGCCAGAAAATAGTTTTTTTTTTGTTGCCAGTCAGTATATGCGCTCCCGCATAACTTTGTGTATGATGAGACGCTCTCACGCGCATAGTATACCCTCTATATAATTACAATACTGATAGTTCTCAGACGTTTTTTGTTTTTTATTATCTTTTTATTTCAAGGACCACCAGCGTACAAATGGACCCCCGTAAGGGTTCTCTTAACCCATTCTGAGCGGGAACCCCTTTTGGTGTTGGCATCATGTTATGCTTTAGCTACTGGAAAAATAGCAGATCTACAAGCTTGTACGAGCTTGTAGGTCTGGCTATTTCTAAGAACGGCTGACATAGAAACACGGCTTTTTCAGAAAACTGTGTCAGGATGTGTAGAAGAACATTTTTTAGAATCTGATCTCGGGTCAGAACGGGTTAAGAGTTCACTGTAAGAGTCCTATATAGGAATCGTTAAAAAGGGAAAACCGGAATGGTTAAAATCCTAAAGGATCCAAACCCCCCTATAGTTGTCATGCCAATGAATTCATCCACGATTCCCCATTCCTGTGTGTCGCCTCCTACCTGCCAGCGAGGAGCCTCCTTGCTATAAAGGAGAGACGTGGGAACCTCCCTTTACTCCTACTCCTCCTCCCGTTCGACATCCCCCCCCCCCCCCCCCGCAGACAGGCTCCGCCCACACCCCGGCCCGTAGGAGGAGTATTATATACATGGTGCGGTCGGTCGGTGACAAAGTGTTTTTTTTAGCGACATTGTGTTCGTGTGTTTGTAGACGCTCAGCAAAGCCACCATGCACCACCACCGCGGTGGACTGGACTTCATGGTGGTGGACTTCGTTGTCGGGGTCCAACCCTAATACGTTTAGGTGGTCTTCATCTGTACAAGCTTCTTTTGTTCCTTGAGTGTGTGTGTGTGTGTGTGTGTGTGTGTGTGTGTGTGTGTGTGTGTGTGTGTGTGTGTGTGTGTGTTTGAGTGTGTGTTTTTAACACTTAATCATCCAGGGAAGAATAAACTCAATCAAACACAAAAATAGACAATGTTGGTATGTTGTGTTTTTCGTTCTGTAACCATGTGTTTAAAACCCCTTTTGGTGTTATTGCATTATGTTATGCTTTAGTTTAGCTATTGAAAAATAGCAGACCTACATACAAGCTCGTAGCGCGCCACCGAGTGCTATTTTGGAAAAAATCGAAGAACGACTGACATGGAAACATAGGCCTTTTTCAGAAAACTGTCAGGATGTGGAAGACATTTTTTTTTTAGAATCTGATCTCAGGTCAGAATGGATTAATCAATGAAGGGTGGCTCCACTGCCCGCGTTGCGTGACTGCATTAAAATTGCCCCGGTTTCGTTTTTTGATGCAACGCGACAGAGACGCATGTTGGACATGCGCTGCTCCCGTGCTTGCGGTTATAGTTCGGTTAGGGTTTGAGGTGGGTTGTCGTTTGTCGGACCAATGACTAGTAGTCTAAAGGCTCATACATAGTCTGGTTTTACGGTGGTGGGGTGATGACCACCGAACTACAACATGACGTCACTGAGGTGACCACCGAACTACAACATGACGTCACTGAGGTGACCACCAAACTACAACATGACGTCACTGAGGTGACCACCGAACTACAACATGACGTCACGAGCCGCGGTGAAGAGCAAACCACCGCCACCGCTCCAGCCCTTCTCTCTGTTTTTACTCGCCACCGCTCAACGTTATTTCAGCTCCAGGTGGTCAGCTCACCACCGGAGCGGTGGTCACCTCACCACCGAAAAACCAGACTATGAATAGGCCTTAAGTCCTGCAGCCCTATATATTCAGGTGATTAACGATGCATTTTTTTTTACTTTGAATGGAAACAGATGAAACGTGTTGTATTTAACCAGGTGATTCTACGGAGTGTTTGAGTTTTATCTGACCAAAATGAAAACGCATCACATACATTTGTTTTGATTGTAAAGCATATTTATGAGTACCTAGAAAAGCACTGTAAGTTTGCTTTATTGTTTGAAACGAGTTATATCAAAGAGCATTGAGCAAGATGATAGAATGTCATTCAAAAAAGATCCATTCATTCAGCTCTGATAATACAAATATTTACTTCTGGGGGGGTTCCTGGAATAACATATTTTCAGATGGGTGTCGGTGGCCAGTTAAATATCATTTCTGGGGTCCTTGACATGAAATATTGAGAACCACGGATACAGAAACATGAGGTATTTCAGAAAACTGTCAGGATTTTTGAAGACATTTTTTTAAATTTCGACGTCAGGCCTTTAAACAAGCTGAGAATGAATTTCATTTAACATCTGGAGGGAATTACAGTGAAGTACAGTGAGGAACAGACCTTCCTGTTACTACTAGTACAGTGCCTACCGTATACTAGCTCAATGGTTCTTAAATAATTGGCTCATTCCAAAAACATAATAAATTGTGACGTCGAAATATTTTTTAAATGTTCTAAAAGAAACTATTGGGATTTTTTCGGAAATTAACAAATACGTTTATTCACGTAATTAATTCATGATGTTTTTCTTTATTTCTTTATAAGTTTGGGTCCCAGGAAGACATTTTCGAATTTAGTTTGGGGAAACCCTGCTGTATACAGTTAGGTGAATGATTATGCTATCCCAGGAACCCGTAATGGGTCTGGTTGTGGTTCTTCTAGCCTGGAATTCACCTATGCTTTTTATGGCATAGGCAGCGAGAAACTATGCGCAGCTGCGCGACATGAGACTAATTACTTAGAGCGACAGAGAGAGGAGTGTGTGTGTGTGTGTGTGTGTGTGTGTGTGTGTGTGTGTGTGTGTGTGTGTGTGTGTGTGTGTGTGTGTGTGTGTGTGTGTGTGTGTGTGTGTGTGTGTGTGTGTGTGTGTGTGTGTGTGTGTGTGTGTGTACATCATGGGTTCCCAAAGTGGGGTCCGGGGACACCTGGGGGTACTTGAGGGAGTTCCAGGGGGTACCTAGCTCAATTAGAGATAAGGAACCAAATGGACCCTTATGGGTCTGTAACTCTGAAAGTGAACACATGGTTCTCCATTTGGTTCCATTTGTTCACTCAGAGTTCAATTAACAGTGGGTTTTACAATATAAATTGGGGTACCAGAGGTTGAAATGCCATTAAATCGGGGGTCCGTAGCCCCTAAATGCGTGTGAAAATCACTGCTAGCGCTGTAATAATCCTCCCTTATCGGGGTCACTGGCACATGTTTTCAAATGGGGGGGGTCCGTGGCCTAATAAATGTTGATTTGGGGGTCCTTGACACGAAAAGGTTTGGGAACCACTGGTGTACATGACGTGTGCGTGTGTGTGTGCGCGCGTCAATTTAACAAAGGTGCAGACGATCAGAAATCAGCAGAGAGTGAGCAACGTTTGCGCTGTACTCTATGCCGAATTGAAGTGGACTCATAGACCCAGACTTTTTTTTTTCTCTCCCTGGAAATAAAAACGTCTGGGTTTTTCCGAGGCTTATAGGTTCTTCTGACCAGTGCTTCTTCTGACCAAGCGTTCAGAACCTGTCTGAACCGGTCCTGGTCAGCGTGTCCAGCAGGCCCTGTCCCATCCGGGCCGCCAGCAGAGCCACCATGGCCGCGCAGCCGCCGTCGGAGCTCACGGCCAGGTCGTACGGGCTCAGACCTCGCCGGTTCTTCCTCCTCAGGCTGGCGTTGCACCTGGAGAAAACCACCAAAAGAAAAGTTAATTAAAACCCATTCTGACCTGAGGTCAGATTCTAAAAATGTCTTCTATACAGTATGTACATCCTGACAGTTTTCCATTCTGACCTGAGGTCAGATTCTAAAAATGTCTTCTATACATCCTGACAGTTTTCCATTCTGACCTGAGATCAGATAATAAAAAAAATGTCTTCTACATCAGTCGCTCTTCGATTTTTCAAAAAATAGCAGACCTACAAGCTCGTAGCGCGCCACTGAGCTTGTAGATCTGCTATTTTTCAATAGCTAAAGCATAACGTAATGCTAACATGCTATAGGCCCGACGTCGAAATAAATAATAAATAAATAAATAAGTATTCTGAAAGAATATATTGTAGTGTCGCATTTTCACGACTTTTCAAAAATAGCAGACCTATACAAGCTCGTAGCGCGCCACTCGGTGGCGCAGCTGTGAGCTTGTAGATCTGCTATTTTTCGATAGCTAAAGTTATAGCGATTGCTTGGTTAAAACACCCAAAAGGGGTTCCCGTCCAGAATGGGGGAGTTTTTAAATGAAACACACATTCTAAGGTCAGTTTCGTGGGAACCGTGTTGAGAGACGATTACAAGTCACGCAAACTGGGGGCAGAGATATTGCAATTATATCACTGCCGACGAGAGCTGATCTTCAAGTGAACAACTTGTAATTGGCTCGAAGATCAGTTCTTGTGTGCAACTGCCACAATAAGACCAGTGTCCACTGTTCAAGCAACAGCCACAAGTTATTTTCAATGGAGCAGGGAGAAGATACATCTTATTTATACCTGCCCCTATCATTAAAAAAAAACATCTAAGTGATGCTGCTACCGACCATACATTTTATATCACCATGATTACATCAAATAAAAAAGAGAGAAAAACAACAAAGACTAAAGAACATGGAGCTCAACAAGAGAACAAACTAAAACGACGCTGAGGGAACAAAATAGCACTTATATCTAACCTTCTAATTCCCGTTTTATCATTTTTTCCCCCTTTGTAAACACTTTCTTAAACTGAAACGCTGTTGTACAGCTCTTCAACTCCTGGTTTTGTGAACTCCATAACTTTATACTGTAACAGAAGTGCACATTTTGTTTTAGTGTAGTCCGAACAGATGTTTAAAATCATGTCTTCTTCTATGGTCCTCATCCTCTGAGCTAAACACAAATGACTTCTGTAACTGTGTTGGTAATGATCTGTTTTTCGCTCTGAACACACCACTAATAATGTTCGTAGTTCAACCAATATGACGTTCAACACGTACTGTACAAATATAACCCATTCAGACCTGAGGACGATTCTATATCCTGACAATTTTCTGAAAAAACACTGTTTCTATATCAGTGGTCAAACTATTAACTATACTATCAAACTATTTCATGTCAAGGACGCCTAGAATTATCTGCATTCGGCCCCATCTCAAAATATGTTGTTCAAAGATTTGAGTTAAAAACGTCCGCTCTGAAAGAATATATATTAATTTAGATTTGTTTTATGTGAAAAATAATTGAGATTCCTTCATCAGTGTATCAGCTATTTGCAGGTTATGTGTCAACATCACAATACAGAGTTACTGTATGGGCTATAATTTTTTTAATCTGTCCTCTATACTGTGAAATGATTGCTGGCAACAAGCACAACTAATAGATTTTAGAATATTGTCGCTACTCATTTACAGATAGTAGCAACATGCTAAATGAAGATAGTCTATACATATTAAATCTTTAAAAGCTCTACTGTACTGTACTGTACTGTACTGTACTGTACTGTACGGTACTGTGCCATACTGCTCCCTGTGTATGCATGCGTGCGTGTGTGTGTGTGCAGTGAAAAGAGGAAGGGCGGGGAATGGGGAATTTGTGATGTAATTTGCATCACAGCGAAATGTGCAATAACGGTGTGACAAAAAAATCATATTCGTACACTAAATATGGCAGTTGTGGGGAAGCGATGTAGTGCATATGTATTCGGGTGGCGTGCAGGATTCTTAGTGCATGGAGAGATGTGTGCTAACGGAGTGGTGTGGTAGGAGAAGGAGCACGGATAAACAGCCATGTGCTCGTGTGTACCCCCTTTCCATTAGGGTAGAAGGATACTAGTATGATAATCCCTATATTTGGTCCAGATTGACCTATAGTGCTGATATCAGATAGATATGGTAGAACCCATATATGGAGATCTGACTGGCGTTGTCATCATGACAAGCCTAGTCGGAGGATATATAACTGGGGTTTGCTACAGGTTTAGTGACAGAAATCAAAGCTTCCTGGTTTAACTTAAGCTCTAATTGGTATTGCCACAGTTCTACACGAAGTAATCAGCAATAGAGATTTGAGCCATCTAATATCAGCGCTCCAATTAAATAGAACTATTTAAGTGCACCTCACCGTGAAACCATCACCAGAGGGGGCGCTCTCTCTCTCTCTCTCTCTAACGGCCCCAGTCTTCTAAGATCATGCGTCTCAGGAGGAAGGCCGTGCGCATCGTCTCCCTGGGAATTATTGGTTTCATTCTGGCTGCCCTGGGCGTCTTCGGGGCCGTGAGTGACTTGAAGTGGAGGACGACGGATCACGATGAACGCAGGACACGTCACGATGAAGGCAAGACGGTTCACGATGAACAGAGGACAGGTGCAGCTTTCAAGGTCGCCACCCTGTACCCAGGTTTCGGATCCGTGCCCGTTCCCATGTTCCTCGATTCCAACTTTAAGCGATTCCCCGACATCAGAGCGTGTGGTCTTCCGTTTGGAGTTAATTCACATGAAGAAGAGAAGATCCTAGAGGACATTCTCTCGGCTACAGGAAGTTTGGGCCGCCAGGAGCTGGACGGTTTGGAAAACAAGAGTTGCGTCGTCGTCGGCAACGGAGGTATTGTGACCAACAAGTCTCTGGGCCACGTGATCGACGCGTTCGACGTCGTCGTGCGGCTGAACGCGGCGCCGGTGAAAGGGTACGAGACGGACGTGGGCTCCAGGACCACCATGCGCATCTTATACCCCACAAGCTGCCCCAAGAAGACGGAGCAGATCGAGGACCAGTCGCTGTTTGTCCTCTCGGCGGTTTTTGCTCGAGACCTCGAGTGGTTTCGACATATGGTCTTGAAGACGACGCCTACAGTGCCATTCTCATTCTGGAAGCCAGTGGCACAGCACGTACCGAGAAAGGCAGCCGACATGCGGATCCTGAACCCCCACTTCATCAAGGAGGCCTCTTTCCAGCTCATCGGCTTGCCGTACAACGATTGTCGGCCCGTTTGGGGTCAGGAGGCCAACATTCCCACCACGGGGGCGGTTGCCGTAACGATGGCCCTCCACCACTGTGACCGAGTGGCGGTGGCGGGTTTTGGCTACGACGCGAGCGACCCCGATGCCGCTTTGCACTACTACGAAGACCTCAAAATGTCAGTGGTGACGGAACGTCCCGATCACAACATCGTGAAAGAAAAGCAGTTTCTGGCGAAACTCGTGAAGGCCGGAGCTATCGAGGACCTGACCTTGGGCGTCGTGTAGTCATTTGTCTCGCGGTTATAGGTTACCGCATTGACTCTCGCAAATTTCCAAATGCTTCATCGTGCAGTCTTGGACCAACGGAAGAGCTATCATGACTCATGAGTAAGCGATAAAGCTTAAGTGGAGCCTCCTCCCCACTTTTGTTTCGTCGCACAAATTTATTCTAATATGGCAGCCGCCAGAGGGTCATGTAGGACGGTGTCCGAGGGTCTTGTCCATCAGAGGATGCTGCCAGATGGAAATTGCACTTTTTTTTCATTTTTTTTTCAAACATATGTTTATTGATTTTCTTTACAGTACAAAGAAGTATTTCCAAAACAATTGACATATATCCCCCCCCCCTCCACACATCCCCATGGCAGCACAAATACAAACAAAATCTTATCACGAAATGTTTTGACAACAATAAATACAGAACAAAAATAAATAAATAATAATGACAAAACGAAAAATAAAACGAAAATAAAACACATTACATACAGTTAAACAAACAAATGCACAATGTCCGCATCACAGTTCCCTACCCCCACCCCACGGCTGACTACCCCAATTAACCACTATACATCCAAAGCCTCTTCAATATCACCTCGCTACGTCGCTCATACGACGCTTTCAGAGTAAAAGCGATCAGACAACTCCGGCACCCCAGAGCTCCTATTTTGAAGCACTTCCGGCACTATTATGAAGTCCAAGAACTTCTCCCATATCTTATAGAATACCGCAGGTTTCTTCCTAATTACATATGTTAGTTTCTCATGTGCCAAACTGGTTGTTAAAGGGCCACTTCACCCCTGACACAACCTGATCTTATTTTAATGATGTTTAGGGCACTAGAAACACTTTTTCTGGGTTTTTCTGTGCGCAATCTCTGTTTTCAGATATCCTGGTAAATTCTGCATGTTATGTACGTCACAAACACGGTGGCCCCTCCCCTCCGGACTACAACAGTCTAACCTCGCGTCACCGTAGAGTATGCGCGTCACCTACACACGGCTACACCTACACCTGAAGACAGTCCCGAGGGGTGTCCCTAGTCTCTACTCCGTTCCACCTACAACCCCAGGCCACCCCCACCGCTGCATTCCTCAGATTGTTTGTGTACTAATATCATGGCGTTTGCAGTGCAGAGAGTGTGATAATCATACTAATCCACGGACTCCATGGACAATATTTATTTGAACCGGAATACACAGAAGAGCAACCCTGGCGCAGATGAAACGAGCATGCACGGCAGCCTGGCCCTGGATATTTTTTACTTCAAGTAAGTATTTCTGTAGCCCTGAAACATGACTGTCATACGAGTGAGCGTCATCATGTGAACCATAGTATTTCTGCAAAGTGTAAACATTATGTAAACTTGCATAATCTAGCAATCGATTGCTTTAATGTGAGAGATGTATAAAGTTAGGGTAGTAGCTAGGCTATGTGTGTATTTCAGAGTGTCAGTCATGTACTATTTGTTTCATATCAAGATTCCAGTTCATAGACGCAGCCATGTTATATCATATCGTTTACGTCGGGTCCCGAAAATAGAAGTTCTACAAGCTCACAGCGCATCGCGGATTCGACACTTTGTGAGCTTGTAGGTCTGTTATTTTCGGTGCATCAACGACATGCATGCAACAAAGTATAAAGCAGGCTTCACGTCGGATAGATGATGGCCATATATTGTTCTCATTTGATTTACAGGAGTCAGGAGGACAGACAATACGGATGTCGTTTTCAGCCTTCAAAACGTGAGAGGAACTGCTGCATCGAGGGAAGAGTTGTGTTCACCTTATAAAGAAGAATATTCCATTTTCCAAGCCTTCATGTCATTTATGTCAGCTATAATGAAGTTATCTAATAAAACGTTTACATGATGTACACCTGCTTGCTGCATATTCTTATATGTAAACAAACAATGAAAAGGAGGTTGCACCCCAAATTCCATCAAGTGTTCATTTGAACGATTTCATTTGGCAGACATGGCATATTGCATAACATTCTCTCCATGTAATCATTTTGCTGGGGATTGCAATACCATAGGCTACAGTTGAACTACAGTGAAACATACACTAATTAAAATGATGATGACACGTGGTTACAAGGTTACAGTGTTCTCTGAAATTATTGGGAGTCGCACGAATATGAAACGTAGGCCTACGTTTTGTTTTATTATAAAATGCATCTCCCTTCAATGTCAATCACAGACTTTCTTCATTGTGTGGGAATGACGAAACAATTTTTTTAGTTTTAGTGATAGGCTACTATGATAATTTAGCCTATATATATTTAGTTTGCTTTGCTATAAAAAGCTACACGACAAATAACGGAGACAGCATGCGGATGCAGCGGCTCTGTCTAATTTCTGAAGAGTGAATACTTTCTTCCAAAACAAAATCTGATGTCCAACCGTTTACTGGTTCAAGGAAAAGCAGACTTCACGTTGTACAAGAAAGAACACATGGCTTCATGTGTTATTTAGTCATCCACTTCAAAAAGGCTAGCAAAGTTGCAAAAAGTGGACGTATGACTGAGTCAACGTGAGGTTTGTTATTCTTGCAATGAACTAAGCCGTGAAGGTTGCCAGTTATTTGACTTTGTGAGAAATAAGCAACCATGTCCATGCAAAGTGCAAACGAGCCCAAAAACAATATGCACATATATGTTTGGTTATTTATATTATGTGCATATTAGGCACATAAGCCGGCTATTTAAAAATAAATCTTGAGTGGATAAAGTGCAAATGTGGAATATCTTTGAAACATTTTAACAACACATATCTAATAGAGGGCTCCATGGCACAAATGGAGAAATACAAATTAATTTGGGGGTCCTTGGCAATTTGGCATGTTCATGAAGAACCACTGGTGTAAAAAAAAATTGGAAGAAAGCCCAAATATCAACTACATTTTAGAAACGAGCCAAAAAAAAATAAACAACCAGTGAACCACCAATATTTAAAAGCAACAAAAATAATCCCAAAGTTGCTTATAATAAGCAGACATGGCAATACTGGGTCACTTCCATGTGCATTTGTTGTTTGTAGAAAATGGGAGGATAAAGTCACACCTACATGCAGCCTCCCCCTGAGGAACAGCGCAGCAAAGCATTATGGGCATTGTAGGAATTCAGCAATCCAGTCAACCCCTAGTCAAATACACAGACTTCATTATTTTTCTGGTCAAAGGGTGCAAATTTCAAATTGTGCTACTTTAATCTATTACAAATACCATTAACATTAAAATAAGATCAGGTTGTGTCAGGGGTGAAGTGGCCCTTTAAGCTCCTCAGCCAAAAGCCGATCGTAGGGGCAGGAAATTGCACATTTAACAAAAAGATAGGGAGGACATTTACATGAAATGCTCTCTCCCCATGAAAATCTACAAAGTAACTAGTATAAACTAAAGTTTTAAAATAATTGAAGTAAAAGTACAATATTTGCCTATGATATGTAGTGGAGTAGTACATACATGTGTTTGCATGTATTACAATCATGTAAACACATGTAGTGGAATAAACAGTGCAAATTACAATTTGCCAGCTATAAGAATATTTTAAGTAGTATAGAGTATATAGTATATAGTATAGAGTAAAGAGCTCTGGTCTGACACCTACTGTCCACCTACTGTATTACACAGTGGGTGAAAAAAAACAAGGGTTAACCACACCCCTTAAGGCAAAACCACACCCCTCGGGGGAGTGGCCCCCAAAGGTACCTATATGAGCCAGTGACATCCATAGGTACCTCTCTGGAAGGAAGGAAGGAAGAAAGGAATGGAACTGGACTGTAGGCACTACAAAACATGTTTTTTAAGAAGGAGAGAGAGTGTTCTCACCCTAACAGCACCTCGGCACAGCGCAGTCCCTTCTCCCCCAGAGACGCAGCCTCATGCAGAGCTGTGGTGTTCGCCCTGCGACAAAAAAACAGCCTCTCGTCACCTTTACATATAGTCTTACGTTGATTTCACACACACACACACACACACACTTCACTCTCACACCAGTGTAAAGTTTTTCCACAATATTGTTGATTTAGTCTTTTGAATAACTAAATAATAATTAGTCCTATTTAGTCTTCTTCTTTCGCCCAAACCACACCAACGGGTCGGGTTGGGACAAAACGTTTTTTTTTTTTTAACCCAGTTTGAGCGGGAACCCCTTTTGGTGGTTATACATACATTATAATTTAGCTATTGAAAAATAGCAGATCTATGAACTTGTACGTCTGCTATTTTTGAAAGATCGTTAAAATGTGCCTCAAAATTGTCATGATTTAGAAAACGTTTTTTTTTTTTAATTTCGACGTCGGGCCTGAATGGGTTAAGGTAGACCACACTGGTGTGGTTTACCTTTTGTCAGTTTAGTCCCTCTGTGTGTGTGTGTGTGTGTGTGTGTGTGTGTGTGTGTGTGTGTGTGTGTGTGTGTGTGTGTGTGTGTGTGTGTGTGTGTGTGTGTGTGTGTGTGTGCGAGCGCTTACTGTCCATATTGCTGGTTGATGTCGGCGCCTCTCTGCACAAAGACAGGAAGTACATTGTGGTGTCCGTTCATCACGGCGACCACCAGGGCGGGGCGCCCGTCGCGGTCCTCACACGAAGGGTCCGCCCCCTGGAGAACAATTATCACTGATTAGACCAAACTATGACTACTATCAGAATATAAAATATCACTTACACTTTACACTTATTAGGGGCAGCGGTGGCGGAACGGTTTGCGGAGCGGTCTTGATATCGGAAGGTCGCTATAGTTCGTATCCCCGGACCGGCACGTTAAAAATGACCACCGCTGAAGTGCCCTTGAGCAAGGCATTGAACCCCTACCATGAAATGTTCTATGGAGCAGCCGAGCAGGGCCTGGCTGTAAACAAGTTCTTGAGCTTAGTCCAGTTACCCTGGGTAAACATAGTACCTTTCCTTTCCTTACACTACCTTTATTTGTTTTTATCCCATTTAGGCCTGACCTGAAAAAAAGTCTTCTGAAAGAATATATATTCAAAGACGTGTGCCGCAAAATTTTCAAAAATAACGATTTTTCAAAAATAGCAAATAGCTAAAGTATTAACATAATGCTTAGTTAAAACACCAAAAGGGGGTTCCCGGCCCGGCCCAGAATGGCTCATAGCCTGTGGAATGCATTTTCTTTGTTTTTGAGGGGCACTATAGACCCTCCAACGTCTGTCTGGCTTTCGGAAATGACGCCCAATACTTGGTCTGCATAGGGCTACTTTTTGAACAAATTATTTCGTAAATGGGGCGTGGCGTGGAGGTGATCAGTCTGCGGTGTTACGGACGCCCAGGTTTGCTTTTGAAAAACGGCCGTTAAATGAACTTGCATTGTCGAGTCTCATGTCTCACGTGTCTTCCTCTCCTCTTGACAATACAACCTATAGAGATTCTCTGGTGGGGTTCAGGTCAGGCCAGTTGGCTGGTGGTCAGTTAAGCACAGTGATGCCATGGTCCGTACACCAGTTACAGGTCATTTTGGCTCTGTGTGGGGCAGGCAGGTGCCAAGTGCTAGCCTGAAAAGGAAGATCAGCATCAACATGAAGCTTGTCAATGTACGGCTGTATAATATAATGGATGGTTGTGTTTGAGACTCTGGACTTGACTAAACTCAGTGATGATTTTGGCCATGTTATCTGCTGGTGTTAACAATGGTTTCAACACAGCCATCTTTTTAGAGTACCGGTACATTGACAAGCTTCAGTATGTTGACAAGCTTCATGGAGATGCTTAACCCATTCTGACCTGAGATCAGATTCATACGAGGTTTCCACCGGACACACACTGGTCTGATTATAACCCATTCTGACCTGAGATCAGATTCTAAAAAAATGTCAGTCGTTCTTCGATTTTTCAAAAAATAGCAGACCTACAAGCTCGTAGCGCGCCACTCGGTGGCGCGCTATGAGCTTGTAGATCTGCTATTTTTTCAATAGCTAAAGCACAACATGATGCTAACACCAAAATGGGTTCCCGTTCAGAATGGGTTAACCTGACGCTGCCAGGTCCAAGAAGCTTGCTAGTTGCTATATACACACATTTGTTTCACAGCTTATTGGGATCTGGGATCTCGGGATGCCAATTCGATGACGGCCGGGGCTGTTCCTTTTTTTCAAGATACTTGGTAGATGATTGGATGGGACCGTCTGTCTATCACCGTGTGTGGGCGTGCAAACACAACCAATCATATTGACGCGTCTACGTGACGTATGGTATAGCAGGTGCGACAGCAGGAAGTAAACAAGTAGTCCAGACTGTCCAGTATGTCACCAGAACAACTATGTTGCTTAAAAGGTTATCATGGAGGTCGGAGAATTCTGTCGTTTTTGTAACACCAATCTGCGCATAAAAGGTACTATTACTATGCTGTGCTTAACTGACCAGCGAACTGGCCCGACGTGCATTATATACTTTTCAGGTGGTCGACATTTCTCGTTTAAAAAAAGAAACATTTTCTTTAGTGGTCTCGTAAAATATACTAATTTGTTGAGATATAGGGTTGTTTTTATTTCCATGAGCTGTACGCCATAATCATCAAGATTAAAAAAAAAAAAAACTTTTTGAATTATATTAGGGGGGAAAGAAATGAACTTTTACACAATGTTCTAATTCATTGAGATGGAGCTGTAGACTTTTGAGTAACAAATGTGAACGGAAACACTTTTAAACGACACGACGGGAATCAGTCTTTTGAATGCATTTTCAAATATATATTCCTACTCGAGTATAGTTTATTTTTAAAAGATCTTTATGCTTGTAGATTGCCTATTTCTGCTCATTTTGTGAGACACAAGTTGGGACATGAATGGCCATCATATGCATGATTTGGCCCATGATTGGCTGACCTCGTCAAGCAGCTGTTGGACCATAGAGACTCTGCCCAGGCCCTCTGGCCCCACCTCCTTCAGCAGTTGTCTGTCTCTGAGCTACACACACACACACACACACACACACACACACACACACACACACACACACACACACACACACACAGTTGATATTACTATTTGTGGGGACGTCAAGGTCGCTGTACTTGCAGTGACTTCCGTGTATAGAAAAAGATGTCCTCACCGGAGGTTTGATGACGGCTTCAAACGCAAGCTTCTGTTTGGGAGCTTTCCTCTGAAGCGCTGAACTCTCCCTGTCTGTCGACACACACACACACACACACACACACACACACACAGGACAGCTAAGCCATTGAGCAGTCACATAGATGAGACCCACAATGGTATAGTATTCCAGTGGCGTGCACAGACCTTTAGAGGGGCAGGTGCTCAAGTGAAAAAAAGGGCACCTTGTGCAGCGCGTGGAACCGGCCCCGGTTGCCTATATAATAGTGTGGGATTTATAGATTTTGGGGCCTAAATAATATATTGGAAGTTCTATCAAGAATTGATCAATGTCACCATGGCCCACATACTGTACAGAGTACGCTTTTTCAAAAGGGCAGGGGGTGCTCTAGCACCCCCTAGTGTATCTGTGCACGCCACTGTAGTATTCACAGACTGCCAGAAACACAGACAGACAGACGGATCTCACCCAGAGGTGTGTTGCTGTTCTTTCCCTCTGTAACGCTGCTCAGAGTCTGTCCCTGACTGACCTTTACCACACTGGAGGTCTTACTGCTGTCATCGCTGCTCACCTGAACACAACGACGCACACAACGTAACACACACATCATGATACTGGAATTCAATGTACAATGTATAGGCATTTAGCACACACTCTTAACCCAGAGCGACCTATTGGTACAGGAGGGGCGGCTGGTGGCTCAGGGGGTATAGAGTGGCTGGATGGTAAACCACAAGGTTGCCTGTTCGAACCCGGGGCTCCACCCAGAGTTGGTGTCGAAGTGTCCTTGAGCAAGACTCTGAACCCCTAATTGCTCCCGATGTGCTGGTTGGTGCCCTGCATGGTTTCCGCTGCCATCTGTGTATGAATGTGTTGTATCTATGACTATAGGTGACTGTAATGCACAATGGGCTGTATTTTGCGTGTCTTAAGTACCAGGTCTTATTCCCTAACTTGAGTAAACTAAAAGACCTGGAGGCGTGGTCAATGCCATTTGGCTATTCTGAGTGGCCAAAGAGCATTGACCACGCCTCCAGGTCTTTAGTTTACTCAAGTTAGGGAATAAGACCTGGTACTTAAGACACGCAAAATACAGCCCATAATCTATGTAAAGCGCCTTGGGTAAAGGCGCTGTATAAATGCACCATTTACCATTTAGTATAAGCAAGGCAAACACAGTAATAATTGACATCAAATGCAAAGATAGTAAGATGTAGGCCTAATGTAGTAGCAAAACTGCAGACCTCTGGTCAGGTTACTACTACTAACTAGAACTCACCTCATTATGCTAGGTTGGGATGGCTCAGGGTAGAGCTCGGACAGCTAAATAAAGCAACTTGCAAATTGCAATGGGCCTGGTCTTCAAGATATGCGAGAAAACGGGGATGTGAATTGAATACACAGGACCACAATGGAAATAAGCCTTCAGGGCTTTAAACTTTTAGCACCATTGTATAATTGTGCTGACTGTGCTATTTGCAAATCTGTTAATATAGTATATCAATGAAGACAATCTAGGATCATAGTAAACCAATAGCCTGTCAGTCTAAACAGTATATTAAAAGAAAAACACATCTGTCTAGTCATAGTGTCTACATAACATGCTATCTAAATTACATTTTAGAATTTGCTTAATTAAAGGAGAATTCCATGCTAGAAGGCTTTCTTGGTTGTTACGTCGCCATCAAAGAGGTCCAGGTGTTGTTTCTTTTTGCAAAAACTCCTTATTGGCTATTTCCCTATACCATATAAGCCCTCAATGAATTGCATTGAATTGGGAATTGAATGGAGCTATGGGGTGTTGTGCTAATTCGCTTATTTCCATCTAAAGAAGTAGTAAAGTGTGCCGCTTGGGATATTATTTACATTATGAAGAGAGGATATATACAAAAAATATATAATTTTGAGCGATGGAAGTAAGCAAATTAGCACAATTAACACCCCATAGCCCCATTCAATTCATTGAGGGCTTATGGTAGGTGGAATAGCCAATAAGGAGGTTTTGCACAAAACAACACCTGGACCTCTTTGGTGGGGACGTAACAACTTCAAATAAAGGTAAGAAAGCCTTCTAGTGTGGAATTCTCCTTTTAGCCTGTAAGGTCGTCAAGGCTAGGGCAAGCGCTATGGGCTAAGACTGCTAAGGTATAGAGTCTGAAGAGATGAGTCTTGCAGATTACGGCGGAGGATTGGGAGTGAGTTCCAAAGTTTGGGAAGCCAGAAGGGAGAAGAGTCTGGTGCGTGTGGAGGAGTGTTGTCCCGGGGAAGGTTTAGGGAAGGTTCTGACAGCTTCCCGCGTGTGTTATAGCTAATCTGAGCGCGGGTTGTAGGGTTTTAATATATTGGGGTGCCTGTCATACCTTTGGGTTCAACATCAGTGTTTTGTACTATGTGCAGGGCATTAACTGTGATCAGAGGGAGCAGAGAGAGGCGTGGAGACGTGGAGAATGTGGCTGGATTTGGAGGGGCTTAAGTGTACAGTACATGCCGGGAAGCCAGTAAGGAAAGTAAAGAATATATAATAAAAGATTTGTGCCGCATTTCCACGATTTTTCAAAAATAGCAGACCTGCAAGCTCGTAGCGCTATGAGCTTGTAGATCTGCTATTTTCCAATAGCATATCTTTCCCCCCAAGTTGAGAATCACTGCAGTATTCCCAACATCATACACAACCAACATAATACACAACATCAAAGAATATGCACACGTACACAACTACACCTCACTGCTTATTTTAGCTTACTTTAGCTTCCATTTCGTGTCCAGCCGAGACAAAGTTGATTCTCAGACTGACTTCAAAGTTGTCCTCGTGCACCGTCGCTGAGACCATCTGTAATGACATTATATAGGAGACACATATATAGATGACGTCAGTACAGACACTTAACCCATTCTGACCTGAGATCAGATTCATACGAGGTTTCCCACTGGACACACACTGGTCTGATTAACCCATTCTTACCTGAGATCAGATTCTAAAAATGTCAGTCGTTCTTCGATTTTTCCAAAAATAGCAGATCTACAAGCTCGTAGCGCGCCGCCGAGTGGCGCGCTACGAGCTTGTAGATCTGGTATTTTTCAATAGCTAAAGCGTAACATGATGCTAACACCAAAATGGGTTCCCGTTCAGAATGGGTCTGCGGATGAAAATTAGCAACTGTGCTATGTCCGGTGTATTCACGTCCATGTGCCGTCCATTAATATGCATTGCCCTGTCCAAACAAAGTAAAGTATAAAGATTTGTGACACATTTTCACGATTTTTCAAAAATAGCAGACCTACAAGCTCGTAGCGCGCCACTCGGTGGCGCGCTATGAGCTTGTAGGTCTTCTATTTTTGAAAAATCGAAGAACGACTGACATTTTTTTAATCTGATCGCAGGTCAGAATGGGTTAATCAGACCAGTGTGTGTCCAGTGGAAACCTCGTGTGAATCTGATCTCAGGTCAGAATGGGATATTTGATGTGAAACGAGCGGAGGCGTGTGGGTTATATGGACGTGACGTACGCGGCCCATGTGTGGCTCTCCTATCAGCGTCCTGAAGTCTGGCTGGTTCTGAGCGTAGCTTCTCAGATGGGCACACACGTGGTCCAACTGCTGCCTCCAGTAACCTGCAGGAGAGGAGAGAGAAGACACTTAACCCATTCTGACCTGAGATCAGGTTCATACGAGGTTTCCACTGGACACACACTGGTCTGATTAACCCATTCTGACCTGAGATCAGATTTCTAAAAAGTGTCAGTCGTTCTTCGATTTTTCAAAAATAGCAGACCTACACAAGCTCGTATGAGCTTGTAGATCTGCTATTTTTCAATAGCTAAAGCATAACATGACGCGAACACCAAAATGGGTTCCCGTTCAAATGGCCTGACGTCGAAATTAAAAAGAAATGTCTTCAGTTTTCTGAAAAAACATATGTTTCTGTATCAGTGGTGCTCAACATGTCATGTCATTGTCGAGGACCCCACAAATTATAATTAATGTAATATGCCTCCGCCGCCCCCATCTGAAAATATGTAGTTCCAGGGACCTCCCCCAGGAGCAAAGATTTGAGTTAAAATGTTCACTCTGTAATAACATAAATCATATAATATTCAAAGATTTGAGGAACGTCTCCACGATTTTCTCAAAAATAGCAGACCTATACAAGCTCGTAGCGCGGCATATGACGTAAATGTTCCGCTCAATGTCATTAGCGTTTAATTGGCCAGACATCTTGGTCTGGGGCCGTGGGTGGCTCAGCGGTCCAGCGGCACCTTGGCTGGTATAATCCAGTCTCGGCAGTGTGGCCGCGGGTTCGACTCCCGATCCCGACGGCCTTCACTGCATGTCACCCCCCCCCCCCCCCCCCCATCTCTGTCCCCATTTCCTGTCAGCCTACCGTCTGTCCCTCCATAAAAAAATAAAGGCGAAAGCCACACAAAAAACATAATACAAAATAAAAAAAATCTGACGTCATTTCTCCGTTCACCAAAACGGGCGGGGACAAAATTCACATTTGACTGAAATTCTCTGACCGTGGTCAATGGCTAATCTTTGAGACGTGTGTGTGAGGGCAAAAGCTCTTTATAGAAGAAATCACACCCATGTGAACTGTGCAGTGAGGGGTGCTCTTATATCATCGTATAACATCATCTCATTCCGGGCAGAATTGGCACAGTATACCAGCAATATACTGTATATATATACACACAACATATCAATGTTTGTCTTTACACAAACACTCAAAATTGTCCATTCATTGGCAATGGCATTTAATGTTTGTGTAATAGCACAACATTTGGGTTACACACACCAAAAGCTATATAGGAGGGGCTATAGCGCCCCTCAAAAACAGTATACTAGCCTACTATACTGTATGTGCACACACAATAATATGAATTAAGCTTCCAGTTGTGCACTCTCTCAGAGTTACACGTCTGTAAGGAGCCATTTGGAACCCCCTCAAGGGTGAAGCAGTCTATCCAGTGAGCCAACGTATGCGCAATATATCAGCACCCTGACTCCGTTTAACCAGAGTGTGGACACAACCTTTTATAAGATAATGTTCCAGGAAAAAAACAGTGTGGGCTCGAGTAGCTCTATACGGCGTCACAGTCCCTCCCCCTTTCAGAACAACGAGTGGCCCAGGAAATAAATCCCAATGCATTTTTCCCTGCAAAGGCATTTCTTATAAAGTATTTATTTAAAGACGGTTATACGCCGCGGACAAAGCCAACTCGGATCGTGACAAATCATGACAATGAACACAATGTTTTGGGGCCGATCAAATAATTTATAAGAAGAAAAACAAAACAAACAGCGTTGTCTCCTGCCTTTATTTTCTTCTTTCTAATGATTTGATCGGCCCCAAAACATTGTGTTCGTTGTCATGATTTGGTCACGATCCGAGTTGGCTTTGTCCGCGGCGTATATAACCGTCTTTTAAATAAATACTTTAAGAATGAACGGCGATTTATTTTCCGGGTCTCTCTCGAGGGGGGGCGGGACTGCGACGCTCTATAGTCACCACTTGATGTCCCTCTGTCTTCCCATTGGTTGACCGGACCCACATGAAGCCACAGTCCAGCAGTTTAAAGAGTATAACAAGTAAGACGCGCAAACGCGGGAAGCGAACGCAGCTGAGACCCTGCAGATCATGTCTGTCTGTGTGTCTGTCCCACTGTTACTGTATATGTGGACCTGGCCCCTTTTGTGCCCATATATGGAGCTGAGTGATTTGTTTGTGATTGATGCAACACACTCCATATTTGGACGTATAGCGAGACAGACACACAGACACACACACACACAGACAGACATGATCTGCTAGGTCTCATAGTAAGTGCTCACTGCATTCGCAAAAATGTACGATAACAAATAGTTTTGGCTTCGCTATACTCGAGACCACACAGTTACCATCTCACCGCACCTCTTCCTGGACTGACGGCGGTCAGTAGCGGCCGGGGGCGGTCCCTCGTGGCCTCCTGTCTCTTGGTGTCTAGCGCCCCCTGCTGCTCTCTCCTGTGCATGTGCGCGGCGGACGGGTAGAACAGCCCCAGCGTCTGAGTCCCGCTGTCGGCCATGGGGGGCGGAGCCAACAGGGCCAGGCTGGGGGAGGGGCCAGAGGAGGAAGGGAGGGGCTTCCAGATCACGGCACTGTGGGAGATCTGAGATGAAATCTAACAATGAATTATAATAATAATAATGATGATGATAATAATAATAATAATAACAAGTGTGAAATAAGAGTGTTTGCATTTGTGGAGCCCACTATAGAGCGTCGCAGTCCCTCCCCCTTTCAAAACGACCAAAGTGGCCCAGGAAATGAAACCCAATGCATTTTCCCCCATAGGCATTTCTTAAAGTATTTATTTAAAGACGGTCACGCCGCGGACAAAGCCAACTCGGATCGTGACAAATCATGACAATGAACACAATGTTTTGGGGCCGATCAAATAATTTATACAAATAGTGTTGTCTCCTGCCTTTATTTTCTTCTTTCTAATGATTTGATCCGGCCCAAAACATTGTGTTCATTGTCATGATTTGGTCACGATCAGAGTTGGCTTTGTCCGCGGCGTATAACCGTCTTTTAAATAAATACTGCCTATGAGGAAAATGAACGGCGATTTATTTTCCAGGGTCTCTCGAGGGGGGGGGGGGGGGGCGGGACTGCGACACTCTATAGGCAGAAGTCAAAGCGGCAATTTGGAAAACTTTGAATCATTTTGCATTTTTCCGTAACACAAATCTTCTCTTCCTGGCGTCCCTGGAAGAAAACATCTTCAGATGGGTCGTCCCGTCCGTGGCCAAATACATTGACTTAAGTTGAAAAAGGTTCTAGAACCACTGGCCTATATAGAGTGTTGTTCTATATATACTGTTTGTGTTGTGTACCAGGTTCTGTTCCGGGTCCGTGGAGGTTGTCATGGCGGTGGTACCGTGGGGTTGGAACTGGCGGTCCGGCCCCTCCAAGAACACGCCACACGTACCACAGTAGCAGGCGTACGGGTGACTGCTGGCCCCGCAACGAGAACACACCACATGGCGGGCTGGGTGGGCTGGCTGCATGGGGAGACAAGCAAGCATATACACACTATTAACCCATTCTGACCTGAGATCAGATTCTAAAAAAAATGTCTTCTACATCCTGACAGTTTTCCCGATCTGACCTGAGATCAGATTCTATAAAAAAGTCTTCTACGTCAAGTCGCTCTTCGATTTAAAAAAAAAACAGCAGACCTATACAAGCTCGTAGCGCGCCACTCGGTGGCGCGCTACGAGCTTGCTATTTTTCAATAGCTAAAGCATAACATAGTGCTAACACCCAAAATGGGTTAAAGGGCCACTTCACCCCTTTTTTCCAGTCAAAATACACAGACTACGTTAGGTTTCTGCCCATAGAGTGCAAACTTCAAATTGTGGGCTATACTGTTATCTACTGCTATTAACATTGCAGTTTCTTCCAGCGGTGAAATGTCCCTTTAACCCTGTAAGACCCGGATATGTTTCTACTTGCAA
>NC_137864.1:3075005-3107505 GCF_963924005.1 Protomyctophum bolini | reverse complement strand
GCAAAACCGATCCGAGCCATCAGACTTAGCGGCCAAAAGGCATGGTGAACTCCAAGCACTTATGCTAGGTACAGCTATGCCATTTTCCAGCATGTAGTTCACCTGCTTCTGGAGACGAAGCCTTTTTTCGGGATTAACGCGATATGCGTGTTGTTTAATTGGCGGGGAATTACCGACATCAATGTCATGCTGCAACACATGCGTACGGGTCGGCACGTCCGAAAAGAGATTTGCATTAGAGCCAATTAAGCCGATCACATCCTCACGTTGAGACTGAACCAAATGCGGAACACAAACCGAAGGTTAATGAGGTGGTCTATCTTTATGCAGTATTTCAATGTGGAGATCAGGCATATCCGTGGCAAGGATAATGTCCTGGCCGACACATTGTCACACTCTTTTTCTGATGAGTGAATGACCTCACGTTGCACTCCCGGTATTCACCATCATATGGTGGGGGTGTTGCGTGTGGCCATGACATCACTCACACACACACACATACTCAGTCATTCAATCATTGTCTGTGCTAACTCTCTGTCTCTCCTCCCCACTCAGACTGACACACCCAGACTGGCATACCTGCAGCAGATTCCCCTAATTGTCATCTGCTGCAGCCCTCTCTATAAAAGCCAGCCAGCTCAGTGTGATGACAGACACAGACCCAGCAACATCTCAGTCCCACACCATGTCAATACTTGTTTTGAGTTTACTTTAATTTACTTTAGTTTGGCCTGGGGATGTCTGGCAGTCTTTGTTTTCGTTGTTAGTACTAGTTGGTTGTAAGTTAGGCGGGGGGGAACGGCTTCGACGTCCCTACAGGGGGTGGCCTGGGCCCCCCCTCATTCTCCTGTGTTTGCCGGCATCTCCAGGTCTTCCTCAATTCTCCTAAGTTGGTAAAGTACCACTGAAACTTATGTATTGTTTAATATTTTGGTTGCTCACATGTTTCCAGTAATTTGATCCCTGTGGGGAAGTTTGGTTAATAAAAACCGTCAAACTTGTGATTTCGTGATGTCCTTCCTTTATGTTGAGTTCTCCAATTCGAGCCACTTGTGTTATTTATGCACTTTGCTTGGAGACCGCAACAATGGGGTCACACCAACATGGGTTAAATAATGTTTTTGAATTAATCAATAGCACTTCAGTTTAACCATTCATTAGACCCTGTGAAACAGACCTGAGTTGCACTGTTGCACTTGCATTCCTTTTCGATCCACACCAAATATCATCACCAAAAATAGCAGATCTATTGAGCTTGTGGATCTGCTATATTTTCGGTGGAATGTCCCCCAAAGAATAATGGATGCTGGAGTTCTTAGTGGTTAAACGTATATTCTCAATCTGTCCTAAATCAAAATGGTTTTCCATGTGACATGAACATATTTTTAGGTACCATAATATGACATATAATAAATGTATTACTATATAAGTAACAATATCATTCAGGGGGTGTCTTACCGTAGAGGTCTGTGGCAGTCTGGTCTCACAGGTCACACAGTGGAAGATATGCCCTGGGTTCCCTGTCCCACAAGATGGACACACCGCCTTCGCCTATACCGCACCGCACCAGACAGGCACAACAATACCAAATACAACAGACACAGTGCTTTAGATTATATAGGCTACAATTTAACCCATTCTGACCTGAGATCAGATTCATACGAGGTTTCCACTGGACACACACACACACACTGGTCTGATTAACCCATTCTGACCTGAGATCAGATTCTAAAAATGTCAGTCGTTCTTCGATTTTTCAAAAATAGCAGAACTACAAGCTTGTAGATCTGCTATTTTTCAATAGCTAAAGCATAACATGATGCTAACACCAAAATTAGTCTGGTTTTAGACTAAAATGTATTTTGGCGGGCCTTGAGGCCGTCGTAATGGCTGATTTTACACTTGCTGAAAATAGCAAATCTACAAGCTCACAACGCGTCGTGCTGTGAGCTGGTAGATCTGCTATTTTCAGCATGCAAGTGTAAAATGACTGAATCTTGTCCACCAGTCCCTTCCTAAAATCTTAGTCTAGTTTTTAGCTGAGGAAATTGTCAATACATTCAGTCTTAGTTTCAGTCACTCATCATAGCTTAGTTTTCATTTCGTTTTTTTTTCCCGTCTTAGTCTTAGACGACAAAAACAACACTGGTGTGTGCTGCCTCTCGGGGGGCAAATCAAATTACCCTGCGGGATCAATAACGGTATCTATCTATCTATGAACTGAGTATGAGATGCAGGTCTTTTTTACCTGTAGTTTTAAGCTGGCTTGAGGCTGTAGCTGGGGGTCGATGGGAGCCTCACAGATCACACAGCTTGCAGTGTTGAAGGGCACCATGGTGTTACAGTGGACACACAGCGCCATCTGGAGGACAATTCACATACTGTACATCAGTATTATCTATTTTAACATTTGTCAAGTTGGTCACGTGGCCAAAAGCGGTGGACAGAAACTGGTCTACATGTTCTGTTGCCCCAACAGGGGCAGAAACAAGGCCACAACCACGCTATTTACACACACTACAACTCGCGTACAATTCGCAAACCTGGCAACACTGCTCTGTGTTCTCATAGGCCCACCAGGCCCGCCCCCACACTACTTCTTTCAGTCTCACAATCAGCCATCTTGCTTTTTAGGGCCCTCGCAGGATAACAGAAAGAAGGAAGGGGAGAAATTAGTGCTTATCCCTTCTAAATCCCTGTATTTACAAAATAAAACACTCAGCGAATCCCTTAGTTAAATCAACATTGTTCATTCTCACTACTTGGATTGTGCCGAAATATTTACATTACACGTATAGCTTTTGCTATTTTCGCCTGCCAGCCCACCGCCGACTACACACGCCTGCACACACACACACACACACACACACACACACACACACAGGAATGGCTATACGGCGGCGACACAGCAGTGCAGCGTTATAATTTTCAGTTTCATTAAATAACTGTCTTTCTCAGCGTGCGCACGTGCGCACACAACATTATTCAAGTGAAATGCGTAACGCCAATATTGGGCTCAACTACGTTCACTTAATGGGGCCAGTCCTTCACAGTGACACACGCGTTAGATGAACCACGCGACCGGGATGGTTTCTACCCCTCAATGTCGTGCATTTGCTGCGCCCTTCTAATGCTGCGCCACGCCTACTCTATACTGCTCCATGCGACTCGAACAGCGTCAGCAGCAGCAGCTCCGAGCCTCCGTCAGAAAGGCTGCCCACACCACTGCACAGCCCCACACCCAAATGAATCGAATGAATGAATAAGGCGCTTATATCGCTTTTGCTCAGTGGATGGGACATTTACATTAAAAGCAATCGGATGGACGCGTGGATAACGGCATGGCTGTGTGCAATCGGAGGGAAAGCTTCCATAATCCATATAGCTTCCATGCTAGCTGCTTCAGACACAGGGGAGGGGAGGGAGAAATAGTGCGAAATAGCGCTTATGCAACAATTACCCTTAAAACAAACACCTCAACTCGATGTCATTGTGAATCAGAATTTCGAGCGAAAAAAAGTGTGCGTGTGTGTGTGTGTGTGTGTGTGTGTGTGGGGGGGGGGGGGTGTGTGTGTCGCGTCGCCCTCCAGCTGCAATTGCGAGTGTGCGCTGTGTGCAGGGCACACTACTGAGTTTAAAAACACAGCTGAAACATGAAGTGGAGTCTGTCCAACGACGTCGAGTCTGTGGGGGCTATATGAAGAATTAAATAGCCCCTTTTAGCCCCCATGAGGATTTTCGTGGACATTTTATATTAACATTACAGATTTTCTGGCAATTATTGACACTCTGTGACTCTGTCACAGACTGCATACTAGCGTATTTACACATGCTCTGGGATTCCGCCGGCTGTTCAGAGGTGTTAAAAGTACTCAAATGCTAATCGGGTTTCTTTTGTTTTCACCTAGCCAGGTATTATATGCCTACAGTACAGTGCCCATAGGCGGCGGGTGTGTAAGGCAGCAACACTGACACTTTCAGCGGAGTGACTCGAGAAAAGACCCATATCGTCCAAAATAGGCTAATCCGTCGTTGTCTGTGTATAGGCTAATTCATTGGTAAAAGTATGCTAAATAACTCAATTTTAGACCATTTGGGAAATAAATAAATCCGCGGCGGAAAGTACAATGTGCATGCACACAATATGTAAATAAATAAATGTGTTACATTTTCTTGCATAAACACAAAGAGCTGTTTCCATAACTGCACAAATTATTGCACATAACATGAGTAGCTGTTATAATAACATAATAACATAACATGAGTAGCTCTTTGCCTGCCTGCCTGTCTGTCTGTCCATGAGTAGTTATTTGTCTGTCTGTCAATGAGTAGCTGTCTTACTGTCTGCCTGTCTATGAGTAGCTGTCTGCCTGCCTGTCTATGAGTAGCTGTCTGCCTGCCTGCCTGTCTGTCCAATTGTCCATGAGTAGCTGTCTGTCTGCCTGTCTGAGTAGCTGTCTGCCTGCCTGCCTAATTGTCCATGAGTAGCTGTCTGTCTGCCTGTCTATGAGTAGCTGTCTGCCTGCCTGCCTGCCTAATTGTCCATGAGTAGCTGTCTGTCTGCCTGTCTATGAGTAGCTGTCTGCCTTCCTGCCTGTCCAATTGTCCATGAGTAGCTGTCTGTCTGTCTATGAGTAGCTGTCTGCCTGCCTGCCTGTCCAATTGTCCATGAGTAGCTGTCTGTCTGTCTATGAGTAGCTGTCTGCCTTCCTGCCTGTCCAATTGTCCATGGGTAGCTGTCTGTCTGTCTATGAGTAGCTGTCTGCCTTCATGCCTGCCTGTCCAATTGTCCATGAGTAGCTGTCTGTCTGCCTGTCTATGAGTAGCTGTCTGCCTGCCTGCCTGTCCAATTCTCCATGAGTAGCTGTCTGTCTGCCTGTCTATGAGTAGCTGTCTGCCTGCCTGCCTGTCCAATTCTCCATGAGTAGCTGTCTGTCTGCCTGTCTATGAGTAGCTGTCTGCCTGCCTGTCCAATTCTCCATGAGTAGCTGTCTGTCTGCCTGTCTATGAGTAGCTGTCTGACTGCCTGCCTGTCCAATTATCCATGAGTAGCTGTCTGTCTGCCTGTCTATGAGTAGCTGTCTGCCTGCCTGCCAGCCAGCAAGTTGGTTAACAGAAAATAAATTGTTATGGCTGAGTAAAATAAAATACAATAAACACAATTTGCCTGAAAATAGATTACCCAGCTATGACCTTTTTCATGAAAAAAATGTAGTAGTGATATGGCTGACTGAGTAAAATAAAACAATCTACCTGAAAATAGATAGCTATAAGTGAAGAACTATTAATGGCAGCTGGGTTTCATCATTCAAATAAAATAGAATTCTGTCCGTTTAGCTATAAGATTATGTCAGGGAATAGGGATACACAGTATATGTCTTTCATTTGCATTGCATCTCCCCCCCCCCCCCCCGCCCCAAACTTTTATTTTCGTTCGAGTAATAGTACAACTCTAATAGTATTACTTATAATAATGTCATTAAAGATAACTTCATTCAGATTTATTTATTTTTATTTCATTTTCCAGATTTTTTTTTCCTTTTTTTTAGATTTTCATTGGTGGGCCAGTCATAATGGTCCCGCGGGCCTGATGTGGCCCGCGGGCCTGAGGTTGAGTATCACTGCTGTAGCCTACCCAAAGTACCAGTGAAAACATCAACTTATTTTTTTCCACCGCTGTGGGGGGGGGGGGGGGGGGCTGCGGGGAGGCGGGGCTCATGAGGATCATCAGAACTATTCGGTTCTGAGTCGGTCAACTCCCGCAATTTCCTTCTTCCCATATTGCGCTGCAACGACACTAGGATTGAGCCCCCGAAGGGGGGCGAAATTCTAGTGTTTCACAGTTAGTTCAGGGAATCAACCTGTGGACTCAGTACAGTACAGGGAAAGTATATCCGCTCTACAGGCTCACAGCTGTGACACACTGTGAGCTTGTACAGTAGATTGTCTAAATTCACTGTGCGTCACCGCTGTGTATGACAAACGTATAATGCATCATGGGATATAACCTGGGTTACAAAACCTGTGTTTAGGACAGTGGTTTCTCAAAGTGGGGTCCAGGGTACCATCAGGGTTCCTGAGGGGGGTTCCAAATCGATACTTAACAGGTGTGTAACTTTTAAAGTGCACAAATTGATCCAAATGGATTCATATAATGATTCAGTTTGTGTATACACTCTTCGGTCTTCAGCCACTGGTTGAAGAGGTCGAAAACATATTTCTGGCTGTCCTGTCGGGCAGAAACAAGCTATGTCCAAAAAATATTAACTTTTCAGGAAATGACTAAAACATGTAACACAATAGCTGCCTCGTCAAAGTTGGCACGGTGACTTCAAGTTCAAGTTGGTACTTGAACGTCTCCCTATATATTATCATCTCGACGTTACCCTAAATACAGCTCAAGAGGAGTTTGACCATTACTTTATCTTTCCGTCTGACTTTGTCATACTAATCAATGATGGAAAAGGTGTGATATATGCGATTCTGCGCCCTCCCAGCATGCATTTCTGCATGCACCAACAGACCTGTCCGCCCTCCGTGGGGGGTAAACTTCGCCCGGGTACAGGAGCCAATGGGAAGCCACAGTGCAGACAGAATCGGGCGAAGGGATCTGACGGACGGTGGTTCAGACACTGACCGCACCTGGAACACAGAAGGACAGGGTTAGAAACAGTGTTGTTTTCGTCGACTAAAACTAAGACACCAAAGATGTTCGTCGACTACCTTTTTTCACTGACTAAAACTAAATAAAAACGAATCTATGATGACTAAAACTTAGACTAAATATACTGACAATTTCGTCAACAAATAAAAACTAGACTAAAATGTTAGGAAGGGACTCGTGGACAAGAGATCCAGTTTTATGCTGGGATATACAATCTCACAGTGCGTCGCGCTGCGACGCGTTGTGAGATTGTATATCTGCTATTTTCAGCATGCAACCAAAGTGTAAAATATGTCATTACAACGACATCAAGGCCTGTCAAAACACATTTTAGTCGACTAAATCAACTGTAGATTCAGTCGACTAAAATCGTATGACATTTAGTCGACTAAAACTAGACTAAACACTAGAACATTCCAGGCGACTAAAATGTGACTAAAACTAAGTGAAACCTATTCGAGAGACTATGACTAAAACTAAAATAGAAATGTGCTGCCAAAAACAACACTGGTACTTAGAAATAAACATTCTGAACATTCGGCAATTAATCAATTCCATCCTCTGTTCAAATATTTTAAAAAAGCAAAGAAGAGATACTATATCATCTACTGTAGGCTATACGATGGGGACTAAGATATTGTGATTTCACTGTTTTACTATTACTAATGCTAAACATGTCTGAGGAGGAGTCGTACAGTATATATACAAAAGTGCATGTATTGACCCTATAAATGTAACAATAAACTGAATGGTTTTCATTTTGGCACCTGAGGAAGTCTGTGTCTCTGTGGATTCTGTTCCTCTGTGTGTTGGTCAGGCTCCTCAGAGGACTGTCCTGGGAACCCACCTTCTGCATGATACACATGTGTATACACACCATGACCATGGGGTTACAACAAATACTGACAAAGGACTGTGTTTCTGTGACACACAAGTGCACGCATGCATACACACAGTCACACACATACACACACGTGCACGTCACACACTTCAAACACACACACACACACACACACACACACACACACACACACACACACACACACACACACACACACACACACACACACACTTCAAACACACACACACACACACACACACACACACACACACATTTTTTTTTTTTCTTTCTTTCTTTCTTTTTTTTTTTTTTTTTTTTTTATTCATTCATTCATTCATTTATTCATTTTTTATTTTTTTATATATATATTTTTTTCATATGCAGACATGTGAATAATTTATGGTCATTCTATTTGAGTTATTTTGTAATGTTTTAGTATCGTCTATTTGCTGTGAACACTTTGAGCCGCTGAGATTCAGTAAATTCAGTTTACATGCAGCTATTACAGCATTTAACGGATATCTCGTTTCATTTAATAAATGTGTGCAGCGGGCGGGCGGCGCACCAGTAGTGTCTGAGAGCGATGGACGGAGTCGGAATCCTCCATAGAGGTCCGCGGCGGGCCAAGGCGACCGTTGAGGAAGCGAGCTGCAGGGCCCGGCCTCGGGGACCTGCTCCCCTGGACCTTCGGTACTATATGGTCAAAACAAAGAAAGACATAAGCAAACAAACAAACATTTAATAAATACATAGAGTATGGCCAATACATGAATTCCTCCCCACACATCGCTGTGCTGTCACTGCCGTTGTACCGCGCCCGTGAGGAGGTGTACCCGGTGCCGCTAAACCCACTCTCTCGTTCTTCTAGTTGGTTCTGGTTAGAAGAGCAACAAGCATTATACCATAACCATTTTACAACACTTTATTATAGGACATTTCTAGCACTTTGTAAGTACCACAGCACACACACACACACACACACACACACACACACACACAACACACCTTGAAGCCATGATGATGAGTCGCCACCAGAACTGATCTGTGAAGCCTCCTGTCAGGGAAGATAAAACACTCTGCTCAGTTGAATTCAAATTGCATCTTTACATGCGTTTTATAATTATGCGTATGACAGCAACTTGAAACTTCTTTTGTACTTTCAAAGACCCCCAAATTGATAAGCATCGGCCCACCGAGACTTTTATCCCCGGGACCCCCAGGGATAAGCGTCCATTTGGTTCCTATCATCATACTATAATTCTAACAATGTCTGAATGAATGAATGAATGAATGTCAGAAACACCGCCATATCTCCTCACCGGCCTGCACCAATCACTCCCACTTTTCACACAGGCATGGACCATGATTATATGGAGGGCGTAACGGAGCCCTTTTTTCGATTTGACACATTAATGATTAATAATGAATTTATTAGTGAATTAAAAATGTGAAAATGGGTATTGTACTGTAAATATGACATGAATATGAATGCAAAGTAGTGGTTTATGTGTGGACAGGCTAGCTTTTCGTGTTGTGCATGGTGGAGAAGACGGACAAAGGATGCAACATTTATTAGTGAATTAAAAACGCACCGGGCGCAGTACCCCCCACGGGCAAATATCTCACAACGGGTAAGGGCTAGTAACTATCAATTATTTAGCAGGGGAACCCCTGAAACCCCCTCAAGGATCCATGCATGCATGGGAGAACTAATGATTTGTAATATATCAATATTTTTGCGTGGTGCAACCACTCCTACAACCAGCAATGTCCGTGTCTACCTATGTGTCTATACCTATGTGGCCATGAGCACGAGTATATGACTTATTAGTACCAGTAGGGGGCGCCAGAAACAGAGAGGAATAGTGCTGCTAATGAGAGAGAGAGAGAGAGATTGCACCACTCAGTTCACACGGGTGTGATTCTTTTCTCTTCACATGAGCTGTGACCACTTTAGGCTGCGTTCACACTGGCAGATACAAAGATGCAAAGTCACACGACATATTTGTAGCTTTGTATTTGAAGTTGAAACCAGCTCAACCTTTCTGTAGCTGTGTATAGCTGCTGAATTTGTAGCAGCTATACAAACTTGGGATGTATCTTTCTTTTTATTCATGTCGCTGGCTTCCATTTGGACTAGTTAGAAGAGTGTGTGGGTGGTGCAGAACTTAAGTAAAGCACACATATAATAGTGATCATGGTAATTCAGTGTACTACTGTAACTGTATACCTGTCTGGACTGCTCCTGTTCAGTGAGTTTCATGAAGTTCTCATCCTCCTTCCTGGATTTAGACTCCTTCAAGACCTCCGACTTCACCACAAAGACCTTTGTTACCGTTGCACTCTGTCTGCCATCACTGTTCAAGTGTTAGATAGATAGACAGACAGACAGACAGACAGACAGACAGACAGACAGACAGACAGACAGACAGACAGACAGACAGACAGACAGACAGACAGACAGACAGACAGACAGACAGACAGACAGACAGACAGATAGATAGTACGTTTACATTTCATCGGTCAAGCCTGGTGAATGTCTCTGCCAAAAGTATGGTTCAAAGTACGGTTGTAGTCTAGTTCTCTAACAAAACTGAAGTGCTTATAGAATTGACCTCCTACCTGGTGACGGCCACAGCCCTGACAGACACCTTGCCCTGGGGTAGATGGATGGGCGCGCTGTATGTCAGGGTGCTGTTGGTACCTCGACAGCCTGCATTCTGCAGAACCTCAGGCTTACTGCCATCCACGGTGTACAAAATACTCACATCTGCTGTGTCTGCATTAGATTAAAAAAAACACCAAATCACACGTCAATGTTATCGCTGGCTTGTTGGGTAGAAACCCTGTGTCTTTATTTTAATATTTTTCATGTATTCATATGAATGACCTGATTTTATACTTCATCCACCTCTTCGGTAACCAACACACATTTCCAAGCATATAGTATGAGCTGTTTTTGATGTTGAAAGTGACACTGTGTATCTTGTTTGTTTTTAAATGAATGTTGTGGTTTTTATTATTTCATCGTAAAGCACTTTGGTACAAAGTTGTTATTTAAATGTGCTATATAAATAAAGATGGTATGGTATGGTAACAATGGAATATCTATATAATGAGACTATATGCATATATACTTTAAAGTGCCATTGTCTACATAAAAATGCTAGAATGCTATAGGTCTGCATAAAATGCTATCTAAGTCTACATAAAAGTGCTATCTAAGTTACATAAGTTGAGCCTTTGCATATGCCTGAAAGGTCGTCGGGTTAGGGCTACGGGCCATGATGGAGTCTGAAGAGGTGGGTTTTCAGACTACGGCGGAAGATTGGGAGTGCAGACTGCAGTTCTGACTGTGATGGGAAGTGCATTCCATAGTTTTGGAGCCAGAGGGGAGAAGAGTTTGGGACGTGTGGAGATACTTGGAGGTACTTCCAGCATCCCTCATGCGTTGGCTGATCTGAGTGCGTGGGAAGGTTTTGTATAGGGTTTGATCGTACTTGCAAGATATGGGGGAGCCATAGCTTTTTGTTGCTTTGAATGCCAGCATCAGAGTTTTATATTCTGTGCGGGCAGCGACCCGGGAGCCAATGGAGGGAGCGGAGAAGGGGGGGGGGGGACTAAAATCATATTCAAGTTAAAATAAAACTAAAACATTTCAGATTACTCAAATTTAAAGGAGAATTCCATGCTAGAAGGCTTTCTTACCTTTCTTTGTAGTTGTTACGTCCCCACCAAAGAGGTCCAGGTGTTGTTTTGTGCAAAAGCTCATTATTGGCTATTTCCCTATATAAGCCCTAAATTAATTGCATTGAATGGGAATTGAATGGGGCTATGGGGTGTTGTGCTAATTCGCTTATTTCCATCGCACAATTATTATTATTTTTGTATATATCCTCTCTTCATAATGTAAATAATATCCCAAGCGGCACAGTTTACAACTTATTTTGATGGAAATAAGTGAATTAGCACAACACCCCATTGCCCCATTCAATTCCCATTCCATTCAATGCAATTCATTGAGGGCTTATGGTATAGGGGAAATAGCCAATAAGGTTTTTTCAACAAAAAAACACCTGGACCTCTTTGGTGGCGACGTAACGACTACAAAGAAAGGTAAAAAAAAAAAAAAGCCTTCTAGCATGGAATTCTCCTTTAACAATGGACGTGTGTGAGAGAGGTACCAGATTTGAGCTCCACTGGAGTGCAGGTGCCGATCTCCTGCTTGCTCTGTCCATGTGAAGGGAGTCTGATGGGGATGATGAGAGGGGTGACCACGCTGCCAGCTGTCATGATCTGCAAACCATACACGGAACAACAAGACTATAACTGATAAAAAACGTGCCGTGTGTATACGTGATGTTTTTCTGGTTATAAAACAAATGTATAAGTAAGTAAAGTAAGTTTGTATTAAAAAAGTTAAAGCTCTATATTCTGATAGTAATCATCGCGCTACAGAGTTTTTGTTCAGTATAACGTGTGTCTCCCGAGGAGAACAAATGTTTTCTGTATATTAACGAGCTGGAGGGAAAGGGACACTCTCCCCCTTGTTCTTTAATGAACAGATAATATGTTTAACTACACCGGTTTCATCCAATCAGGATCTATCAGCTTCTATTCAAGTGTTCCAGTTCCACGTTTTAGAAGAAGAATACCAGCACTCACGGAGTCCTTTAAGGCACTTCATTGTTTCATCTTTACAAGGGAAAGGTATAAGCTGCAAGCAGCAACACAACCGACGCGTTTCGGCCAAGGGGCCTTCGTCAGCGTTGAAAATGTTCCAAGTTTTGTCAGTTTTTTAAAGTTTTTTAATCACTTCCACTCCCTGTAACATTCTATCTATCCTGATTGGACGACATTGCATCCCTGACCTGGAAATATATTTTCTGTTTTACTAGAGAGCTGGAGAGACAGGAAACCTCCATTACTGAACAAAAATATGTAGAAAGCAAATGATGAACTACAAGTATGGAGCTTTTAAACACTTTAATCACGTGGATCCTGTCCCTATTCAACACATTGCTTAGATGTGCTAGCATGCAGGGGACTCGACAGTAGGCTATCGAGAGAGACCCCTACTAACATGCAAGTAGGCCTAGTAAGTCATTTGTAGTTTTGTACACATGAGTTAAAAATGTCTCACCAACAAAGTGATGGGGTTCAAGTAAACTTGATTCAATTATTATGATGGTTACAAAAGACAACATCCATATTGACAATTTCAAAAAATAAAAACTTAAATGTAATTTAAATTCACTTAAATGTTATTGTAATATAATTAAGGAAATGGATTACTGACTGTATGCTCCTCTGTCCGGTCCCTCCTTGCAGCCGTGTAGAGTTTGCATTAAAGGTCTCCATAGCAACCGGTTTAGAGAGCCTTGTGATTGGCTTGTTGTTGTCCAGGGAGACGGACGAGGAGCAAACCATTGGTTAGTGAGGGTACTACACTCCTTGATTTGATTTGATTTCATTTATTTGTTTCATAATATATATATATATTCTGAAACAAATTTACAGCGGTTGCCTGACAACCAACTAGCAAATCACAATACAGTACCCCACCGAACTATGGGATTTTATTTGCAAACGACCTTTCGTAAACGTACGTCACTGAACCCTATATGAACTGATTCTGAACCATGCAATCTTGCATGCACTACTCTGCACTGGTTTAAAGCCAAAAAAAAAGCAAACGGTTACACCGTAATTTGTAACACGTCCCAGGTTTGTGACCTCTCGTCCGAGCGGCACAGTGAAGTCACAGAATTCGATAGGTCCTGATCATACTGACTCCTTACTACTGTAACACTGGAGTTGCTTCTTTTTTTTTTGATCAGGCAGATTTCGGGTCGCTCCGCCGTGCCAGTGCTGAGGCAACTTTTTGAGGACCCAGAGAGCAGAGCATCTCTGTCATGCTGCTATGATAGTTTAAACACCACCTTTAACTGGCTTAAACTTTACACTTTTATCACAATCATAATGACAGACGTCAAAGTGAAGCAGGAGTCAAATGCCCCCGATGTTGCGGAAATAGAAAACAGGTGGGTCCAATATTTTCACGTTATGTTGTTGGTTCATGTTAACACAGCTAACGGTGGCTAAAGGCTAGCGACGCGTTTGTTTGTTTACCTTCACTTCAGAATGTTTGTAGAAGATGTTCACACTTCACACTAAGACAAGGACGGTCATGCAGTTGGCCGCGGACCCCCATCTGAAAATATTTCGTACAAGGGACCCCCATAGAAAATACGGTTAAAGTGGTTACATTGATTTGAATGCTTTCTGGGGAGTGGGGACCTGGGAGAATGTATAGCCCAACATTGCAACATGTGTAGCGGCTACACATGTTGCAATGTTGGGCTACATTCTGTTGGCAACACTGTAGCCATGTCAGAAGATTATGACAACGTTACAATGTCTGTTTGTAAATGAAGCTGTAGCCGCATTTTGCAACTCTAGATTTTTTTAATAATGGGATGAATCTAGCAGTAGAAGGATATGGATCAGATCTAGGATGAATCTAGAGTTGCAATACCCTCCATTGACTCCCCACTCATCTTTTTTGGTTTGCGATCTGTTTGTCTTAAACGACGTTAAACTCACCAACATTGCAGCTGTAGTACAAGCTTGAATTATCCTCTTTCAATCTGCCGAGCTTGTTTTTCATAAAAATCCACCGTAGAGATGTTATGAGCTACTTTGTGATTATTTTTCTAAGCGCTGGAGTTTGGAAGCACTCGTCGTATGTCACTGAACGGCCCTGCGTTCCACCTTTTTCGAATTTTCACATAATGCAGGAGGCAGCAGCGCGACCCGTTAATAAAAACGAGTGCTTCCAAACCGAATCACTTGCAGAGGATGTCTTGACAGAAAGTAGCTCATAACATCTCTACGGTAAATTTTTATGAAAAACAAGCTCGGCAGATTTAAAGAGGATAATTCAAGCTTGTACTACAGCTGCAATGTTGGTGAGTTTAATGTCGTTTAAGACAAGCAGATCGCAAACCAAAAAAGATGAGTGGGGAGTCAATGGAGGGTATTGCAACTCTAGATTCATCCCATTATAAAAAAATCTAGAGTTGCAAATTGCGGCTAATGAAGCTGGTGGTTTCCTAGCCCCTCTCGGAACCCTCCGTAAAGTTTGTTTACTTTGCATAGGGTCCCTTTGCATCTATTCCACGCGAAATGGTATACAGACGTACATACCCTCGGAAAAGGCCGTGCTGCTGCAATCTGCAATGTTTATGATAGTGCATAGCCCTGGTCCAGTGCTTACAGTCAGTGAGAGACTCACTGTAAGCACTGACTGGACCAGGGCTATGACAGTCAATTCAATTCAATTCAATTCAAAGGGCTTTATTGGCATGAGAAAACATACGTTTACATTGCCAAAGCAGAAAGAACAATACAACAATACAGCAATACAATCAAAACCAAAAATGATGTACTTTGAAGGTCAGAATCTTCAATAGATCAACTTCTGTGTACCAAGATAACTCGATGCAGGTATAGTGCAGGTATAGTGCAGGAACAGTCATTAGTCAGTGATAAATAATCTATTTAATATCTATACATAGACTTCACATACTGATCATAAATGTAATCCTAAACTGGTGGTGGGTGATGATGTGTTGGCTGCTGGCACAAACCTCATCGTTGTTACAGAAATGATCTAGAATTCTAGATTCTAGAATATAGCAGCTCTATTTTTGTTATCGTTTTTTTGTGTGTAATATTTTAGCACGGCCAGATTTGATAGATCACCCTCGTCCTTATCCACTTTAATTTAAACTACAGTCAGGAAGTCAACATTTCTATGGTAAACTAAACGGTGCATTCTAAGTCCTTTACTCTTTCCAAAGCGCTTTTCATTAACACATTCACACATATAGTGTGTGTGTGTGTGTGTGTGTGTGTGTGTGTGTGTGTGTGTGTGTGTGTGTGTGATTGAATATATATATATAGTATATATATATAATGTGTATACACATCACACACCGAAACAATGGTTACAGGCAAGGTATCATATCAGCCTGATCACCGGGAGCAGTTTATGGGGAGTTTCCGAGTTTTTGAGGACATTTTCCTCCTCCAAAACTCCTCACAAGTGAAAAGATTGTTTTAGGCAGTTCGGGATTCTAGTTATTTAGGGGTTATGGTTGGTGATCTGCCTGCTCGATACTGTCTTGATGTGTCATGTCGTGTGTGTGTGTGTGTGTGTGTGTGTGTGTGTGTGTGTGTGTGTGTGTGTGTGTGTGTGTGTGTGTAGGATAAAGGACCTGTGTCAGCAGTTTCCTCATGGAATCACAGACCAGGTGATCCAGAACGACATGCCTCATCTGGCTCCCCAGCAGAGGGCGATGGTGATCAACAGACTGCTATCACTGGTCAGTCTCTCCAATCCTCCTGTGTAGACCAAAATCATCATGACATGAAACCTTAATTCTGGAAGAACAGGTCACCTAATATTGTTATTGACTATATATTCTTCTATTCTAAATATCCACATGTTGACAAACTAGACACAGCTATTGTTCCGGACACTTTATTTTATATTGAGTCCATAGACGTTCTACCCCGAAATAACTCTCTACTAGTTTGTTTACAAACATTCTGATCTGGTTTATAATATGATGCGCAGATTTCACTGAGCAAATGTGAAAAGGGCTAATATCGAGATATGTAAAAAAAATAAATAAAAAAAGGTCTTACACCTGCGACTGCGTACCGTAGATTTGATTGGAGGAATCGCCTCACGACGAGGCTCACAAGTGATTTATCAAGCGGTCGTATCCTGCCAATCACAGCGTAAGAATGTGGTCGGATGTGGGGCACGGTGGCACAGTTGGTAGTGCTGTCGCCTCACAGCTAGAAGGTCCTGGGTTCGATTCCCGCTCGGGACGCTGTGGGTGCTGGCGCCGTGTTTCCTCCTCCGCGTCATCAGTGCCCATACCCGAAGGCGGGGCTGGCGAAAGGGCCTTTCTGTGTGGAGTTTGCATGTTCTCCCCGTGTCCCCTAGGGTAGGTATACCCTCACAAAAAACATGCAGTAATCCTGGTCACTAAACTGCCTCCCCCTGGCCAGCCGGGGCGCCTGATGGAGGGGAAAGGAACTGGTTGGAATAACGTGTTCCTTCCACGCGCTACGTCCAACCAGGGAAACTCCCCCCTGTCAGGTGTAAAGGAGCAACTTGGACACTCAGGCATGAAGGAAGCATGAGTTCAAGTCCGTTGCTCTCCCCTTGTCCCCCATATATGGGGACTAGGTTGGTGGAGGGTGTGTAGAGCCCAGGATCACATTAGATGATTGACACAGGTGTGAAAAATGGGTTACAAAATTGTGGGATAAAAAATATATTATATATATATAAAAAAGAATGGTCGGATGTTGAAGTTTTTCGACACGAAGAAACGGAAGACAAGGGCAAAAAGGGAAAAGCCTCGTCGCGACGACGTCGTCGTGCGCCGAGGAATGATCTCGCGGTCTCTCAAATGTTCCCTTCATGGTCAATGGCGTTTTTAAAACAAACATTGAACTAAAAACAAACTCTGTGTAATAGGAGGGGTTGGTTTTGGCGCCCCTTCAAAAAATGTACTAACGTGTGCCTGTTTGTGTTTTCAGGGTCAGCTGGACCTGCTCAGAAACAGCACTGGACTCATGTACCGCATGAAGGACGCACAGACAGCCAGGTTGAAGCTTACTCATTATATCATTATTATAGGCCAGTAGTAGCCGCCACTGGCCAGACACCCCCCCCCCCCCCCACTCCCCCATAGCTAAAATCTAAAATGACACGGGTGCTTTCCCGGTTTTAATGCGTTAAAACCATAGACTGTAAAAAAAATAATATGGACAAAGCGTTCGCCGGGTCTGATATGGACGTAAAATGAAGCCAGTCAGTCCTTGTATTGTAAATCGCCTTCTTACTAGATCCGTTTGGGCCCAGCTGGCCCATTGGCTGGCTGAGTGAGCGATTCCCTGCAAGCCGTTTCTGACATGAAGCCCCGCCCTCCGTGGCAGCCGCGCTCTGATTGGTCTGTGGAAAGCAGTAATGGCGGCCTCCAGCGGCACTGCTGCTCAGCCACATAACAAACCTTTCTGCGATTTAAATAGCAGTTTCATTAAGTTTCAATACACTTTTAGACTAACGAAAACATGTAATTATATAATATGTTGTTAAATAAAAACATCACGTCTTTTAATACACGCGGAGACGGAGCAGCGTCTGTGTGTGTGTGTGAGAGAGAGAGAGAGAGAGAGAGAGAGAGAGAGAGAGGAATACATTACTGTACTATCTAATAACAATATTCACGATGCAGGTCAAGTGGACTATTCTACTGTATAAGTCTATAGGCCTACTACACTGTTAGACTATTTATTGTTACTTTAATTGCAGCACCAACAGATAATCATATATATATAAAAGGCATGTAATAAATATGACATGATTAATTTATTTTTTTATAATAATGGCCTATTACTAAGGATGCCTAAATACACATTATAAACTATATAAAGCATTCTACTTCATAATTGCTGGATGACCTTTTTTTAACCAGGACATAGTGATTATAATGATCTTAGTGGTTGATAAGTCTACATTCATTATCTAGGACTATAGGTGGTCCTCAGGCGAGCCCTCCATTGTCGCTTCCATGCAGTCATTAACCCATTCTGACCTGAGATCAGATTCATACAAGGTTTCCACTGGACACACAGGTCTGATTAACCCATTCTGACCTGAGATCAGATTCTAAAAATGTCAGTCGTTCTTCGATTTTTCAAAAATAGCAGACCTACAAGCTCGTAGCGCGCCACTCGGTGGCTGCTATTTTTCAATAGCTAAAGCATAACAGGATGCCAACACCAAAATGGGTTCCCGTTCAGAATGGGTTAATTTTTACTTTCTTTACAGAAGGCGCAATAGCGAATTAGTCATTATAAATACATGATTGTTAAATATAAATAAATATAGTTCTAACTCTATTTGTAGTTGACAGGTAAATGTTAGTCTTGGGTTAAATCTAACCATATATAAACTATTAATTCATCAGTATTCAGGTGAAGCAGTATAACTTCATACAGAGATGGGCAAAATACATTGAAAATGTATTTTGATACAAAATACAAATACTGGGTCAAAAGATGTATCTAAATACAAAATACAAATACTGGTCTGAGAAATGTATTTGAGATACAAATACGTATTTTGAAAATACATGAAAATACATTTTCATGAACATGTGTCTAATGATAAGTAAATTCATAATTGATTGCCAAATATTAAATTAATGACCTGTCAGAATGTCTTAATACATTGAAGATTATTAAGGAGAACTTGAAGATATGAGCCTTGTGAGGTTAGTCTCCAACAACTGAAGGCCCGCCCTACTCTGCCTCTCATTTGTGGTTCAATTTGAGTGTGTAAGCTTTGATTGATTGATTGATTGAAATATGTATTAACAGTTTGCAGAGTTACAGTACATTTCAAGCAAAAAATCAATACAAAGACTGTTAACTGTGAGTGGACGACCCAATTTAAGCATTACACTTGTTTACAAGAGGGTCCACCGCATGTTCAATTCATCAAAAGACGTACAAATAGACATTTGACTTCTATATAGTTAAAGAACAGCACAGGAATTCATCATAAAGGAAGCAAAAAGGGAAAAGAAACATATACAGTGAGGGGGAAAAAAGGGGGGGTGGTCGGGGGGGGGATTCAGATTTTCCGGGGGCCAGTTTCGAATTGCAGCCGTCCGTAGGTGCCCTTTGAGAGCAGTTCTGAAGGAGTCAAGGGATTCACATGTCTTAATGTTGGTAGGGCGTTCCACATTTTGGTGGCATAGGAGCGAAAATAATTTAGTCCCTTGTTTGTGCCGAATCTGGGTTGCACATGGTTTGTTGCACTCCCTCTGGTGTTGTGGGTGTGGACTTCATTTACATTAAGGAAGTATTTAGACAGGTACATGGGTATCTTGGTGGTGTATCAAATCTTGTGGACCAGACCCATTGCAAGATGCTGTACTCTGTCGTCGACCCTAAGCCATCCCAGCCTGTCAAAGTGGGCAGGGGTGAGGCCAAGTAGGATCATGACCAGTTTGTTTTGGGAGGTCTGGAGCCTTGTTTTAAGGGCCTTTGAGGTGCTGTGGTACCAAGAGGTGCATGCATAGTGATAAAATGGCCACCAACGTAATCAAAAAGTCAATCAAAGAACAAGATTCCTTTACAGGATCTCCTCACTGGTCAACAAAATCACCTTGAAGACCGAGCCCTCGTACAAGGTTTCTTTGACTATGCATGCACCTCTTGGTACCACAGCACCTCAAAGGCCCTTAAAACAAGGCTCCAGACCTCCCAAAACAAACTGGTCAGGCTCCTACTTGGCCTCACCCCCAGAACCCACCTCACCCCTGCCCACTTTGACAGGCTGGGATGGCTTGGGGTCGACGACAGAGTACAGCATCTTGCAATGGGTCTGGTCCACAAGATTTGATACACCACCAAGATACCCATGTACCTGTCTAAATACTTCCTTAATGTAAACGAAGTCCACACCCACAACAGGGAGTGCAACAAACCATGTACAACCCAGATCCGGCACAAACAAGGGACCAAATTATTTTTGCTCCTATGCCACCAAAATGTGGAACGCCCTACCATTAAGACATGTGAATCCCTTGACTCCTTCAAAACCGCTCTCAAAGGGCACCTACGGACAGCTGCAATTCGAAATCACACATTGTGTTGTGTTGTGTGTATGGGTGGGTGCGTGTGTTTTGCCCCTACAGTTTAAACCCGAGGCAGTGTAAATGTTTAGCATGTGTCCATTTGAGAATAAAATTACATAAAAAAAATTGAAATACAGAAGATACTCAATCTGAAAGTATTTAGATACAAAATACATATATTTTCTTCCATCCCAGCGAAATACAAATTACAAAATACATGTATTTCAAATACTGCATATCTCTGAGTACAGTAATGTATTCCTCTCTCTCTCTCTCTCTCTCTCTCTCTCTCTCTCACACACACGCACACAGACGCGCAGACGCTGCTCCGTCTCCGCGTGTATTAAAAGACGTGATGTTTTTATTTAACAACATATTATATAATTACATGTTTTCGTTAGTCTAAAAGTGTATTGAAACTTAATGAAACTGCTATTTAAATCGCAGAAAGGTTTGTTATGTGGCTGAGCAGCAGTGCCGCTGGCGGCCGCCATTACTGCTTTCCACAGACCAATCAGAGCGCGGCTGCTACGGAGGGCGGGGCTTCATGTCAGAAACGGCTTGGGAATCGCTCAGTCGCGGCTGGCCCAGACAACGAGGCGGGACTTCCCCCCCTTCTTCTTCGTTGGTTTTTATTTTGACTCGAACGGGGGGTGGCTCCCGTTCATAGACTGTAACGGTAGCCACGCCCCTCAGAACATACACGACTTTATGGTCATTCTTTTAATAAATGGGACCATAATTTTCCAAAAAGAATATTATGACATGAGCAATGAGACTTTAAACTAGTGACTGGAAGCAGAAAGTATTCATGACCATGTTTATTAAGGTAATACAGTCTAGGTGAAGTTGGGCCCAAATACATGGACCTCAATGGGGATATGGGGTTTTTTTGGGCCCAATGACGGCGCCACAACAGGCCATTATATGAACTTTCAGGATGTCCCGATTTCCTTAGTGGCTTCACAAAATATCTGTCTGACTGCCCCCCCCCCCTGGTTAAAACTGTAAAACATAGCTAATGGATATTCTGCTGTTTTGACTTTGGCAATTTGAACATTTGATTAGTTGAGGCATGTTTCATGTATTCATATTTTCACATTGTAAACAATGACACAGACACACATGTGCAGTATGAGTATATGTGGCCTTACTGGCTTGCGCTGTGTCTCTCCCCCAGTAAGATGAAAGGTTCCGACAACCAGGAGAAACTGGTTTACCAGGTCATAGAGGACGCAGGAAACAAAGGTAGGACCCCTGCACACACGTCCATTACATTATACTTTACACCTACCGTGGGTGGAATTGTAGCATTTGAGGCATCGCATTTTGTTTGACACGGGGTGTTTTTTCTAACCATGTGTTTGTCGCTGCAGGCATCTGGAGCAGGGACATCCGTTTTAAGAGCAACCTCCCTCTGACTGAGATCAACAAGATCCTCAAGAACCTGGAGAGCAAGAAACTCATCAAAGCCGTCAAATCTGTGGCTGTGAGTCCAACTGGTCTGTCTACTGAAGCCAGCCGTTCTAGCGCAGCATCCTGAAATGTAAAGGTGTATAAACCCTGGGTCCTGGATGTAGTGCTGGCCGGGTCACCAAATACTTTGATATTGTTATTGTGATGAACGTCTTGTATTGTAATGATACTCATTTTTCATCAAACATTTTCAACAAACTCCAAAAGCTCTGTCTTGCTGCAATTACTGTAAAGTGATGTTCCTTTTTCTGACTAGATCGTCTGTTATTTACATTCATACATTAACCCATTTTGTAGCAGATCTACAAGCTTGAAAAGGTCTGGCTATTTTTGAAAAAATCAAAGAACGACTGACATAGAAACATAGCTTTTTTCAGAAAAAACTGTCAGGATGTATAGAAGACATTTTTTTTAGAATCTGATCTCAGGTCAAAATGGGTTCAAAGTTATGCCGAATTGCACAATATCAATATTGAGTTGTCGGGTAAAACACGTCCGTTTTGTTTGTTTGTCTTTGTCTTCCAGGCGTCTAAGAAGAAGGTGTACATGCTGTACAACCTGCAGCCGGACCGCTCGGTGACCGGAGGAGCCTGGTACAGTGACCAGGACTTTGAGTCGGAGTTTGTGGAGGTCCTCAACCAGCAGTGTTTTAAGTTCCTGCAGAGCAAGGTGACATTTAGTTTTTTTTTTTTTGAGTGGTGCAAACAACTCCTACAACCAGCAATGTCCGTGTACCTGTATCAGTCATCATGAGCACGAGTGGTGTGCACATGCGTGAAATTGGAACGAGAGAAGTGTGTGTGACATGGCTGCCACCTGCTGGACGCAAATCCAACTTCTGACTGTCTAGGTTCGCTAAAGAAGGAAAGGACCGAGCCAAAATAATAATGAACTGTCTAGGTTCGCTAAAGAAGGAAAGGCCGAGCCAAAATAATAATGAAGAAATTGTTCTCAGCGATGCGGATTGATAGCTATACTAAAGCTAATCTGACGGAGCAGAGAGAGAGAGAGAGAGGGAGAGAGAGGAGGGGGGGAGAAAGTGGAGTTGCACCACTCGGTTCACACAGGTGTGATTTTTTTTTCTCCAACAATGTATTTATTTTCCTTTTTTACACACAACTGACAATACAAACATACAAAAAACAACAATGAACATTACAAGACAATTACTGGTATAAAGAAAGCAAAATAACAATAACCAAAAAACAACAGCACTACTCCTCTTCAGCTCCATCCATTAAATGTGACAAATTATTGTTCTTTATGTAACTTATAAAACGTCACCCACACCTCCTGAAACCTTTCTTGTTTGTCCTTGAAGAATGTACGTATGCACTCTTTTTCCAAAGGTAAACATAAAGACAATTCCCTGAACCACTGTGTAATAAATTCTTGGTTTTGTCTGGCCTCTTCCAGGTCAATGCTATCATTCTCTTAGCTTGTAAAAGACATATATCTATAAACATTTGTTCATTACGCTTTATCTTGTGTCCCTGACCTCAAAATTAATAAAAATAATCTTCTAAATCTTCTAGTCTTCTGAAATATATTTTTTCACGATAAAAAATTATAGCAGACCTACAACAGACCTACAAGCTTGTAGCGCGCCACTATGAGCTTGTAGGTCTGCTATTTTTCAAACGCCAAAAGGGGTATCCCGGCCCAAAATGGGTTAAACGATTCCTATATGCAAATCTAATTTCGGCCAACCATTAAAAGTTTTGATAAACACATTCACTCTCAGAGTGGCGGTAATGGTGGTCCTTGAAAGTAAAAAAAGTTTGAGCAATACCGGTATTGTAATTATATTGACAATGTGATAAGGGCCGGTTTCCGGAAAACGGTTACAGGTGTGATGGAATCGATTACGGTTGCTTAATGTTGGATCCGATCCCAATGCTATACAACAGATTAACCCATTCTGACCTGAGATCAGATTCATACGAGGTTTCCACTGGACACACACTAGTCTGATTGACCCATTCTGACCTGAGATCAGATTTCTAAAAGTCGTTCTTCGATTTTTCAAAAATAGCAGACCTACAAGCTCGTAGCGCGCCACTCGGTGGCGCGCTATGAGCTTGTAGATCTGCTATTTTGGACTACGGGGACATTATACACAGAAACGCATCAGCTACCACACTTAAAATCTTGGACCCAGTTTATCATTCAGCCCTCAGATTTATAACAGGCGACAGCTATAATAACACTCACCATTGCATACTGTATAATAAGGTTGGTTGGCCCTCCCTTGCGACACTGGTTTTTATTGATATATATAAAGCTCTAATTGGGAACTTACCTTCTTATTTAAATTCTCTTTTAAAATGGAAAACCACTTATCATACACGCTCTCAAGAATATTTGATGCTTGAGACCATACATGCCTCCACTACATCTGGAAAGTCTGCCTTGGAGTGCGCTGCCCCACACACTTGGAACACCTTACAGACTTCTCTAAAATACAGCTCTCTTACTTCTCTATATCGCTTTAAACTTGACATATCAACGCTGGTAAATATCAACTGTACCTGTTTTAATTGAGCACTATGCAAATGTTCCCTCATTATTACCAGTAATTTTACTCTATTTATCTATGTTTTGTTTTCTTGTTGTTTTCTTGTTTTATGTTATGTTTTGCCCCCCCCCCCCCCCCCCACTGAAAAAGAGGGTCCCAGCCCTCAGTGTGTTCTCCGAGAACTAAATAAAGGTTGAAATTAAATTAAAAAAAAGCTTAACTGTTGATGTTTGCTGTGTTCCTGGCAGGCGGAGGCAGCGAGGGACAGCAAGCAGAGTCCCATGGTGCAGAGGAACAGCTCCTTTGCCACGTCGCACGAGGTGTGGAAGTACATCTGTGAGCTGGGTATCAGCAAGGTAGGTTGACTGACGCATACGTAATATGACAGCTGCTCAGCCGACTGAGATGCAGAGTCGACCGGGCACACAAAATAGTTAACTTAAAAAGGAGGAAAAACATTATTAGACCTATACTGGTCTTCTTCAGGGCTCAAAAAAAGAGAGCCAGCTCTCTTTTTTCCAACGATGCCCCGATTACAGTAAGCATACAATTTAAACAAATTAATTACAAGATAATAAGACATCTCAGAATGAACAACTGTATCTACTTGACAGCTAGACACCTCAAAGCATTCCTCGCAAGTCTTAAGTGAAATCAAGTTCTTCAGTCAGATGAGCACGGAGGGCTCTGAAAATGAACTGGAGAAAATGTCCTTGCTGTCGTGCAACTTTGTCCCGATATAAATCAAAATAATCGAAGCCTATGTAGCTTGCTGCTTAGCAGAAATGGAAAATTCAAGAATTACATTTACACAAAATATTTTAAAATATACTTTCATGAACGGAAATGAGGAACGGAGATGGCGGCTTCCTTTCTCAGCTTTCCAGATGTGTAGTTCCAAACTATATTGCTATTTGGCTATGTGAGACTACATTAGTTCCTTTTAGTATACGGCTGTTTTTTCTTTTTTTACCATGAAGATAATTAGAATTAAGAGGTGAATGAAGTTCACATTCCCGTAGGATAGGACAGTAGGGTGGCAGTGGACCGGGGGTAGAGTGGCCGCTTGGGAATCCAAACGTTTTTTTGGTTCGATCCCCGGCACCTCCTGGCTTAGTGTCGAATTGTTCCCTTGAGCAAGACACTGAACCTAACTGCTTCCGACACTGAACCCACTGAACAGGGTTCCTTGAGGGAGCTCTATGTTGATCCTTAAAAGTCTGTAACTCTTGACAGTGTACAAATGGACCCAATAGAGCGTCCCCTCGAGAGACCCGGAAAAGAAATCCCCGTTCATTTTCCTCAGACTTTTCAGAAAGCATTTATTTAAAGACGTTTATACGCCGCGGACAAAGCCAACTCTTGTTGTGACAAATCATGACAACAAACGCAATGTTTCAGGCCAAACAAAGAATTAGAACGTAGACAAAAACGGCAGGTTACAACACTTTTTCTTCTTTGTAATTATTTGTTTGGTCCAAAATATTGTGTGTGTTGTCATGATTTGTCACGACAAGAGTTGGCTTCGTACTACGCTTAAAAGGTCTTTAAATAAATACTTTTTTAAATGTCTATGAGGAAAATGCATTGAGATTCATTTCCTGGGCCTGGCGTCGTCATGAAAGGGGGTGGGACTGCGACGCTCTATAGGGTCCATTGGGTTTTTTTGGTTCCATATGTACACCGTCAGAGTTAAAGGAGAATTCCATGCTAGAATGCTTTCTTATCTTTCTTACCTTTCTTTGCTGTCCCCACCAAAGAGGTCCAGGTGTTTTTTTGTGCAAAAACTCCTTATTGGCTATTTTCCCTACCATAAGCCAGTGGCGGAAAGTTCTTATAACGGCAGGGGGTTCAGGCAGCCACGCCCCCGCCCCACCCCCCCACCCCCCCAGCGGTGGAAAAAAAACGAGTTTGTTTTTTCGGTTGGTACTTAATTTACAGTTTGTTAATGAACACAGTGTTTCAGTTCACAACGAAGAACACATTAAATTGTTTCAGCAACATTTCAACATGATCAATGATAAACAGTAAAGCAGTCGCTTTGTGGCGGTCGCTTATTGACGTACCATTTAAAGTACGAGGAAAGTGTTTTCTTTTTCAGTGGGTTCAGTCGCGCCTTTGCCAAAATGCCAGGGGGTTCAGTCGCGCCTCTGAACCCACAGAGTTTCCGCCACTGCCATAAGCCCTCAATGAATTGCATTGCATTGAATGGGAATTGAACGGGGCTATGGGGTGTTATGCTAGTTCGCTTATTTCCATCGAAAGAAGTAGTAAAGTGTGCCGCTTGGGATATTATTTACATTATGAAGAGAGGATATATACAAAGAAATTATAATTTTGAGCGATGGAAATAAGCGAATTAGCACAACACCCCATAGCCCCCATTCAATTCCCATTCCATTCAATGCAATTCATTTAGGGCTTATGGTATAGGGGAAACAAACAGCCAATAAGGAGCTTTTGCACAAAATAACACCTGGACCTCTTTGGTGGGGACGTAACAACTACAAAGAAAGGTAAGAAAGCCTTTTAGTATGGAATTCTCCTTTTTAAAGGGGTGTCCTTGAAATGTCAAAGTTTTAAAGGTAGAGTAAGTGATTTCACTCAATTCAAATATCACTTATTTTTTTGTTTTGTTGTGATAATCCTCTCTACTATAGTGTGCTGACCATATAAGGAGTTCCTCCCTGTCCCCAGTTAACCCCTGGGGGTCAAAAAACCTTAGGTTTCGTTTTTGACTCTCTATCCTGATTGGACGAAAGCTTAGGTCCCACAGCCAAAAACGAAACCTAAGGTTTTTTGAGTGAAATCACTTACTCTACCTTTAAGAAAACCCTGCTCTAAAAAAAAAAACCTCACTAGTGTCCTCTGTCGTCGTCCCTCCTGTCATCCCAAGGTGGACTTGTCCATGGAGGACATCGAGACCATCCTGAACACGCTGATCTACGACGGCAAGGTGGAGATGACCATCATCGCCGCCAAGGAGGGCACGGTGGGCAGCGTGGACGGACAGATGAAGCTGTTCCGAGGCGTCAACCCCATCATCCAGCCCACGGGACTGGTCAAAGTGCCCTGCGGACTCTGTCCGGTAAAAAAAAAAATCAAATCAGATCCCCCATCGATTCTAAACGGTCACAGAACCACCAAATGAAACCCCTACAACACATTAGGACTGCAACTATTTGATGTGGTTAATTTTTATATATCAATAGAAAAATAAATGTTTTTTTCGTATGTACCTTGGCACCGGTGACGCCTTATCATGCCCTTTTTAACCCATTCTGAACGGGAACCCCTTTTGGTGTTGGCACTATGTTATGCTTTAGCTATTGAAAAATAGCAGATCTACAAGCTCATAGCGCGCCACCGAGTGGCGCGCTACGAGCTTGTAGGTCTGCTATTTTTTGAAAAATCGAAGAGCGACTGACATAGAAGACCTTTTTAGAATCTGATCTCAGGTCAGAATGAAAACTGTCAGGATGTAGAAGACATTTTTAGAATCTGATCTCAGGTCAGAGAATGGAAAACTGTCAGGATGTAGAAGACATTTTTAGAATCTGATCTCAGGTCAGAGAATGGAAAACTGTCAGGATGTAGAAGACATTTTTAGAATCTGATCTCAGGTCAGAATGGGTTAAAAACATTTGATTACGGTGCTCTGCAGCGTCCAGTTTCCCCCACGTAAACGGTCCCATTTTGATCCGGTAAAAAATATCCGGTACAAAAACCGGAAATGAAAAATCCGCTGCTTTAAATTATATGGGACACAGCATCTTAGAACATGAATATCTCTGATCTTCTTTTTTTAAGACCAAAAATAAGCTTGGTTTGCGTCCGATTTATTCTAAACGATAGTATTTCACTTACAAAAAAGTATGTTTTGGGGGGATTAATGAAATGACAATCACGAGACACAGCGGGTTTTCACTTCCCGACTCGGCGGTTTTCCGACCAAAACCGCTTTCAAGTGAAGAGCCTCGCTCATTGACTTCAAAATGTATGACAGGCTGTGTCTAATCAGAACACTGATTACTCTGTTGTCCTGCAGGTGTTTGATGACTGCCACGTGGGAGGTGAAATCTCTCCATCCAACTGTATCTACTTGACAGAGTGGCTGGACTTCTGACCTTCCGCACTGAACCCCTTCCCACACCTCCCCCGATGTTTTCTCTATGATGAAAACCTTTAAATGCGTGGCTTCATTTTCTGTTGTTGTTGATCTATGATCCCCATGACGTATGTTTATTTTGTATTTATCTCCAGGGGGTCTGATAAATGTTTCTTCCAAACCCTGCAAATGTAAGTTGGCGCTCAAATTGTGTTTCCAGATTTTATTTTACGTTCAATTATGACAATGTGTCTTGTGCTGGTGGCAGATATGCACCGTCGCACAATTCGGTATTGTAGATTTGAACACACTTGAATGGTATACAGTATTTCAGTGACTGGTGTCCCTCAGGGCTCTGTAATAGGCGTGTCCTTTTTCACCTCTACACCAATGATTCTCAGTTTTATTTCAACCCTCGATAAGAATTGCTCCATGGACACCAATTTAATAAATTATATATATACTTTTTTTCTTTCATCTCTGGGAACCCAATCTACACTGTACATTCCTCTGTGCTTATGTAACTGTGATAGTGTAGTTACAGGTCCATTTGTACACAGAGTTCCGTTCAGACTCTTGAGTCTGTCCCGGACCATTTTGGGAGAAATGTATTCATGTGAAGATCAGCCAATGTATTAAAGGAGAATTCCATACTAGAAGGCTTTCTTGCCTTTCTTTGTAGTTGTTACGTCCCCACCAAAGAGGTCCAGGTGTTATTTTGTGCAAAAGTGCATTCTTGGCCATTTCCCCTACCATAAGACCTCAATGAATTGCATTGAATGGAGTGTTGTGCTAATTTGCTTATTTCCATCGCTCAAAAATCAATTTATTTTGTATATATCCTTTCTTCATAATGCAAATAGTATCCCAAGCGGCACACTTTACTACTTATTTAGATGGAAATAAGCGAATTAGCACAAAAACCCAACCCCCATTGTGGGCTTATATTAGGGGAAATAGCCAATGCACTTTTGCACAAAATAACACCTGGACCTCTGGTGGGGCCGTAACGACTACAAATAAAGTTAAAGCCTTCTAGCATGGAATTCTCATTTAATACACAGACTGAAAATATACAAGATTGAAAATTGCAGGCAAATATTAGTGTTAAAGTGGTTATACTTAAGCAAGCCCAAATAACTTTACAAGCGACTTTACAGGAAAACAAACCCAAAGTCACTTATAATAAGCAGACTTTGCAACACTGCCTCGGCTCTATAGTCTATACACTAGTGAAAATATCTCTGGAGAGTCTTGTTAAATGTCTGCAATAAAATCGGTTTCATTACTGTTCCTTTTTAATTAACCCATTTTGGTGTTAGCATCATGTCATGCTTTAGCTATTGAAAAATAGCAGATCTACAAGCTCATAGCGCGCCACCGAGTGGCACGCTACGAGCTTGTAGGTCTGCTATTTTTGAAAAATCGAAGAACGACTGACATTTTTTTTTAAATCTGATCTCAGGTCAGAATGGGTCAATCAGACCAGTGTGTGTCCAGTGGAAACCTCGCATGAATCTGATCTCAGGTCAGAATGGCTAGGTCAATTGGCCTTTTGGAGTTTGTGCACGGCCGTGATGAGTTCAGGGAAGTGTGTGTCCATGAAGTGTCCTCTGTCTGTGTACTCGTGGAGCTCTGCCCGCAGGCCCTCCGCCACTTCCTGCTGCTCCGCCCAGGGCAGGAAGGGGTCGTCCCGGGAGCCAAACTGGACAATATGGCCGACGTTCCCGCGGATGCGCTCCCACTCCCACGGGCGGCTGAAATACCCTGCGATTGAGAAGGATTGAGGAGCGTTCAGTGACCTGTGTGTGTGTGCACGATTCAACTTATCAATCTGCGTCGTTTTGGATTTTTTTTTTGTCCAAAAACTGTCACTTTTCAGGAAACTGTTCCAATGTATCTAATGTTATTTAGTCATAAGCTCTTGTACTTTTCATTGGTTCAATATTTATAAAAAACACCGCTTTCACACTTTCAAAACTGGTGACAATAGCAGATTAGATCTGTTATTTTTACTTTTGTGTGCGAGTGTAGTATCATGAATTAAAGCATCGTATCAAAGGCACTATAGAGCGTCCCAGTCCCTCCCCCTTTGAGAACGACGAGTGGCCCAGGAAATGAATCCCAATGCATTTTTCCCCCATAGGCTTTTCTTAAAGTATTTATTTAAAAGACGGTTACGCCGCGGACAAAGCCAACTCGGATCGTGACAACTCATGACAATGAACACAATGTTTTGGGGCCGATCAAATAATTTATAAGAAGAAAAACAAAACAAATAGTCTTTGTCTCCTGCCTTTATTCTCTTCTTTCTAATGATTTGATCGGCCCCAAAATATCGTGTTCATTGTCACGATTTGGTCACGATCCGAGTTGGCTTTGTCCGCGGCGTATAACCGTCTTTAAATAAATACTTTAAGAAAAGCCCATGGGACAAATGCATTGGGATTCATTTCCGGGGCCACTCGTCGTTCTGAAAGGGGGAGGGACTGGGACGCTCTATACTGTGCACTGCACACGCATACAAATGAGCAGTGAATTGGGTCCAAGCTCACCGCTCGCTCTCTCGTTTTTATCTCCCAGGTCTGAGGTGTACGCTCCCACTAGGACGATGGCAAACACCTTGTGTGTCTCGGCGTACCTGCAAGACATTACACATAGTGGTACTGTACATACTGTATAAGTCCTGTGTCGTTGCAAACTTGTGGTTAAATCCAGATGAGGAAGAACTCGTAAAAAAGGAGAAATCATATTTTCTCTGGTGGACAGGACACGAGTCTATAGCTGGCAGCCCTACTAAAATCTTAATCTACAAGCAGAAATGAAGTTAAAATATGTCACCAAATCTGCAAGCCCTTTGAAGTAGGGCTATCAATGTTGTGATATGAGACTGGACATCGCCTGGGATTTTAGATATGTTAGATATCATAATGTGGCGATATGGCATAAGCGTGGTCTTTTCTTGGCGTAAGCCTTATTTATTTATTTATACAGTATACTTAAAAAAATAGCAAAGCTCACATCACAATGTAAATGGATTAACAAAATATTAGAATACGGTATATCACAATTCAATAAAGTATTCTATTCTATATGGAGCTATTTGGTGGACAATAATGCGGCATTTGATGTCGTCTACATTTGCCCAGCCCTAGCAAAGAAACTGTATATTCCGCTTCTCCTCACTGACAAAGGTTAAAGTCTAGCATTGTCATATATGCAGATGTAACAAACCAAGGTGACCAAGAGCTCTCCCCGGTCACCTCGTGGTCACATGCAGTCAGATGTAACAAACAAGGAATTAGGTGACAAAACTGTCCCCGGTCACCTCATGGTCACAAAACATGCAGTCGGATGTGTCAAAAAGCTGTCCCCGGTCACAAGTTACAACGGTAACAAGATGACTCGCCCCGTTTCTGTTTACCTCCCAGAATTTACCCCAGTGAGGGGTGGGAGAGGCTGGACAGCAGACGGCTGGACTTTGAATTATACTTAACTTAACTATAAACTTTCATGACAGCAGACAGCCTAATAGTAAGAGAAATCTATGAAAATCTGGGAACTAAATCGTTACCAAGAAATTTCTTCACCAATGTGTTTCTAAATGTGTCTACTAATATGTACTAAAAGTTTTAAATTCAACTCCTGTGGGAAATTGAGCATAATATGTGACCATACCCATAACATCCTATATGAGGCCAAAGAGTCCAAATTTCATCATTCTTTCACTAGCATGTGACATATGAAACTAGGGGTTTTTCATGATTCTGAATCCATTCCAAGCATTAGTTTTGCACAAAAAACACTCCTTGGGCTAAATTAGGCCATATCCACTTGACCAAACGGATATGGCCGTTTTCCTCCCAAGGAGTGTTTTTTGTGCAAAACTAATGTTTGGAATGGATTCAGAATCATGAAAAACCCCTAGTTTCATACGTCACATGCTACTGAAAGAATTATGAAATTTGGACTTTGTTTCTTAGGATGTTATGGGTAATTTGGGTATGTCACATATTATGCTAATAACTCAATTTCCCACAGGAGTTGAATTTCAAACTTTTAGTACATGTTAGTAGACACATTTAGAAACACATTGGTGAAGAAATTTCTTGGTAACGATTTAGTTCCCAGATTGGTCAAATACCTGATAAATTGCCCT